>NC_090023.1:140321365-140921365 GCF_037176765.1 Anolis sagrei
TACCCAGGATTTTATGCACTGCAATATAACCCACTTGATTGCTTATGGTTATTTTTTTTCTATCATCTTTCAGCAGTTTGAAATTAAAACCTATGAATTTATAATATTAGGGTCACTAGGATTTTCCTCTTCATGCTCATAATACTATTGAATTTTTGCTCTAGATTTCCCTAAAGCCCCTGCTTAAAACTATAGTTGTCTTTAAATTATACAAATTTTGGCCTGCTTATGCCTCATGCAAATGGCATGTTAAATGACAAAAGATGTTCAGAGAATAATTTCATGAAACAGAGACTATGTTGGACTTTCTGGAATATTTTGACTAAAATGTGCCTTCATTTTCAGGAAATAACTAACAATAGAAGCAACTAAAGGTAAGTGAGATGCGAACACAAGCACACATACACATTTATTTACAATGGCATAATAAAATGGCATCCCTTACATAAAATGGCAAAATCAAAGTTTGCTTCTTGGACTTTTAAAAATATTTTAATGACGTGGATGGTTCAAATCCATAGATACAAAATCTATGGTTACAGAGGCACAGCTGTATTCCATTTTGAAAAATAGTAAAAAAAATCTTTATTATTGTAGAAGCTAACTAAGATAAGTACTCAGAAGAAGTAAATATACATTCTTAATTTAGAAGTCATGAGGCATACATTTAACTATTTTAGTTATTGTCTTAATTTTTTCTATCTTAAAAGTTCTGTATTCATAAAAGGAGTTAAGTAAATTAGCATAGAATATAGAAATATGGATATAGTAAGCTGGGTTTCTGAAAAATTGTAATATTTTTATAACAGAAATACATTTCTGCTGAAACGTTGCTCAAAAATTTCATAGACGACATTTTGGTGTCATCCACTCTGAAGATGCTCCCTGATGATGTTCACATGCTCAGAAACCCCCTAATGAGGTGACCTTGTTCTCCAAGCTAAAGAATACAGCAAAATACAAGAGTTAGATATTTACAACAACAAGCATTTCAACAGAACCCAGTGTTTCTGCAGGCAACAGTGTACTGGATTCAAAAATGGGAAGGGCTTGAGAGAACACAATAGAGGAATTGTCTTCAGCTTCCTTCTGACGGAGTGATTTTGAATGATAAAATAGAGAATTGGAAATTCACCTTGCTTCATTTTTTCCAGCTGCCGTTGTTCAAAAATGGTATTGTATTGTATTACAATAAAAATTCTTTCACAATTATTTTACATAGTCATTTTTGTCATGGATGTGTGCTAACTTTAAATTATACAATTCTCTGGGTTATCGTGTTTTAATATTCAGCATGGCTAATAGATAGTAAATGTGCAACCTTTCAGTCACACCACTCATTTTCCTTGCATGCCTTTTCAGGCCACAATTATTTCTATCTCATATTTTGGTAACAGAGTAGGATTTTGTTGTGTTATGCTTTGACAAATACAAATTTCATGTTTGGGACTTGATTCTTCCTTATACTTGGTTTCTTAGACAAACAACCCTTTCATTTTCCTGAGTTGCCACCACGCTTAGATAAATTATTTGGCATTCTGTCCATCAAAATTGTCAATATATGGACACAAGACCTAATCCATTACCAATTTGGCCAAATGAACCTAATATTCAGAAACTAGTGTATATTGAGCTGTTTTTGAGACAATCCTGAATAAATTCCTATCAACAAAATGGGTTGTCAAATAGATATCTGTTTTCTTGAAAGCAATAAATAAGCTGTTAAAGAAAAGAACGGTGATATGATTAAACATAAATATCCAAGTTTTCCCAAAAGAAATCTCTAAACTAGCAATCCCTCTGGATTTCATATTACTCAAGATTACTCCTGTTCCTAAAATGGTTTGAAATATTTGCCCAGCAGAAAGAAAATGTGTCTTAACATCTGGAAGGTATTTCTTGAGCAAGTCTGTTTCAGTTTCTACAGTGAGGTGCCTTCACAAACTTGCAAATATGGATGAAGGTGAGGGCAGGATGCATTACTTTTTAAAGAAAGATTATTCACAGATGAAACTTGTAAAAAGAAGTCACAGCTTGTACCCACAAGCAAATATACCAGGCTTTTACCCTGGAGATGTTGTAATTTTCTGGTTCCCATCTCCAGAGGCAGTCATGTCTCTTAATATAAACATTTATTTCATGATGTTGCTTCACCCCTTCTTTGCTGAAACATTATTTTGCCTTCTGAATTTTTTGAAAGCTTCCCATTTTACATCAGTATATGAAAGATAGATGGATGAGACACCTTTTCCCTATGATAACTTTTTCAGAAGTGAATTTTCCTTCCTAGGAGTAGATTTCTCCCACTTCCTGTTTTCTCATGCCTGTTTGTAACTATGAGTCATTTGTAAATTGGAATTTGGATGACCACAAAAAACTGGATGGAAATAGTGTGTGTGTGTGTGTGTGTTGCTACTTCTGGACATCTCATTCAATATCAACACCATAAACAATGGTAACATATTTACCAATATCAGTGAAATGGACTTCAGCCCACTATTTTACAGTGGCCTCATTTTCTTCTGGAGGGAAAGCCCTTTGTCCCTGTAGTTACAGGTTAGTACCTATAAGATCTGAAGGGGTATATTTTTCCCACTACCATACTATTTAACACACACACACATGGATTTTACAGGGGCTTTGGTTGGGAAAAAGCTTGTCACACACCCTCCCCCTCTCAGCAGGAGGGAAGTCCTGACTAAAGTCCTGGTCAAAACAACAAGCCCTGGTCCCATGATTCTGCACTAAGTAGAAATGAAGTTGCAACAGATGAAACTATGCCATGTTTTCCCTAACCACCACTCTATGACTCTCCATTTTCTTATGGGTCATGGGATGATTAGAGAAGGGCAGAGAGAGCCTAAGGGCTGTCTGGCTATGTACAGATAATTGTGCATAATTTCATTTTAATTCGTATTTTGGATCATATTCATTAAATTTGTGGTTATGAAGCGATTATTAAGATGTTGTTAATACAACTTTGAAAATGCCCCCCAAATTTGTGGATAAGTGAAATATTCTGAAATTTAGTGGGCTAACAGTGGTAAATGTTCTCTATCCATGTAGCAAGTTTCACTCCAATAGCTTTCAGATGAGGGAGAAAGGAGCCCCTGAAGTTTCTCCAATAATATTAATTACTTAATTATGTGCATATGCAATTACTGTAACAAAATAGTAATGAAATTTCATTACTCTCATTATAGTGAAGAGCCTTTCACTAAGTATACTTTAGAAACGCTTCAGAAATGAAGTGCCCGCACCCAGTAGTTTGGTAAGTACTTTTGAACCATTTTTAATGGATCTCACATGCCTTTTTATTACATACATACATGCACAAATCTACCTCATGCATAACGTAAGGATAGGTTCTGAGGCTAAAATTATGGATTTTGATATGACCCATGGATAAGTTTAGGATCATTCTGTAGGAATGGGAAAGTGGCAGCTCTGCTTCAGGAGTCAGTTGCCTTTGACTGATACAGATACTACTTACATTTTCCTGCCCAGGCATTCAAAAAGGTTTTTCATATCTCCCTACTCAGAGAATGGGATAGTTTTCTTTTTGATAAAAGTTAAGGTACAGTATTAACTCTTAGCCAAAAAAAAAATCAAAGGAACTGTTCCCTTCTCTGAGTAGAGTGATGTAAAGCACAAGTTTGATCCATTCTGGGGGAACCTAAAAGAAGAACCAACCTCCCCTACTCTCTTGATACTCCTTTGAGCAGAAGCTCCAAAGAGCTGGTGCCATCATTTTTCCACCCAGGTATTCAAAAAGGGCCAAGGTGGTGCCACTGCAGAGAGAAAAGAGAGGATCGGTGTTTCTTTTAGATTTTTCTAGTATAAATGAAGATCTCACCTTTTACCATTGTATTCAGAGAAAGGGATATTTCCTTTTTTAATAACATGCTAAGGTACTTACATTGGCTTCTGGATACATTGACTCATGATTTTGGAGTCAATTTTTACTAAATTTCAAGGCTTATATATTGAAGAGGTATGTACAACAACCAGTTATTGGTAGTGGGTTCTCATGTGAGCACTGGGACCTATTGCAGCAACTGCTTCTTAATTTTTGTTGTCATCCAATGACTTAGTGTTATTTTATTCATTTATATTATGTCTGTCTTTTAATAACAGAACTCATTATTTAAAATGGTATACTTTAAAAACAAAAACATAGCATTAATAAAAATATAAATACTGGTATAAGATTTTTTTTTTAAAAAAAGGTATTTATACAATTAAAACATTTTACATTAAAATCATTAAAATTAATTAAAAGGCTCCATATATATCTTTGCAATGTCACCAGACAGCATTAAAACCCCAACCATATAAGTCAGACAGTATGAAATTATATAAGTGATATGATTCTCAAAATGCAATTGGGGGGTGGCAGTTTCATGAGACACACTCAAGTGAGAGGAAAAGGACTCTGATGGTTGATTCAAAGATAGTCAGCTTTCCTAAGAATCAGATTCTAATACCGCAATGCAAATTTCTTAGTTGTTAACAAAGTCATGACTCTTTGTTAACCACAATTATTCAGATTTCAGGATCCAGACACCAGCACCTGTTAAAAGAAGCTTGTCATGTTATCCAGCATTTTCCTGTCTGCTGCAAGTTACAGCAAACAGAGAATTGGAGAAAGAACAAGGAAACACGGAGTTCTGATGGTATCAGAGTGCATGTTTCTTTCATTCGTTGTTAAGTTGAAGACAGAGACATGAACTAGCTGTAACCGAACATCCCTTTTTACATTTTGGAGAGGCCCATATTCTTCAAGTATCTGGATACCATAAAAATCTATGATTGTTTCTCCCTGTCCTACATTCTCCTGACTTCCCCTTTGAAAAAATCTTTAGGATGATAACAACAAGAACCATGTAAAAGATTATTCTATAGTATGTATTCACATTTGGAACCTCAAATTGGTTATACAGTGCTGGACACAAACCTTATATTTGCCAGCAAAATTGAAGTTGTTCTTTCCTTTACTCTCTCTGCTCTTTTCACAACCAGTAAGGTCATTACTCATTAGCTCTTTCATCTATTTTTCACATGATTTATGGTTTATTCTGGTCATTTGGAAAATATGCCCGAGTAAAACAGAAAGCAATGTTGAAAACCAATTATTGACCGACTTACAATCTATTAAAATGGCTGTTATATTTAAATTAGCTATTTTGTTAATACATAGTCACTGAAAAAAAATCTATAATCATTTTTACAAACCCATACACACACATACTGTGTGTGTGTGTATTCTCACAAAGCTGTTTATAGCTGTTGAGAGCTTTCCTAGATTCAAAAATATGGTGTGAAAAATATCACCCCTTCATGCCACTTTTAAATCTTCCATTCAGCTTACTAAAACATAAAGTCCTTCTTTATGTAGTGAAGCACTGGCACAGCTTTGAAGTACTTTTAAAGGAAATTCATTTAATGACAAAATGATATCATAATATAGCCATAAGCTATAACTGAGCAGTGTTAGGATGATGTTCTCGATCCTGGAGCATTATCTTTTCATTGCTCATTTCTGGATTTCTGGATCACTCTACAACTTGTTGTTAATTGCATTCAAGTCATTTCTAACTTATGGTAACCCTAGGGTGAACTTATCACAGGATTTTTCTTGGCAAGATGTGTTTAGAAGGGGGTTGTGTACATCTTCCTCTGAGGCTAAGTCAGTATGACATGTCCAAGGTTACTCAGGGGGGTTTCATGGCAGATTGAGGATTTAAAATCCTGGTCTTCAGAATCATTGTCCAATACTGAAACCAATTCATCACATTGGCTCTCCTTATGAACTTAGGAATCACAAAAAAATACAAGAGTTACAGTAACATCTAAGATCATTATATCTGACCCAGTCATGATTCTGTATTTCCATTGATAATTAAGGTATGAAGATTTTTCATGAAAACGTGTATCCAGAAGGTCGGAACAGAATTATTGATTTGAGGTGGGATCAATAGATAGCTCTTTTAGATTATTCTAAAAATGGCAAAGACAAAATTAACATACAAATTTACAAAATTGAAATTATGAGGGAAAACTGCCCAAGTAATCCTTGAAATCAGGACAAAAGTTCACCAACAAAACTTTCAGCTCACTTTGGAATGAAAATCTCAGTTGTGTCTGGGTCCAAACGTTTCCCCGCCCCCTCTCAAGCCTCCCTTTCCTCTGCTACCATTTCCTTTAAAGTGCCACTCCTCTTCCCAGTAGGAGTGTTCCTTTTAGTCAGAGGCAGATCCATTTAGCTAAGTGATAACAATAACCAATTGCCCCTAAATACTGAGCAGTGGCAGTTGGTACGGTGGAAAATCCACTCTGAAATTGTAAAGGTGCTCTCTGTGGTGTTAAACTGATACAGGGGTTTCTGATTCTAGGAGTTTCTACTAATAGATTATGCTAGTAAGTTGTATGCATTATTTATGCAAATAAGTGGAGTAGAAAGCAAAATATCTATCAGACAGAGGTTCAATACATTATTTTGTGCAGAATAAGTCTAAGAATCCACCAGCCAGCATGGACATGGCTGAAATTCCAAACGTTGCTGTCAAGTGTGAAAGTTCAAGCCAAACAGTCATGCTCACATTATTGAGGAAGAGGAAGACTAGCAGGAAGAAGAAGGAATGTATAGCTGAATTACTGTTCTGCTTTTGTTTTGAAGTTAATAATCCTTTCTCTAACATTTTCTAAAAGAAAATATCCTTTCATATCTGTTCCTCACATAGACTGTCTACAAAATGGAACTTACTTCTGAGTAGACATGTGCACTATTAAATAATTTTTGGTTGCACTTTACTGTTTGAATCCTTTTTTGATGGGGATTAAGAATTATTATTTATTGTGCATACGTGTTTTGTTTTTAATTGCTGCCAAGTTGACTTCGAATTATGGCAACCTTATGAATGAGAAGGAATGCTTGTTTTAATTTATATGTTATAGAGACATATACATCCTGCAGTGATGACACCGCTTGTTCTAGCATTTGAATAGCTCAGCAGAGAGATTAATCTAATTTGTCTACCAATGAATTACCTTCTCATTTCTCTGCAAAGATACAGCCAAATGTTTTCTAGTTGTTCTGAATAGCCTCTTCTACAAAACATTATATTTTTTCCACAACAGCATGCACTGGAGAATCCCATGGCCATATAATTGAATCCTCTGTGTAATTTCATGCACACATCTCAAAGCAATAGTGCCGCAATGGACATCACATATATTTGTAAACAAATCTCAGTTATACTGCATAGCTCAAGCCATGATTAAAATAGCTAGCTCAATGAATGTAATAAAAGGGTAAAAGTATTAATTTGAGACATTAAATCTGTAGATATATTTATTCACGAAGCAATAAAAAAGCTGAGTCTACCAACAGATAAACAATGACCCACTTATCAGGATTGCCCAAAGTATAAGGTGGATTTATTTAAAATGGCTCTAGAGTGGTAATTTTCCATCTTTTTTTCATCAAGAATAGGCAGATTCTCCTCCTGGCACCTGTTTTTCACTCCACTCTTTTCCCACTATTCCGATATTGCTTCTCTTCCAATAGCAATCATGGATTCTGAACCATGGAAAAGTATTCTCATCTCTGCACCCCCACACATCAAAAGAAGTGATGGTTATAGAAGTTGTGGTATGTTTTATGAAATGTAATGATACATACTGAATATATATCAAATACACATTTGATGGCCTCCATGGCTACAGGACAGAGATTAGATATGTTTGGTTGGGGTCTTTGTCTTATAGTGTCTTGATTATTTAAACTAATAGTAAAAGTTAAGAATTTAAACTAATTTTAGTAAAAATCAATAACAGCAATCAATCACTATCTTCATGGGTGAAATCATTTTCTGTCAGGTGATCAGGATGTACATCTAATATCATGGTCAGATGTTTCCTCGACCTGCTATGATCCACATATCTGAGGGGTTGTCCATATGGAACAAACTTGTGTTCTGCTTTTCCAAAGGTGCAACCTGAACCAATGGGTTCAAATAATAAGAGAGAAGGTTTCAAGTAAGCACTGGAGAAGATTCCCTAGCAATAAAAGCTGTTCAAAGTATACTAATTTGGAAGATAATGATCTCTCCTTTCTTGCAGATTTTCAAACAGAGGCTAAATAGTCACTTCTCAGGGGTCCTTTAATAGTGCAATTCATTTCCCAACTGTGTGAGTCTATGATACTATCAAATTCCTATGGGCTCTACATCCCCAGATATGTGTGCATACATATTCCATGCTTACCTTCAACCTACTCACATGAGGACCAGAAGTGTGGAGATTATTTGGATATGTATTCATGCCTCATCCCCAACATCCACACACACTAAATCACTGACTTTCCCAGTCAGTTACCCAGTTTCCAGATCAGAAAAGGAGTTATCTTCTTATTTGCTACATTTCAAGCAACTCAGTAACTACTCGAAGTGCTACATCCACTAAGCTATTTACCACTCTGGTGGCATGTGATTTATACATAGAAGAAAGGTCAGTTGTAAAAGTTGTGAGAGACCAACCTCTTCTTTTCATTTATTTCCACAAGGTGAATGGTTTGTATGTTAGTCCTTGAACTGACTCTATGGCAAAGAAGCAGCATAATTATAATGTGATTTCAAAGCAAGGCCACCTGTTGTGAGGTTTCCTCTACCTATAACTCTTCATTTTGAGGCAGGAAGTATTAAGGAAGAATGCTGCTTGGTGCCATCAATGATAGAAGCCCAGCAGTTTAATTTCAAGAGATGTCACCCTTGACAACTGTGATTCATGCCGCAGTGACATGGAGATGGCTTTTGGGGTGTGGGGGATGTGGTTGGATTGCCTATTGGTAGTTTGCAAAATGCTATCTAAGCAGAGTCCACAATGAGGATTTTATACATTTTCAATGATGTATTGCATGAGAAGACAAAACACAGTGTTTACAGAAAAATATAATTTCCGTACAGCATTATTTGTATTTTTAAAAAACCTTCATAGCATTGGGTATGTCCTGAAATGCAAATGATAAAAAGAAATCTTCCCATGGTTTGCTTCCTCCCACTTCAGGGGAGAATCTCAACACATATTTCATCAAGGAAGAGAAAAATACCACCCTTACTACAGTTCCTATTCATTTTGGTTGTTGTTTTACACACAATTTTCTGTTCTGCAGGGTAGGGTGGGGGCAGAACTGTACAAAGTATCCCAAGTGTGAATCCTTCATGGATTTGTGTCAGGGAAGTATTATACTGGAGTTGTCTTCAGTTCTTTTTGTAATTGTGCTTAATACAGACTTTGTCTTTTTTTACAGAGCCACAGAACTGGACCAATATTTTCAGTTCACTAGTCAAGACCATTCTTATATTTCCATTACATCTATTTCAAAGAATTATAAACTAGAATACTGCATTACCAAACACAAGGAATAAAAAAGTGCCTTTGGAAGGTCCCTATTCTTTTCACAATAGAGTTGTGAAGGCAGAAAAACTGCATTTCTTGTAGAGACTTATGATGTGGTAGCACTTGAAAAAAGCATACTGCTTCATGTGGAAAAATAGTTTAGACCTGACCTTTAGCTGAATCCAAATGAAAAATGGCAGCAAAACAAAAAAACAAGTAAAGGCAGCAAGTACCTGGCAAGCAGGCTATACTAGGGCAAGGATTAACAGGTGACTCAAGCCAGTCCTACACAGGCACTCAAGTTCACCAAGGTTGAAGGAAGGTGCAATAGCAAAGTTTCAGTCATTCTAAAATTTGTCATGAGAAGCCAGAAGTCATGATAACCAAAACAGAAAGAAAATAAAACACAAACTAGTTCAGAGATCGAAAATCCAAAATAAATCCACCAACATGAAGACCACTGAAATCCCAGTAGAAGAAGCAGTAGTGAGTGAGCAGCTGCTGCTAAAAGATATATGGCCATTAGAAACCTGGTGTTAATTGCTCTACACAAAAAGCATTGTTTTTTTAGAATCTTTTTTTTTTTGCCTGATGACATGATGCAAAGAAAGGGAAGTCTCCTTGGAAACTGTCAATTCTGGATGACGTGAGCAATCGTCTTCCTAAAGTTCTTAAATTAGATTTTGCTAACTACAACAGCTGAACTACATAAATGACTTCCCAGATATATCACCATGGTAGAATGGCTTCTAAAATAATTTATTAAGAAGTCTTGTTAATGTGCTAATTTTGTTCATTCTGACATGAAAGTTCTGTGTCAGGCTGATGATCTGTGGGTGAACTAATTGCCAAGCCAGTGAGCAAGGAAAGAAAGGCTGACATACATCAGACATCAGCTGTCCAAGACCAACTCAGACGGTTGAGGCATTCCAGAGTTGGTAGGACTCTGTGGGATTTGGAGGGAAATCACTTTAGCCTACAGTGTCCACTTCATCCACCTCATTTAGCCTACACTGTCCACCTCATTGACCACCCTATCCTTTAACTAGTTTTGCATATTGGGCTTTTTCATGCTTTCCCCACTTCCTTATTTTATTTTATTTTGTTTTTGTTTTTTCGAGCCAGGAGTTGAGTAGCATGGAATCTTCTCTCCATTTTATTTATTTATTTATTTATTTGGTACGCTTGTATACCGCCAATATCTCAGCCTATGCGGCGACTCATTGCGGTTTACAACATGTTAAAATATACAATTCACTTTAAAACATATAGATTAAAATTCAGAAAACATACAAACATACATAGTATTGGGCCACCAATACAGATCGAGACATCTCATCGTTTAAATCGTAGTCCAATTCGTTATCCTTGATTGCTAGTCCATGGTCAAACAACATCACATCAAAAATCAATTGAAGACTTGCACAAACATCCAAGTTTTTAGTTTCTTCCGAAATGCCATTAGCGATGTGGCTGATCTTAGTTCAGTAGGGAGGGCATTCCAAAGCCGGGGGGCCACCACAGAAAAGGCCCTATCTCTCGTTCCCACAAGCCGCACCTGTGAAGCAGGTGGGATAGAGAGAAGGGCTTCTCCTGAAGATCTTAGGGTCCTGGTGGGCTGATAGGCCGAGATACGTTCGGATAGGTATGTAGGGCCAGAACCGTTTAGGGCTTTAAAGGTCAAAACCAGCACTTTGAATTGGGCTCGGTAGCTGATCGGTAGCCAGTGGAGCTGGTACAGCAGAGGAGTTGTATGCTCCCTGCGCCCAGCCCCTGTTAATACCATGGCTGCCGCCCGTTGGACTAATTGAAGCTTCCGGGCCGTCTTCAAAGGCAACCCCACGTAGAGAGCGTTGCAGTAATCAAGGCGGGATGTAACCAGAGCGTGGACTACCGTGGCCAAGTCAGACTTCCCAAGGTACGGTCGCAGTTGGCGCACGAGTCTTAACTGTGCGAATGCTCCCCTGGTCACCGCCGAAACCTGGGGCTCCAGGCTCAGCGATGAGTCCAGGATCACACCCAAACTGCGAACCTGTGTCTTCAGGGGGAGTGCGACCCTGTCTAACACAGGCTGTAACCCTATACCCTGTTCGGCCTTGCGACTGACCAGGAGCACCTCTGTCTTGTCTGGATTCAATTTCAATTTGTTCGCCCCCATCCAGACCGTCACAGCGGCCAAGCACCGGTTCAGGACTTCGACAGCCTCCTTAGTAGCAGGTGGAAAGGAGTGACAGAGTTGGACATCATCTGCGTACAGATGACACCGCACCCCGAAACTCCGGATGATCTCGCCCAGCGGCTTCATGTAGATGTTAAACAACATGGGGGACAGGATTGAACCCTGAGGAACCCCACAAGACAAAGGTTGTGGGGTAGAGCAGGAGTCCCCCAGTGACACCTTCTGAGACCGACCCTCGAGGAATGACCGGAGCCACTGCAGAGCAGTACCTCCGAGACCCATTCCCGCGAGGCGTCCCAGAAGGATACCGTGGTCGACGGTATCGAAGGCCGCTGAGAGGTCGAGTAGCACCAACAGGGACACACTCCCCCTGTCGAGCTCCCGACGGAGATCATCCACTAAGGCGACCAAGGCTGTCTCGGTACCATGTCCCGGCCTAAAGCCAGACTGTGCCGAATCTAGATAATCCGTGTCTACCAAGAATGCCTGGAGTTGTGAGGCCACCACACGTTCCATGACTTTGCCCAAAAAGGGAAGATTGGAAACAGGCCGATAGTTTACCAATTGAGTGGGGTCCAGTGATGGCTTCTTCAACAGCGGTTTTATCACAGCTTGCTTTAAGCTGGCTGGAAAAATGCCTTCCCGAAGGGAGGCATTAACCACCACCTTAACCCACTCGGCCAATCCCCCTCTGGCCTCCTTTAGAAGCCAGGATGGGCAGGGGTCTAGGATGCATGTGGTAGCTCTCATTCCTCCAAGTACCTTGTCCACATCCTCAGTTTGAACCAATTGAAATGAATCCATCAAAATCGGACAAGCAGATGCTCGTGTTACATCCTCAGAGACTGCCGTTAATGCGGCGTCCAGTCCAGAGCGGATCAAAGCGACTTTGTCTGTAAAGAACCGAGCAAAAGCTTCACAGCGAGCAGCCGAGTCATCAGGACACCCATCCTGAATGGTGGGTTTTAAAAGGCCTCTGACAACTCGGAACAGTTCAGCCGGACGGTTCTTTGCAGACGCAATAGTGGCCGCGTAGAAGGTTTTCTTCGCGGCTCTTATTGCCGCGGCATATGACCTTAAAAAGGCCACAAACAGTGTTCGGTTTGGCTCGCTTGGATCCGAACGCCACACGCTCTCTAGTTCCCTCTTCTTTCGCTTCAACACCGCCAGCTCCTCAGTAAACCAAGGGGCTGGTTTAGCTCGGCTACTTGAGAGGGGACGTTCTGGAGCGATCGTGTCTATTGCTCTAGTCATCTCCCCATTCCAGAGAGCGACCAGGGCATCAACAGGATCACCAACCGAGGTGGCGGGGAACTCCCCAAGAGCCATCAGGAATCCCTCCGGATCCATAAGCCTCCTAGGGCGGACCAATTTAATAGGTCCTCCACCTCTGCGGAGGTTAGGGGGTGCAGTAAGTCTAAAGCTGACCAGGTGGTGGTCGGTCCATGGCAACGGAGAGATGGATAACTCCTCAACACCGCCACCTTCCTCCCATCCCTGACAGAAAACCAAGTCCAATGTATGTCCGGCACTGTGGGTGGGGCCAGATACTTGTTGGGACAGACCCATGGTCGCCATGGTAGACATGAAGTCCTGAGCTGCTCCCGTTAGGGCAGCCTCGGCGTGGACATTGAAGTCCCCCAGCACAAGCAGCCGTTGGGACTCCAATGCCAGGTCCGAGACTACCCCCGCTAGCTCAGGTAGGGAGACTGTAGTGCAGCGAGGTGGACGGTACACTAACAGAATCCCTAAACTGTCCCGGTCACCCACCCTCAGGTGGACGCATTCAAAATTTGTTGACTGTGGGATGGGGGTCCTGGTCAGAGAAATGGAATCTCTATAGACTACTGCAACCCCGCCTCCCCGCCCTCCGGATCTCGGTTGATGCTGCACAGAGAACCCGGGTGGACAAAGCTGGGTCAAGTTTACACCTCCAGCTTCGTCCAGCCAGGTCTCTGTGATGCACGCCAGATCTGCCCGCTCATCCTGGATTAAGTCCTGGATGAAAGTTTTTTTGCCATTGACAGATCTGGCGTTCAACAGCACCACTTTCAATCCTGAGGGACCGCCATCCTGGTTACACTTACTTACCATATCAGGAGATCGATTTGGAATTACTAAAGTTGTTCCACGTTCCCTAGGCCGAATTAAAGGTCTCCTTTTCCCGTATCTCCCCTTCCCCACCACGACTTCTATGGGGGCTCCTCGGTTAACGGAAGCCTCTCCCTCCTCCATGACGCATTTGGTACTTATACCAGTAAACCTGGGATCATTACGGTGTACATGCCATGTTATAGTCTCAGTTTGCCATAGCTTTGCCCTCCACGCATTCTTCAGTCCCGTTAGGTCATATTCGGGATCCCTCGTGCTATTCCATTTCTTCTTACCTACATATACAATTAGCAGCCAGATTAACAGGTGCCAAGAAGTAGGTAATAGCATAGGTCGTAGTTGTTAAGCACAGTTGGGAACAAGGGATTGTGCTGTTGGAATACAGATGATGTTTTTGCAATACAATAAAGCAGCAGTGAAGAGCAGCAACACAACAGAGCAACACAATAGAGCAGCAACACAGTAGAGCAGCAATAAAATGCGAAGGCTAAGTGACCCTGGATATTAATTAAAGTGCGTCATGGAGGCCTGATTCAGCACTAGCTGTAACAATCGAATTTAAAGTGCTATAGTGGCTAAGTGCACAAGAAATAGTTTAAAGTGCTAATGGTATAAAGTGCAAGATCACAGCAGTTAATAAAGTGCACGAAGTAACCAATTGATCATGGAATCAAGATTAATTAATTAGCAATCGTCAGGAACGGTCAGCACATTTTAAGATTTTAACATAACTGGCAACACAGATTCCCATGGGGAGCCGCCAAAAGGCACTAGACATTGGGGGGATGGCCTTCATGGGACTCCATTTTGCCAGTGTGTTAAAATAGATAGAAGGAGGAGACTCAGATACATGAGATTAAGTCATTAATTTTTCTTTGGGCAGCTTCCCCACTGCAGTTGTTGTTGTTCTTGTGTACCTTCAAGCTGTTTTTAACATATGGCAGGCTTTTTTGGTCAAGATTTATTTAGAAGATTCATCATTACCTTCCTATAGGGCTGAGAAACATTATGACTTACCCAAGGTCACCCAGTAGATTTCCACTGCGTAGCAGGAATTCATTATTTCTCTTTCCAGACACTTTGGATTGAAGGACCACTCCTCACATTTCTATTCATGTGTTCTAGATATTCACACCTAGCTTTCTGTAATATACTGTGTGTGTGTGTGAGTGTGTGTGTGTACACACACACATACACACACCAACCATGGTCCAAGATAAAAGAAGGCTTCAATAATCCCATCCCTCTTCTGTGTTCCTAACTAAGATCTTCTATGTCTACTGTAGGATCCTTATAGTCACTGCTGGAAGTCTGATAATCCAGCTGCAGAATCTCCATAACACACCAAGGAAACTTTCTTAATTTTCCATTACTGCCCTGATAGAAAATTTTGACTTTTAAGAAGAAATAAATAGTAAATGGCTATACTGAATGGTGGTCAGTTCTGGAAATTTACTATCTGGAAAGCTAAAGGACTTGACTTTTAGGAAGGAACAAATAATGCTGTTCCTCTTCTAGTACGATTTAATGCATCATCAGGTGTGGAAAATCAATAGTGAATCCCACTATCCTTTTGCTGAGATATTCAGAATGTTATTTCTAATGAGGGCTGAATAAAAAGCAAGCTATGAAGCAGTGCTGATCAGTTCACACATGTGCATTAAGGAGATACAGCTCAAAATTTAAATACTTCATATATCTTTTGTTAAAAAATGCTTTCCCTTCCCCCAAAAATAATAAGTTTAACCAACATAGCAGCCTTTCTGAAAATTAATGCCATAGTTATGAAGGTAGATAATTCTCTAAAAAATTATTTCTCATGTTGGGCAATTATCATTAATGAAAGAAAATTTTCTTAAATCCTAATAAATCAGGAACTGAATTGACTGGCCATGCATCCAAATTGCTGCATTATTCACACTGGAATTACTCCAAAGATTAGCTGTAAATTGCCCTCTAAATTGAATTTATAGTTCCATTTTTCATAACCGTTGTGTTGTGACAGATGAGAGGAATCTCTGAGAAAAATGACAGAAGCGAACCTAATTTCTTAGTGCCCTGCTTTCACGATAGGAGTGAACAATCTCTATTTACCTTTATGTTTTTAACAATCTGTTTTGGCAAGCATAAAAACCTGTTAGAAAGAAAGCCCATCCTATTTTATGCAACCCTTGGTGAAAATATCATAAACAAAACTTTCTCACTGTCTGAAAAATGCAAAGTATCCAAATTAAAGTCAGGCTATGGCAGCATCCGCTCTACATATAGAATTATCATTTTAGCTATCTTGGAAAGGTTTGTGATATAGATTTATTATATCTGCAATTAGGGTTGGTCTAAACTTTCATGAGGGTTTTGATACAGAAAGGATTAATATACCAAAGAACACATGTTTTGGAAGTAGCGCATGAAGTCCTAGTCATTGGTCTGGATATCTACCATTAAAAATATTTTAAAGGCCCATCCACACAGCAGTATATCCCAGAATATCAAGGTAGTAAATCCCACATAATCTGAATTTAGACACAAATAACCCAATTCTAAGCAGATATTGTGATATTTTCTGCCTTGATATTCTGGGATATAGGGCTATGTGGAAGGGTGCTAAGTACCCTGGCACTTAAAGTGGTACAAAACTGGATTGGACTGGGCCCCCTTCTACACTGCCATATAATCCAGATTAACAAAGCAGAGTAAAGAAGAAAAATAATATAAATTATCCATGCTGAAGCATATTATCTACAAGTAAAACCCTAACAATTTCCAATTTTCTTGAGAGAGAGAACTTTTTTGCCTGGGACAGGGTTGAATGATGACAAGGACATCTACCTCATCACATTGAGGCCCAGAAGCATCTTCTCTGCGATTCTCAGTACTGCCGGTACATTGCTGGCATGGAGTCTTCCAGAGCCCATCAAATGATGCAGGGCTACTTTTGGTGGAGCTTTGTTGGGCTCCATGCCAGTAGTGCCAAGAAGTGGAGCCCAGGGGAGTCACATGTATGCCTGATTCCTCATAGAATAAGAGAGGAAGCCAAGGACAGTGGGGAAAGGTTTTGAGAAGGGATCCCATGACCACCAATGGTAAAGGGATGAAACCTTAAATTGTCCTACAGTTTCCCCCAGTTTTCCCCACTGTCCCCTGGCTTCTTGGCCTCAATGTGACGAGGTCCTAAATTGCACCAGGAAAACATCTAATTGTTCTAATCAAAATAGAGGTAGAGCCCCCACTATTTCCAGGCCACCACTGCTCAGCTGAGTCAAGTATACAAGATCAAGTGTGAGTCCTACAAACTATCATGGACTGATGGTAAATTGAAATAGTCCCACAGTCATTATGGTAGCCAAGAGCTCCTGAGTGAGCCCTTCTAAGAAGTTGCCACATGGATGTTGAAATCCCACAAAACAAATGGCTACTTTGAGAAATACTTCGATGAAAAAGCAAGTACATACGTCAATATCCTGAAATTTTCCAGTACCACATTTCAAGTTATTTCAACAGCTTAAGCAAAGAGATTTTTGGGTTACAGTGTGAGCAATACTTTATATAAACATTCAAGCCTAACTATCAAGGATATTGGTGGTCTGGTGAGAGAAATGAATTTCTTAGGCAAAATCTTTGCTTAACCTCCTAACCTTTGCCTGTTCATTTCCATGTGGAACCATTCTTTCAATTTTATTTCCAGAATCTAAACAGAGTGCAAATAAACCAGGCCTGAGTACAGAAGCAGTCATGTCACCAAACGAAATGCATTAATGGGAGCGTGGGTTTATTAAATCCTTTAAATGGAATTTCTTCCTGACTCTATGTCTGTTTCAAGCTTTTAAAAATAGGATATTGAAAGCACAAAGCAATGGTTGGCAAATGATGTGCACATCAGACTTTCTGATGTGCACATCAGATGTGCACCCTTTCTGGCTGAAACCTACTTTTAAGTGAAATTACATTTAAATAGGTAACCAACAGAAGCAACAACAATCCTGTTCCTGGAGGTATGACTGTGTGTAGTTTTTCAGTTTCTTTGTGTGTAATCTCTCTCTTACACACAATGATCCAAATTTGTAAGGCCAATTGGGTGAGAAGCCCATTAAAATGACTGGCTGGGATTCAAGATGATCTGTTATGCCAGCTCATTTTGGATTTCAGCTGCTCTCTGCTAAATATGGACATGCAACTGCATGATCCTAATTACTCCATGAGCAAGTCCACTAACAACTAAATAAGTCACCAACAGGATTCTGGCAATCATTTCAGTTTACTCTTCTCAAGTCCTATAGTCCCCCTTCATTTTTAAGCATGCTCAGAGTCCTTTCCCATTCTCTTTCTCTTCCTCCTTCACATGTAGGTGGTGAAAGGAATGAGAACTATTGGATGGATTAGCAGGGAAGCTTACTAATTTAAGAGGCATCATTATGACAAAATTTAAGAAATATTAAATGAAGAATGCAATTGCTTATGTATGCTTGTGTGAGCATGCTTGTGAGAATGCTTGCAGGGTGTCCTCATTTATCTCCCTAAACGTATAGCATTTAATCCCTCAACCTTTCCCAGCAGCACAGACATCAACTCGTTCCCCTGGAGTGAATTGGAAAAAAATGAATTTCTGTGCTATTGTGTGACCCAAGGTGGTTTGTTATAGTTCTGTCGTAATTGAAACTAATGTTCACTTAGAGCAAGGTTTTGCAGTAGGGTAGTGATAATGAATCTCTTAAAGCCAGGAACATATTATTTGTCAAGAATAAAATTATAAAAGAAGTAGATCGCTTCACTGTGCAGAAGGGAACAAAAAAATCAGTTATTTTGTATAATTATA
Source organism: Anolis sagrei (assembly GCF_037176765.1). Lineage (NCBI taxonomy): Eukaryota > Metazoa > Chordata > Lepidosauria > Squamata > Anolidae > Anolis > Anolis sagrei. The sequence goes on from NC_090023.1 coordinate 140,339,869, forward strand.
GTGGGTTAATAATCAGTTCCTAGAACTTCCATTGAAGTGATGAATGGGCATCTTTCTCTCCTGCACCCCTGTAACATGCAAAGGGCATATTGACATATAGAGACACTGCAAAGTAAGACATATTGTAATAATTAGCGGAATTATTCCTGGCATACCATGAGCAATTACAGGATTAATAACTACTGAACCACATAGCGTTGTGTTGGAATAAATTGACCGACAAGGTTTTCAGTTTGGAAATGAAGCTTAGATGGGTCATCAATAAAAACGACTATGGTGAGTAGACTTTTGAGAGCGTACATTTTACATTTACAAAATATGACCGTGATGATTCTGCTTAATGACTGGAAGAACCTATTTAAAAATTCATTTAAAATATTTTGCCCTTTTTTAATTGCCTAGCTCAAGCCGCTGTCTTTGACAGTCACATTAATGTACCATGTAACCTGTATTTAATTTTGTGTTCTGATCAAAAGGAATGCTCCTAATGACTTCCTAATTAGCCTTCTTCATGCAGCAAAGGAAAGTTTTCTCTTATATGATCAACTTCTGGTTCAACTAGTTTATATGGCATACTGATAGGAGATTAGGTACAGGCCCAATTAAGTCTGATGGGAAAGGGAATAACTAGAAGGCTCCAACACCACTCATCATCACCTTATGTAAGTAGCTTACTCCCACAGTATGTTTACCTCTATCTTTCACTATTACAATGGCAAGAAGGCAGAGAGTTTTTTCCAGAAGGATAATAGGAGGCACAGGTTGAAATCCTCTTGGTGGAACCAAATAGATAAAGCTTATTCAGATAATCCAATTGGCATAAGTCTTCTAATTATCCAGCAGTTAACTCAGCAGGTCTGCCACAGTTAGGCTGTGGTCTCCACCCACTGTGTCTCTCTGCCCATTGGTTTGGGCAGTATCAATGACAAGTGACAGAATTAGATAAGATGTCTAGAACTTCTCAAAGCTTTTGGCAATCTCATCTGTGAAGAATTAAGTAAGCATATTCTTATATAAAATAGTGAGACCTGCAATGAAATGTAGTCATAGGGGAATGACCCAGTCAACCCTTCACTTGCCAGCCCCCCCCCCCCCCCCCCCCAGTTGTCCTGTGGAAAAGGTGCTCAAAAAGCAGGTTTACATAGCAAGAAAAGTATCTGGTAGCACTCTTTTGGCCCTAAAGGCCATTGTAAGTGGCATTCCAAAACAGCCAAAAGAATTTCACCAAAAAGCAATCAAAGGTGATTTTCAGTGATTATCAGATGCAACTGCCCGGCACATGGGCAAAGTGGGTGCCCATGTCCAATTTTATCCCTCTCTCTAATGGGGTTCATAGCAGCTATTGGTGAGGTAATTAATTTTCACAAAGGAAAACAAATTGGAAAAGAGGGATAATCCTTACTTTGGAACTAAACAGTGTAGCCCAAAAAATCAGCGTGTAAACATTCCGCAAAACACTTTAGGATTTAAAACTATCATTGTGAAAATGATATATATTTCTCATCATGTTTCTTTTCCCAGGATGTCTTTCTCAGTGTGGGAATTTTTCTTCTTCTTCTCATTTTGGAGGAAGAATTATTAATATAAATATTCTGTAAATCCCTAGCCGGAAGAATCTATCTTGTCACTTATATGTAAATACTCAGTTTTTAGCATCCATATATGTAGCCCAACAAAAGCTCTCTCTTTTGTGAAAACAAAAAGATGCTCCTACAAAACTATTCCATCTCAGAAAACACAAAGCTCAAGCTATACTGTATTTTTGAGCATCATTCCAGATTCTATGTTCTTTGGAGGTAACCACAGATATATATATATGGTGGCTATCATACAGCTGGTGACATGCTCAACAGGACTTTCATCGATTATGAATGATGTCTGGAACCCATGATTTCTGGTTGGAAAGATATTCTATATTTCAGTTGTAATTATAACTCTTCAAATCCTCTTTGATGCTGAAGACATTCTCCACTAAACCTCTATTCTGCTTTGCCAGGACATGGCTTTATAGCTTAGAAAAGAAAAAAGAATAGCATAGAAAGACAAGAAATGGCAAAAAAAAACAAAAAAAAAAACACCTCCAACATTTTCAAATGCATGTGGGTCATTTGAAAAAGAAGGCTTTTTTTCTTTTTGATTTACTAATTAACTTGCATTTTGTGGTTGAACTTTATGTCCAAGAAGCATCCCTAATGATGAGTGCTTACTCATTCAGAAATACAGGGAAGCTGTAGAAAGTGAATCCTGATCCCTTTTCATGGTGCTTTGCAAAATGCCCTAAAATTACACTGAATAGAGGTCTTTGTGTTCTCATGTAAGACCTATTTTTTTTTTAAAAAATGTTAATCTCTGGACCCTTCCTCACAGCCATATAACCTAGAATATCGAGGCAGAAAATCCCACAATATCTGCTTTGAACGGGGTTATCTGCATCCACACTGCCATATCTTCCAGTTCAAAGCAAAAAATGTGGGATTTTATTCAGCTGTGTGGAAGGGATCTCTGTACCTGTAACATTTGCCCTCCCCCCCTCCACCACATTCCCCTAATGTTTCATGGTATGTGAGCCACATGTTGGCAGCAAGAGACATTTCAGAAATTGAATCCCTTTGGTCAATAACTTGATATCTGGGTTTATGGTTCATGTAAGAACCAACGGAACCACAAAATGGATTCAAACAGGGATATTTAATATGTAGTTCCAAATATTCCTTCAATGACTTTGATCCAGACAAGTAAAAACTGCTTCGCTCTCTGCTATTTATACATTTCCATTTTCCTTCTGTGTACCATTACGTGAATTAGGAGATAATGCTCAGTTAGCTTCATTCTTTTTACATTCTGCATGTCCGCCAGATTGTTCAAAGTAATTAAAAATCATGAAAAATTAATTGAAACTAGCTGATTGTTGATGAGCTTTCTGACAGTAATATTAATGCAATTATTTTACTAGTGAAAAACCAAGAGCTGCAATAGCTTGTTAATATTAATATGTTGAGGAGAGCACAAAAAAACTTTCTATTAAAGAAGCTGCCTGTCCTGAGATAAGCTTTCTAACAGCAGTGGTGATGCATCAAGAGCAATTTGGCTTGTAAAATGTCAACAGAAATAGCCTGAAATCATAAAGCCAAGTCAAAATGCAGTGTTTGTTTGATGGTATTGCTCCCTTCCCTACATACAAGTGATGAATGTTCACTCAACTTTCAGAGGTGGTTCGAGGGAGGGAGATTCAGAGTTAATACAGTTTTCTTACTTTCAGTAGATATTCAGATGCTCTTCACAAACCAAACATGTAGTAGTTCAGGCTATCCATATACCTTCAGCTCTTCCTGGCATCCAGGCAGTGGCTCCATGTATGATTAATCTGTGCAGCAGGCTTGGCTACAATTTCAGTTGCAAAATTTCATTGCATCATCATATAGCTAATCCAATTTAACAATCTATATAAATAAAAATGTAATGTTCGTTTGTGGGATTAAAATAACTCAAAACCACTGGACGACATGACACCAAATTTGACACAATACACCTATTAGGCCAACGAGTAACCATCAGTCATAAAAACACTGAAAAACACAGCAGAAGAGACTTTAAAAGCCAAAAAACCCACATTACAACACATGTACAAAACCACATATGAACACAAACACACATATACACAAATATATACACAAATATCTACACACACAAAACACATATACATAGACTGGGCCACAGCAATGTGTGGAAGGGGATGGCTACTGTAACAATAAAATGAAGTTAATTCACAGTGAAGGCAATGTTTCTTCTTCTGATAATGAATTAGTTTAACCCTCTGCCATTAGAAGAGGTGATTGGGTGGAAAGAAACTATTGGAGAGTATTCTCTGGAGTTGATCTACCAACCAATTTTGAATACACTCACAGTATACTGTACAGCCAGCTCACCTGCAACAACATCAAGTGCAATTGTTTTGTAAACCTCTTCATCAGGGTCAGAATCTAGCCAACCCAGAGATTTTCCCCTACCCTCTCCAAAGCTCCTGATGTGTCATTTTGGTATTTCAGAAGCTTTCTCCAAGGGGGCTGAGAATGCCAGTCAGGTAAGTTTACTGGGGGCGTGTCATCCAGCTCTTTCAGGTTCTTAGAATCCAAAGAACTTGGATGGCAATGAGGATTGACCACTAGGATTGCAGATGGCAGTCCTGAGAGTTAAACCCAGCACTGGAAAAGATCTAAACCTTGCAATAAGGTCTGAATCTTTTCAGATGTTCTTTTAAATCCAGAGTAAATCGAGAAATTCCTGTTTGCTCTGGATTAATCAGGATTAACCTCAGGCATTGTTTGGATCAAGCATAAGTAGACTCAATGAGTAACTAATAATTTAATGTGCTGTGTGGGGTTATGTTATGTTGTCAGTCCAACATAACATTTGTTTGCTTTGGCACTAGAAACCTAACTGAAGAACTCATGGCTCAACACAAGTTGTATGCATCTGAAATGCAACATTCACTTGGACACAAAGCATTATATAGTAAACTTAATGGCATGAAATATTTCTTCTGGGAAATAAATTCTCAGATTAATCAAAAGCAAGATGAACAAAGGAGATGATATGAAATGTTATAGCTTTCAATATACACTTAAATTATAGCATTACGTCGTGACAGATGCAATTTCGCATCAGAGATCAAAACCAAAACAAAAATAACATAGATTTGGCTAGTCTAAAGAACAATGACAATAATGTCAAAATCACTACAAATTCTATGGGAAAGGTTCCTTTGTACAGAGGGGAAACTGAGATCTTATATCTTGCATCCTCTATGTTAGAGGTGGGTATTGTGTGGTGTTGGCTCGAAATGTGTTTCTTGATCCCTCCCCAAAACTTCTCACAACTACCCTTTAATAATAACAATGATAATGGAAAGAATATCTGAAAATATTCTTTAAAAAAAAGGTTTTAAAATGCATGTGTCTCGAGAGCCAGGATACTGATTAGGAGAATCCTGAAAAGAAGCTTAGTGTTTATGACTATATCTGTAGGACATTTGCACATTTCTTTTTGTATTTTGTTTTGTTTTAGCACATACAAAAAAACCCCACATTTGCAAAGAACATTATTGGTACAGTAAATTGAATTTTCTGCAGACAATGCCATTTCCTATGCTGTTTTCTGTATGAAAAGATGCAAATTTTGTGCAGAATAAGTCTTGAGCTGTAAATAGTTTATGTAGTCCACATGCAGATGAAAAATAATTTAGTCTAAAAAGCTTCATAAGAAAATATAGTCATGGGAATAATCTGACCACATAGTAATATCCAATCACAACAATATAGAAAGAATCTTTGACCTGTTTTTACAGCCATATTTTGCAACATCACAGACTTTTGAGTAATGTTGACAGTATGTTCATGCTTACTGGAAGTAGTAAATCAAGAGAATGACCTGGAAGGAATATAAAAATCGAGTACCTCTACTCTCCTAATAAAATGTACAGTAAAACAGCATATGTGGTTTTCTAACTGCAGGTAGTCCCCACAGATAGTGCCTGTAGGTTTGTTCTTAAGTTAAATTTGTTTGCAAGTCAGAACAGGTACATTTTTAAGGGTAACATCAGCCATAAGCTTTGGATAGCCAAATATCTACCTACCTACCTATCTACATATCTATAGATAGCATAGAGAAGGGTTAACACCCTAGGGTTTGTTTTTCTGTCTGTGACCCTTAGTCAGATGATTTCACCTCACTTTCTGTCCCTGTGATAATTGGATTTTGAAAATTTGGCTTGTTGTGGAAACAAAGATTGGTGAGAAAGCTTGAGTATAGGCACCTTTTCCCCATTACACCTCCCGCAGAAGTGAATTTCCCTTCTAAGGGCTAGATTTCTCTTACTTCCTATTGTCTCACCCCATTTGTAACTATGAGTCATTTATAAGTTGGGTGTTTGTAGCTTGGAGATTTCCTGTACAACAAGAATTTCAATCTGTTTCATGTCAAAATATAAATTTCATGGCTTGTATGTCCTGTCCCCTAATTTTCCACATAATGGAAGAAATTTCAATTTCCCCCAAATATGGCTAATCTACAATATTATTTCTGTTTTAATCATATTGTGGATTGGGGGGAAAAACAGCTTAGGACTTTGGTTGTGATGGTTGTTCCAATGTATTTCACTAAATGTGACAAAAGAAGTTCTGGTTCTTGTTTGTTGGGGGGGGGGCACTTTACATGATATAAAGGTAAAGGTAAAGGTAGTCCCCTGACATTAAGTCCAGTCATGTGGGTCCAGACTCTGGGGTGTGGTGTGCATCTCCATTTCTAAGCCGAAGAGCCAGCGTTGTCCATAGACACCTCCAAGGTCATGTGGCCGGCATGACTGCATGGAGCGCCGTTACCTTCCTGCCGAAGCGGTACCTACTGATCTACTCACATTTGCATGTTTTCGAACTGCTAGGTTGGCAGAAGCTAGGGCTGACAGCGGAAGCTCACGCCGCTCCCCGGAATCGAACATGCAACCTTTCTATCAACAAGCTCAGCAACTCAGTGCTTTAACCCACTGTGCCACAGGGGGCTCCTTTACATGATATATAACTGGAATTTCTTTAAGCAACAATGTCACCAAATGTAGGTCTAATTCTGTGTTGATTCTGTGCAATTAAACATGACTGCAGGCAGCTACATCCTACTGCATGAGTGTTAAAAGCTGCATGATCCATTGAAGACAAAAAAAGAACCTTAAGTTAAAATGAAATCATGTTGTCAAGTGTAAGATAAATGTTTCAGTATTTTATTTTAGGTGGTTTATCAGGCACTCAGTCTAACATTTCATTTTTATTTTGTTTCTAGTATTTTCATTTTTAATGATTTTTCATGGCAGCTTTATGTCTCCATGAATCTTCCCAGGTTTGAATTTAAATGCTATGGGAATTTATAAACTGAAGTCATTTTTTTCCTGCTGAGACAAATCCAACTGTGATAAAATCCACAGAACTCTTTTTCTGTTTCCTCTGTGTTTTTACTACTGGAATCAATGAGGCACAGATCAATAAATGTAGGCATTTGCTTTATTTGTGTATGTATTTATTTGTGACATTTTTGTTCCGTTCATCCAAATACTATCAAACATTCAAACAAAATGGGTCTGTCATGACAATGATTAGCCATGTATGTCAGCCCACTCAACTATCCAAATCAGGACTGAATCATGTTGGGATTGGGGTAATTCTAGATAGATTAGATACCCCAAAACCATCAGGCCTAATATTCTTCCTGTACATTGTGTTTTGTATCAAAATTGCCAGTAGCTTCATCATTAGCTGTTATAAATTTATCATTACATGAATCTAAAGGGTGCATATATTGTTAGAAGAGGGTATGTCTTCAGTCAACATGTTGCTCAGCCTTATCTAAAGGTGCACATAAACTGACAAATCAAATTTCCAATACCCTATATAATTGCAAATGAGACACAGAAGACATACCCGTGACATCATCACAAAGGAGATGGTGTTGCACTGAGCAAACCCAGATTGACACTGTACCTTAGGCCATTCCAATGACCTACTCAGAATGGCTCTGATTTAATGTCATCATGAGACTTAGAACAAGATATGGTGTGATTTGTATGGGATGATTTGAGGATATCAGACCTCTGCAGCTGTATGCCCTACTTGAGCAATTATTGGCCTTGAAACCATAGAGCCTGGTGTTCCCTCAACCTTATTTGTGTACACATGGTAATTTGGGGAAGAATTTAGATATGGTTTTAGCTGATTGTTAATGGTTGTATTTGCGCTGAAGTTATAGCCAAACAACTGAACCACTGAACCCATAACATCTCTCCGTCTCAGTGCAACAGATCAATGGGGTACTGAACTATCTATGGTAATATTGGTTCAGCACTCCATGGTCTACATTCTATTCTGTACTACACTACAGAGCACTAGGTTGGGGCCCAATCAGTTTGAATGAAATGATTTGTAATATTTGGTGGACTGTTCATATAATCTCTGAAAACAGAATGGGAAGGAGGGAACCACAAAGCCCGGCAAAACGGATTAAGGAAGCCAGATTTCATCGGCTCCTGGAGAGGATGGAGTTAAGTCTGCAATAACTCCAGCAGGAGTCTGCTGCAGGGCTCCTGGAGAAGATGGGATTAACTGTAGCATCTTTACTCCTTCCCCAGCAGTAGCAGCAGCATCTGTCCATTTCTTTCCTAGGCTCCTCCTCCAGAAAGGGCCCTGCTGTGAACTCACTTTCCCAGCAGCACTAGCATGGGGCAAGCATTGAAAAGTCTCAGTGTTCCTTTCAGAGCATGATGGCAACTGAAGTTTCTCTCTCAGTTTCTCAGCCAATTAAAACCCTGTTTGTGCCCATGCTCTGATTGGCTGAGAATGATCACAAGCAGCAACTACAATTCCCAGAACCCTCTCTTGCAGTTTGTCTTATTTTTTTAAAAAAATGGCTAAAGTTTAAAATAATTTTTAAAAAATCAGTAGATTGGTTAATTGTTTTGAAACTTGGCAGGACTGCAGTTGTAAATGAGGTCTAAAATGGAGGTAGGCTTCATGCAGATAGGCCTTAAAATGGCTGAGAATTGAGCCTTTAAAATTCCCATTGTAGCCAATTGGCTGCATATTTGCCTAATGGAAACAGCAACACTCCTCCCGGTTAGAGTAACTTTACAGTAAACCGAATGAGGGGCATGCTTTTTGGCCGAATTCCACACCTCTACAGAGCACCATGACTTCAAGGTATGTATACTTATTGTCTAACCTAACATCTTTAACTCACCACCTTAATTTCCCTATATGACCACTTCCTGTAATGAACACCATGAGAGGCCCTAGTCTTGGAAGGCTGCAGTACGCCAACATACCCTCATTTTTTTAAAAAAAAAATCCACAAAATGCCTTCAATTATCTTTTGGGTACAAGAGAACACTTTTAAAATTCTTGCTTTCTTCCTATCTTTCACATACCCATACTAGTCTTTAGTCTTTACAGAGCCAAATAAGAATAGGTGGATTTGAGGCCTCCCTAGCTGGTGCCCACTTGTTCAGTATTGGTTTATGAATCACTGCCCTGTAAGATGAATTCTGGATTGCACCATATCTGTTTGATGGTTATATTATACCAAGCAGAAAAAAGTGTAGGCAGCCAAATTTATGACCATGCATAACATGATTGTTCATGGGGCTATATCAGTTATGGTACCAATCCTAGGACTAAATCCTAGCCCCCAAGTAGAGAAGATTCCTAGAATCTGGAATAATTTACAATTCAGCAATGGGTTCAGTTTATTCTAATTAGGACAAGAAATGAGGTACAGACCTTGGTTTGAAAGGACCTTGGGCCAACATGATCTGATTTAATGAGTTGTCGAAGGCTTTCATGGCCAGAATCACTGGGCTGCTGTGTGTTGTTCGGGCTGTATGGCCATGTTCCATGCTACTGGAACATGGCCACACATCCTGAAAAACTCACAGCAACCCAATGATCTGGTTTCTTTTTTTAAAAAAAATGTCTGGGTTGGTATTTGACCACTGAACATCATGATCCACTGATATCCCATTCACTTTTAAAATTATCTTATTCTTGGAACACAAACAGCAATTAATGGTGCTGGATGGAGGGATTGGCATATCTGAGAATCGTTTCTAAATCTATGGCAGAAGAGGCAAAGAAATTGGGTATGTGTAGTTGGCTAAGCTACACAAAACTAAAGTAATTGCCTGGGGGCACTGTAGAGGGAGTGATGAGGAGAAGGACATTTTGTCAGTTTGATAGCACCGATTCAATACAGTTATTTGCAAGGGGTATTTTGCTGTATTCAGAATTATACTCTCAATTAGGAGTTCATTCACTCTCAGACCTTCTTCTGACAGACAGTGCAATAAGATTCTAATTGGCTGTCCCAGACTGATCTTCAAAGCTTTTGGAGGAAATTGCAGACGAAACCATAGAACAATTCTCATTTTGTAGTAGAAAGGAGGGTGGATGAATAAATGTTGGAATCTAAAAAATTGCTTCACGGATATCAACCCCAACCCCAATTGCTTCCAAATGAAAACAACAGGTTAACCTTTGCAAAAACTAGGTATCATTATAAATAGAAAATCTTAACTATGAGAAATTAGATATTTATTTCAGGGATCTTTAAGAAACTAAACAATGAAGCAAACCATTATCAGTTGTACATCATAGGTTTTTCTTTATCTGAGTGGGATAAGGCAAGTTTAAACTATAAAGAGCTGGGACAGCTTAATTTTCTCTGTAATGAAATGTTTGTTGTTTTTCAAAGAAGCTGCATTTGCCCCATAATTATTCTTTCTTTTTATATCCTTCCCTCCCAAAGGCCAGTGTAGATGTTGTGATTCTTATATTTACTTGCTTGATATATTATTAGTTTTCCCCCTCCTTTCATAACACACAGTAAATTTCAAGAACTTGGTGTTTTTTAATCAGTAGGTCTGCATTAATTCAGTCACATATTACCATACAAAAACAAAGCCCACACATCTCAAGCCACAGAACATCAATAGAGATTTCGAAGTATATTTGTCCTAAGCATAAGTAGATCCCTGTGGGGATTCTCGGCTGTTCCTTTTTACAAATTGCACCTCCTGGCCTTTAACTCTACATAAAGCAATTTGAATTCTAACAGAAATCATTACGTTAATTATACCCTTTCCTCCTAGGCAGATAACATCAACTTGGACAAGTTAAAATTTCTTGTTAATTCCAACCAAAGTCCAATTACCCTCAACCCAAATTATCACAAGCCAATAAATGGGATAAATTTGCACTAACGGAAACCATAACTTTTGTAAAAGAGAAAAACCATTCATAAGGTGTAGTCACATACTTTCTTAGCAGTTTTGTGAGTTTCAGAAGTGCTTTGATTACAAAAGTGCCCAAAGTACTTGGCTTTGCATAAATTGGAAGAGCCAATATTTTGAGATACACCTCCCCACCCCTGCCCCACCGCCCCAAGCCAACAAACAATTATAAGAGCTGGAAATACTTTCCTTGCCCTGTCCAAAGGAAACAATGGCCCATATCAAAGTGAACATATGGCAATACAAGGGAGTAGCTTGGCCATTACATCCTCAGGAACAGAACATGGAATTAACATAAATAACTGTGATACTTATGCAGCATTACTTTTTAGGATCAGATGGACACAACAAAGTTAATACCATCATGTCCTCTCATAGGGTGGGGCCATTCTCTTCTCATGTTTTTATGATAAATTCATTTCACATAAAAGGATATAAAAGTAGCAAAATAATAAATAACATAGTAACACAGTCAGTAATAGCCCACATTTTTACTTAATGCATTATTTTTCTGGCTTTGTAATGAGTTATAGAATAGATTGCTTAAAAGGGAATTTTCAAGTTCTGTTCATGGGAGAGGAGGGCTTTCTGGGGAAGGGGCAAATAATAGTCCTCTGTCACTCAGCCTAATACCCCATAGATCTCTAAGCTGCATGAAATGCAAGCCTATACTCTGGTTAAAGAGGTCTGCCACCCAGTGCCTAAAGATGGTACTTTAAGCTTCAGACACAAAGAGGAGTTCAGTTTAATTAATTTTTAAAAAATGAAATATTTTAGAGATGATTATTTCCAGAATCCAGAGTTCCTTTAGCATCCATAGAATTACAGAACACAAGAGCCATTGAATCTAACGTTGTCTTGCAGGAATGCACAACTAAAGCATTTTGAAGTTAAAAGTATATATAATTCTGGTGCATAGAAAATATTGCTTAAGTATATATTAACTGTTTTAACATTTGGCATATATGAAAGACACTGCTTAAATGTTCATTCTGTTAATGCATATAGAAACAACTGAACAAATGTGAAAAGAAAAAAAAATGGATCTCCCCTTTTTATATATAATGAAACTGAGCAGGAACCAGAAGTGAGGCAGGAAACATAACTGTGGATGTGAACTTCAGATCTGCAGATATCTGGCTCCTGAAAAAGTAACATCCAACTTACAGGGTGATAAACTCCATTGCTGTGTTGGGCAGAGTTCCTTCATGGTGGCTGCCATGTTGCTTCCATCATCCCTCTTAGTAGGTGGAGTAGCAGCTCTGGGATAATGACTAGCCAATAGTCACTCACTTGGCAAGTGTGTAGCACCCATTGGCTAACATGTGGCCTCTACTGGGCCATGGTTACCTAGATGGGGGTTTTCCCATTGTTCAGTGAAGGGCTATTTAAGTTTGGCCAGATGATAGGGTTTGCTCAGTTATGGTGAACTTTCCAACCACCCTCTTCTCCCTGTGTCATTTCTATAACTACTTCATTACCCCATATCACATTGGCATGAGTCTTGAGTCAGTGGGGTCAGTGCATCCAGACACTGACAGAAAAGAAGTCCCATTGATTAGGGTGTGGTTGGACAAGGTCTTACCCAGACAATGGGAAGATTTATACCACATTCAGACTCCCTGCTAGAGACAGACCATGGCTAGGTTGACCCAGCAGGTTGTCTCAGGAAACTCCAATGGAGGACTGGCACCATACCAGCTCTATATCACCATCAGTCAGCAGATGGATTGGATGATGCTGAGATCCATACCCATGGGGGTTGCAACTCTTGACAGTCTGTTACAAAATAAACCTGTGTCCTTTTCTTACCCAATCTCAGTTGCTGTGTGCATCACTGAGGACATGGGAGATGGAGCTGACATCCCACATAGACAAGTAACCTTCTCATGTCTTTCTTTAAATTCCTCAAATATTTGAGTAAACCTTGCTAAAATCCTTTTTATGAAACTTTTCTGATGAGTCTCAGACAAGTAAGATGGAAGAAGGAAGATAGTTAGTACTATCTGTCCCATCAGTTGAGATATGATGGCTGATTGGCCAGTCCTGATGCTATCAGTTTAAAATCCTACAAATCCTGAATATTTCTTAAGGAAGAACTTTCATCAGATACTTTCTTAAAAGACCTGTTTTACACTGTATGTTTCATCTTGTTCTTCCATCTTGTTTTAATTAAATCATTATTTGCCTTTTCATGTTAGTAGGAACATACATATCAGTGATTCAATCAGTATTTACTTGGTAAAATAATCTGTTCATCTACAGAGCAACTAGTGCTGCTATAGACTATTTAGCATGAAGTATTAGATGCTTGTTTCCCTTTGATCTTCAGTCTTTATAAATAAAGAGCTTGTTATTATGACAATCTATATTTTCAGTACAAACATCTAAGACATGACTATTTCTAAAATATTGGTTTCATCTTACAATATTGGTTTCATCTTACAATTTTATTTTATTTGTCTGCTTTTAGTATCAACCAGGTGTAGAGAAACTTGAAGGAAGAAAAGAAGCATACTAGAGCTCTATTAAGGAGATCAACTCCTATGTTCATAATTAAAAACATGACTTAAAAGAGTCATGCTTCTCACCCTCCAATAATAATAATTTGTTGTATATCTCTAGAAATCTTTATAGACTGCTAATTGAATTACTATATAGGGGTAAATCATTCCCCACAAAATGCAAGGCTTTGGAAAAATCAACATTATCAATTACACAAAGAGGCTACATAACTAGGAAATATTCTCTGCTTCAGGTAGTGTCTATCCAGTGTACATATTGATGTCAAAACTAATGAGAAGGATGGACCAGAAGTAAACAAGTCAACTCAGAATTTGGAACATTTTTTGTGTAAAGTAACTCATTATTCTTAGATTATTGGGAGATATAAGTCTTTAATACAGAATCATAGAACTGGGAGATACCACAAAGGTCATCCAGTCTAACCCTGTGCCATGAATGAATAATCAATCAAAGATTCATTGCTTAAATATTAATCTCTTATAACGTATTATTAGCACATTATTCTAGTATTTTTCAATCACTTTTTGCCAAAACCGTTTCTATTAGTATTAATCATTACTGCTCTTGGAAACAGTCCCCCCAATAAAAGCAGTTCTAGGAGTAATGTATAAACATAACTCATTATACCACACTTCACTTCTCTGAAACTCAAAAGGTTTCATCCTCCCCTCCTCTTCCTCGTGCCATTATAATTAATCATATTCTAAAATTCTCTATCCTCATGTATATTATTTTGATCTGTTTGCATCTGCAAAGAGATCCAGCCAAACAAGTAGAAAAGACATTTGTGAATGTCCCTCCTTTCTGCTGTTCCATGACTGTAAAAAGACAGCAATCTCTAGTAATAAAAAATATGGATGCATATATATAACAGTGCAGATAGTATCAATCTTTTATTCTTATTGCATTTTGAACTTACACACATACACGAGTATAGTGCAATGTAAAACAATAACTATAACTAAATGATATAAAGCATAACTCAAGCAAGAACAAAAAAGCTTTGGACTTTCCAAGTTTATTGGGAAATTATCCCTTTTAAATAATGAGATTCATAGAAGGATATGGGTGAACTTTTCTATCATTTCTATCAATTTAAATGGTTCTTGTACAAAAACAGTATCCAAGAATCATCCTTGTTGTAGAATTTTGCATTAGAAAAGTAATATGACAATACTCCCAGGAAGAGAATCCACTGCACAAATCATCCTGGATCTCATTATTTCTGATTTTCACATAAACGTATTTGTGGAGTGTAGAAGAAACAAAGTAAACATAATACAGAGAAGCTGGGGAAAGGGTGCAAGACCCATTTCAAAGAGGAGTGCTATAAATCCCCAGATACTTCCTTAGATGTCAGAATGTTACCCAACCAAGGATTCCTGATACTAGTAATGTCTTCAGTTCACTGAACCTTCACCTTAGGGAGCCTTATATCACATGCTAGACTGAGCATTTTTGTGTTCCTCAGACACTGTTCACACCATCAATCATCTGTTGACAATTCAAGGCATTAAAAATGAAAACAACTTCCAGGGCTCCAACATATCCAGATATTCTGCTTTTGAGTATGACCTAAACCAGGAGAACAATGTCTTCCCTGAAATACCACCTTAATAAGAGCAGTCAAGGCATCTGTATCTGAGCTTGTCTATGTATCAGTCCCCAAAAGTGAAGAGAGGAGGAGAATAATAAGCAGTATAAAAACAGTTAGATGAATGTGGAAAACTTTGGAAAGAGTCTGTGAACTTTCATGTGGGAAAAGTCCCCAAATCACACACACACACACCTTGACAACCAATCAGAAATACTTCCCATACTGTGTGTATGGCAACTGTGACATTACCAGTTAGCAGACCAACCCACTTTTCCTGTCTTCCCATTTATTTCTATGCTCTCTTGCAGCCAAGAAAAAGCAGTGACTTCTACAGATTTGACTGACAGGAAGCCTATTGACACCTGGGGGATGATGGCAGCCCTATTAAATTCTCCACTGTATGGAAAGTATGTCAAGGAATTTAATTATCCCAACTATTGACACTAAATATGTGGAAGTCTATAAGTGCAATGCCACCTCTTCAATCACTTATCCAATTATCCAGTGTATCAATTCTGATTCTGCTGTAAAACTTTGACTTCATTTTTCTCTTTAATACCAAAGATATCTGGCCATAGGTGTAAGAAAAAATGGAGGTGCTTATTATAGATGAATAATGATATTCTAAATAACATAAATTTGCAAATATCTGTTACTGATTCATTAAAAGGTTTGGGATAAACATTGATGCAGTTACTGTTAGGAATTAGAAATCCTAGAGCTATTTTCTAATGCTATCACCTTATCAAGAACCCCATCCTATTCTCCTCTTATCCCACAGATCTAGCATTGAGGACTTGAAAAACATTCTTCCTTGAATGGATGAAGCAATGGCATCTTTTATTTCAGAATTTCCCTGCAGTTTTCAGACTCCTGCTTCTGTATCTCCAGACCACAACCATAACACACAATTATCTCTCCTGCACAGACTTTTAAGATAACTTGGGGGGGGGGGGTGCTAGAAAAATGTTGAGGGATGTCTTATATACCAATTAGCATCTATTTAAGTAGGCTTTTATTGGCTGCAGTCACTGGTAAACTGAAGCCCATCATGCCAAAAGTGGCAGGAGAAATAGTTTCCAGTGGCATCACACTAATGACTACCCTAATTCTTGATAGGTGTTGATCTGGATTTGCCTAAAATGGAAATAGCACTTGTTAGTATACATTGAAACATTAGGTGAATCTATTATGAGCTGTTCCCTTCCCATTTTAAAGTCTTGAGCCAAAACGATTAACAATACACTTGGTAAATGAGGCCATAACTGAAAATCACTTGACCTGAAACAGTCACCATAGTGGTACCTAATAGCTTTTAAGTCCACTCCTGTTCAAGTCCATAATTTAACTACACACTGCTGTAATAGTGATTCTTCCTCACAGGCATTTTGTGTTTCCCTAATTCAAATTTAAACCTCTTTTTGTTCATAGTCAGTACAATAAAAACAACTTTAAGAACTTTTTCCCATTGATAAAGTCCCTGGAATATGCTGTTTCTTCATCTGCACTTCTAGAACTTTCTTCCATAAATATGTAGCTTCTGTAACTGTGAAAATCACAGAGCTATTCTTGTTCATTTCTTTACAAAGCTGTACCTTGATTTTTAAGCCCTCCATATTCTCCTGATGAGGACAATCAAGCTACATTATGGAACTTTTCCTTTTAAATCTGCAGGTCTTTGGCAACACCTTTCCACAAATGTGTTCATTTTCTCTTTGTGTGCGTTTCCAAGAGTAAAAACATTTCCTGGTGTCACCTGTGTGCTATCGTTCTCCCTCAATCTCCAAAACCATTCCTTTGAAAGCTGTATACTAAAGGTTCCATGACCAGGGCAGGCTTTAAAGCAGAGTCAAAGTTTAACTACAGATCAGAGAATAGCCTCCTCTGCATTTTCCATTCATTAATTCCAGAGCCAAGCTTGGCTTTGACATCAGTGTCAAAGTTGCCTCGTAATTGCAATTCCAAGAAAGTTTTCTGAGTTCTACCACAAACAGCCCTACTGCCTCCCCAGAACTCCGTGATCATGAAGAGAATGTAAACTGCTTCACAATTTCACTGCAGCTTGAATTAAAATGGGTTTTCAACAGATTTACTGGAAAAGCAAAACACACACACACTCTCCCTACAACTTCCTGCCTTATTTTATATAACTGCAATTATATCCCTTTCTAACCTATTTCAAGCAATTATATCCTTTAGTAACCTCTTCTCAAGTAAAATGTCTCAATTTTCTCATGCACCACATGGTCTTAATTATCTGCTACATTTCTGTTTGAGTACCTTCAGGTGTCTGGGGTTACTAAAATGAATGGTGAATTGTAGATAAGAGTACTTTGTGGATATTCCCAAATGCATTGGCTGAAGTTCCTCTCTAATTTTTTGTTTATATTTCTGATGTATGAATAGGTGGCAAGGATAATGAGGAAATATCCTAGCCATAGAAAGACATTTTAGTAATACCACCAGAAGGCTGGGAACACACACCGAGAAAATAACTGGCCTAAAATAGCAATAAATACTAAGATAATTTCCTTTTTTCTTCACTTCGAAATCATTGGATTTGGTTTCTTGATTTTCAGTTATAAGTCATACAAGGAATACTAAGCTGAAGTCACCTATTTTTATATCCAGGTTTATTGAAATGGGACACTCAATGAATCCAGGAATGCAGAATCCACTTACAAATGATGGGATGAGAGCTCTCCTGCAGCTATATGTCCATGGGAAATGAGGTTCAGAAGCCAGATAGCTCCGATACAACCAGTGGGACAGTAACAGTAACAGCAATGAATGTGTTGTCCCTTCAGCAACAGACCCACTGGCTCTTCTTAGACCAGTGTTTCTTAACCTTCCAAATGCCGAGACTCTTTAATATAGTTTCTCATGTTGTGGTGACCCCCAACCATAAAATTGATTTAATTGCTACTTCATAACTGTAATTTTGCTACTGTTACAAATTGTAATGTAAATATCTGATATGCAGGATGTATTTTTATTCACAGGATCAAATTTGGCACAAATTCTCAATGCACCCAAATTTGAATAGTGGTGGGGTTGGAGGGGTTGGTTTTGTCATTTGGGAGTTGCAGTTGCTGAGATTTATAGTTAACCTACAATCAAAAGCATTCTGTACCCCAGAAATGACTGAATTGAACCAAACTTGACATACAGAACTCCTATGACCAACGAAAAATACTGGAAAGGTTTGGTGGGCATTGACCTTGAGTTTTGGAGCTGTAGTTCACCTATACCTAGAGTGCACTGTGGACTCAAAGAATGATGGATCTGGACCAAACTTGGCACAAAAACTCAACATGCCCAAACATGAACATTGGTGGAATTTGGGGGAAATAGATTTGATATTTGAGAGTTGTAGTTGCTGGGATTTATAGTTCACCTACAATCAAAGAGCATTCTGATCCCCCACCAATGATAGAATTGGACCAAATGTCCCACACAAAATACTTTGTTTTCTGATCGTCTTTGGCAACCCCTCTGACAGCCCCCTAGTGACCCCACTAGGGGTCCCAACCCTCAGGCTGAGAAACACTGTCTTAGACAGAGGGTAAAACTGCACATGCTTTCAAATACACATATGCATTTAATATGCCTAGTTCTCTTCGACTGTTTCAAAATAGCAATTGTCCAGTGAATGGGGATTCAATTATGCTATTTGGTAAGAGTAAGGAAGTCTGTCTTTTTCTACTCTATAACAGTTTCATGTGCCTTTACCTATTCAGTTCCAGAACATTACATTTCTGATTGCTAATGAATATTTATTTTTACATAAAATTTCAACATTTTTATAAATATTTGAATTCTTAAATGTAAAGTTTGTGCCTTCAAGTTACCCTTGACAACCTTATGAAAATGATGTGATTTCATGCAGTTTTCTTAGGCAAAGAATAGAGATTATTTGGAATTGCCTTTTTATGAAATTTGGCCTAAACCTCCTGGTATACCTTGGTGTGCCCACTAATCAGGTTTGACCTGACTTTACTTGTAAAATTAGGTGGACTCTAATGTTTTCAGGAGGTTTAAGCAAATTGGAAAACATACATATTAAAGAATTACTTTGACATGTTTGAACGATCAAAAACTACATCACAGCCTTCAAAGAAGTGTGGGATATTTGGGGGAGTTGTGAGTCAAATATGTGAATCAGGTCATTTGAATAGGCATTGAGAAAGACTGAAGCATCCACAAAATAAATGCTCCCCCACCCCCCAACATCAGTCTGAATAATCTCAAGCAACTGCATGAAGATGAATAAAGTGAAACTTAATAACAAGTAAGAGGTACTCCTAGTCAGTCTTGGGACAGATTAAGGAATAGGAATTCAGCCTGTGTCAGACAGGGTTACACCTCACACAGGTCCACAGTCTGGATTCAATCCTGAACCTGGAAGTTCAGATTCTGTCAATGCCCATGATGTTTTGTGGTGGTGATGATGATAAATCACAGGACTATTAAAATACATACTGTATAACAAGACACACACAATTAAAATGCAGGTTAAAATCACCAATAAAATACAGATCAAAATTAAGAACCTCATCACATTGATCTTTGGTTCCATCCTAGGACATTTGCAGGATGGAGCCCATTACATGATGCAGGGTTACGTCTGGTGGGGCTCCGTCCTGCCTCCTGCAAGCATCGTAAGATGGAGCCTATGATGTTCATTATTTTTAAAAGCCAGGAAAACCATGGGGGGAAGTCAGGTAGTGAAGCTTCCTCCTGTAGGATGGGGAAGGGGGTGTTGTGGGGTGACTGTTCCCCCTCCCCTCACCTACCAGACTGCCCTGCTGCTCCATGGATGCCCCTACTTTCCTCTGGCTTTAGGTGCTTAATGTGATGAGGTCCCATATCTTCTGTGCCAACTACACTCCTTCCTGGAGACATCAGACCTGACCATTCTGACATGTGCCTTAGTTACTTTCACTTTGGATTGCCGTAGTGTATTGTAGGTAAAGTTTTAAGAAAAGGATGGGTCTCACTTGTGCACATTGATTTTCTTCCTCACTATATAACCAGCTTCCATTAACTTTGGCTCAAACAATGCCTAGATCAAGCTTAAGTCACTACATCATGCAAGCCCAAGCCACGATGGTGGTAATCAATTACATTTTGGCCTATAAAATTTC
The DNA here is from genome assembly GCF_037176765.1 of Anolis sagrei. NCBI lineage: Eukaryota > Metazoa > Chordata > Lepidosauria > Squamata > Anolidae > Anolis > Anolis sagrei. The sequence goes on from NC_090023.1 coordinate 140,359,961, forward strand.
AAACTGGGTTTTGAAATGTTCATTGGTTCATATTGTTCTCCACTCACACTTGCGGTTATAACAACACATCTTTGGCAAGTTGATTTCTTCTTACTGTGGAGGAAATGTGAATTTGAAGGCTTTCAGTTCTGTCTCACATGACAATGTAGCATCAGGGAGCCAATATTATGTTAAACCAGGGAAATGCGGGCACAGACTCATCGAAGGGGTCTTGCTGCCTTCTGAATTCCTAGGAGGCAAGAAGTATTTTGATAGATATTTCTAATGCTTTACACATTTTGCATTTACACATCATGTCAAGACAACCTGATATTCATATGCAAATAAAGGCTTCCTGGCATTCCCTTGTGCTTCATAAGCAGCTTGTAATAAAAAGGATGGCAATGTAGAAGAAAATTGAAATAAATGCGGTCCTGCTAGCAGAAATGTTATTTTTCTTTAGTAAAAAAAAAAGAGAGAGAAAGTAGAAATTGCAAATGTGATGTTAAATCCCCAGTCTTGCACAATCAGTTTTGTACTGATGTGATGACAGCCATGGAGTGATTTTAGGCAGTGTCCCATTGTTGCTTTCCTTGTGAACTCTGGAAGTATTCTATATGTTCGGTTTTTTATATATTAATGGTATTAATATTGGCAACTGCTTAATCATAATGCTGCTTCAGTGTATCAATTTGAACTATTTGAAACAGTCCAAGAACCCATGAGAAACGGATCCATTGCACAAATGGTTTAGCAACCGATGCACCAAGCTTCTGATGACCGTCTTTACTCACAGTTTCTCCAAACAGCACACATACAGTATGTACTTTCAGAGTGCACCTTGTACATGTAATGAGCAGGCTAACCAGGGAAATCTGCTGAAGCTTTTGGGTTGAAAATATAGGTACCTCTTCTTAACCACAGGAAATATATATCCTGACAGTGAAGTCTGTGGATTTTGCACTAATTGAGCTTTGACTTGGTCATCAGAAACAGTCTTGTTCATATAAAGTCCAAGGTCTAACAATGACACAGCTTCTTGTCTTTGCTCCTGTTCCATGGTTTATTTGTCTGGGTTGAGATTAGATGAATCAGTAGGAGGCACCACAGTTTCCTCAGTTTTCACCTGCAATCTAGGTCAAATTCCCTTTGCCTGCCAGATACAGGTAGACCAACTTGGTCGCTTCCATTATGTCAGCTATTGCTGCTATAGCAATGTAAATTGCTAGAAAGGTAGGTAATGATAGTGTGAATCATCAAAATCTGGTTGAGATAGTGCTTGCAGTTCTGGACGGGCTTTAATTTTGGCTTCTTATAGACTTGGCATGGAGATTTGGTTAATCAGTTAAAATTAATGGGTAAACCAGGTTGTTGTTTTTTTTTTACCTGAAATGTTTTGGGAGTGGTTTGAACTCCTAAACCACCCCCTTGGCTATGGGCTTGGTCACAGTTGTCCCCAGCAATGACATAATCACATAACTTACAATCAGAAGTCTTGCAACCTTCTAAGGAGAGGACAGGAGGGGACAGCCATCCCATATCCATAGGCCCCCTGTACTCAGAGACTGTGGGATTGCTGTCAAGACAGCCGGTTCCTTTGTCTAGTCCCTAACTCAAGGGACAACCCAAATCCTGTTTCAGGATTCAAGTTTTCCCTTGACTTAATTTAATCTAGGGAAAAGATATATTAAGTTTCTTCCTCTAGGTTAATCCAGATCAGTCCCCATGCACCACAGGACTAATTGTTCCTCACATCAACCTTAGTGGTAACCATATATGTGCCCATAGTCTATCTAAAGTAGGAATGGGCAACTCCAATCCTCCATATATGTTTTATTTAGAAATTCTATCTGCTCAAGCCAGTATGATGAATGGGACATCATATAAACAAATGTAGGCCCACAGTTGTCCACCTCAATATTAAAATATCTAATAACCATAAATCTGAATGATCATACCTAGACAAAATCTACAATTTTAAAATACTTCTCATGACTTTGCAGATGAAATATATTGTGTTAAGTGAAATGAAGAAAGCAAATTCTCTTCTCAGAAAGTAAGATAACTAAAAATTTATCTGTAGATGAATCAAGCTGGTTTCTTATTTAGCTGTCTAATGACAGGGCTGAATACACCACATTTTTTCTCTTGTTATTTATTTTATCAATAGCAAAGAAAATGTGTCTCCAAATATCAATTATAATACCCTTGCATTTTTCCTAGAAATTGGGCATGGAGCTTATTGCTCAGTATATGAGCTAGTGCTTACAGCATCTAACCACACTGGCATGTACTTTGAAGGCAGTTTGTAAAATGTTGCTGTATTTCAATAACACTGTTAAAGTAGAAGGGAGGAATTTGTTCTCAGAGTACTTCGTTTCCCTATGCACTAGAATAAGTAAAAGACTTTACGGTAGCTTTCATTACCATGATACAAAATTATTCGGGGCATTCATCTTCCAAAACCATTCAGAAAAAAAATCAAATTCTGGAAGAAATGATGAAAGTGAGAATATTTTAACATAAGGTGAGAGCAGTAACATATATCATAGCTTGGAAAAATTACTTTTTTGTAGTACTGCTATTAGAATCACCAGTCAGCATGATTCTTCTAAGCTCTGGGAGTATTTTGGAAGATATTTTAAAAATCAATGCCTCAGCTAAAATTATGAAGTCCACAACATCCTCTGAGTTTTTCAGCCATTGATTTATGGACATGTAGCCTTGATATCCTAAAGGATCAAGTCCCATGTGATCTTGGAAGTTCAGCAGAGTCAACTCTGGTAAGAGACTGTCAGTGAATAATACCAGGTGCTGTAGCTTATATTTCAGAGGAATGAACTGGCAAAATTATCTCAGAATATTTATTTCCTATGGAAACCCTATGTCATTCATGAGCTCACAGGTGATTTGCAGGCACATATAGACTAATAATGCTGATGATGTGTATATATGTGCCGTCAAGTGATTTGTCTTATAAAGTGATTGCATTGTGGTCTTCCCCCTCCTTCTGACCTCATGTATTATGGACAGGACTGTGATAGACCCTCCTTTGGGAAGATAATCTGTAAGGAAAAATCAGGCCTTTCCATTCATTAATCGGCAATAGCATGACTGTGAATCCACAGGGTGCATGAACACTATTAGTACAACACAGATCAGATATCATCATATAGAGATCAAACTCTACATGACCCATGAGATCCTGTCCTTGACAAAATGTTACTCTGACAGTGGCTTGAGTTTAACCAAGTACCTTGACAGCATAATTGACCTTGTGAGTGCCAAAAAATCATTCACACAGAAACATATAGGAAGCTAAAGAAGCTGAAAATAATATGGCATCTGGAACTTCAGAGGCAGAACTTCGAAGAAGTTATTTCCCATTAATGCAGTTTTCCATCTAATGAAGATGTATTATATCACAGCTATATAACATATATAACCTTTTAAACTATTTTGCCAGAATGCTCAAGACCTCCAAAAAAACAAACAAATGACATTTCTGAAAAAGTGGGCCCCAGATTATATACGATCAAACCATCAATATAGTCAACGAACTAAATAACAGTCAGTTCCCTTTTAGCAGATGGGAACCTGGTAATCACAGCAAACCCTCAACAGTTACAGTGGTGGTGACCGAGCTGTGGGCCACCCAGCAGTCCCGTGGAAGTTCCAGTACTCCTGCTTATTCATTCAGCTGAAGAGAGACATAAGTATCTGTAACACTGTGAAAGGCATGGATTCCTGCCATGTCACTGATCCTCACATCTCTCTCCAGCTGCACACATCTTTCATGGGTACATATATGATATAGTTTTGGAATTTGGAGCATTTAAGACTTCTGGATATTCAAGTTGTATGAGAAGAAAAGAGTTCAGCAGTATCACATGAGACACTAATTGAAATAATGACATTATACATTCAGCATAAAACATTGAGAGCAAGACCCAAGACAGAGCACATACTAAAGAAATGTGCATTATATGCTACTAACAAAGTATCGGTTATGCTCAGAATATATACGATATGGAAGAGGCAAGAGGGAGTTGGGAAAGATAGGCAGTGTGCATCTAAGCAGCCAATTTCTGTGCAAGAAGACTTTCCAGCCCCGCAGGTACTCTTAAATACTCTGATCCTGGGTCTGGCAATGCCTTTTAGCATGTCCATGACATGCATTAATAAAAAAGGAGCATGATGTTTGCCTGGAGGGGTGACAGGCAGTGGGGCTGTCAATCTCATCTTTCTCTTGATATAGCTTCTGCTCTGTTTTTTAAATAGGACATCTTGTATCACATAGCTAGGAATCAAGACAAGAAGGAAATGTTTTATCACTTTATGTAGAAACCCAAAATATGGTGTCAAAGGTAGGAGTACAGAACAGAGGTGCAAGTTGCTCCTGAATAAGAATTAGAATCCTCTGCTATGTTGTAAATGGGAAAGTTCTCTTTATTTGTTTTGGTTTTATTTTATAAAAGAAGACTTTCAGTTTTTGTCAGGTATTTCATGTGACAGCAGAAATAGCATTGTGACATTTGAACTGTGACATGTATATGCCATTTTCAGCATCAACAAACCCTTCAATTTGAAATTATACAATAAAAACAAATGTGATTATAATAAAGAAATCCTGGCCTAAGCCATCAAATATCAATGAATTTATTTAGAGTAGAAAAACAAGGGGGATAGCAGGCAAGAATTAATTCAACGTGGGGTTTATATGTTTGTACATTATCTGAAATCATGCAACACAGTTAGCAAAAACATTGAAAACGTATAAAATAATCACAGTTGAATTACAAAATAATTTTAAAAAATGGGCAAATGTAACAGAAAAGTTACAGAAAGGTAAGTAATATCCAAGGCCAACCCCAAATTAATATGTTTTGCATTTCTTTATAAAGGCCAAAACATTGCTGGGATTGTATTGTCGAAGGCTTTCATGGCTGGAATCACTCAGTTCTTGTGGGTTTTTTCGGGCTATATGGCCATGTTTTTTCGGGCTATATGGCCATGTTTCGGGCTATATGGTCTGAGGACCTCACCTCTGAGGATGCTTGCCATAGATGCAGGCGAAACGTCAGGAGAAATGCCTCTAGAACATGGCCATATAGCCCGAAAAAACCCACAAGAACTGATTGCTGGGATTAACTTCCTCCAATAAGATTTTGATAAACTTGAACATGTATTATTGCAGCTCTGAAATGGCTCATAGAAAAATTATGGTAAGTAGAATTTGGCTGTCACTTGGACACCATGATTCAAAATGCAGCCCAAGTTCTAAACATACTAGATCATTCACAGAAAAAAAAGGCCTTGATGCCAGTCTGTCCACTCAGTTGTGCTGATCACAGTTGAATTCAGTTGTATGCAGTTGGGTTGACTGTATATCTGAACAGACCTATCCAGAATACCCAGTGCTGATAAATGCAGGGAGACAGTTGGAGTCATCTAGAGAACTGTACAATATCTATCCTCGGAGACAGAGGGAAGAGGTAGAGGCCATTAATGATGACTGAAAGTATCTCTCATACAGATACATGCACCCAAAATAAAAACTTTGCCTAATAACAGACTTGCGATCTGCACTCAGATAGTTATATTTGTATTATATATAAATCTGTCCTCTAAAAGTTGGTTGTGTGGTAAAACTGGTGTGTCTGCCTAATGCGATTACACATTACCTGTTTGTGTTTGTCAGTCAGAGGGAATTAAGTAATGTTCCAAGACATGAGAAGACACTGCATTTATTTTTCTGCTGTAATGAATGTGGATGATGTACCTTGCCATGAAGCATCTAATCCAAAATAAATATGGTTTTAGCGAAATGAAAGCATTTTGCATGTCATCAGATCAGCATCTGATATACCTCAAGTACAGAATTATGCCTCACCAGATTCAAGGCTTGCAGCAATGCTGTAAAATGGATTTCAGACTGCTTTATGTTTTTGTCAACAGGAACAGAAAAGGGTAAGCCAAGGAGTGGGGAAATTAGGCAGCAAGTACTAACAACTAGACCTTAGAAAAGTTACTTTGTTGAACTACAATTCAGAGATTTCCCGTTATTATGGATATTTATTTATTTATTTACTTCTGGAGACTGTACCATCTCTAGAGAATTTTAGACATAGGTTGTCCCTTGGCTAATTGGAGAGGTGGGTCTCCTTACTGGATCTAAGTGATCTGCCTAGTCTATAACACCAGATCCATTGTCTCAAGTAGCCTGGACTGTAGCCATATAGGGCTTTAGAGCTTAATACCAAAACCTTGAATTTGACCCAGAATTAAATCGGCAGCCAATGGAGCTGTCTCAACAGAGGAGTAATATGCTCCCTGGAATCCACTCCAGAAAGGAGCCTGGCTACCATTCTCTGGATGAATTGTAATTTCTGGACATTTTTCAAGGGCAGTCCCACATAGACAACATTGCAGTAGTCCACATGGTGTGTAACCAGAGCATGTACCACCATGGCCAAGGCAAATGCTTCCTATTATCTTGGCTGTAAATTGACATGTAACCTGGTTTGCCTTGTTTTACCCATATTGTAGACACATTTACATGGGATATTTTCATTAATGTTTTTATAATTAATTGGCCCCAAAAGTTGTTCTGACTGTCAACTTTTTCTGCTCCATTCCTATGATAACACAAAGATATCTTCTCAGATTTCTGACCTTAAATCTCATGAAAGAATGCTGCTGACCTGTCAACCCTATATTCTCCTAACAACTTGCAACACAGATACACACAGAGCCACACATAGAAAAAGTCCCCATCTACACTGCCATGTAATCCAGTTTCTGAATCTAGATTATCTGCTTTAAACTGGGTAATATGGCAGTGTAGAATCCATTTCAAAGCAAATAATCTGGATTCAGAAACTGGATTATATAATGGTGTAGACCTACGCAGACAGAGAAAAATTAACCTTTTACTCACCTTCTTCATGCTAATATGTGTTTTTGTTACTTTTTTGGTTTTGCAGTAACCTATGGATTTTGCTGGGTGAGATGGACTATCATTAATATTTTTTAAAATTGATAAGAAATGAAAGGCAAACAAATTTGGCATTTTTTATGAGAGGGAAAAGGAAAAGCTCTCCAATCAGCCCTTTTCTTTGTTTATGTTCAAATGACACTGTGTGTGATTTCTTTTATTAAAAAGATATCCATATCCTTTCTTCTTTCTTTCCTTGCAGACATTTGCAAATTTACTTCTGTGGAAATTAGCAGAGCAGATAGTTGAAAACCTTAGCCCACCCTCACTACTAAAGCTTCAAATTAGCTGAGGAGTAGGCTGGCAATTTCAAGCCCATGTTATTTAAAAAGGATTTAGCTGTTTTTGTCATTTCCTGATGTGCTGTAGACCATGCAAACAAAGCCTTTAAAGTTCAAACACCCAAATTTGGCCAGAACTACAAATAACAAATGGATAACTCTTAGCAATGAAATGTTAATTTGTGTCTCAGCAGTTTCACTTACAGTACACCAGCTACCAACATTTAATCCTTGCCAAATTAAATTTTTAAACAGAGACCTATATCAAAAGGATGAGGATAAAGGTTGTTCCATTACACAGCATGAAATCAAAGTGAAGCAGTCATTCACTTACTAGTGGAAAACACTGTACTCTTGCATGTTCCTGTTATAGCTGAACAGAAATGCAGACAGTTTACCACAAGGATGAGGCCAGATGTAGACCCTGACAGAAGTAGATTCAATCATGAACCAAGTATCCAAGAGAGAAAATGTGTGGATGGAAGGGTTAAAAACAGGAATGCCAGGCCAACCAGAAGGTCAGTTCCATAGAGCCAAGCAGCACAAGTTCAAGAAAGAAAGCTAATCCCATTAAATCCATTTGTGAGGGGATTTGATAGTATGTCTGCCTAACAGATTAGTACCAACTGGGAGATGGTCCAGCATGTAATGGCAATGGAGGAATCAAGAGCCCCAAATGTTGTCAATAGAGGCATCTCCCAGTTAATATCTGCACAGTTCCAGTTTATTCAAAACACGGCAGCTGGTGAGAATGTTTGTTTTGTCCTCTATTGAGGGATCTATATTTGTTTCTATCCCCATTGAAAAACCCACTCATAACCTTTCAAAGTACTGTACTATATGGCATTGTCTCTTTGCATAATGCCCCCTCCCTGGCCTTGAGATTATCCACAGGGACCATCATCTAAGTGTTGAACCAGAGTTCCCTGGCACAACTTTTGCAAGACTACTCATGTCAATATACAAAACAATCTGGTATGTTAAAATGTAGTATGCAACAGTGCAATCAACATGCTGTGTCAAAACTTTGCCCATCTCTTTTTCTTGTTTATTTATTATTTATTTTGAGTATTTCTATCCCATTCTTCTCACCTCCGAAGAGGGACTCAGGATGGCTTACAGCAGGAAGTTATTAGATGCCAAAAACAATACATTAAAACACAGAGTTACAATTAAAACAATTAAAACAATTATAAACATTAAATTAAAAACAGTTTGTCAGTTCATTTCTTTCATGCCCTAAAACATCACATCCTGTACTACTGTAAATGATTAATTAAATAAAGGGGGGGGGCACAGCCAAATTCAAATTCAAATGTAGACTCCCATTCATTCCTACTCAGGTTACATTTAAACCTCCTGACTTTCTCCATTTTCTAAATCGTGTATAAAACAAACTATGAAGCCATTCTACATGAAACTGTTATCTGAAAAGAGAGAGAGCACTGATATTATCTTCAAAGAAGTATATGAAAATGGAGGAAAGTTTTGCCTTCATCATAGGGCAAAACTAAAAATTGCTTTCTGTGTTCCTGAACTAAAGGGACATATCTGTTTTTCCTGTTCTTTTTATACACAGGCTAATAATAACTTCAAGTCATCTGTGCTATTATGTATAATATACCGTATTGTTGAAAGATTCTAGTTCTCCAAATCCAGTCAGTCTCATGTGCATATCATGCAAATTTTTTGCCATTATTCAAACTATGGGGGATGGGAGGGTTGCCAAATGCTGTCCCCTGCTAATTTTCCACCCGTAACCTTAACTCTGTAGATAGAAAAGATAATAATTGGTCTATGTAGAGCAGGATTCTACATATCTCCCAAACTAGGAAATATATTGGGATAGTGCGTAAGAAGCCTCTTGATCCACATTGCTCCCCAGAACAAGAAGTCAGCCTAAACAAAGTGGGGAAAGTGAACAATTTATTTTCAAGCAAAATGCTTACTTATGAGAATGCTATTCAAACGAATGTTGATTTGAATCAGAGGGTGTGGACAGCAATAAGATTTCAGTGTGGTATATTATGCATAGTATAGTGCTAAAAGGCTGAATTTGGGGCAGCTCTGGAGTTGAGTAATCTGAATTATAGCTGGGTTTTTTAGTGGTGTAGAACAGGGCTCTAGTGAATTTTAAGAGTTGCAGTTGCTCATTTCAGAGCAGGAAACCTGAAGACCCACAGCATGCCCAAGGCATACATAACTGTTCAAGTTCATGAACAACAACTATTGCAATCTCTTTAGCTTTTTTTCAATTGCTATGCCTAAGTAGAACTGAGGGTAATATTTGTTTAGTTCACATTTTTTATACAAAGTTCCCTAATTCACCCTAAAACAAAACACAGTTATCATTTTCATATTCAAAGATATTCTGAATTTTGCAATCTCACAAAAGAAATAACACGCAGAATGTCCCTGTAGAATGTTTGATTAATGCAAATAATGCACCATTTATGCTGCTCATAGCCTAAATCAAGCATTTGAATCACGCTGCCCTCCAGATATTGTTTGAGTGCAAGACCTATCAGGCCTAACTATCATAAGTGGTGAGAAATGCTGGGAATTGCAGCCAAACAACATCTAGAAGGTAACATGATTCCAAACATACCTAGACTACACTCAGTTGTTATTCCAAACTGAAGAATAACTACATCCTTGGTAAGTCAATTCTTGTGTAAATGCATTATCCATTGTATCCACTCTACCTAGAATTAACAACTGGATTGTGGCTATATTTTATTTAGATAAAAAGAAAATAAGAACTGTGCTGGAATTCACTAAGGTAATTATGAGTGCATAATTGTAATAATTTCCTATGTAGTAATTCCAGGACTGAAACATCCCCTGCAATCTACTTACTGGGCAACAACCACAGTTGGTTCTTTCTTGATCAGGAAGCAGCTTCCTGATGTTTCCACCAATCCCATGAGCAACCTCTGGTATAACATTCAGAGCCAGGTTTTTTATTATTCAATCCCTCCTCACACCAGAAATTGCCTACATAAGGAGTGGAAGCATAACCTATCAACTACTTCCCAATCACCAGGGGGACCTTCCACAGTCCCTACATATCCCCTAAGCTAGGAAATATATTCGGATTGTGTGTAAGAATCAGTCATGAATGCATAACTGGCTTATGAATTCCAGCCTTTGCTAGACATTCATCTCTAATAATAGCTTCCACAAAATACATTTACTGCAATGGTTGCATCTTTTCAAAAAGAAGCCAGCCTACTAAGACATATATGATTAGAGAGAAATTTCAAGTTACTCAATATGAATGCTGTTCTATTTTTGCATGCTAGAGACTAAAACTACAAAGAGATTAGAGGAAAACAAAAGGACTGCATCTGACTTGTTTGTTTCATACTGTAAAGTCAGATTTCTTTTTGATGAAGGATTTTTATATCATAAGAAAATTTCTATTCAGAAGACTTAAATAAAAAGTACTTTCTACCTTCCCCTGATGGCTGAGAAATGCTTGCTTTCTCTTCCCATGCAGCAGTCGTGCTGAGATTTTATTTCTTTCCTCTAACTGAAGTAGTTTTCTGTACTACTAGTATCTGCCATATCCCAAATAGGAACTCCAGGCCCACTGAGCAATGCCGCTTCATCTCCCTATACACCCACACTTCTGCTTCTGAGATAGCCTAACTCTTTCTGGCCAACACTTGCCCTGCCTTTCTCATCTAGAGGTGGAATCACCCTTTCTCCTGATCATAACCAGATTTAAATATTTGTTTTGGAATACTGGCATCACTTTGAAGATTGGGTCAAATCTCTTGGGATGAATGTTGACACTTGCATAGCATTATCTTTTTGCTAGTTATATAGATGGGTTAGTGACTGATGCTTAGGTGCCAGAGTGGCTGCTGTAGAAAGATATATACCAAAGTGTAAATATTGTTTAAATGTATTTTGCAAATTTTGCATATAGTTCAGGTTGAGAGGAATCAACATGTTTCTCACATGAAACAACATTTTCAGTGCAGAAAATAGTGTACAAAAAATATAGTTTTCTGTTCAGAAAATGCATTTTTTGTGCAAAATAACTGTGTGCAAATGTTGCATAGAATACATCCAGATTTGTTAAAAGCCTCCAAAACTTGTGCAGACTCCCACAGTGGTAAGAAATATTGCTACAATTATTCATTGTTTCTGTTAAGAAGAAACTTGGTGAAGAATTCTATACCTCGTATATATTGTTGTCTTCTAGCTGGACTATAAAACCGAGAGTGCCTACTGCAAAGCAGTAGTGCTGATGTGATAATAAGTCTACATGAGGAGGGCAACCTGCTTTATCTGGCAAAAGTAGGGAACCTTATCAAGTGGGGGGTCAATGTGAACATTATGGAAGATGGCTCTTCATTATATTATAAGTGAAAGAAGAGTTATGTCTGTCTTTGCAAGAACACTGTATAGGACAATGACTTCAAGAATGATAGGCTGTCTGCCTTAAACAACAATGTACAGATAAATGTTTTTGTTTACCTTTTGGGTTTAGTTCATAAGTTTCTGGAGGGCACCACAGCAATAAATGTGAACCCTAATGAATCTTAAAGTGATAGTCACATACTCAAGCTATTTTATCTTTTAGCTTTCTAAACCTCTGTAAGTGTTTGACTAGATAGTTAAATTTCAAAGTAAGTATGTAAGAAAAATGGTCAGTCAAGTTTTCAAAAGAATATATGTATGCCATTTGTTTGCAAATAGTGTAATATAAAGAACTTTTTTTCATTTGGTTTGACTTTTCCAATTAGTTGCATTGGGTTGATGCATAGAATTTTCAGTTCCATGAGAAATCTCAGTCAAAAGAAATGACGACAGCAAGGATTTCTGCAAGATCTGATCCAGTTCGTCATGTTCCTTTCCTTTATCAACTATGATATGATTAATCAAATCAACAACTTTATGTACAATACTTATCTTCTGACACTGAATTATCAACATATGCTCCCCAGGTATAAATCCTATTGTCAATTCTAACCAGAATAGATCCATTGAATAATTTGTTGAATGGCTTAAAAACATTTATATAATTGCCACTGATTCAATAGGCCTGCCCTAGTTGGATGGGAACAATCAGTAAAACATGATTCAATGGAACATAATGATAGAAAAGCTTGGGTTATTGTGTGCTTTCCAGACTGTATGGCCATGTTACAGAAGCATTCTCTCCTGATGTTTTGCCTGCATCTATAGCAGGCATCCTCAGAGGTTGTGAGGTCTGTTGGAAACTAGGAAAAGGTAGTAGGAAACAAAGCATGGCCCAGAGGTTAGAAATAATATATATTCCAATGCCCAAGGAAGGGGACAGGGAATGCAGCAACCACTTGACCATTGCAATAATTACCACACAAAGAGGTTGTTCTTAAATTATATAACAAAGATTTTCACCTTATATGAAATGTGAAATATCAGGTGTTCAAGCTGGGTTAGGGAAAGGAAGAAGCACTAGTGTTGTGACTAGGAAATGTACGGTGAATTTCAAAAGGAAGAAGTTTAAGAATGGATTAAGGAGAGGGGAAGAGGGAGTGAGAAGAGTGAATTGTGAAGGAATTTGGGAGAGATAAGTGTTGCCTACTGTCAGGACAACTGATTTGAGTGAAAGGTGAAGAGGAAATCAGATTGCCCCAACAATGATGGGAGAAGGGAAAACTGTGCAGGATTTTTTTCAAAACAAGATTATTTTCATAATACAAGATTGTAGAGAGACAGAAATGCTGAATTGAAGGATAAGGTGAGAGGTGACATTACAGGAAAGAGAGGGAAAAGGAAGTTTGATTTTGTATGTGCATGCTTGCATCCATCTGTGACTATAAAAGCCATGATGCATGACAGTCAGGTGTAGTACTCGGCTTTTGTACTCTAGCAACCACCCCTTACAGAATCAAGCTATTGTATTGTAATCTCCTTGTTTCTAGTCTTTGATTTGGAAAATAGAGGGACTATAGATACTGGCAGCACTGTGCATCAACACTAGGAATCGTATTGTAAATATATATTGGACAATGGATCACAACAAATAATGTCAGAACAAAATCAAAAATTATGAATCACTCTTGAAGAAATGTATGTGTGCTGTGACATATGATTGTTCTGATGCATGGTTTGTACTGTCTAGTACTTTTAGGACAGAATTTTAAGAAACAGATGGTTTTCAATTGGCAAGAGAGTCAGGCAAACTTGCATTTTATCACTCAACATATACATGATGCCGGATTAACTTTGGAGGATAGAAAGTGTGTGAACTGATGGAGAGGACATCAAGAATTTCAGATATACAGATGACACCATACTACCAATAGAAAATAGCAAATACTTGCAATTACTGTTGAAGAAAATAAAAGAATAAAGTGCCAAAACAAGGTTGTAATTGAACATTAAGAAAACAAAAATAATGACCATGAATGATTGAATTCACTTTAAAAGGTTATGGAGACATTGAAATAGTTCTATTTGTTCCATACCTCAGCTCACTAATGAAGGGCATCTATGAAGGAACTAGACAGTATCCTCAAGTGATATCTTTCAGCACAAAAGTCAGAATGGTCCATACCGTTATATTTTCAATTTGTCTGTATAGTTGTTAAAAGTGGACAGAGAATAAACCTGATAGGAACAAAATCCTTTGAAATAGGATGTTGGAAGAGAGTTCTTCAGATAGTACGAATAACCAAAAAGACAAATAAATGGTCTCAAGAGCAAATCAAGGCTGAACTCCTCCAAGAGGCCAAGATGACTAAACTGAGATTATCATACTTTGAACATATGATGAAAAGACATGAATCACTAGAAAAAATAATGATGCTTGGTGGAAAGTAGTAAGAAAAGAGAAAGACTGCATTCCAGGTGGATGGGTTGCAGTCTTCCTCTTTTCTTACTGCTTTCCACCATCAAAAAAGGCACTTTCCTGAGGACAGGAATCCTGAGCAGGGCTGCTGAACAGGGTGGCTTGGAGGTCTCCCATGAATAAGATTGCCATAAATTGCAGTTGCCTTGAAGGCAATTAACAACTACTGCTCTTACTATAAAAACAATATGAATGAAATTAACTTGATGGCATATAACACATTGTTAAGATTAGCAATTGGACTTATACCTGTCTCTGGATTCAAAGCAAATTTATGTAGATATTGCTGGGAATATACCAACATCCATATTGTTGGATCATTCTGAATGTCAGAAGTGTGTCCTTTGTCTTTTGCAGCAAGATTCAAAAGACCTTCTACCCTACCTTCTACCATTTCCTTGAAACAAATCAAGAAGTGATGTCAGAAAGTCAAATCAATACAGGCAATCCCAGAGTTGCAGACGTCCAACTTACATATGACTCCTAGTTAAGAATGGGGGTCAGACAACAGGAAGCAAGGGAAAATCTAATCCTAGGAAGGGAAATTCGCTTCTGGAAGAATTATCATGGGAAAAGGGGATCACCAATTCAGGTTTCCACAACAACTGAAAAAAATCAATACCTAATTATCAAAGGGGCAGAAAGTGAGGTGAAATCTTCTGCACAGAAAGCAAAATAAATGTTCACCCTTGTCTATGCTATAAAAAACCCTAAAATATATGTATGACTGGAGTTGAACTTTAAAAATGTATCTGTTCTGACTTACATACAAATTCAACTTAAGAATAAACCTACAGAGCCTATCTTGTCTGTAACTCGGTGACTGCCTGTATCCTATGTAACACCACAAATCCTTCTGTGGGGAGCTGTTGCTAAGTGAAGTGAAACCATAAACTTACAAGGCATTTGCAAGCCCCTTGGGTGTACCTATTCAGCTCTTTGAATAAAACCTGCTATATTCAGTCATTTGTTTGAACTTTGAATCTGCAAATTATTTTAATGCCTCCTTGATGTTAGTTCATTATGAGTTGATTCGATAAAGGCTGTTTTCCTAAACCCACTTACTTACTCATCCACTTACAAAAGCAAATTTGGCAGGGCAATAGAGGCTGAACATGACAGTCTCCTCTGCTGCCAAATGTTCTCAACTCTTACTCTAGTCTTTGCCTATGTATGCATAATTTATTTTAGGTAGTTTTATATTGAATTGTGAGCTAGCTTTTTTTAAAAAAAATGTGTTTCTGATGGAAAAACCGTTCCTTGCTTATTAGTCAGTATTGGGCACCAAGAAATGTCTGCATCTCAAACAGAAACTGATATGTAAGACAAGATGCCATAGTTATGACTTATAATGCTTTCTCTGATTGATTCTCCCCACTATCCCATGCTAACATTGATGACCAATAAATTTAATGAGCTAATATACTTTGATTGCTATTGATAGAAGTGCTACAGGGATGATGAATCTGGTTAGAACTCCATTGCTGAAAACCATTCCCTGCCAACTCAATTATAATCTCTCCCCTCAATCCTCTGTTTCCTTCTGCAACAACTACCCAAGCTCTTACACTACTGACAGCTGGTTTTTTCAAAGTCATTGGCAAGTGCCTTTGTAGTTCTGATACTGAAGATGCCATTTTCTGAAACTGAAACCACCTGCAGGCAAAGCATGTGCTCTACCACCGAGTTGTAGCTAACCCCACTGCCTTGCTGATTATAATGTAGTTATTGTTAACGTAAGTGCAATGCACCATTAACCATTTTCTACCAAACAGCATAAAACATCATTCTGACACTTTCAAATAGAAGCAATTATGTCTGAAATTTGCTTTGAGACTGGGACTTTTCAGTTTCAGACCAAAGAAAATAGATCTACCATATATACTCATATGTAAATTGACCTCATGCATTTGTTGAGGGTGGGTTTTGGAGGTAAAATTATGGCTTTTGACATGACTCATTGATAAGTTGACTGTCATTCCATGGAGCTGAGAAAGGGCCAGTGCCACTTCAGTGAACCAGTCACCTCTGGCCACTGCCACCATTTTTTCCGCTCATTCAAAAAATTCAGAAATTGCATTGCAGTAGACATAATAGAGAGAGACATTGCTTTTTTCGGTTCTCCAACAACAGACTAAGCTCTTGACTTTTGATACTGAGAGAAGGGGGTGGTTCCTCTTTTTGATAAAAAGTGGAGTCCTTACATTTCCTGCTGATAAGGCAGCCCAGGTTTTTGGGGTCATTTTTAAAAATTAAAATGACTAGACCCATACATGAATATATACAGTAGTGTTTGTATTTTGTTTTCAAGAAGGTGGGGTGGAGAAATCAAAATTACTCAAAACTATTCATCAACGTTTCAATTGTCAAAGTATTGCTTTCTTTGTACATCTGCACTTTTAGTGGTCTAATACAATTCTCCATGAGAGGATCCAATTCTGGAAGCAGCTACAATGCTAGTAATCTATATAATAGTATGTATTGATTGTAAAATACCTCTAGCTAGCTATCGGGGGTGGAGAAAATGGTAGCCACTTAATGTGGATTTTTTGTCATCTATTGTTGCAGTGGGAACCCAGACATGAGATTTAGATAAATGAGTTTATTTTCTCTGGGAGATCAATGAATATGACAGGTTAACAAATGACACCTGGTTAGTGTCAAACAGAAAGAGAGTTCTGACAGCACTGAAGGATGTCAACTTATATAAAGGTTGCAAAAAAAAGGAGAGGGACAACATGGCTTTACCAGGCAATACCAAAACTTTTGATTTATTTACATCTGAAGATTAGATCTCTGCACAGCTTTTTGTGTGTGTGTTTGTCCAAAACTAGTCTGGGAATGAGGGAGGAAGGAAGAGGGAAGTGGAAACATTGGATAGGTATATGATTTCAAAAATGTTCTTAAAGAGAGAGGGGAAAGTGAATAAAACTCTATTGTTCCCATGTTATAGTACTGTAAGGTTTTGTTTCATTTTGTATAAACATTAATAGGGTTGGGTTGCTGTGAGTTTTTTTGGGCTGTATGGCCATGTTCCAGACGTTTCACCCACAACTATGACAGGAATCCTCAGAAGTTGTGAGGTCTCTTGGAAACTAGGCAAATGAGGCTTGTATATCTTGTCTGCTTGAGGCAAGTGTGAATGTAGCAATTGGCAACATTCACACTTGCCAATAGGGTTCTTCCAGAAGGCTTAATATTTTGGTAGATTGGATAGTTTGTTGTAGGATTTTTGTTGGGAGGGGAGTGGTCTAAATGGTCAAAAATATTTTGTTTTCTTAGACTATTTTCTGGTGACCCATCACCAGCTATACCACTTTATTCCCATCCTTGAGAAGGCTTATCTTTAATTCTAACACTCATTGTAACAATATATCACCTCCTCCCATTCATCAATCCATCAGCACCACCTCAGCAAACCACAACCATTTGGAAGCAAACTAGTGTAGATCCAAGAAATGTCTACAAATAGCCTCCTTCTAAGAGTGGAACAAGTAGATGCAGGGGCAATAACAACTGCCAAAATCCTAGAGGGTATATTTCAAGGACTCCCAAAGTCCTTTAAACTAATATGGAAAGCCCCATATTATCTATCTATCTATCTATCTATCTATCTATCTGGATCTGGACCAAATTTGACACAAAGAACCAACATGCCCAACTTTAAATACTGGCAGACTGTGTGGGGAATTGACTCATGGTGTTGGGAGTTGTAATTTACCCATATCCAGAGAGCAATGTGAATCCCACCAACAATGGATCTGAGCCAAACCTGGCATACATACTCAACATGGCCAATTTGAACACTGATGTGGTTTGGGGGAAATTAACCCATGAGTTGTACTGCACCTACATCCTTTTGTATTTTCTACTGGGACCATTCATTTAAAAAAGTGAACAATGACTATTTCTAATAAATAGCATTACAAAAGGCCTAACCCAAGGATCACCAGGTACCTAAGCTAGTTCCTAATGAAAATAAAACTAGGACAAGCAGAACACCAGCTAGATCCCACAGAGGGATGCTTCTTTTTTTCCTAAAAAGAAAAAAAACTATGAGATGAAAAGGTTAAAAGTAAAGGTGGCTGTCCGTTTGGTGTGAAATAATTACAACCATTGAAGAAAGAATCCTTGTGGAGCATGAATGAGGATTCATGTGCCTCTTTGTATGAAGAGTTAATAGACACTTAGGGAGGGAAGGGGGTTTAAAAAAAAGAAAAGTTTAGCTGCAGTGGATATGCAACATGTAAGTAGAAGAGGCATCTCTTATCTAGAATGTAAAATAGAATTACTATCTTATCTACCTTGTAAAACTAAATGTTAGAAAATGTTCTGTATGATATTATTTCTTCTGCGAGCTGGCCTGATAAACACCATGTGAATAACCAAATAAAGACTGCAGTCTTCAGGCTGTTTATACAGTATACAGCAGAAATCCTAGACATTTTAATTCTAGGGAGATAATGAAAACTTCTGTTGGCTATGGAAACCGAGAGCATGAAAACTCCCTACTTTAATCAGAGCGTGGCCATTTTGACCTCCTGTCTATTTTCAAAACAATAATTAATAACAATTTTCTAAAAGATTATGAATGAGGGCATAAAGATGATGCCATTCCCTATTCTATACCATCACCATCTGATTTGTATCATAGGAGAAGCTAGTTATCAGTAGTTGTATTAAGAGTGGAGTGGAAATTTCATACAACTAATCCAATTCCCTGCGTGATGCACAAAAATCCAAAAGTAGATCATCTCTAACAATGATATACCATATGCTTGGAAACTTTCAGCAAAACAAAAAACCACCTACTATTTGTTTCATTGTCAAGCTTCTCTTACAATGGAAAATATTCTCCTTATGTTCATGTAAAATCAATCCATGTGTAATTCAGCCCATTAGATCTAGTCCCTCTCTCCAAGATTACAGAGAACAAGCCTTTTTCATTTTCTACATGAGAGAGTGGATTAGGTATTTGAAAACAGATGTTTTGTATCTCTTGTTTTCTTTTTCAAACTAAAACATTCAATATTCCCTTATGTTCTTCTTCTCTGGGCTGCAACTTTATTCATTCCAATTTAGAGGTGAATAACCTCTAGACATAACGATTTCCTTTGGATATCATACATAAAATTTACTGACAATCCATTTAATCTATTGATTTGTTAAAATAAACGGTAAATAGGTCTAACCTGT
Source organism: Anolis sagrei (assembly GCF_037176765.1). Classification (NCBI taxonomy): domain Eukaryota; kingdom Metazoa; phylum Chordata; class Lepidosauria; order Squamata; family Anolidae; genus Anolis; species Anolis sagrei. The sequence continues at coordinate 140,379,267 of NC_090023.1, forward strand.
AAATGGACCATTGTGCTAGATATTATTATTTTACTGACACAAAAACACAGTATGTCACAACAAACGAGATATATATGCTGGATTCCATATCAGAAAATCACAAGTCGATCACTTACCAAGCATCTAGGACTATGTGATATATTTTCAAATGATGCGTGCAGATCCTAGTAAGGTGGCCTTTTGCAGTTGACAGATCTTGATTTTGTCAATGTTTATTGTTTCCAAATGCCGGCTGAGATCTTTTGGCACGGCACCCAGTGCACCAATTATCACTGGAACCACGTGTACTGGTTTATGCCAGAGTCTTTGCAGTTTGATTTTGAGGTCCTGATTATGGCTGATTTTTTCCTGTTGTTTTTCCTCAATGCGACTGTCACCGACATGGCAACATCAATATTCTAAACTTTTTTCTTTTCCACAATTGTGATGTCTGGTGTATTGTGTTCCAAAACTTTGTCAGTCTGGATTCGAGAGTCTCACAGTATTTTTGCATGTTCATTTTCCACTACCTTTTCAGTTTTATGAACCCACCAGTTCTTTACTACTGGCAGTTGGTACTTGTGACATATGTTCCAATGAATCATTTGGGCCACAGCGTTGTGCCTCTGTTTGTAGACTGCAATTTTCTTGTAACAGCTGAGGATATGATCAATGGTTTCATCAGCTTCCTTGCACAGTCTGCATTTTGGATCATCAGCTAATTTTTCAATCCTGGCCCTAATTGCATTTGTTCTGATGGCTTGCCCCTGGGCTTCAAGAATCAGGCCTTCTGTCTCCTTCTTCAGGGTTCAATTCGTGAGCCATAACCAGGTTTCTTCTTATCAACCTTTCCTTCAATTTTGTCAAGGAACTGTCCATGCAATGCTTTGTTGTGCCAGCTGTCAGCTCTGGTTTGTAGTGCAGTTTCCTTGTACTGATTCTTTGCTATTCTTTGAGAAGTTTCTGATTATTGACTTCAATTAAAACAGGTGCTTGGCTTTCCTTTACATATTCTTCAACTGCTTATTTTACTTGTAAAAGTCCTCTGCTAAGATCATTTTGAATTCTGCTCCTGTCTTCTGGAGTATTGGCTATCCCTCCCAATTTGGTGTCATCTGTAAATTTGATGATCATGCCTTCTAACCCTTCATCTAAGTCATTAATAAAGATGTTGAACAGGACTGAGCACAGGACGGAACCCTGTGGTACTCCGCTCATCACTTCTTTCCAAGATGAAGAGGAAGCATTGGTGATCACCCTCTGGGTTCGTTCACTTAACCAATTACAAATCCACCTAACCGTAGTTTTGCCTAGCCCACATTGGACTAGTTTGTTTGCCAGAAGTTCATGTGGGATTTTGTCGAAGGCCTTACTGAAATCCAGATATACTGCATCCATGGTATTCCCCACATCTACCCAGCTTATAACTCTATCGAAAAAAGAGATCAGATTACTCTGGCATGACTTGCTTTTGATAAATCCGTGTTGATTATTAGCAATGACCACATTTGTTTCTAATTTTTTGCTTACCACTTCCTTAACAATCTTTTTCAGAATTTTGCCTGGTATCGGCATGAGGCTGACCGGACGGTAATTGTTTGGGTAGTCCTTTTTTCCCTTCTTGAAGATAGGGACCACATTTGCCCTCTTCCAATCTGCTGGAACTTCTCCCATTCTCCAAGAACTTTCAAAGATGATTGCTAATGGTTCTGAGATGACTTCTGCTAGTTCCTTCAATACTCTTGGGTGTAGTTGATCTGGCCCTGAGAACTTGAACTCGTTTAGAGCAGCCAGGTATTCTTGGACAACTTGTTTCCCAATTTGGGGTTGGATATCCTCTAATTCCTCATCCACTCCATCTTGCTGAGGTTGAAGATGACTTTCTTTTTGTGAGAAGACCGAGGCAAAGAAGGCATTAAGTAATTCTGCCTTTTCTCTATCCCCTGTCAGCATTGCCCCATCTTCTCCTCTCCCTATCGCCTCCTTGTTCTTCTTTTGTCTACTGATGTAAGCAAAGAAGCCCCTTTTATGGTTTTTAATCTCCCTGGCAAGCCTGAGCTCATTTTGTGCTTTAGCCTTGTGAATTTTCTTCCTACAGGAATTGGCTATTTGTTTGAATTCTTCTTTGATGATTGCTCCCTTTTTCCACTTTTTGTGCATGTCTCTTTTGAGTCTTAGCCCAGTTAGGAGTTCTTTGGACTTCCATTCTGACTTCTTTGCACTTGTCCTATTTTTTCTCTTTGTTGGCACTGTTTTCAATTACGCCTTGAGTATTTCACTCTTGAAATACTCCCATCCATCCATAACTCCCTTGTCTTTTAGTATCAGCATCCACAGAATGCTGCTCAATATTTCCTTAATTTTTTGGAAGTCAGTTCTCCTAAAGCCCAGAACGCGGGTTTGACTTGTCTTGGTTTCAGCCTTCCTTCATATCATAAAATGCAGAATCACATGGTCATTTGCCCCCAAGGATCCGACCACTTCAACTGCATTGATCAGGTCCTCCACATTTGTTAGGATGAAATCAAGAGTAGCCAATCCCCTTGTTGCCTCTTCTACCTTCTGGACCATAAAACTGTCTGCTTGGCAAACAGCAATTTGCTGGACTTTACTCTTGGCCAAGTTTGTTTTCATAACAGTTTTTGACATACAAGGCTACTCCGTCTCCTCTCCCCTTTGTTCTGTTTCTGTGAAAGAGGTTATAGCCCTCAATGTCTACATTCCAGTGATAGGAATCATCCCACCAGGTTTCAGTGATGCCTATGACACCGTAAGTATGGTGTTGTGCTAAAAGTTCGAGTTCATCTTGTTTATTTCCCATGCTCTGTGCATTTGATTTGAGACCAGATGCTCTGGATGGCAACCCCACACATCGCAAAATCATGTATCCTTGAACTATACTGATTTTTCAGCAACCATCCCTATTAATACTCTGAAGTCACATTGGCAGGGGGGTGTAAGCTTTGTAGACACTCCAATCCCTGGTTTACAATCGTATTATAATGCCTGTGTGGATGGGGCCTAAATTCCCCAAGAAAAAAAGAACCTGAACGACCAATCTATTCTTCAATCCATTGTTTTATATGAAATGTCTGCAAAGAGATTCTGTGCATAGGTAGAGGCCTTTTGGCTTCAGGGAAAGGGTCTTTGGATAGCATTTTAAATGCCTTGAAGAATTTTTGATCGATATTCTATCAAGTATGAGAGATGTTCTCTGACAAAAAGCAGGAAATATTATTTAAGAAATAGCTCAGGAGATAGGAATTAAAATTCTTCCTGAGCAACTTGCCTGCATGCTTGAATACAAAACTCTGAAAGGCTGAATGAACTACTAATAACAGTTATAATGAAATCTGCATTCATTGCTAGGTATGGTTGTAAAAAGCTAATGGAGCTGGACGAAAGGTCAGCCTTGCAGGTCATAGTCTAGGCACCTCCAACATCACATATCTGCACCCAGCTGAGATGATTTTATTATGAGAAAAAGCAAGATATGCAGTTCCTGACACTTGTTGACAGCAGAAGAAAACTACACAGGGAATGTGAAAATTCAGAAAGTATCCAATTCCCAGTTTTTCTTATTGACAAAAATTGGCCCCAGATGCCTCAGTGAAGGGTTTGTTCTCCAGCATGACTTCATGATATGTGCACAGAAATGTTTGCTATTTTCACTTTGTCACAAATTTTAATTGACAGAGGAAGGGGTGAGAAAACACTGGCAACCAAAACAACATGCATCATATATTATTTTGGGGGAACTATGCCCCATTCTTCCACATAGAAGACTGTTCAATATCGCTTAAAGTTAAAATAGCCATATACAAACAGACTATTCACGCATATGCCTTTATAAAAAGATTTCTCTATTTGTGAATGTTCACATCAGTGTCACATCAAAATAATATATCAAAGGCCAATTTCCATGTTAAGAGTAAAATGTACTTTACCTCTTTTGTTGTATTATAATCTCTACATTATTACCTTGTGAGTGCATGATATTTAATACTGAATTTTTCTTTTACTTAAGTGATATTTGTCTTTCTGGGGTTTTTTTAGTTTTGGTCTTCCAAATTCTCCCTTCCTCCTTTATTTATTTCAGGAATAAATAATTACCTAACCATTTTTATTCATTAATGTTAGTCGATGAGGTAGAGGAGTGGATGGATAGTAGGCTGTACCCATATTCTTGGGATACCTTACATTATTGGGAAGGGATCGACGAAGGCAGGGTGTTTACTGTTCTAATGTATCACAAATCTTATGTAAAACCATACTAGGTACTTTTGACATTAATATTGAAATCTGAAATATATGAAGAAAGTCCTTCTCCTGCCACAATGAACTTGAAAGGGAGGCAGAGCAGGGGAAAAGAAAGCGGCCCATTAATTTTAATGGCTGGGTTGGCTTTCAACCTCAGACAAAATACAATGTTCTAGCCACTGATTCTTTAATGCTGTCTTCAACCTTCTCCCTAAGAAAGAATATATCTAATTTCTCTTGACTAACCATTTTCTACAGCTCTACTATATGCTTAATTCAAAGAAAATTTGGGTGTATAATTGAGCTGAATGATCATCACAATCACTGAAGTCATGTAAGCCTGCTTCAAGAAATGAATGAGAACTGGATAAGGAGATAGCATGGTTTTCAGTTCTCATTGAGTTTAATGGTGCCTCTATTGTAGAACCTTCCAGTGTATGATATCCTCATGGAGAAATGCATTGCTGGGATAAATCTTTTGCTGTGAGAGATCTCAAACAATTTCAGCTTAGATTTCTAACGACTATGAAATAAATCATATCTTCAGTGTTTCCTATAATGTACTATTCTCTTTGAAAATATTATTTTTGCAAGCAATTACCTTCCTTGGGAAAAAAAAGAATTGTTTGATTCTAAACCAATGGCAGAGTTCTGTCAAAATCTATTGGGCAGGTTTTATTTCATGTTTCATTACACAATACATGCAGTAGGACATCTGTGTTATCAGTCAAGGATCTTAAATGTCAGGTGTTTAATAACATAAAAGGGCAGGAAGTTTTCAAGGGTTTAGATTGCCTGGTTAATCTTTGAACAGCTTGGCAGTTTATTTGTCTGAGCGCTGGGTCTTAGATTTATGAACCTTGGCAGTCTAGAATCCAAAATCATGCAAAAATATTTATTTAAGAAGTAGTCGTAGTAGAAGTGTGGTGGAGACTAAGATCTCTAATGCTTCTTTGGTTCTTCCATGTTTTGCCTTGACTCTGCCCCAACTGAAAATGAGTGAAATCCATCAACTATCAGGTCACTCCCAGTTCAAGTTTCCTATATCCTTATAATGTCATGCTGAGAAAGGAATTCTGTAAAGCAGGGGTCTCTAGTGGATGCATGCCAACCAACAACATTCCAAGTTATAAGGGTGATCTTATCCTGGTCATTTGGCATTCCTAATCAGTCTGATTCACTCAGCAGCCCCAGCTGATCAGTGTAAGTAAAACCATTATTTCCTAGTTCTCTGCCCTATCTGTATTCCACTCTGCCTGAAATGGGACCACATTTGTTCACATGGGCTGGGCCTGTGCCCTGGACCCACTTGGCTAGCTGGGCATAGTATTTGAGGGGTCCCTTCCATGACCTTGGAATTTTGGGGTAACAGTGGGACTAGGTTGAGTAGGGCTTATTTATCCAAAGAATCCATGTGCTTTCCAATAAAATTTACATCTTCTATGCCACTTAAATTATCCAACAGAAGAGATCCTATAAGCAATTGTCGGCTTGCAAGAAAGGGGAAGCCATGAAAACCAACTGAGCACGGCTCATTCAAGCAGTCAAATACAAAGACTCAGTCACCTTCTGGCATATTACATCAAGTGCCCAGATTTATGATCAGCCCATGGTGGACTCTCACATCCCCCCAGGAACCTGGGAGGTATACTGCCGGGACTTATATATGGACACTACAGCTGGATGTGACCGCTTGAACCCAGCTATAGGAAATCTTCCATTCCAGTCACCGGGAACAGCAACAGAGATCAAGAACCTGATTGCTCAATTAAGACCAAGAAAGGCTCCAGGAGAAGATCGAATTCCATCAGAGGTCATTGAGAACAATTTAGATTTCTGGACCTCTATCTTAGCCTCATTGTTCACATGTATCAACAAATATGACAAAATCCCCAAGGATTGGGGACTTGCAATCATTTTCCCCATTTATAAAAAGAAAGGGGAAATGGATGACCCTGCAAATTACATACTAATTAGCCTCCTTGATACAATTAGGAAATTATATGTAAGATATCTACAATGGAAACTTCAGGACTGACTGGAACAGGAAAACATGCTTGCAGAGCAGCAAGCTGGATTTATGAAAGCCTGATCCACCATAGAGCAATGTCTAGTATTACAACATCTAATAGAAAAATACTCTTCCCAAAACACATATTTGCTCTATGTCATCTTCATAAGCTTTAAAGCAGCTTTTGACTCCATTTCCCGAATTAAGCTATGGGAAAAACTGGAGACCTCTTCAATCGATCGACCACTGCAGTTCTTAATCTGCCTACTCCATAAAGGGATCTCATTCTGATTAAGATGGAACCCCCAGGGCCACCTCACCAATGCAGTAGGAACTGAGAAAGATGTCAAGCAAGGCTGCATCCTTACACCACTACTTTTCAACTTTTACATCAACTCGCTGGTGGATCATCTTCTCAACATGGACTTCCACCCCACAAAACTTTCTGGAAGAGACTCTCCATCTTGTTTTATGCCGATTGTGTTGCATTACTTTCAAGAACACCTTTTGGCCTAAAAAGAGCACTGAGGACATTAATACAATACTGCAATGCAGATCAATTGCAAATTAACTACCAAAAAGCCCAAATCATGGTATCTGCCAGAAGACCCAAGAGTCACTCCTGGAGGATAGGGTGACATAAACCCAAGCAAGTCCCATGTTTCAAATATCTGGGAGTAGTCCTCCACTCTTCCAACAGTAGAAAAGTGCATAGGGTCCATGTGGCTGAGATGGTGCAAAGGAGCCCTATAACCATGCTAAAATATCTCAAGACAAAAGGGGGGCACTTTATGCCTGTAGCCCTCAAGCTATTTGAAGCCAAATCAGTATTACAGCTCCTGTATGGTGCCCAGCTAGGCCCCTTCTCCAATTTCGTCCCACTCGAGCTTGTGCAATCAAAAATTTTAAGATCAGCACTGCAAGTTCCAAGATGTGTCTCCAATGCCATCCTGTGACTAGAGACAGGGTTCATGAAAGGTCGAGGCCAGGGTGTGGGTGGCCATACTCAACTGCTGGCTTAAACTATCTCTTTCCCCCCATGTACTTGCCCCCAAACAATGCTGTGTGTTGACTTCCAGTCCACATGGAAGCAGGCAGTAGTAACAAAAATCTCATCCCTGGGCTTCTCTCCCTGGCTGCTACACAGCATGGGATATGACCAAGCCAGAGCTCTTATAAAATACCAGTCAGATCTAGCCAGCTCCCCATCCTTTACCAGCAATGAAGCTAGTAGATATATCTCACCTCCCCTATGGCATACTTTGCCAATCTAGAGGTGCCCTACCATTGGAAGGCCTTCACCCTGGCACAATGTCATGCCCCCCCCCCATCCACTGTACTCAAGGGTCACTATCCTGGAGAGACTGTGCCCCTTTGACTCTGGACTCATAGAAACAACAGAACATGTGTTCCTGCAGGGTCTAGTTTACAGAGAAATTAGTAATAGTATCATATCACCACTGCTTTACAAACACCCAGGGTGCTCAGAACAATTTTACACCACCATGCTGCTCTTGCACACCAATGTTCTTGCAACATATAAAGTTGGCAAGTTCTGTGTGGTAGAGCTTAAATTTCACTGGGTGATAACTGGTACCATGAGTCAGCATTTTAATTTATTAGAAACTTTTAGTCACAGTTATAATTAGTGCTCCACTCTATAGTCCTTGGACATGTGTTCGATTGTGCTCTCCCTCCTTGTCCCCCTCATGTTCCCTGAGTTAATTAAATATAATGACCTTTTAAGTTTTATACATAGCACTGTTTTTAAAAAACTCACTGTGTTTAAATGCCCAAATGTATGTCTTGTTCATGTCTTTCTGGTTATTTTATTGCTGGTCATTGACTGAAATAAAAATGTTAACTTTGGCTAATTAATTAACCCCATGTAATGCAAACCATCCAGAACTGGTTGGCACACCTCCATCCCAAATTAGAACCTTGATGGCAAGCATCTCTGTTTCATCTGGATTCAGTTTGATTCCCCCCCCCCCCCCCCCGCCTCATCTAGCCTATTACCTCTTCCAGGCATTCATTAAGAAAAGACATATTATCCTTAGCTGAGGCTGTTTTTGAGAGCATGGAGAAATATATCTGAGTGTCATCAGCATACTGCTTACACCCCGCCCTATGCCTGTCACAGCAATTTCATGTAAATAATATTTAAAAGCATTGAGGATAGAATGGGACCTTGCAGGATGCCATATAACAGCTCCTTTTTTTGAGGACCAGCTATCCCCAAACACCACCAAATGGAATCTGACTGAGAAGTACAACAGGAACCATTGCAACACAGTGCCTCCTATTTTCAGCCTCTCCAGACATTACTGAAGGATGGTATTGAAAGCCACTGAGAAGTTTAGAAGCACCAACAGGGACATACTCCCCCTGTTGGTGTTGAGAGGGAGATCATCCACCAAGGCAATCATAGCAGTCTCAACTCCCTGTCCTGCTCTGAAGGCAGTATGAAATGGGTCAAGGAAGTATGTGTCAATCAAGACTGCCTGTAGTTGGAGTGCAGCTGCCTTCTCAATTGTCTTATCTGAAAAAAAGAAGGTTTGACACTGGTCTGTAATTATTTAGGTCCAGGAGATCCAGGGAAAAAATTTCAGCAGTGGTCTATTGCTTAATATGGTGAAGATTATTGTTAGAAACTACACAAACAGCTCTGAAGTATCTCTCAGCTTCACTAGATATAGCAGCAGAGTAAAAAGCTAAACACTAGAGACAATTTCATGCCACACAGCTAGACTACTATGATTCCACTTTAACCATGTCTATATACTTGTAGAGCTCTCTGACTAATAGTTATCAATATATCTCCTAAACTACAATATGAAGGATTCCTTAGGATTGAATCAAGACTGTAAAAGTGGAATAATAGCATTAAAATTGTTTAATGTGAAAGGGCCCAGATGTACATACATACAAAGTAGCAGTAAATGCTTTCAAGTAAGACTGCACTGATTAATCTTGATCGATTTAGTTCCACTTAAAATATCTAATGCATAGTATCATCTAAAATTTTGTTGTTGTTTTTGTTAAAAGTGAGGAATATTTTCTAGCAAAAGAAAAAAAATCTTTCTCTAGTTCAGAGATGGGCACACATGTGTGACAGAAGGGAAATAATACATGTGACAGAAAAAGAAGGTTCAGTCAGGATACCTAATAAACAACTTGAAATGTCTGGAATAAAATTTCCCCATTTTATTTGAGATCTAGAAAAATAAAATATTTTACCGGAACTTTGTTTCTTGCCCAGCTTGCTATTCTGCAAGAGAATATATATTTCCAGATGCACCTCAGAATCTTTGGCATAAAGCACTGTTTTCACATTTGATTAAATCAGTCACCGGGTGGTATTACATAGAGAATGGACTCATTTCATGATACAAAGGCTCAATAAACACTTGGCAAGATTGTAGTCAAGTGTCTACAGTCTTTTCTACTGTCTGTGTGAGCCAGAGTTCTAGGTCTAAAGGTGCTTTTGACCATACTATTAGAACAGCTTATGTCTCTCTGTGTTTTAAATGCCCTACATCAAATGTCAAGCTGCCCGCTTAGTCATCAGTAGATATCACTCAAATGTCATGGTTTGTTCTGTTTACTGGATTAACAAGTTGGGCAAAATGAACTATTGAAAACACAATTGCAAATAGTTCAAGTGATGAGGAAAAATGGGAGCTGGATGTCCAAAGAACCTACAAATGGGCTAAGATTTTAAAAGGTCAAATACAAGAAATGGAAAATGTGAGAAATCAGCAAAGAAGATTCAAACAAATAGGAGCATATGTGGAAAGAATGTCAGAAAAGCTAAAATGCATAATGAGCTCAGACTTGCTAGAGAGGTTAAAAACAATAAAAGGGCTTTTTAATCATGTCCATAGCAAAGGAAAGGAAATGGTAGGGCTAGTGCAAAATGGTGAGGGGAAAATGCTAGAGGGGATGCAGAGGAAAAGAAATGTTACTTAATGCCTTCTATGCCTTGGTCTTCTCCCAAAAGGGAAACATTGGTCAACCAGATGAATACATAAAGAGGTAGTACACAAATACCTGACTACTAGGCTTGGGCGATTTCATTTGTTAATTTTGTAATTCGTTATTAATTCGTATTTAAATTAGCTTACGATCCAATATTGAGCCATGCAGGAATAGTGTGAGGAGTAAATTAGATTCGAAACATTTTTTTCAATTTATTTCGTAATTATTTCGTAATTATTTCGTAATTATTTCGTAATTATTTCGTAATTATTTCGTAATTATTTCGTAATTATTTCGTAATTATTTTCGCATTTCTGGTGCAAGTTTTATAGTTTTATCACACCAACAGTCAGCAGCAGAGGGAGAGGGAAGCTTCAGAAGTTCCCCCTGTCCCATTTGGAGGTATTTTTTTTTAGCATATTGTGCAATCGCGTCCGCTATTAACGAATCGATTGGTAATTATACGAAAATTCGTATATTTCGACATTTTTAAAAGGAAAATTTCTGAATTATTTAAAAAAACGAAACGCAAGGGCCCCCTAAAAACAAAACGAGTTTAGAACCAAATTTTTCCGTGGTTACCCAAGCCTACTGACTACTCTAAACTCAGGTCTCCAGGGTCAGATGAATTCCATCCATGGGTATTCAAAGAACAATAAGGAAAGGGAACTATTACCACCTGTACACAAGCTAACAAAATATTCAATACAAGTAAAGATAAAGAACAGACAAACATAATCTCAGAATGACTGTCAATAATATTTGAGAATTCTTGGAAAGAAGAAGTCTTGGGTTAACAGAAAGTTATAATCAAACAATTGCCATGTTCATATTTTTAAAGTGATTCCAAGCACAGTATTTCTATTCTTCACACTGACAAATTTCAATGTGAAGAAGTCAGAGTGATTGTAGAAGAAACAGTTTGTAGAAGCCTTTCTTCTTTATAGCTAAAGAAGCAATTTCACATTTTAACACCCCAAATTCTCTGCCTCCCATCCCCCAGCCTTTTTTAAAAAAGTTTGGTCTTTTTTACTATCAGTCATCAGTATGAAACTGCATATTGCATGGAGACCCATATGCCATCAACCTAAAATCTTCATCCCCTGGAAATCACCCTAGTAATATGTGGCTTAAAAAGTGACAAATTCCCTTTACTCATGATAATGTGATAATATCCTTTCACACACTTTGTATATATGTTGCTGACTGCGGGAATAAGTGTCAACAGTTCATTTATCTGGAAGAATGTAAACAAGATACTCTTTGTTTAAAACATACTTTCATATTATTCATTCTAAAAGAAACTCATTTTGGTTTCCATACTCCTCCATTTTCCTGTAAAATAGATTAAGCAGGAATAGAGTAACTGCCTCAATGAACTTCATGAAAGAAGTTAACCTTGGTCTTCTGTGTTCTAATTCTAACTCAAAGCACTATGTCACATTGGTCCTTCACAAGAAAAGAGAAAAACGGTTGTGTCCTTGTGCCCTACCCATTTAAAATCAACCCTACAATGTTTCTATCTATATAGTACAATTTCTTGTAATCTGCATGTACTCATACGGATTTTTCCCAAGGTCATGTTTAAGTATGATTGAAGGTTTGAAAGCAACCTTCAAGTAGGGATGGATAAACATTCTGAATTCATTATCAGATTTGTTTATGGCCAGTTTGATGTTGGGCCTATCCATCTGTCCTATTTCTAAACAAATAACCCACATAAAAATCTGACAGGAAAAAAACTCACTTTGCATGATGTTCTGAAGGTTGTCTTGTAATTAACTTTTTATTTTACCTTTTAAAACAGTTACTAATTGTTGGCTATTGTAGAAAGTGCAGCCAGTGCTCTGTATCTGGGAAATAGTGCCATAAGCACTCGTGAGATGGAAAGGATGCAATGTTAAGTATGCTTCACATTAACTTTGTACAGGAAGAAAAATGTAGTTACTGTCATATAGCAATGATGTTTGTTACCTTTGGAAGCAAGGATTGATAAATTACTGCATAGACATACGGGTGGAAGGAAGCAAACTTAAATGCATATTTATGTCCCAGCTTAATGAGAGGCCTGGGATGTGTGATCACACTCTATCTGAGCTAAAATGCAGAGCCAACTCCCATCTCCTCCATTCCTAGTAGAGAGATTGGCACTCTACCTCCCACCTTTTATTTTTGTAATTACCAGTTCCTGTTCTCCTCAGATTTATCTCAGATTTCTATTTAGAAATGCACTTTAGAGAGGCAAGAACATAATTAATATTGATAGTCCATCAAGAGAGAATTTTACCAATTCAGAAATCTCACTTATTGTGCCCTGTAGCACAAGTAATGTTCTGTTCCTATCTTTAAACCCTATATTTTCAGACCTCAAAAACCAGCATAACATTCAGCTTTAGTTTGTTTCTTGGCTACAAAAGTCAAATTCAATATCCCAAAATGTATTTGGAAGAGATAAAATTGCGATTCCAATCTGTCACAAGCATTCTGTATGTATGTATAAAGATTCCCTGAGTCCTTTAGCATTTGATGACATTTCATGTGAAGGTTTTCTGTACAAAAAGTCCCTCACCATGAAAATTCAATTATGGTGCATTATTATGAATGAAAGTCCAGTTTAATATCTAATAAAGAACAGGTGACGAATCTTGATAGACAGACACCACCGCCATCTGGTGAAATCTGTCTGTAAGATTAAGCAGTGGAATCATATAACTTGGCTCCATTTTGTCTTCTATTATTCTTTGTTGAGTGGCAACATAGGTTCTAAGTGAATAGTGTAGGAAATATTTCAAATATTTAGCTGTACACTAAAGATGTGGGGCAGAAAATAGCTTTGTTGCTGAGAAGCAGACAGGCTGACTGACTATGAAGTCACAAACAATTGTTGCACTAGAGCCCCGAACCACCTTTTCACCACAAACCACACTCTGTCCAGGTAATCCAGTAAGTAAAAGTTTACTAAGAGAAGAGTATATAAAAATAAACATATCTAAAAAGAAGAATCAGAGTTCAAAAAGTTTTTTTCCAAGGAAGCCAAGATTCCAAAATCCTTTCAAATACAGTCTCAAGAGTCAATCTACAGATATATACATAAACATGATAGCATGAATCCAAGGCAGACAACCTATGCCACACATGAAACTAGAAACAAGAACAAAGTTAGAAATTTGAATACATGAATCCAAAATACGTAGGACCAGGAACTGAGAGTTGTTCACCTGAATACAACATTGCTCTTACTAAGGATTGTACCAGCAGAAAACCACTTAAAAGGCCTCAGTCCCTCCCATGACATCATTCTTCACACACATGCTTTTCCTCTCCTTATCTCTAATCTGCTGGGGAAAGTGAGCCTGTCTCTGCTGTATGCTCTGCCTCTGAAGTTCCAAGTGCCTTGATCTGGACAAACATTCATCTCCCACATTTCTCTCAGCCTGCACTTCTGGCAGATTCTCATAAGAACTGATATTGCTTTCTCCAGACTCATGAGAACTGCCAGGAGATTCCAAAACAACTCTCTCCAGGCTACTTCTATCCTCCTCTGTTCCCTCTGAATCTATCCCATCATATTCTTCCTCATCTTCTGAGCACTCAGAATCTGATCAGGCTACAACACCTTTTCCTTGTTTATCAACAAAACAGCAGTAAATACAGTTTTTAAAGTTGCACATTTTATAAACCCTCTGAATGCAAGTCGAGATGTTATGTGCTCCAAAAGGCATGGCTACCTCCCCAGAAGAGAGCAAACACAATTTCCTCCCTCCCCCCTGGCAAGAAAATGATATGAGTTTTCAGCCATTGTCCTATACTCCCATGTGTATCAAAGGATTACATTTAAGTGTTAAACTTGAGACATATTTAACATCATTGTTTATTCTATTACTAGTTGCTTATTACCACACACACACAAAGTAATCTATACTCAGTGCAGAATTGAGGATGCAAATCGAATTAACTAAAAAAAATGCAATGTTTGAACTAGGAGAAATTCATAATTTTTTAAGTGTAACCTTATAATGGAAACAGGAAACATGTGGTTCCTGATGTTGTTGGTTTGCAGTTCCAGCCATTCCACATCAATGGTCGGACTGACAAGAGCTTATGGGAGTGATGTCTAGAGAGTGACAAAATCTCCTATAAGCATCATCTATATATGAAATTTTAAACAGTCCCGATATTTTGCAACTTTCAGGTGCATTGTAGCTTACCACCGCATATCTTTCTATTCAGCAACTTCTGAACATCTCACTGATAACACATGATTATTATGTTTCTTGTCATCAAGATGAAAGAGCCATAACTCAGAAATCCTCAGACACAAGAGCTATCAAGGTTTTTCATGCAAGTGAAAGAAATATCATTATCACTCTTCACAGGTGAGACAACATTTATTTTTGGTGATGGAAACAAAACTCAATGTCCTGAAACATACACACATACACACGCCCCTCTATACTTTAAAAATGCCTCTAATCATTAATGAGAATGACACTTCGCTTTAAATAAATTTGGAATTAGTAGAAACTGTCACCATGGGAAACATATTGGATAAAGTGATTTTGTAAATAGAAGACACATGTGAAAATTTGAGTCAAATATATTTCTCACATATGATGAAAGCAATATGCTTTAGGGCTGAAAGGATGGTGATGCAGGAAGTCCATTATCAGTAAGGGCAAAAGGAGAGCATTGCCCTCAAGTTAAGAATTCTGCTCCCGCCAATGAAATTATAATTCACCCTTCAAATTTCTAGCGTTGTAGAGAGTGAGACATTGAAAATTATTTCATACCTAGAACTACGTACTATATTGTCATTCCCCTAGTGACTTTATTGCCCCTTCTCTTTGGATATGTAAATTGTATTACTAAATACCCAACTATATTTCCAAATACTACAGTGGAATAAATTTCGAAACTAATCTCTCTGGGAATACCTAATGGGGGCAATGCCATCATTTTTTTTTCAAAACACCCAAAAGGCTTAGACTAGGGGTATCTGGAAAAAATCTACAAATGAACTTGCCCAGAACCTGTGATCCTTAATGGAAGGCCCATTTCCCAACTCCCTGCCACCCCGAGAGACTAGTTTTGTGTTTATACTGGAGAGGAGACCTCACTGGTACAGCTGATTCCAGAAGAAAGTTAGGATGATTTAAGGATGAAAAGAACATTAGAAAATACTTTCAAAATTATTGAAAAGGTAATTCTCAAATGTTAGGAAGTCCTGGCTAAGAGAATACTAATTTATGAGAATAAGTCCCAAATTGCATATGAGAATATGCAGTTTAGGATTTTTTCTGCCCACAAATTAACAACTGTGTTTGTGTGCACAGAACAATAGCTCCTTTAAAGAAATTAATATTTCTGTTCAGATATTATTTTCTGTGCAGAAAAAATGCTGTTTCCTTCACAGGAAATTCTTCTTTCTGAATAAAACAAGCACAGAATGCAAGCGGACTTGAAAACCATGAAGATTTTCTTACAGGTGAATTTTTTAAGAATGAAATTAGCAAAGACTGCTTCAGTCCTATTGAAGTTCCAGCAGGCAGTCAATATTATATTATTTCATGTAGCCTATGGTCTTCATGACTAGATTTAGGAACTGTTGGTTTATATATATATATATATATATATATATATATATATATATATTAGTGTTTTAAAATACTAAGATTTTAAAGACCTATGTTTATCTCTTATGAATCATTGTGTACATAATATATACCAGCTACAAAAATTAATGGCGACTAAAACCCTTATTAGTATGAGATCAAGAAAGCACATGAAAAGTCATATTAAGATTGGCAATTCAAAATTTTGTAATATTACTTTTAAACTAGGGCTCCACCTACCCCCCCCCCCCCCCAGCCCCCACAAATATGATCTGCGTGGCTATGGAATACTGGGAGCTGTAATATACTGAACTCTGTTACAAATACAAATATACTTATCAAGGCAGAAAACATATTCAAATCTTTCATTACCAAACCATCATATTACATTTTTAAAAAATCACTACTTTAAAAAACATAGCAGTTGTAATATTTGGACAACAGAATTATTCAATAGACTCCATTCTCCGGCTAGTAGATATAAAGCCATTTAGCCTTCAACTTAATATGAATAGATTCAACCATAACAATAAATTGGAAGCAGAATTTAATTATTGCTTTTCTCTGCATGGGTTGCTCCCTGGATCCTTTTAAAGCATCCTAGCGCTTCTTTTCAATTTGTCCTTTATCCTCCATCAGTTGATGCTGTTTGTGTACTAGAATGTGATATGTTTACCAAACAATTAGAATAATTGTTTAATTAAATTAAATACCAACTCAGGAAACATCACTAGCAGCTGGATGTTTGCAATTATTAGAACAGAAAAAAAACTTATGAATAGAAGACGCCTTTAAACAAAGATGACATATTTATTGGGAGAAAAGGGTACTCACTTTTCATCCAAATCTTTTTTTAAAAAAAAAAATCATTGAAAGATTAGATGCCCTACTTTGTTTGCCTCATTTTCCAGAATAGAGTGGAAAAGACAAGAAGCCAGTAACAATTGTCTTCCATTTGTGCTTGATTGTCAAGATTATGCTTCATTCTGTATTTCATCACTTGGAGAAACCTGTACTCTAGACAGAGACTTGGATTGTACAAACACAAAGACTGAGAATGGCTCTAGTGAAAAATATTTCTGTATTTAAAGTTCAGGTTGAACTTGGCGCAACTCAATAAGGGTCATACTAGAGTGGAATCATTTGCACATTGACAAGGAATCCACACATCACCCTTCAAGCAGTTAAGGAAGAAAAAAATGGAACTGCTATTTTCTAATTGCAATAAATTGACTCATCAAGTTATCTCTTGATAAGTATGCAATTTAAATTATTATTTTTTAAAAAGCAAGACCTGCTTTCTCAGCAGCTTACCATCTTTTATACAATTACTTAATAGTAAGTCCTACTGTACTCCATTTTCTTTGCCTTTCACTTCTAGTATCAAGCAATACTTTTCAAATAACTAAACGTTTCCAAATTCTTACGGTTTTAATGTACTGTTTTAAAGTTCATGTATTAGTAATTTTCTTGTAGTAATTTTCTTGTAGTGTTGGGAACATTGTTCGGGTCCCAGGCTCTGTCTTTGACATAAGCTTTATGTACAGAAAATAATCAGGTAAAAAGTTGCAAACTTGAAAATGGCATTGGCCCCATACTGGGAAAAGGATAAAGTTAAAGATAAAGATTCTCATGGGAACAGATTTCGCTTTCTCTAACATCCTGAGAACTCCCAGGAGATTCACTAGCACACCTCTCTATGCTGCGTCCATCCCCCAAAACCACCTCTTGAGACCCCACAAAATCCCCTTCCTCATCCTCTGAAGCATCTGATTCTGCACAAACCCAAACACCCATTAAGTAATTAAAGAAATCAAACAATTATTAAGATTATTCCTGGCATGGAGGTCAGATGAATCTAAGCAGCCTACATACAATGCATTCTTACTTTGATCCCAGTCATGTTGGCACACATGACATTCCTCTCCTTTGCTGTGAAAATTCTTCTTTCCAATGCCTTAGGAAAGAAGAATTTTCTATAGAAATCTCCGGTTGTCTATGCTCTTTTGGGGAAGAACTGAGTTTTTTAAATATGTGGCTTGACCCCTTCATTGAGACTGCAGTGGACAAGAACAGGTAGGTGGGTCATCTGATCCGTTGTTTGTATTGGCATCAGGAAACAGCAATGTTGCTCAGTTTCTTTCTATCTTTTCCCCTTTTTTGGATTTTGTGTTTGTAGAAAGATACCCCTTTAAGCATTTTCTGGGTCACCAAACATAACTTTATGGTAACTTCTAGAAGAAGTTGTCTATTTCAATATTGTCCATGGTTTCCTATTTTCACGGTACATTTAGGAATGCATCCCCCATGGATATGGGATTGTACAAGCAACATTACTTTCAGGAGTAACCAGTCCAAAATAATAGAATGAGTAAAAACAAAATTACTTTAGGTTACTTTCAAATTATATTTTAAATGACATTTTATAGGTACCAGTACATAATTTTTGAGAATGTTTTAAACCATTCTCTTTTCATTCCTAAGGTTTTATTTCTTCGAGAAGTAACAGAAATCAGTGAGAAAGTAAAGAACAGTGAAAGAAGTATTACAATGAGTTATATGTTTCCAACACTGTGATGAATGTATTTGTAAAGCACTGTAAAAATAAGCAGAATAAATTAGATTTTAGAGGTAACTTTCTACAGTGTGGCAGTAACTCCGTTTCCTCTGCTGCTCTACTTAGGTACTCCAGTTTAGAAACAATTATTGTGGAGATACACACCTTTTCTTCAGCTTAACCTTGAACATATACTATCTCAGACCTTGTTGGAATCTGCCTGAATTTTACACACACACCCTTTTTCAATCCAAATGACTGGAGAGCAGATAGACATTTAGAGGGAAAAACATATTTTTTTCAGCAGCAGTTCAATTACCCAGATTTTCACAGCAAATGTTAAGTGTCAAAACAAGAGTGCTAACCAAGGAAATGCTTTAAGGCCTCTTAGGGGGGAAACAGAGTCTGTGACAAAGACAGAGAATGATGCAAACTAAATGTGGAAATCACTTCTGTCTGCTGGATGCCATTTAAATAGGCTATAACTTTATCCATCAAAATGAAGGTTTTGAAATACCAAAAATATTTCATGACAAAAATATATTAACCAATTTTCACTGTTTGGAACCTTCATAAATCAATAACAGATACTATTTACTCACCCCGACCGTCGCTGCTTTTATGCTTTCAATAGAATACCCTGAACACCGTTGTCATAGCTACAGCAGAATTTCCGAACGAGTTTTGTTTTATCATAATTGCTGCATATTAGTTTATAAACAGCTGAGCTGTATCTTCCACTTGTGGCATTAATTTGAGCCTAGAGACAATGCTCTCCCCACAGGAAACACAACAACACCATCCAATACACTGTAAGTTTCTTGCTATCCCCAGAGAAAGAGAAAGTTTTTCCAGTGCACACTGTTTATTCTCTTTATGTTTCCCCCTTTTTAATTTTTAAAGGATGGTTATGACAGCCAAGGGATTGGTGGGAGCAGAATATAGGAAAAGGAACAAAGGCGGCATTAGAAGCAACACAGAAAAACTAGAAATGTTTCAAGTTAATGTCGAACCCATTTCCATTTGTTTGTTTAAATATTTATACCCCACCCTATATCTGGAAATTGGGGGTGGAGTACAGACAACATAAACAGCTTTAAACAATTGTAAAACTATTTAAAACAATCCAAGGGACTAAAATAAAACAGAGGACAGTTGTCTTTTTGCCTGACATTCAGTGAACTTGGCAGCTACTCTCCAAAACAATGTATTTAGGCTGCAATTAGGGATAATTAGAAGCCAGCATTATAGGAATTTGATTGTTGAATTGGGAAACTTGCTCAGCCATGGAAAGTCACTGGACAATTGTGGCAGGTTACACTTTCTCAGCCTTAGACAAAGGCAATGGAAATGTCCTCTGAGTAAATCTTGCCGTAACTTGAAGGCACAGAACAGCAATAATGAGCAAATTTTATCCAAAAAGGTCGAGAAGGTGTTTGTTTTCAATGTTTCTCTTAAGGTTTTCAGTTCAGATGTCCATGGCATATGGACATCTGGCATTCAAAGGCATACATCTCATTTTCTTCCTAGCTTTATTGAACTGTTCTTTTCTCTTCACAAGTAGAAGGGTTATACACACAGCCCTGATCCACTCCTTCCTCTCTGTTGCTGGTGGATGTACGAAAAGGAGCTATGAACATGTTCAATGGGATATAGCCTCATGCACAGCATGGATATTTATTTCATTGGTGCTGCACATTAGAATTGGATAGACTGCTTCATTGCTATTAAAGGTGATGTTTGATTTGTTTAATTTTTTGAATTATGTTGATCTATTTGTTACTTAGACAACAACAATGAAGACGCCTGTGCATGAGTTTTTTTTTAATGTGTGGAGGTCGGTGCACAGCCAATCAACACACAGTCTTCACAGAGTGATGTCCCAACCAGTGGCATGATTAACACGATGGTGACAGCTTCCTGTTCACTTATATGAGCATTACCGAGACTTCCCTGCCTCCTCTAACATTTAACTATGATTTACAAGATTTCCTGGAATGAAGAAATAGTTCTTAAACCAGGTGATTTCCCCAGGACAAGACGAGCAAGGTTCTCTCCCCTCCCCCAATGAACATGTAAATTGAACCATCAGGATTTTATATACAAGTTCATGATCTCCTCATGGATGATCAAAAGTGCACTTATAAGACTGAACAACAAAAATGAGTTATAATGTAGTTGAATCCTCCCAGAAATAACAATAACTGCATGCAATCTATTGTAAGTACACTTAGTAAACTACACTGAACACATGCAGGCAATTTAAAAAAGAAATCAGCCATGACACCCAGAACCTTGAGTCAATTTCAGCCTCACTAGCCAGGTTTTGCATCAGGAGATTCTCAAATTTGATCAATAGCCAATGGCCATGTTTTACATTTTCTTTTTAAAGCATTATGTGTGCTATCCACAGCTTTTGCTTTTAATCTAATAGTGGATAAATGTTTATATTATTCACTAAAAATACACCTGCACAATTAGTAACATTCTTACTGCCTCTGCCCCTTAAAATGGTTCTGGAGTCCCTGGTTGTCATTCTGGCGAATAGATGTCAGTTGGAAAGTGGGAGCTCTTGATTCCATACAAATGCCATGGTTTTACAAATAAAATCTGCAAAAATAGTCATCTGACATGAGTTAACTCAGAGGAAAATACAATGTCAAGGTAAACCTTTCACTACTTCAGAATAACAGTAAAGGAATGTTTCAATGGCACTTTCTGCAATGAATTCCTGCAATCCAAAATGAACGCTTTTTATTTCTATGACTAAACAAACATGAGATAAGATGACTGATGAATCATCCATTGAAAGAAAAACAAAATTCATGGGATTAGACAGCAAAATCTGCAGGCAAACTGAATACTTTATTCCAACTCCCCTCCAACAATTTTTCAAAATTCTACACTAATGTTGCATTTTAATATACCTATCTTGAGGAGTCATAATTCTGTGAATGCTTGCTATTCTGCATTCAACACCAACCAACTGTGCTGTCAGCTAGCATACAATCATATTCAATCCTTGTTAGTATCTGATGGGTGACTTTCAGCAGAATCTTTCCAGTTTCCAGTGAAGTTTTTTTACAAGTCTACAGAAATTTTGTCACTGTTGTATGCCTTCAAGTTATTTTAAACTTATGGTGACCCTAAGATGAACTTATCATGAGGATGTTTTGGAGCACAGAATTTATGACATGCCCTAGTTTACTTAGTGGGTTCCCAGAATCAGGCTCATCTACATTGGCAAAAAACAAAGCAGACTCTCCCAAATGAAGGGCTTGTTGTCTCAGTTCTACTTTCAGTAAGTATTCTCCATTTTATTTTTGTATCCTTTCTGTTTGTTCCTTTCTGTTTGTTTGTTTTTTATTTAAACTGACTGCCCTACTTTTGGCAAAGTCAGCATATACTTAGGAGTTTGTTGGAAACTCCAAGGTATTTCATAGCTGCTAGACAGTCTGGACAGCTAGATCAGTTCCAATTCAGCTTGAGCCACTGTCCAGATGTTATACCTGTGCCATCACCCTTTCCCTGCACTCATCTATTGCAAGGAATGGGGATGGATTGTGCCGATATTATCACCAAAACTGCTCCCAACTGGCCATGGAGTTCTGTCCAAATTTCAGGCTATTGTAGCACCTCTGCTGACATCAGAATGTGGTAGCCATGTCACCAGCACTAAGTAGAGGTCTATCTCGCCTCCTTCTTCCTGGTCATATGGATACCTCTGCTAGCCATGTGGGTGCCCCATTGTGATTCGAGCAGATGTGCTCACAATGGTCCAAGAACTTTCACAGAGATTTATGGCCAAATGGGAGAGGCAGCAATGGTGATACAGAAGAGGTGACGTGCATGTTGCCCTAGTGGAATAGATGCACCCCGTAGCCATCTGAATAATGGCCCTAGATTCAGCACATTCAGATTGTGCTGAATGTGGGGTTGCCCAGTGTAGACACACTTGTAGTCCAACACTTGTAGTTCAACACTCATCCTACACTAAACCATGATGGCTCTCACCTGTTGAGAATGCTCAGGAGTTAGGTCTATTATGGAACATAGTTCAAATGACAAGATTTCACTGGAAATAAATGACAATAATAGATCTTTATACATATCCAGCTTTTCTCCCAAAAAGGGACCCAAAGTGGCTTCCAACATATTAAATACAGTATAAAATCAACAGCAATTAAACACACATATAATACATCAATAAAATGTAACATAAACATTTTAAAAACCACATGCATTATTATGATGTCTCAGCAGGTCATATTGTGCATGAAATAAATAAATAAATATTGCAATTCATTCCGCTCAATAAGAGAGAGAGCCTTCCTGCCACTTCAGTCTAGATTTTTTCTCTGAAGTCTTTCATAAACAGAAAGGTTTTAAGTTGTTTTTTGAAGGATAACAAAGACGGAGCTGTTTTAATCTCCTTGGAGAAATTATTCCAAAGACTCAGGGTGGCTACTGAGAAGGCCCTCTCTCTCATTGCTGGCAACTGTTTTTGAGAGTGTGGCAGAAGCGAGAGTTGGGCCTCTCCCGATAATCTTAGTGATCTGACAGGTTGGTATGAATATATGTGGTCAGATAGGTAAGTTAGACCTGAACTGTTTAGGGCTTTAAAAGTCAAAATCAGCACCTTGAATCAGGCTTGGAAATAAAAATTGGCAACCAGTGCATGTTCTGTAGCAAGAGAGTGGTGCGCTCCCTGGGTCCAGCACCTGTAAGTACATACTTAAATTTATATTAAATGTATATTAAGAAACATAAAGATGCCAATACAAAGTGTTAGTTCAAAATTTACTCCTGATTGCTCATTTTGCAACATTTAAGCCCCTTCCACACAGCTGCATAAAATCCACATAGAAATGGATTATATGGCAGTGTGGGCTCAGATAATCCAGTTCAAAACAGATATTGTGGATTATCTGCCTTGATATTCTGGGTTATATGGCTGTGTGGAAAGGACCTTAATCTCTGCTTAGGTAGGGCATGGCTTTCTCCATATATATTATCTTACATGAAAAGTCAAAGAGTTTCTGAAGTCTCAAACATTGTATCAAATGGCCATCTCCAAAGTTGATGTGTGATGAATTCAGCATAGCAGAGATGCCTCATTCTTTGAAAAACTGAAGGACAAGTGCACCAGACACTTTACCACCTAGGAAACCTCCACTGGATGACACTTCAAAAATACAACAACAAAAACAGACTCACTGCATTTACTGCAGTATGTCAGGCCATGGACTGTTAATGATCAATTGCATCAGTTCCAATATTCTAGCTTAAATAGCTTGCTGATCCTACCACAATGTTAAGCTGCTTTTTTTACTAAGCCATGCCAATATAATTCTATGGATTCCGTTATGCACCACCATTTAGAAAACATTTACATATAATTTCTCTTTAATAGTTATACAGCTTTCACACCAACCAAAAATAATGGTATGTTTCTGGATCTGTGTCTGTTCTGTTATATTTTTGTTTTTATATTTCCATTTTAGAATTCCTCAGAAATATGAAATCGGGAGAGAAAGAGTTCTGAAAACATGCACTTTTATTAGACCTAGCGATAAGTTATTAAACACGGAAAGTGTTCTGACTTGCTTTATATTTGCCATGCACCAACTGCTCTGTTACTCACTCATGTTCACAACCCACTTATTTGCTTGGGCACACACATTCATAAATATTTTCCCCACTCTTGTTTGTGAGAATGTCTGGGCAATGGTTATTCTCCTCATGAATGCTTCTGTGGTAAGCTGCATGCTAACAAGGAGTTTGAATTGCTAATGTTGCTTCAGATATCAGAATACATGTCTCCCCACTTGCTTTTCCAAGTAACCATTCTCCTCTCTAAATATTAGAATGCCAAGATGTCAAGAACAGAAGTCAAATGGCAGGGCTGTCCTCCTATGCACACCACCACCCCCCTCCCACTGCCTTACTTTTGCCCCATTCCTTTGTTATAAGTCTTTATCATGGCTGCATATTACTGTTCCACAGACTCAACACATGCAGAAATCCAGTCATGGAAAAGGGATGCAGATTTCTAATGTTTTTCAAAGCTCTGATTTCTGGGAACAGCCTCTGATATTACTTTGAATACCCAACTCTTTTATGGTCAACTGAGACTTAACCAACTTTACTGACCAACCATGGAAATAATAAAGCATGCAACAAAGACTGGGTTGAAAAGGACCATTTTATTTTAATATTAACCTATTTAACTTTTAACTCGAGAGATGTAAAAAGAGAGAGCAATCTAGTGTGGTAGCAAGTAAGACCAATGGTATCACCCAGAGCTTATTACCAGTTCCCCTCTGGTGAAATACTTGAACAAGTCAACACCAAAGAGAACGTAAAAGTGGTGTTGTCCAAGCTGGGTTGTTCCCCAGCCAGTCCACTGAAAGTTGAATGCCAACCTGAATAAAATAATAATAAGCTAGTAATTTTATAGATTCTTAAAAATTAAATCGCAAGTGCTGAATCCCATCCAGGTTTGGAAGGCTTAATCCTCTCATACCCATTGTTACTCTCTTCTGTATAAAGTCCCTGACAGTTTGGTTAATTATTCGTACACTATCTAGAATCATAATGCTTGAGAAATTAATGCTGCGCTACACATATTATAACACTCAACCTTCATGGTGTCAAACTCCATTATGCATACACTAAATGTACTCTCTGGCTTTGAATGCCTATACTACCATTTTCCTTCGAAAGATCAATTTCCATATTATTTATAAAAAGGCAGGAAATGACAACAATGATGGTGGTGGTGGTGTGATGACAATAACAGAAAACTTGGGAGTCAGAAGAAAACTGGGTTTAAGGCAAAGTGTTAAAGCCCAAACAGTATTCTAATCTGGGCCTTTATGCTTTTTGTTTACTTAAGAGAAAACATGCCCAAAACAACAAATTGTAGGAACAATGTCATTTCTATTTTGGCTGCACACTCAAGGTCAAATCAGAGACTATTGCTATGACTGTAAACAAATACCCACTGGAAATAGCTGGAAATAGCAGGGTTTTTTCTATTGATGAATAATCCCCACTAACCCTGGAGTACATAATGGACCACATAAAAATGGGGCAGCATGAGACAGTGTGCCCCCAATTCCGTCCCTGGGAGATCACTTCGATCCAGCAAGGAGATTCTGATGTTCACTCATGTTCACATGATTGGAATAGCCTATTCCAATCTTCACCTCAAGCTTCCGAGGGAAGGTTCCTAGGCGAGATCATAACTACCCATAGCTTGCAAGGCTTCAGAAAAAGTCTTAAAACATTCTTTTTCAAGAAATATTTCGGCTGATTGAATCTGTTGTAATTAAATGTTGGCACCTGGATGGCTAGCAGGAACCCTTGATTTTAAGATTTTATAGTTTTATTTTATTATACAGGTTTTAATGTTCTTCTGCACTGTAGAATATTTGGTCTTATGGTGTATTATTTTTAATGTTTGTATTGTTTTATTTTATTCATGCTGTTAGCCATCTTGGGCCCTTAAGTGTGGAAAAGTGGGATAGAAATCACCTAAATAAATAAATAACTGGGCAAATGGATCATCTATTAATAGTCATATTATCAATAACAACAACAACAACAACAACAACAGCTTTATTTCTAACCCACCCTCTCTCTCCAGAGGGACTCAGGATGGTTTACAAAGACAAAAACAAATTTGACAATAAAAAAGCAGTTAACAAACAATTAAAAGCAAGCCATTAAAATTCATACTAACACAGTAATCATTAAAACACTAGATGATAGGTTTCCATAAATAGCATAATAGATTGATACAAACTGACATAAAATAAACAATAAAAATGTGGCTGTGCAGTAAAAGAAGAAATAGACCTGGGTATCAGCTACATCGGGGGTCCTCAAACTTTTTAAACAGAGGGCCAGGTCACAGTGCCTCAAACTCTTGGAGAACCGGATTATAATTTGAAAAAAACATGAATGAATTCCTATGCACTGCACATATCTTGTTTGTAATGCAAAAAACACTTAAAAACAATACAATAATTAAAATGAAGAACAATTTTAACAAATATAAACTTATTAGTATTTCAATGGGAAGTATGGGCCTTATTTTGGCTGATGAGATAGGATTGTTGTTGTTGTTGTTGTTGTTGTTGTTGTGTGCTTTCAAGTAGTTTCAGACTTAGGTTGACCCTGAGCGAGGGCTGGGTAAATGACCTTGGAGGGCTGTATCTGGCCCCTGGGCCTTAGTTTGAGGACCCTTGAGCTACATTTTGATAACATGCCACTCCATTCCTTTGGGCAGTATCTCTCAGCAAGTAAAGAGACTGAAAAAGCAAGCCCTGAAGGAATCAAAACAGGTGTCTCCATGAGGTTCGTAACAGTCTCCCAGCACAATTTTCTAGAACCAACCAACCAAACAGCAGCCAAACCAGTATTAACTGGATAACCAACAGTGAAACACATTCTACAGTGACAAAGGGATTATCCACTCTGAAACCGGAACTGAAACTGTTCAAATAGGTGTGCCCTATACAGGTTCTTTTGAAGCAGCCACCCATAAATGAATGGCCATCATCATTCAAACCATCTGAGGCCCCTTCCACACAGCTGAAAAAAATCCCACATTATCTACTTTGAACTGGAATATATGGCAGTGTGGACTCAGATAAACCATTTCAAAGCAGGCATTGTGGGGTTTTCTGCTTTGATATTCTGGGATATAGGGCTGTGTGGAAGGGCTCTGAAGCTCAAATGCTCTCAGGATGAGCAATCAGGAGGAAATTGCATCGGATCTCATTGAGCCACAAGTAGTTCAGCAGCCAGAAGTCTAGTAGAAGTCCCCCCCCCCCCCTCTTTTTTTGCAATCTCCAGGCAGCCAGCAGAATAAACGGTACAAAACAAAAAAAACAGGAGATTTATTATAGAACCAGTAGGCTGTCCCACTAGTGTTCAGCATGGTAAGGTATAAATCAGGACTGCCTTCTCAAGATGGAACCGTGTCTGCCCCTATGGCAAAAGTGTGTGAAGTGCCATGAAGTGTGCAAATATGTGGGACTTGTGATAAACATATTGATTCTGCAAAGTAGCAGATGGGTCAGCTAAGGGATTGGAGCCATGTGGAGAGCCAGGGGCTCACATGAGATTGTCAGTGCTAAGTATCTTTAGCTCCCAAATGAACAGGGAATTGATGGTTCTCTGCATCTCAGCAGCATCTTGTAATTTCATACTCAGAGAATGTGTGACATTCACTGTTTTATTCCCTCATCAGAGTTTTACCCTGACATTTCATGCCTTGTGTATTTTTATAAGCTGAGAACATCAATATGATCTTTACTGCCTATTTTCTGCCAGTTTTTCAAATGTGCCAAAGGAGTAGAATGCAACAAAGGAGCAGACATTGATAAGTAAAGAGGCTCAAGCATGCCTTGCAGGCAATGTTAAAAGTGGGAGGGTTTTCTGGGGCATTGAACTACTAACCTTCACTGTTTTATATTACAGTCCAGTGTAGAGGTACTAAACCACTTCACCACAGGGAAGAAATGAGAATTTTGAGGGCAATTGAGCACTGTGAATTCTCACAATGGAGCAGCAAAAAGTTACTTAGCACAGGTGTTTCCATAATTGTGATGCATTGAGAAAGTTTATGGTGTTGAATGGCCCTTGAACTCACTAAATCCTTGGATTAGTATGTTCTGTTTTCAATTCTTTCACTTATGAAGCGGTCAAGATGTTTTTAATATTGTGTTAATTTAATATTGTGTTATTAGTCCTGAGACCAAATTGCCAATATCTGCTGGATAATGAAAAAACGCAGGGAGTTTCAGAAAAACATCTATTTCTGTTTTATTGACTATTCTAAATCCTTTGACTGTGTGGATCATAATAAATTGTGGCAAGTTCTTGGTGGGATGGGCATCCCAAGCCACCTTGTCTCTCTCCTGAGGAATATGTATAATGATCAAGTAGTAATGGTAAGACCTGACCATGGAACAACAAACTGGTTCAAGATTGGGAAAGGTGTATGGCAGGGTTGTATACTCCCACCCAACCTATTCAACTTGTATGCAGAACACATCATGCAATGTGCAGGGCTTGATAAATGCAAGGTTGGGGTTAACATTGCTGGAAGAAACATTAACAACCTTAGATATGCAGATGATACCACTTTGGTGGCCGAAAGCAAGGAGGAGCGAAGAAGACTTCTAATCAAGGTGAAAGAAGAAAGTGCAAAAGCTGGGTTGCAGTTAAACATAAAAAAACAAGATTCTGGCAACAGGACTGATTGATGACTGGCAAATAGAGGGAGAAAACGTGGAAGCAGTGACAGACTTTGTATTTCTACATGCAAAGATTATTGCAGATGTAGATTGGAGCCAGGAAATCAGAAGACTTTAGTTCTTGGGAGGAGAACAATGGCCAATCTTGATAAAATAGTGAAGAGTAGAGACATCACACTGGCAACGAAGATCCATATTAAAGTTAAAGCAATGGTATTCCCTGTAGTAACCTATGGATGTGAGAGCTGGACCATAATGAAGGCTAAATTAAGGAAGATAGATGCTTTTGACTCCAGCAAAGGATCACCGCCTTGTCGGGGCGCTGGAGCTTGAGCACCTCAATGATGTCATGAGCGAAACCGTGAAGGGCCACCCAAGACGGGACGGTTGTGGCAGAGAGGTCAGACCAAGCGTGATCCCTGGGGAAGGCAATGGCAAACCACCCCAGTATCCTTGCCAAGAAAACTAAATGGACCAGTACAACCAGAGATATGTCGGTATGCCATTGGAAGATGGGACTCCCAGGTCGGAAGATGGCCAAAATGCTACTGGGGAGGAGCAGAGGATAAGTTCAACTAGCCCCAGATGTGATGACGCAGCTAGCTCAAAGCCGAAAGGAAGGCTAGCGGCCGACGGTACTGGAGGCGAACGACGAATCCGATGCTCTAAAGATCAACACACCATAGGAACCTGGAATGTAAGATCTATGAGCCAGGGCAAATTGGATGTTGTTATTGGTGAGATGTCAAGACTAAAGATAGACATTCTGGGGGTCAGCGAACTGAAATGGACTGGAATGGGCCACTTCACATCAGATGACCACCAGATCTACTACTGCGGACAAGAGGAACATAGAAGAAATGGAGTAGCCTTCATAATTAATAAGAAATTCGCTAAAGCGGTGCTTGGATACAACCCAAAAAATGACAGAATGATCTCAATTCGAGTGCAAGGAAAGCCTTTCAACATTACAGTGATCCAAATATACGCCCCAACCACAGCTGCTGAAGAAGCAGAAGTAGATCAGTTCTATGAGGATCTGCAGGACCTACTGGATAATACACCAAAAAGAGACATTATTTTCATTACAGGAGACTGGAATGCCAAGGTGGGAAGTCAAATGACAACAGGGATCACAGGCAAGCATGGTCTGGGAGAACAAAATGAAGCGGGACGCAGGCTGATAGAATTTTGCCAGGAAAACTCGCTGTGTATAACGAATACTCTCTTCCAACAACCTAAAAGACGGCTTTACACATGGACCTCACCAGACGGTCAACACCGAAATCAGATTGACTACATCCTTTGCAGCCAAAGGTGGCGGACATCCATCCAGTCGGTGAAAACAAGACCTGGGGCTGACTGTAGCTCAGATCACGAACTTCTTATTGCCCAATTTAGAATAAAACTAAAGAGATCAGGGAAAATACACAGACCAGTTAGATATGATCTCACTAACATTCCTAGCGAATATACAGTGGAAGTGAAGAACAGATTTGAAGGACTAGATTTAGTAAACAGAGTCCCAGAAGAACTATGGACAGAAGTCCGCGACATTGTTCAGGAGGTGGCAACAAAGTACGTCCCAAAGAAAAAGAAAACCAAGAAGGCAAAATGGTTGTCTGCTGAGACACTGGAAGTAGCCCAAGAAAGGAGGAAAGCAAAAGGAAACAGGGATAAGGGGAGATATGCCCAGTTAAATGCGCAATTCCAGAGGTTAGCCAGAAGAGATAAGGAACTATTTTTAAATAAGCAATGCATGGAAGTGGAAGAAGACAACAGAATAGGAAGGACAAGAGACCTCTTCCAGAAAATTAGAAACATTGGAGGTAAATTTCAGGCAAAAATTGGTATGATAAGAAACAAAGATGGCAGGGACCTAACAGAAGCTGAAGAGATCAAGAGAAGGTGGCGAGACTATACAGAAGATCTGTATAGAAAGGATAATAATATTGAGGATAGTTTTAACGGTGTGGTGAATGAATTAGAACCAGACATCCTGAGGAGTGAGGTTGAATGGGCCTTAAGAAGCATTGCTAACAACAAGGCAGCAGGAGACGACGGGATCCCAGCTGAACTGTTTAAAATCTTAAAAGATGATGCTGTCAAGGTGATGCATGCCATATGCCAGCAAATATGGAAAACACAGGAATGGCCATCAGACTGGAAAAAATCAACTTATATCCCCATACCAAAAAAAGGAAATGCGAAAGAGTGCTCAAACTTCCGTACAGTGGCCCTTATTTCTCATGCCAGTAAGATAATGCTCAAGATCCTGCAAGGAAGACTCCAGCAATACATGGAGCGAGAGTTGCCAGATGTTCAAGCTGGGTTTAGAAAAGGCAGAGGAACGAGAGACCAGATTGCCAATATCCGCTGGATAATGGAGAAAGGCAGGGAGTTTCAGAAAAACATCTACTTCTGCTTCATTGACTATTCTAAAGCCTTTGACTGTGTGGATCATAATAAATTGTGGCAAGTTCTTAGTGGGATGGGCATCCCAAGCCACCTTGTCTCTCTCCTGAGGAATCTGTACAAGGACCAAGTAGCAACAGTAAGAACTGACAACGGAACAACAGACTGGTTCAAGATTGGGAAAGGCGTACGGCAAGGCTGCATACTCTCACCCAACCTTTTTAACTTGTATGCAGAACACATCATGCGATGTGCGGGGCTTGATGAATGCAAAGCTGGGGTGAAAATTGCTGGAAGAAACATTAACAACCTCAGATATGCAGATGACACCACTCTGATGGCCGAAAGCGAGGAGGAGCTGAGGAGCCTTCTAATCAAGGTGAAAGAAGAAAGCGCAAAAGCCGGGTTGCAGCTAAACATCAAAAAAACCAAGATTATGGCAACAAGAATGATTGACAACTGGAAAATAGAGGGAGAAACCGTGGAGGCTGTGACAGACTTTGTATTTCTAGGTGCAAAGATTACTGCAGATGCAGACTGTAGCCAGGAAATCAGAAGACGCTTACTTCTTGGGAGGAGAGCAATGTCCAGTCTCGATAAAATAGTGAAGAGTAGAGACATCAGACTGGCAACAAAGATCCGCCTAGTCAAAGCCATGGTATTCCCTGTAGTCACCTACGGATGTGAGAGCTGGACCTTAGGGAAGGCTGAGCGAAGGAAGATCGATGCTTTTGAGCTGTGGTGTTGGAGGAAAGTGCTGAGAGTGCCTTGGACTGCGAGAAGATCCAACCAGTCCATCCTCCAGGAAATAAAGCCCGACTGTTCACTGGAGGGAAAGATACTAGAGACAAAGTTGAAGTACTTTGGCCACATCATGAGGAGACAGGAGAGCCTAGAGAAGACAATTATGCTGGGGAAAGTGGAAGGCAAAAGGAAGAGGGGCCGACCAAGGGCAAGATGGATGGATGGCATCCTTGAAGTGACTGGACTGACCTTGAGGGAGCTGGGGGCGGTAACGGCCGACAGGGAGCTCTGGCGTGGGCTGGTCCATGAGGTCACGAAGAGTCGGAGACGACTGAACGAATGAACAACAACAACAAGATGCTTTTGAACTGTGGTGCTAGAGGAAAGTGCTGAGAGTGCCTTGGACTGCGAGAAGATCCAACCAGTCCATACTTCAGGAAATAAAGCCTGGCTGTTCATTGGAGGGAAGGTTATTAGAAGCAAAGATGAAGTACTTTTGCCGCATAATGAGAAGACAGGAAGGCTTGGCGAAGACAATGATGCTGGGGAAAATTGAAGGAAAAAGGCAGAAGGGCCAACCAAGGGCAAGATGGATGGATGGCATCCTTGAAGTGACTGGCTTGACTCTGAAGAATCTGGGGGTGGTGACGGCCAACAGGGAGCTCTGGCGTGGGCTGGTCCATGAGGTCACGAAGAGTTGGAAACGACTGAAGAAATGAACAACAACAAAAGTTTTGAGAAACTCCTTATTTTGCTAAGAAACCCACCATTCTTCTCCTTCATCTGATCTTGTCCTTCAAGTACACCATGTGAAAATCATGAATAATTTCAATCCACAGCATGAGACAGTTACTTTTCAAATAAATTATTTCCATTATTCATTGCAGTGTTTAAAAGGTAATCTCTAGTTACTTTTGTTACACTATTCATTATGATGATAGAAACAGGTAGCTCGTGACATTCTTTATTGTACAGCTGCTTGCCCCTTCTTGAGGGGGACTGTAAAGGAAAATGACATAAAATGTGAAAACCTCTTACAATACCTCTTAAAAACAAAGACAACAAAAGGAAACATTTCTTGCTTTTTCAAAGCATCCAAAATCTGACACTTGAGGCAGTTGTCCCAGCCTGTCTAAAAATAGGGCTGGTTCTGCCACCAGAGGTTGTCAGGACTAATACTTGCCACAATAACTCTCACTGCCAATTGTTTCCCACCCTTCATGCATCAACCAAGTCTTGATTTGAGCTATTGCCCAGATAGACAGATTCATATAAATTCCCAATTTTCACTGTTTTGGCATTAAGAATCAAAATGGCATGCTATCCCTCTGTGTCTTGGAAATAATACTTCCTTGAGGAAAACAATCATCCTGTGGTGTTCTAATTTAAAAGATTTTTATCTCTTTGCAAAGCCACTTTATCCTACTTTGTAAATTAGTTTAACAAATCTCAGCCCACACTTCCATGGCAGAACAAAGCTTTAAAGCAGAGGGCTAACATTATTGCTACTGTCACTATGTTTCTTACACTGGGTATGGGGGAAAGAATAAATGACATATAGGATGATGTGGATGAAATATTTCTGGAAACATTCTTGTATGAAATCAAGTTTGTTATGACTAACATGTGGTAGTGCTTTTAATGTAACCCTCACCAGGTAGCTTCATGCATCTTTTATTTGTTTGTTTCTGTCCTGATACCAGGGGAGCCAAAGAAAGGGAGCAACGATACAATGAGGCAGGATGCAGACAAACAAAGTGGAGATTAACAGCTCAGTTTCATTAGGAACTTCTTTTTCCTCCCTTTCTCCCTTCCTTCCTTCCTTGAAAATATATGAATCATTGATTTGGCTGTTACTTTGAACTGTTATTAGAAGCAAAACTTCACAAAAAGTGTGCTTTATTTGTTTATTTAAAATAGCCAGTACAGGTTGAGTCATGGGCAACCACTTGTGGCTAAGTACAATTGTCTTCCAGAGGTAGAGTTACAGCAGCAGAGCCATAAATGACTGTGAAGACTCTTCTGGATTCAGATGGTCTTTCACATTAAGGACATAATTTCCAGAGGGAAGGTGGTCATGACATGAATTTGCTTGACAGCCTGCCTCTTGGCATGTTTCTTCCTTTCGACATGTATTCCTACCTCTTTAACATCCATAGTGCCATTGGTAACAGCTGACTTTCAGTTAAAACACTCAAGTGCCAGAGCTTTAAAATTCTTGGTGTTTATACCACATTTATTAAGATTGACTTTAAACCCATCTTTACATTTCTTTTGTTGTCCACTGACATTCTGTTTTCCATTCTTAAGCTGAGAATAAAGTAATCGCTTTGAGAGACTGTGATCGGTCATTCAGACAACATGGCGAGTCCAGTAAAGTTGATGACAGAGAATCCTCATTTCAATGCGGGTAGTCTTTGCTTCTTCCAGAATGCTGACATTTGTTAAGTATCTCTTATCGTAAATGTCCAGAAAACCATGTAATCACATTATGTATACATACATAATGAGATATCTTGGAGATGTGATCCAAGTCTAAATAGGAAATTCATTTATGTTCCATATACACATAATATAAAAAATATACAATATTTGAAATAGTTTTGTATGTAAAACAAAGTATACAATGAATCATAAAAAAAAAGTGTCTCGGTCATCTATCAGGTTCATTTTGAATATTGAAATATCTAGGATAACTTTATCAATAGAGCTTTAAGTAGTTTAACTAACTGGAATATGCAATATTCTTATTTAACATTAATAGATTGTTATGAAATATTTGTGGGAAAAGTTTGAAAGGCAATTGATCTTTCAAGTTTACAAAGATTAGAAGACTCTGACAAGGCACAAAACACTTAATGGGAGTCAGAGCTCAGCAAATAGCAGGTGGCAAAGCAAAAGGGGAGGAGTACAAACAACTTTGCAACAAATTTCGAAAGAGCCTAGAGGTGGACTATGATGAATATTGGATTACATGATTAAGAGAGGCTGCAGAGAACAAGAACAGTCTTTAAAAAGAGGAAAAGTGGCTGCAAATGAAAACTGAATGCACATAATGAACAGAAAAGAAATAGATATGCGAAGACTTCTATAACAACTTATATGATTCCAAAGTGCAGGTAGTCAAAGTCAAACCACATGTTGAGATGGAAGAAATCCCAACAGTATTACTGAGCGAGGTAGAAGCAGCCATGCATAAAATGAAGCCAGATGAATGCCCAGGAATGGACATAATAAGAATAGAAGATCTAAAGATGGGAGATTATAATCTTCAAAAGGTGATCATAGAAGTTTTACACAATACTTGCAAAGTGCCATCTTACCTAAAGATTGGACAATGTCAAACTTCTAATG
This sequence comes from Anolis sagrei, assembly GCF_037176765.1. NCBI lineage: Eukaryota > Metazoa > Chordata > Lepidosauria > Squamata > Anolidae > Anolis > Anolis sagrei. Next base: position 140,414,451 of record NC_090023.1, read on the forward strand.
AAGAAAAGAGACACAAAAAACCTTAGTAACTATCGTCCTATTACATTCCTCTCCCAACTATATAAATTGTTCACAAAGGTCCTGCTACAAAGAATATCTCAAGATGTGGAAATCAACAGAGAGTAAGTGGGCTTCAGCCATGACTACTCCACCCCCGATCATATCCATGAAATCAAACAGCTACTGGAAAAAAAGAGAATCTAGAGTTCTGGTTTGTCTTGCTTTTGTTGATCACCAACTTTGACTCAGTTGAGATAAATGCTACCCTTAATGCTCTGCACCAAGCTAACATAAATCCAGTGTAAGTGAACATCATAAAAAGCATCAATACAGGGTGCACAACAGATATAAAACTGTTGACAGAATTTTGTCATTTCAGAATAAACAAAAGAGTGCATCAAGGAGACACAATATTGCCAAAACTTTACGACAATTTTGGAAAGCCTCCTCTGAAGAATTAAATTTAAAGGCAGGATTTCAATTGACAACTAACAACTTTCTCATTTTCTTTTCACAGACAATTGTGTTCTTTTCACCAAAAATTCAGAAGATTTACAACATGATCTCCAACAACTAGCACAACTCTCAGAATCAGTAGGACTGAAAATGAACTTGAGGAAAATAAAATAGATGAAACATGAGCATTGTTTCCAGGACCGCATGATTTTAAATGGAGATAAAATTGAGGGAGTGACTAAACTGCCCTGAGTCCCCTTAGGGAGAGAGGATGGGTTATAAATAAAGATTTTATCATCATCATCATCATCATTATATGTTTATCTTGGACAACAAGTACAGTCAAATAATTTGGCAAATGGTAAATGGCCAAGAAGACAAAAGGCTGCTTGGACATTGTTTAATCAAAACTGGACAGTGCTAACAGATGATAAGATGCCAATGAATGTCAGAGCAGATATCTTCAACACAGCAGTCTTACCAGCAATGTTATACACATCTGAAATATGGGCAACAACAAAGTTAGGGGAGGAAAAACTGGTGGTGATCCAGAGAGCAATGGAAAGAAGGATGTGTAACATGACAATAAGAGATAACGTTAGCAATAAAGAACAGCATCAAAGAACCAGTGTAGGTGACGTGGTCAATGAAATCTACGAGGCAAAAAGAAGATGGGCAGGGCATATAGCATGACCAAAAGACAACCGATGGACATGTCTACTAATAAACTGGATACCAAGAGACCATATGCAGCCCTTGGGCAGACCTCACACTTGATGGGACAAACCAATGGTTAAGTTATTCAGCCAGAAATTGAAAAGAAAACCACAGAATTGTATATTTTGTCAAAGGGCAGATTTGTGTGAAGCCTAAAAGAGTGGCTTGATGACAAATCAGATAGAATAGGATAGGATAGATTCTTATACACCCGCTGACCAATGGCTTTGATTTTACTTAGAGAGGAAACTGCTAGAATTTTTAAAGAGTGTCTGATGTTTAGGTGTACTTCCTGATGTCTGATGTTTAAGTTTGTGTGAGCTTGTTATAGAGAAAAGCTGAATGAGTTGCTGATGCAAAGAACCTTGCGCTCTTATCTTTGAAGCTCAGCATGCAAGCTACTTACAAGCAGTACTTTCCCAGTATTGGTAGGTGTGCAACAAAAGAAAGTCTCCAAGGAAAGGATTTTCTTCCTCCCCTTACCCTATCATTATAGAAGCTTCAATTCTTTCCAGGAAAAAGACAATATTTTGTAACTTTGAAGCTAAAAACATATCTAAGCTTTAATACAGAAAAGTGAATATTCTGGAATTTCTTCCCTTGCAGATAAACCATAAGAGAAATTTCTCAAAAGGTACCTACTTTGAATAAAGGACATCACCTGATATAAGGGAATAGTTTCAAAAAAGTACACATACAGTAAGTTCTCTGTGACGCAATTGTCAGACTATATAGCAACTGACACAGTCACCAAGACAGAGAGTATAGTAGGAAATGTGGTAAGTCTGACACTCACTGGATCAACAAAGACCTTTGAATGATAAAGGAATGGAGTAAACACTAACTAAGGTGTCGTGGAGCCAGGACTCATAGGATCAATGCCCCAGGATTTACTGATTGTCGGGGAGCATAAACTGTGAATTTTAACCTACATTTTATCAGTATTACTGTTGGTATTTGTTATGCGTATTTTAATATATGCATCTTAATAATATCATACGTATGTCTATTTTAAGCATGTTGAACCCTGCCTTGAACCATGAGAGGCAGGTAACAAATAAATGCCAATCAAGGTGGCCAACTGAAACATTCACACGTAGTTCCAACAGACAAGAATCCTTTCTCCCACCCTGGACTTTCCACAGATATATAGACCCAATTTTCCTAGTTTCCAACAGACCTTACTACCTCTGAGGATGCCTGCCATAGATACAGGCAAAACGTCAGGAGAGAATACTTCTAGAACATGACCATACAGCCTGAAAAACCTACAACCCAGTTGTTGTTGTTATGACCTCCACCCTTTGGATTCTCTTTCTCACATTGAATTTATCAGCAATACCCATACCAGTTGAAATGGAAATTCACTTTTGCATCAATGGTCATATTCTTATGACAGTCCCTCTTTAAGTCCATAGTACTCGGGAGTGGCTAAATTTGTACTGAGCAAGATCATTAGTATTACAAAAATACCTGTTCCTGGCAAGAATACATTTGTAGAATCCCTGTTGTGCATTTTACCCCTCTCATAAATTTGCCATGTTTGTAACTAGACATCTATATGCATCATATGAAGTTGTATGTGGGAAGTAAGCTGGTACATTGATTTTTCCATCTTTCAGAGACTCTCAGAAATATAATAAAGCTGTTTTAAATTGACTGCTTATAAATTACCCAAAAAGAATATGCACAATTAACAAAGATGACAAAAAAGAAAAGACATGGATAAGTTGGAGAAGACAATAGTGGGTGCACTAAATTACATGTAACAGTCAATATTCATTTAGATATCATTTCTATAAAATGAAAAAGAATATATTGCATCATACATAATGATGGTGAGTGTTGTGAATCTACCTAATGGATGAGCAACTTCTCCTGCCTTAAGATTCTTTTATATGTAAGGCAATTTTGATAGCTCCCCAAAGAATAAGGGGATGCCTCCAAATAGATGGTTTTCCTCTGAAAAGTAGGGCACATGCCCATTGCACACCCTTTGGCCCTGATGTATTCTGAATCTGGCAGTGATTTGCTATTTGAAGCCATGTCTTCCTTTCTCCAGCCAAATGACTGCAGCAAATACATGATTTTGTTCTGTTTATTTTCTGATGAGAAATACAACAAATCAAAAATACATTATCAGCTGACTATTTATACTGAAACTTTAACCCATAAATAAAATAACTGCTCTTCCATCATATCTACATTGTAGCAAACTATTGCTTTTTTATACTTTTCAATCTCAAGTTTAATTTGGAAAATCAATTCTGAAAGGTCTGCCTCATTCATTTCAGCTACTCGTGCAACCTTTGGCTTTCCTGAGATTTCCCCTCAAATATTAATGTTTTGGTGAGCAGAAAGGTCTTTGTTCATATGCCAACTGTTCTTCTGGTATTCTCACTGCTGTGAAATAGTTGATGCAATAAGAAACCTTGATTCTATAACAAGGAAGTTCTTTATTCAAATTATTTTATTGTCTATTACTCTCAGTACTCTAGTAAACAGTAAACTGTATCTTAAGTAGTAGAAGAAGCTGAAATCTGGCCAGGGGTCAGTTTACTGACACCTCACCCATACCTGACTGTATGAGAAAACTTTTCTAATATATAGTTTCCTCCATGGCAGTGATGTATGAAGAATTGTGATTTACTAAACAATAGGGAAGGGAATATTGGGTGTTCTAGTATACAATATTCATTTATTTATATGCTTAATTATTTAAGATTATGTATAACTTATTGCCTAAGGAGATTGGTATGGTCTATACTAAAGAGTAAACGGTGTGTGTGTGTGTGTGTGTGTGTGTGTGTGTGTAACTGTATATGTAAGCTGCCTTGATTCCCCTACGGGGTTTAGAAAGGCAGGGTATAAATATGGTAAATAAGTAAAATAAACTAGCAAGCAATGCCAAAACATTTAAACCCACAGAGAAGTACTTAAATGTGTGTTAAAAAAGAAACTTATAATTATACTTCTAAATACCAGCAACAAAGGTGGCATTTCAATCTAGGAAGGGAGTTTCTGAGATACTGGTATACTCTATGAAAGGTCCTCTACCTTGCTATCCAGTTTTAATATGTAAGAACGGTTTATCTTGGAAGAGTTGAATCCTTGGGTGGTATTGTATGGAGAAAGGGGTCCTTCATTTATTCTCAAGCTGTTTATAACCTTGAATTCCACTTGCTAACAGGAAAGGTAGACAATGCAACTGGTAGAAAAAAGTGAATGATTTGAGCTATAAATCCTATGTACATAAGAAACCTGTTTACAGTGTTCCAGACTGATCAATATTTCTGAATTAATTTCAAAGTCAACCTCACACAGTCCATATTATAGTTTTCAAGAGGCTACTAAGGCATGGATCGTCATAGCCATTTTTTTAAAAAAAAATCCAGAAATAGTCAGATTTGCACATACTTGGGAGCTACATAATGAATTCCAAGCTTTCTCATTAGTGATAATGAAGTGCAGGAACAGAAACAATAGTCCTAAGTGGAGTACAGAGGTGGCCTTGGTCATTTCTGTGAATGAAAGGGCTCCTATTAGTTTCCCATGAAAGAAGGGTAATTTGGTATTAGCAGATGTTTCTCTCCTGAAAGAGAGAGGGGGGGACGGACAACCTTTGAAACAGTTCTTTTTGGAGTGTGTTCCATTGCAAACAGAGCAAAAGTGCTGAAACTTGCACCGCTTGTGAGATCACACTCCGTGTGCAGAGAATGCCCAACAGAGTAATTGTTGTTGATGCTGCTGCTGCTGCTGCTGCTGTTGTTGTGGGGTCCCTTGCCAAAAGGGCTGCTCCCCTTTGCACCATTTGACCACCATTTGCTCTTTCTCTGTTCACTGAACAAGACATGGTCATTAGTTGCATCCATAATTGATTATCAATGAGATCCCATCTAAGCGTGGGGTACTTGGTTGCTAATATTCATATACTGGAACTGTGAGAAGGCTGTCACTGGATAAACTTTAACAATAACACTGGAATAAATCAAGAACCCTATTAGCCAGTTGGCCTTGTTCTGGTCTACCCCTTTTTAATTTTTGCTTTCTGACTATCATTTACATCGTCTCTTTTCCTTTTTCTCCAGTTCTCTAAATTAAAGATACAAAAGTCCTCTCAAGCTTTCTCTCTGGTAACCTGACAGTTCTCTGTTATGTCCTTCTCTCTCTGGTTTGTTTACATGGTTTCTGTGTGATTTTTTTCAGCTTCTTGATCTCTGACTGTTTATGGCCAGTTCTTGCTGCTTCTCAATCTGTCAAGAAATTTTACAATGGCGCTGTTATATTTCCATTCATGAATCAGAGATAACAGCAGGAAAACCTTGGAGACTGAATCAGAAACTCATCCCTATTTTAAAGAAAATCCTAAAAAGGAGTCTGTCCTTCTCTGTAAGTGTATAAACTGAGAACATCACATACCCAAATGTAAGCATCCATACAATTGAGTTGTGGCAGCATTACTACTGAGTGAGGAATACACACAAAGAATGTGTCTTGTAAGTTGTCTCACCCTACAGGTTTAGAACTACAGGCTCATCAGTTTCATTGATATCCATATCATTTTTGTCTCTTGTCATATTTTGTGGTACATAGTCTAATTTGTGGCAATGCGTAAGTACTCATTCTACTCATCATTACATATTGCCATAGGGGTGGGTTTTTCACAGGTTGACTACAGCCTTAGCATGCTTTCCAAAATATGTCCATTTTCAGATAGATATGAGTTGCCATCCTAAATCCACTTAGACATAATGTGCATCCCAAAAATACCACATATGTGTCTATCCCTTATATATTTACTTGTGTGCTTAGTCACTCTTTAGTTTGTAAACAAAAAAAACCCTTGATATTTCAGTGGAGGGAAGGGACAAAGATGATGGACACTGAGGACAAGATTTACAGCAAGACAGATCCAAGATTAAATTATAAAAAAGCAATGCATTTTTAAAATAATATGTTCCCCTACCCTTTTCATGCCTCACAACAAGGAAACATCTGATATTCTTGCGATCTACTAAAAGAAGTAGGCAGTGCATTTTTTCCATCCCTTGGTGGTTCCCATCAATGGGCAGGACTTTCTTGCTTCATCTTTGTACAGTCATTACCAATGCTAGATTCACCAAGGGACAGAGAAAGCAAACATGTCAAAGTGACTTCAGGACTGCAACTTATTTAGGGCTTCTCATTTGTTTCTAGCAAGATAACTACTTCATTTACTTTAATTCTTTGTTAAGTTCTGAGGTGTCAAAGGTGACTAGTATCTAATTAAAAAGCTATAGGGTCTGTTGTAATTAGACTTCTATTTCCCATAGAACACTTCACCTACGAGTATTTCTGTGCACAGGTTTCCTCTTCAGGGCATTTTAATCTCTCTGATTACGTTGGGCCTGGGAAGTTTTCTTTAACTGAGATAACATTAAAACCCACAAAAGACTGCAGACTTTTACCTCCTTTCTGGAGAGAAACACATTAGCATGATGATATGTATCTTTTCACTCTTAGCACATTTTGTTCTGTACTATAAACTAATGAATATTTTTCCTTTTCAAAAATACATTCAGAATTCACAACACAATAGGTATGGAGGGATACATTGATGGTTGGTGACTTTCATGTAATGGGAGCTGTGAATCCACTCCACTTTAATCCAGGCTCCCCAAGATACTGATGGCTATTCCTAAATAGACCCAGCACCTTGGATAATTTATTTATAACTAAAAAGGCTGTGCAAGACTTCATTTGTAATTAATTTGTCATATCTATTTTGTAATATTTGTACATACGAAGTGATATTAAGAAACGCCGGGGCATCCATGCAAAGAACTTAAGATTCAAACACTGATATATGACTTTCAGAAGAGTTATGTAAGTCTCATGAATGGATCCAAGTCTCAGATGCAGACACTGTTTCTCCCTTGAAAAGGGCTGGGCTTGGTTCCTCAAAAGGACCCTAAGGAGGATGGTGAGTGGAGGGAGAAGCCCCACTCTTTCCCCAAAATGGGCAGCAAGGGGAAGAGGGAGGGATGCCTGAATTGATGGCAAGGAAGAAGTCACTCCAGCACATGGCCTGTCAGCTGAGAGGGGGGGGGGAGAAGAGACCACACTCACATTGAGGCTTTAACGTGGGAAGTAAAAAGAATTCTGGAAAATGTAGTTTTGGGCAGAGCCTTTTGAATTCCCTGCCACAAGGGTCCTTGCCTTCCCAAACTACAATTCCCAGAATTCTGTTTACCATCTTGTGCGCCTCCTCTTCCTTCACTTCCCTGAAAGTTTTGATGGGGGAAGACCCATGTTCATTCTCTAAAAGGATTTTGAGATAAAAGGGGATTGTTGGAAGCTGAATCAACCCTGTGAGGCAGACAAAGTTGAGATACAGTAATTCCAAAGTTAACTAATAGGTTTCCTATTATTGTTGTTGTTGTTGTTATTACTATTTCAAAGGCTGGATGAGCATCTGCACAGGGTGGTTTGACTGTGCTTTTCCTTCCTGACAGAAGTGCACCAAGGCTCCCTCCTCTAATCTCCTTGGCATGCTGCATATTGTCATTCCAGGGACAAGAAGTGTATGCTGCCATTTTCATGCCTGGTGAGCACCACTAAGGAAAGGTTGAAAGGGGCAAGGTAGGAGCTATCCCCTCTTCGTGAGTCCAGAGAAACTGAAAAAGCTCGACCTGTGCTCCAAGTAGCTAGATACTCCAGAGCTTTGGGAAAGCTTTGGGAAAGCTCCCAAGTATCGCCCAACTTATGCTAACTTAGGTCAAAGCCACGTTACACTGATTTAGCTCCATGCATCATTTGTTGTTGTTGCTATTGTTTTATATTTATTTATGTTCCACTTTTTCTCTCTCTAAAATGAGACGCAAGGTGGCACTGGATTACAGGGGTACATGGAGCACTCCTGTACCTTAAATAGTAAGTGAAAATGATGGCAGCAACAGAAGTGGGGATAGTATGCCTCTTTCTTGCATGTTTACTTCACCAGTCCATCCAACAACCATATAGCTCTGTTGGAGCATAGCAGAAACTCCTTCCATTTTTTCACTTGTAGTAGGGATAATCAATCTCTCTTTAGGTGCAGCAAGGCCTGCAGAGTTCTTTAGCCATTACCTGGGTCTTTGTACCAATGCATTGCTCTCTTTCATTCATTGGCTCCTCTTTATCCCAAAACCTGCCTTTTCTTTTAAAAAATCTATATATTTATTAATTTTCATCAATATAAGTATTGTTATACAATTTGTGAAGTCAGTCATTCTTCAATACATCACACATCACATATACATGGGTGCATTTGTGAAAACTCTCCTTTCTTAAACCCTTGCATCATAACTCTTTCTGAAACCCTTTTTTTCTTTCTAAAGTTGGCATTGCTCATTATTTGTTAAGAAACTTCCCTTCACAAAAATCTCACTGCCTTCCAGTCCTGGTTGCACTTGGTTTAATTGCTTTCTCATTTATAGACTGAGAAGGAACAATACTGTATCTGTCTGACTTTCTGTCCCTTTTCTTCACTGTGTGTGTTGATTTTTCAAAAGATTATCCTTGTGGCCTTTTAAGAGAAAAATACTTTTGTTAAAATAGGTCAATGCAACATCTTTGCAACACTTAACGTTGTCACTGATAAACTGTTTTCAAGCTGTGTGCAATTGTAAAGAATTTTGTTACAAAACCAAAAATATGAATTTTAAGATTGTTTGATTCATAGGTATTAATAGCCACCAATAACAGACATGGAGAACTGAATTCCACGTAAATAAATAACCAATTTTGAAAAAGAAAGAATATGAAATAAAATTTGTGTTTATTACTACTCCAAATGACTGAGATAAATCCAGGGAAGTACATTTGGCAAGCTTGAGTTGCCCACAGGGCACAATGTGTCCTTTGCTAGCGGTTGGTAGAGGTTTTCCTGTTTGTTTTGTACCATTTCAGTCCTTCAATATTTCAGTCAACATCATCACTGACAACTTCCAAATGTCACACATCAAAATGTAATGACCACTGCTCAATGCTGATTAATCCTCGCTTCTACTCTGATATTTGAACTATTTGTATGACTAAATGCTTCAAAATACCAAGAACAAGAAACTTCATGGTTTAATAACATCTTATCTGGAGAAAGGGGAAGGATGAAGATCCACATCGTCTTTGAGGGTCGTGTACCCATCTTTAAGAATCACACCTAGATGATGTTACTTTTCTGGAATAAAACCCATGGAGTGCATTAGCCAACATGTTTGATGGCCTTGCTGCCTCAGATATTTTGGGAAATATAATGCAAACAAACTAGGTTTTCCAGGTTCTTGGTTATGTAATACAAGAACAGTGATGGGTTTGGGCACCCAGTCTGACAGATAAATGAGAGCCCTCTGTGGCTTTTCCATATCAGATGCCTACATGTGTATATTTCTTTTGCTGCAAAGTGGCCGACAATGTTGGAAACTGGCTTTTACAAATGTGTATGTGTGTTTATTCAGCATTATGCAGAAGGGGTCTAATGAACAAGCTGCTGGCAGCCCATCCAACCATCTGGTGTTGGTGGGAATGTCCTGAGTAGGTCTCTCAGCTGGAACATTTGGACAATGAATGTGCCATCACAGGAATCTAGTGTCTTAGCCATCCTGTTAGTATAATGTAGCTGATTTGCCAGATGTCACAGAAGTTCCTGGCATGGTGATGAATTTCAATATTTCTACAGAAGGCTGTGCAATGTGTTGGTGATGCCCTGGTTGGTACATGGGTACAATCATTTCCTACTGTCTTAAAGGGAATTGCTGAGTACATATTACACAGCATGACTTTCTTTCAGCCACTCTCCATTCATTTTTAGCAAAAGAGTAAATTAAAACATATTTTCTCTCTGTTGCTCCTTCAGTCTTGAAAAGCGATGCAGAGCTGCATGGAACCACCTGACCTCTCACATCATTTACCGCTTTTCTAAATAATTCATCATTCTCTAGTGACGGTGAACATTTTATCCTTGGATAAACATGCCTGTTACTTGTACAAAAGCTCCAGGTGGTAGACCGAAATGCTCTGCTCATCTGGTATGCTCAAGTGGCACATCCGGAGTCAAGATGGGATTGCCAAACTTACTTTCTTTATCATGATGCAAATGAATGCAATGCATGTAAAAGCTGTAACCAAAGTCAAGATGCAGAAGTTCAAAAATGCCTTTTTCCTATCCTTGCCCATTTGTAACAGCTTGTAGGTAACTGTGCATGTGATGTAACACAAGTAAAGGTAGTAAAGGTAAAGGTTTTCCTCTGACATTAAGTCCAGTCATGTCTAATTCTGGGGGTTGGTCATCTCCATTTCTAAGTCGAAAAGCCGGCGTTGGCCAGTAAAGAAACAATGTATGGTGGAGCCCATCCCACTACACAAAGGGATGTCCTCCTTGCCTCCATCATGCCTTGTCAGAAAAGTGTTTCAAAAGTGTCAGGAAATGGGAGAGAAAGAAGATGAACAGAGACTGTCTTCTGAGGTCAGGAATTGCTATACAGATGGAGAAAACAGGTGAAAACATGTGGGATGGGAACTTTCAAATTTGCCTATGTTGAATCACTGCAGTAAGTAAAGGACACTGCTATGGGCGGTCTCCTGTCAAGCATTGGCATTTATCTCCCAGAATCTTGTTTTGTGAATCTGACGTGGTAATTTTTTAAAATGAATTTAATCATTAAAAATACCAAAATTTTGAAATATCATCACTTTGTTTTCCTTTCATGTCTCCTTCATAGTAATCCTGGCTTTTGAAATTGCACAACAGCTAGCTCATGAGATTGGGAGGAAAGAGAAGAGCCCAGAGAAGAGGGAGTTGTGCAGCTCAATGCCTCCTCTCTCTTTGGAAGTCACAGAATTGGAAGGGAAAGTCTAAATCCTCAAAGTGATGTCTCTCTTCCCAGATCAATGCCGCCTCTCTCTTTGGGAGTCGAAGCATTGGAAAGGAAAGTCTAAAGTTGTTTCTCTCTTCCCAGATCAATGCCTCCTCTCCCCTTGGGAATACTAGGATTGGAAGGGAAAGTCTAGAATCCCCTAAGTGGTGTCTCTCTTTCCAGATCAATCCAGCCTTTCTACTCTGGAGTCACAGAATTGGTAGGGAAAATCTAGTATCCCCAAGTTTGTTTTTTTAGATTGAGTGGGTGGGAACTACTCTCACTGATATGATAAATTTGAAAATTGGTGATTTTAGGAGAAAAGGCAAGAAAGAACAACACATGATGTGATCTGCCTGAAGTAATTCACAAATATTTCATCTTGACATTAAATTCATGGCAAGACATTTTAAAGAGTGAGACAAATTAGTCACTTCTAGTGCTTTCATGTCATATGTTGATTCACTATGAAAACACTGGAGAAGCTTAACAAGTTGAAAAACCTCAGAGGATCACTACATAAACTGAAAATACTCCAGTTGAGTATCCCTTATCCGAAATGCTTGCCATTAGAAGTGTTCAGTATTTCAGATTTCTTTCCAGGCTTTGGAGTACTTACATGTACATAATGAAATACCTTGGAAACAGGAACCAAGTCCAAGCTTCATTTATGTTTCATATGCACCTTATAAATGTAGCCTGAAGGTAATTTTATTTACAGTATGTTAAAATAATGTTGTTAATAATACAAAGCAAAGGTGTCACTATGTCAATCACCCCTGATGATAATTTCGAAATACCAGAAAACAGATATTGACCCTGCATCAATCGGGCAACTTACCATAATAGAAAGAGTACCAAAATGTCTTGCCCTGCTTGTTCTCAGGCTGAGAGTAGAAGCAATACATAAAAAATAGGTGCTCAGAGAAAAAACTAAACAGCAGGAATGGGAAAGAATGGAGCAAGATATCATTATCTCATTTGTATATCCAATGCCAGGCAAGAGGTAATATGAAGAGTGGGTAGAAGCCCGCAGTCCACCCACCATATTAGACAGTGGAGATCCATAACATTTAAGAATTACATGCAACTTCTTCAGTTTTAATCACATTCCCATTTACTGACTTTGCTGTTTGTTCTAGATCTTTGAGTCTGCCAAAGATGTGATGGCTCCTGATTTGTTCTCATAGTATGGTGTACTGGGAAGCGTGCCATGCCAGAATTGATATTTGGGGGCTCAACTGTGTAAATACACTACAGTCAAGTGGCTTGCAGAAAGAATCCTTCATTAGAACTTCTTCCCCCTCTGTGTTTAAGGAGTACACCGAGCCTCATCCACATGTGCTCAACATTCATCTAGGTGCCTATGACTTGGGCTTATTGAAGATCATCAAACAGTTGCCAGCCCAGTTCTGGATGACTGAAGTAAATGTAAAAGATCTGAGAGTAAGTATGGATTATACAGGAGAAGGCCCGCCTGTAGGTAACCTGGAGCCAAACCAACTAGTAGGCTTGTGCACGGATTCAGAGTGGTCGGTTCCCTTCAGCCAATCCATCTTGTTCAGTTTGGCCTGATGGTCATAACAGTAAGGCCTCAGCCATTACGTTTTTTCGTCTGCAACAGGACCATGTGGCAAGCGATCACGGTTCCTGCTCAACTATTTGGCACCGTGGGGAGCAGAGAGGCTGCTGCGTGCTGCTCGCATGGGGTTCCTCTGTGAGCCCAGCCTGTTGGGCCTATCAGAAAAGGAAAATGCTGTAAAACGACTCTGCATACCAAAAGAAATTCAGATACCAAAAATCAATCACCCTCCAGCTAAACTGCACAAGCCTACTTTCTAGTAATAAATTAAAGGCTTATAATTTTTACTCAGTTTTATTTATAAAAGTGTGCTGTATATTTCCTTCAGACTTGGAAGGTATTTCTTAAAAGAAAGAGATTTAAACTAAAATACATCAGTGTTTGTGGTCCCACCTTTTGCTTTTGCCCATGCAGACTGCTGGAGTGTTGTCTTCAAGAACTTTTCTGAAATTGAATGTATTTCTCAGGGTTAAAAAGCTTCCCAAACTTGTCTAATAAAACATCACTTTGAGCCAGGTCTTGCTAGCCCAAACATGAGGACCTCAACATGAGCTTTCTAACTAGGCTGTTAGCTATCACCTGAACCTTATCATTCTCAAGTATGGCTGCGACCACTTGGTAAAGAGATTGGAAAAATCCCAGTTGCAACACCTCATTCAGACACCAATTTGAACCACCAACACAGCAACAACTAGAATCCCCCAAAACTCTCAAGGGTCAGGGTGGAGAGGTGCTAAGGAGACACAAATTAAATTAAGAATATCTACAAACAGAAGCAAACATTATTGGACACCTCTTGGTGTCCCTGACAGAAGAAACATGGGATATAAGTGAATTACGTAATTAATGCAGTTGTTTCACTCAAAACACACTTCTCTGATTTAGGCTGACTACAGACAGGATCCAAATTCTACCCATAAAGAACATTCCCTTTCTGCTTTTTCTCTCTCATTCACTCTTTGTCTCACTACCTCTATGAGAAGTTTGAGCCCTGATATTTGCTTTTGTTCCATTTTTACTTTCAGATTAGTCCTTGCTTTATTTCTCTTGCCTTTTGATCCTTGATTCAAAAGTCATGAATTTTGTGCTTATTTCCCACAGGAAATATTTTCATTCCAGAAGCTGTATATACAGCAAATGGGCCATAATACATTTATGGATGGCATCCTTAGTAGGATTTGAGCTAGTAAAATATGATCAAGCTTTAAGTTTAATCATTCTGCATAATTGTAGGTTGTACATTGCCCTTTGGGACTATGGACTTCGGGATACATCGTTCTCATTCATATATATTCCTTTTCCCTCACGCACATGCCGCTTGAGATGCAGTTCATTGCTTCCCATTTTTTTTCTTGTTAAGTAAGAGAAGTTGGATGGAGAATCCGCTATTGCACTTTGTAAATGGCACATGTTCTCTCACCTGTTCTGCTTGACTACTGAACTGGGCTGTGTTGTGACAGGCTGTCTGTTCTCTCCCATTCAGATTAATGAATACAGCTCTAACTGTTAATCCAAAACCAGTCAAGCTTACATCCAACAATTAGAGCACAATTTTTTTGTATTCAGATAGTGCGCAAACAATTTAGCATTCTTTCCTAGATCTTTCATTGGGGTAAAAGAGTAGCTGTGAGAAAACGGCATTGTGAACATTGCAGGTCAGTTCTCATCTAACCGCTTTGTTGGGCCTCACTGAAACAACATAAACATACTGAAAGGAATGGGCAGCCACAGTAAGAAGAGTTGCCAGATAGGCGAAAGCAAGGCAGCACCCAAGATTTGCCCATGGCCATTTCAATTCAAGCCCTAGATCTCATTCTACATTACAAAACTATTCCAGCAGCTTGTCCCATTGCCCTACACTATAAACACAAGGCAAGCACCCCAAAATCCTTCTCCCTAAAGGGCCACACATGGTTCTGACCTGGAAACCAAGAAGTAGATATTAATTGTACTCCTGAGTAAGAAAAAAAATCCATCTGAAACAATCAGATCCTAAACTGAGGGATACAGAGCACTTAAAGGATTCAAGCTTTCCAACAAATCTATACACCATTTTCTCAAAACTGGGTTGACCTAGGATGCCATCCAGCCCTCCTCCAGTCCCCCATTTCCCCCAAAATACTTACTCTGCTCCTGATGCAAGAAAATGACATCAGGACGTGGGGGGAGGGGGAATCGGGTAAAAAGCAAGGCAGGACCTGCATTTTTGGCCTGTTTTGAAGGACCCTTATTTGAAGTAATAAAAGACCCGACTTGCCATAAATGATAAACATTGGGGTGCAATACTCAAAAAGACCAGATTGTACTCGTTTTTGCGTTTTGTATGCCCACTTGTTAAATGGGGCTTGCCACGCTATCCAAGCTTGCTGTGAGATGTAAGTTGATCTCTGTTCATTTCTTATTTTGAAAAAAGCACCCTTATGCTTATTTTACCTGGATTCTATGCATTTTATAAGATATCCATGATGGTGATTGGGGGGGGGGGGGGGGTTCCATTTTATGAGGAAGTGTTCTCCTGCTAATATGGGAGGCAATTTCCACAATAAAGTAGAGATTTAAACTTAAATCTCTCTGTTTTGTGTCAGATAATTTAAATATTACTCTATTCCACTTCTTTCAGAAGAAATCTTTTTGTATGATATTGAGGTAGTAATGTTAGGAAAAATACAGCTATTAATATTCAAAATGTCCAAAATTTAAAAACAAATTAATCATATGCATATAATAAGCCAGTTTGATGCACATATTCAAAGTACTAGAAGAGGGAGATCTTATTCAAGTGGTATGAAAACATGAGATGAACTATCTTTTGCAGGTTCTCCCACAAGTATCTGCTACTCTACTCAGACAACCCTCAGCAACTATATCCAGTAAGGAGGACCAATCAAAAGGTTCAGTTCAGAGATTAGAACCCATTTATTATAACTTCTAGAGAGTACAGTTCCATCCTGCAATGGAGTAAAGGAAGATATAGACAGGCATCTATGTGAGAGTTTCAATATTGATCCTTAATTCTAAATTCTAAAGACTCAGTGCTGGCCATTCTGTAAGACCACTCTTGACCTGCCATTTCTCTGCCTTTCCATTGTTCAATTCTACTTCTATCTCAACTCAATGTTGTTTTTCCTCTGTTCTCTGGGTTCAGTATGGCACTGAAAGAAACCCATAGGAGCTCTGCTAAACCTCTTGGCTACGTTGGAAAATTCTCCAGTAAAATTCTTTATACTTCCTATAAGAAACTCACTTATAAGGAATCAGTTCTGAAACATCTAGAAACAATTATGGCCAATTATACCAAGGAGCATACAATTTGTAAATGCTGACAAACTGGTGTAAGGTGATGACTAGGATGAGGACTCAGATATGAGCCATCTAGGTTAAAGTTTCTACTGCACCTTGAAACTCATAAAGCCATCCAATCTCTTAGCCTGATATACTTTGTGGGATTTCCATAAAAATAACATGCAGGCATAGAGCAATGTGGTGGGGGGGGGGGGCAGAAATATAATATATAAACATTGGGTGGCATAGTGGATTAAACCGCTGAGCTGCTGAACTTGTTGATTGAAAGGTCACAGGTTCAAATCCAGGTAGCAGCATGAACTCCCGCTTCTGCCAACCTAGCAGTTCGAAAACATGCAAATGTGAGTAGAACAATAGGTAGAAAGGTAATGGCACTCCATACAGTCATGCCAGCCACACGACCTTGGAGGCATCTATGGACAATGCCGGCTCTTTGGCTTAGGAATGGAGATGAGCACCAACCCCCAGAGTTGAACATGACTGGACTTAATGTCAGGGGGAAAACCTTTACCTATAAACAAACAAAGTCTCACAGTCAAACTCATGTAGCCTATGGTAAACAAACCAATCAAAAGCAAAAGTGTTTCAGGAATGTCCCACAAAGCATAAAAAATCCTCTTAATGCAAAATTTCAGCATGTTTTGTTTTTAAAAAAACATGGAAATTCTATCAGTCCATATAACTACTACCCCATCTTTAAAAGTCCCTAACTTTTAGCTGATAATTTCAGCCTGATTTTTCAAGTTGAATTATGGTTGATCTCTTTCCAGTAATAACAGGTCAATCACAATTGTCCAGGTCACACAGAACAAGGATAGTTTTTTCCCCCTATTGATTTCTTCTATACAGTACTTGGACATGGTTAAGCCAGTCACAGTGAGTATTAGCTTTGTACAAAAACCATCCCTGCCATTTAAAATCAATACTTTCCCTTGTGTGGAAGCCTTACATCCCACATAGTGAAGGTGAAAAGGTGACTTTCATATATTCTAAAGGTAGGCGTAGATTTGGAACTCGACAACTTGACCTTGCCCATGCTCATACATTCATTTCCCAGCAATAGCTGTTTAATGTCACTTTCCCGTAGGTCTTCAAAGGAGCCTGAAGAAGGAAAATGAGTCTGTTAGAAATTAATAGTCCACTTCGACTACTACACAGGGATTCAATGTAATCTCTTTCCTGTGTGACAGTCTTTTCTTTGTGCAAGAGATTGGAATGGACTGTCCAACACCATGCTGACAGAATTACTTTGTAAACAGAGTCCAAGATAGCGAGAGAACAGAGGCGTCCCCTGAATGAGGCCAGTACTTGTTTGAACAAAGGGACTGCCAAAGTTTAATCAGGTCAAGTCACCCTGAATTTCATCTTTGAACTGTGCAATAGATCCAAGTTAGGCAGCTGGGCATTTGCTTCAGGGATGCAGTACAAATAGCTTTCGTTATAGATCTTTTGAGGAAGCCACAAAGAGAGCTGGCCTCTTCTTTCTCTGTGTGTCTTTCTCGTCACTGAAGCAGTTGTACCACCACTACTCCATTTGCTGCCATAGCATGGCCTTTAATAAAGGCCTTTGAACTTTTTATTTCTTTCATGTCATGTAGGAAGCATATCTTCAGGGGGAAAGTCTGCTGTAGCTTGGAGCAGGGGAAAAGGTCTTTATGATGTCGCACTTGCCATGGGAAAATAAAGAGAGATAATGAAAGAGGCAAATATTTTCGGCAGATGAGAAAGTTTTCCAGTCATACAAGAAGAAAGGAAAGGTATCTAATTCTTCAGTGAGAAAAAGAGAAAACGGGAGAAAGAAGCAATGCCATACAGAAATGCCTTCAGGACATAATTCTGATGAGGAGTTCTAAGATGTCAAGTGTGTTTCTTGAACAAGTCCTGTAAGACAATGCACTGTAAACCAAATAACAACTCATTTCTGACAAACGTGAGGGGGCAATTAAAGCAGCAATGAACCAAAGTCTCCCATCAGGTTTGGTAGGATAAAGAATGTTGCAACTCCACCATCACAGCCCATGTCATTGTCAGCAGTTGCTTTGAAACTTCCACAAACACTTACATGCCTCCTCCCTTCTCTCTCTCATGCTCTGTAATGGATTGGCTACCTCTAAATTCAGTAGCATGAATACTGGGGAGGCAGTGACATTTTGTTAATTAATTAATCACTCAGCTAATTAGGTAGCTATGGGGATTTCTACTATACCATTCAATATTTCTCTCTGGGAGTTTACCAGCTGTCAGAACACAACCAAATGTATCAGAAATAATAAAATCACAACTGCCCAACTAACAGATACAAGGAATGGGAAGCCTAGGCTTTTAAAAAAAGATATTTGCACACCACCCAAAATATTTTCAAGACATTGGCCATAAACAGTAGTTTTATATGGAGTTTCTCAGTAAAAGGAAGCATGTTGTTGTTTATTCATTCAGTTGCTTCCGAATCTTTGTGACCTCACGGACCAGCCCACGCCAGAGCTCCCTGTCAACCATCATCACCCCCAGCTCCTTCAGAGTCAAGTCAAGGATACCATCCATCCATTTTGCCCTTGGTCAGCCCCTCTTTCTTTTTCCTTCCATTTTCCCCAGCATCATTGTCTTCTCCAAGCTTTCCTGTCTTCTCATTATGTGGCAAAAGTACTTCATCTTTGCCTCTGTGATCCTTTCCTCTAATGAGCAGTCGGGCTTTATTTCTGAAGTATGGACTGGTTGGATCTTCTCGCGGTCCAAGGCACTCTCAGAATTTTCCTCCAGCACCACAGTTCAAAAGTGTCTATCTTCCTTCGCTCAGCTTTCCTTATGGTCCAGCTCTCACATCCATAGGTTACTATGGGGAATACCATTGCTTTGACTATGTGGATCTCCATTGCCAGTGTGATGTCTTTTCTCTTCACTATTTTATTGAGATTGGTCATTGCTCTCCTCCCAAGAAGTAAACATCTTCTGATTTCCTGGCTGCAGCATAATACATCTCTATTTCCTGCTCCTCTGCAGCAAAGTTCAGGAAGCACCAATTTAAAATGACCCGAGAAGTGGAAATTAAATGCTTCAGGCTCACATAAAATGCTTCCATAATGAGGAAAACATCATATGGATCTTTAAAATAAAATTGGTTTGGATAGGAGCAAAAGTTGGGATTTTCAGAGTCTTTTTTTTTTCATCTGGAGGTGGCCAAGATGGGGCGGGGGCATCCTACTGAATTTTAGCAATGGTTTCTTTTACCTATTGTTAAGTGTTACAGAAACAGCTATGAAAAATTAATATTCTGGATTGGGTGTTTGCCATAATCTATTTTAGTTCTTATCCATCCTCTCCAAACTCTGCAAATGCTGTGTATAAATAACAGTAAGTTTGCTTGGAAAGGTATAAGCTAAAGTGTATCCATTTCCTGAATCTGGGTTTCCTGAACCTCCCAGGTATCTAGATTCTGTATTTTGTCATATAGATTCATATCCTTGCAACCCTCTGAACAGGCATTCTTATTATCCCATTTACACTAAAAATAATGATCTGGGTGTCCCTTTTTTGCTCTTCCTTTCACCTTCCAGCAGTCAAATAAATAATATTGCACTATTTTCTGAATAGATTACATTTGTTACTAGTTGCTATTTAGGATGAAATCTGCTCTCTGGATCTTTCTTCCATTTGGGGGGCACAGGAGTGCTAAAATTACTCACATGTCTCTGCAGGGGAAAATGCTACATTTTGTAAATGCTTTTCTCTTAGGAAAATAATCAAAAGTGAGTGACTGCTAGTTTTTGAGCTTTCAGAAAGGGGACAATTGCTGCCTGTGCATCTTTCATCAAAAAGACAAAATACCCTGAGAGTATATACGGTACCTCTCCTGAAGCAAGCAGAGAATGAGTTGCACTCCATCTTATTTGTTACAGTCTCTTTCTCACATATACCCAGACGCTCCCTGAAATTAAACTAACAGAATAGTCTGCCAACAGTGAGCAGATAAAACAAAAATTAAGAAGGTGTCATTTCGACTGAAGGGTACAAATCCTTTGTAAACTGATTGATGTAATGGTGTCAACTGACAGCCAGCTTTGCACTGACTGCCTTGACGCATAAAAGGTAATGATTCCAAAGCTGTCACTTAAGGTGCGTCAGTTCTGAATGAACAGCGGTGTTCATCCACTTCCTATCAGAGCTGCTGTTCTGAAGAGTATAAACGCATACCAGATGAAGAAAATCAGAAGTGAACTTGTCATTCTAAAGAGAAACAGTGCTGATTTCTTTGGCAGTGGATATTTTAGTTCTAACTAAGTGCCAAAATGTGCACAAGGAAGCGGCATGGGTATGAAGCAGAAAAAGACAAAAGTATGCTTGTACTTGGTAATAGTTACTGAGATTTGCATCAGCTGTGAAAACAAATGAAAAACAGAGGGGAAGCCATTTATTTTAGATTCTGTTTTCATTACTGTAGCTAGCAGGAGGCTTCTCGAACAGGACTGGTGAACTGTGATTCTTCAAATGTTGTTGGACTACAACTCTCATCAGTCCTAGCAAATATAACCATTGGTGAGGAATGCTGAAAACTGCCATCCAAACTCATGAGTTCTGATACCTACTCCACAAAGAAAGCTATTTAGATTAATGGAAAATGTGAAGTGTGAAAAGAATAATACACTAGGATAATAATACACTGGAACAATATATTGGCCATGTATTTCAGTAACTGGTTCTGAATGTATTATTATCTGCAACTCTTGGTCATGTAAAACTCTTTGTGCTCTTTATCTGAAAAGAGCTTTCAGTGTTTTACCACTAGACACCCTTTGCCATTCAGACACCCAAACCTGCCACCTACTCGATCTGTCTTGTCCATCTGAAAGTGACCAAAGAATCTAGGAAGGAATATTTATATTGAGTTTTAGACATGGTTTCTGGAATCTGCATTGTTAAGTGTTACAAAAACAACTATGCCAAATGAAAAAAACCTACTAGCTCTTGCTTGCCCAACTGTAGCTACCAACTATTGAAAGGGATGGTAACAAGATGGAACAGAAAATTGTGGAGTAAACAGAAACATGGTTGCAGAAACATGGCAACAAGGCATCACTTCTCGGCCTTTTGGCTAAGATCAAGTGTAGTAGAACAAAGAGAAGGGCACTGCCTAAACTGAGCAAAGCCAATACAGATATGTGCCTCTGTGCCTACACTAGCACATGGCTTTCCCGGGCACATTTTCTCATCTGATCCAGGCACTTCATCTGACAGGTGCATTTGTCCTGCTGAGCACTAGAAAAGGCTATGTTGGTCAAATAATAGAGCTATCTCAATTTTCTGACAGTCCACAATAACACTATGTCCATACTATGTGACAGGGACAGACTAAAAGGGCAGGAAGAAGCTTCTGGGCTATATTGACCAATACAACCTTTCGGTGGAATAATTCAAACAAAACGAAAATGAATATCTGAAATAAACACATGTTTTGTGTATGTCATAACAGAGAAAATCTATATTAATGAAATATAGCAACCTTAATCCTGTTGCTAATCATATCTAAAGTTGTTAGTTTCCCATGGCCTAAATGTAGACCATCTTCTTTGCATCCATCTACTTTAAAAGTTGAGTTTTCACATATTAGGTCTACTCGAGTTGGGACTAAATAGCAAGATTCAAGTCAAAATCTTTCCACAGAGTACTATGTGCTTTAGATGAAGCCCTGAATTGGTGTTATGGTTGATGGAATCCATAAATGGAAACCTTAGATTACAATATCTAGATTCTATATGCTTTTAAAGCATCTTGCTCTAAAGCATCCTGCTTTAACAACCAACATGTCATTGAAATAAGTTGACTAGGGAATTCATTTAGTTTTGGAATCCTATTGAACATCCTTATTGTATAACTATTTGGCTGAGACCTCTGAAAAAATATACTTTTTGAATTACAGCTTCCAGAATGTCAAGTCAGCATTACTGTTGGCCTTAATGACTGAGGATTGTGGGAACTGTAACCCAAAAAGTAGTTTTTCCAAATGCTGCAATTGGCAGAGTTGATACGCTGATAGTTATTTATATTCTTTCTATGAAAAATAACTTTTTAAAGAGTTGATTGTGGCTCCAGGTTGTAATGAATGTTCCGTTCAGTGTTTGGCTATGTTTTGGAACTTTCCTTCTACAACTCCCAATGTAATTGTTTCTATTGTTTCCAGTTTTATATCTGAGGTATTGTATTGAACCTTCTCCCACTTGCATCATATTTCCTTTGAGTAGTCATTAATAGGGCATTTACACCATTCATATATCATTTAAAATTTTCAAAGTACTCATGCATACAGCAATTAAATTACATGCTGAGATGAACAAAGAACAAGAAACAAAAGCATTTTAAACAGACAGATTATCAAGATCTGGCACATCAGAATTAAATTAATAAGCAGTTTGGATTATTATTCAAAAAGCTTTGCTCCTCTTTCGAATAATCATATTTGGAATTCTTTAATTTCTATGTCTGTCCACCTCCCTGCCTTTGAAGGTTTCTGCAGTATACAATTACAGCACTCTGATACTTTTTTTTTTAACTGTCATAATTTTCTCCTATGGAAAGCTGGTATTTGTAGTTTAATCAGGTGCTAATGAACCGCAATACTAGAATAATCTAACAGTAATTCTAAGTACCTCAATCAAGTATGTCCTACGATTCTGTAGGAACACTATGACTGTTAAAGTGGTGATGAATTGCTACAATCTTCTTTCATAAATCTGTAGAAACTCCATTGATAATCTAGGCTTTTTGGGTCTCCAAACCTAAAAAATGGTTCACATCAGAATATGCCTCAACATTCAATCATAAGCTGTTGCTTTCAACAGTGTACAGATCCTCATTCTTCATTGTCATGACTAACTTATACAATAATGCACCCGACATACATTAACCTTTCTTCTAATCAAAATAGTAGCACGTTAGGAAGATTTCATGATAAGTATCCATACAGCAGAAGTACAAAACTGATTTTGCAATATAAGCTGCTTGATTGCCTCTATGTAAGAATATGGCAGATTAATTTACTTCCCTATTAATGAAATTTGGAGATTTTTTAAAACAAGAGTGGATTTTCAAGTCTAAAAAAATTATTGATTCAAATTTCAACTGATTATAAATATGCTCATATTACTTTGATACTTGATCAACTATTTGCTTTAAATATCCAGGCATATTTTGCATGAATTTTCACTTTGAGGTGAAAATAAACCATTATTTAATACTCTGAAGTTTCTATATTTAAGTGTAAATGTTAGTCATTGTTTGAGGAGGCATGCCTATACTCAATAGTAGTTAGTATTTCTCTGAAAGAGTTTTGGTACAGTCATTTCCCATGGTTTAGCCACACCCTTTCTGTTCCAACATCACATAGTCTTTAATTATTCTGCCTTTTTTGATCCTCTATTTTGAAATCTGCAGTTGTCACTCTCTCACTTTCTCCTCCATGTTTGAAGTGTGCATGTCACACAGTCTCTAAAACCTTGTTCTGAAACTTCAGTATGTATAAGTAAAGTAGTTCATTTAAAAAAAAGACTAAGTCTATTATATTTCTTTGGTAAACCCTGTGGAGGTAAAGAATGCAATCGGTTATTGATTAATCTCTCCGTACATATAATCCATGGTTCCCGCTAAGGTGTGTGCCTTGGAGCCCAGGATTGGGGAGGGTGGGGGGCAGTGTGGCAGGTCAGTCAGCTGAGGCCCATCTACACATGCTGTAAAATCCAGAATGATGTGGATTATAAAGGTGAGTGGCTAGAAAACACACGTCCCTATTGTATGCTGCAAATAATTCAATAACGGGCCTTATTGAATTAGAATTGAATCTTGTACTTTCCCTTGGCTCTATTTAGGAACCATTGCACATACCTTGAGCCCTCCGTATTCAGCACTTAATCATTCAGCAATGATATTGTTTTTAAAATGTTTGTTGTGACTGTAAAATGCTTTTTTCTCATGTGTTGTTGATTTTATTTTATTGTGTTTGTTTTAATCTATTTTTTGGGCTTGTCCCCTTGTAAGCTGTCCCGAGTCCCTTTGGGGAGATGGTGGCGGATATAAAAATAAGGTTATTATTATTATTATTATTATTATTATTATTATTATTATTATTAGGGAAAACATGTATTTAAAAAAACAGGACAAAGTCTGAAATAGGTGATAAAATGCACTGCAGCGGATCAGTGTATAGATGCTGCAGAGCAGAATTATGAGATGAGCATGTGCAGCACCCACGTAAACACTGCCACTACTGGAAATTCCCGATAAAAGAATGAGACATGGCACTCTCAGGAAACTAAACAAACACATTCCCCCAACCCCAAGAGGAAATGCTTTCCCCTTTTTTGAGTTGAAATATGAGTTCCATTACTGATTCTCATCCGATGGGCTGTTGCAGTTCACTGCATTTCTCCCAATGAGATAAGAAACAAATATATTGTTCTGTTGGATTGATTCAGCATGAGGAGAGCTTTGCGGACACTGTGGAGATTTTTTTCATGGTTCCCAAAATGTGTGTCAAGACTCTCAGAAGTGGAATTGGATTTCTTTAACCCACATTCTGATCTGGATCGTGTGGCTTTGTGCAAGCAGTCCAAGTGAGATGAACAGAAGACAAAAAAAAATCTTTATCAAGTATTGACTTTTGTTTGGCCCATTCAACAAAAATTTATTATTTTATTAGGCACGTTGCATTATCTTCTCATCATACCAACCTTTTCTTTCATCTTTGTAATTTATCACAATTTTCACTCTTATTTATGCTGATTGTCAACATGTGCCTGTTATGATACATTTAAAAAGAAAATCTGGCAAACACATTTAAAAACATGGCACATCACTGAAAGCAATTGCCAGGCAGACAATGTTTTTGAACTTTATCAACACAGGCTTGCACAGATGGACATGGAACACAATTTACACCAGGCACACAATTTCTTTAGTCTGTGATTCAGTTGTCTGGAGGTTTCTTTTGAAAACACATTTCATGACCATGCTCAAATATATGGAATAGACTTGGGTTGGTTTATTATGAAGAGTTAGAGTTCAATAAAGTTTGTGTGTGTTTGTATGTAACTTATGTAGAAACATGGTATTGATGAGAAATTTATTAGGTACTGTTATTACTCTAAGTTATACAGTATGACAGCTTTATGAATTTCCAATGAATTGCAACTGTAAGTTAAAAGTTTAATCTGCAAAATATTTTTCAACAACTTTCAGGGTTTTTGATCATTTATCAATGAATACATGCAAAGAAGTAATTGTTTTTATTATGTAAATCCATATTGTTTATTAAATAAATATAAATATTTACATCATCATTTAAACTGACTTATGGAGAATACAGCTCTAGGAATTTGCTAGGTAACTTCCAGGGTGATGTAGAACATAGAATTGCCTAAAAGACCTAGCAAATTCCTAGAGAAACCATTTTCCCTCATGCCTTCTGTAAGTGAAACAACAAATATGGGTTCCACAGTCACATGGAGTCTGACTGTATGTATCTCTGTATCTATGTAGCTGCTTCCTACTTCAGGTCTTAAATATGTTTGTAGTATTTTATTCATGTTTATATTAACATTTATAAACCACTTTTCATCTCAAGGGGATTCTCCCTAATAATATATAGTGTCTACAAAATAACATACAAAAATAAAATAATGATCATAACAAGCAAATCAACAGTATCAAAATTAACTCAAAACTAAGCAGCTAACTAACTGAATACTGTTGCACCATCATATCATATTACAGTCCCAAATACTGGATTTCTGAAAGTTAACAAGGAAGGGGCTGGCCAAGTTTCCCAGAGGGAGAATCTGTTCCAAAATCTGTGTGGTGTGGTCCATTGCTTCTTAAACTGTGGATCTGAACTCCAAATGGGGTACCCTTACTTCAGGTCACCAAAATATGTAACAGTGAAGTTTCTGAATGCCACCTACCTAGACATGTACATGAATCATATTTTATATACCCTTATATAACTGGAGCCATGTAAAACTTTCTCAGGTGGAAAAAGGTTGCAAGTGGAAAAAGTTTAAGAACCTGTGGTGTGGTCACTAAGGACCTCTATGTCATCTACAAGTCTTATACAGTGAAATTAATTTTTGAATTGTAATTTTGATTGTATTGTGCATGGCTCCACTTATTTCAAAGTAGGATTATTTTAGCTCTGTTCTATTTACAAACCTCTATCCCCACCCTGCTCATTCAACTGACTGAAGCCCTGGATCCCTGCACAATCATCATCACACCACCATAAACCAGAGCTCTGAAATGTTAGATTACAAATGGCAGAATCACTAGACCAGAATGGCCAAAACATTCTAGTAGCTATGGGCCAAAAATGTAACTAGTAGATATTTACCGAATGTTACTTGTGATGGGGAGAAAGGTGGGCAATGTAAATTTCAGGGGGTGGCCAGCATCAAATAGAATAGACATTCTATCAAATGCCTTGGCTGAAAATTGTTTAGGGATTTAAAGTAAATAACCTACACTTCATAATGGACTCAAAATCAAACAGTTTGAATATTATCAGGATAAGGTGTTCACATAACAGGCTCTCATCAACACCCGGGTGAGTACATTCTGCACTTAACTGCACTCACTTATTCCCTTTTTAAAAACTTTTGGCTTTGGTCTCAATAACACATAGCTAAGCCTTCCCAGTTATATCCAGATAATCAGTTGGCAATGTCACTTGTTATGAAGAATGTGCCAGGATTTGCTGTCATGTTTGGAAATTTATCATGGGCTCTGCAAAAATTCTATGACTTCACTCATCCCAATTTATTCTGCCGCAGAACTTGGAAAATAAATGAAAATTTGACCAACCTAAAATTTCTGACACAACTGAAGATAGTTTATTTAAATGTATGATCAAGAGTTCATCCTCCTATATCCCTATCCCCAACCACATCAGGATTAGAAACAAAATCTGCAAAAGCAGAACACCTGATGCAAACAAAAAATGAAGCACTTGTACCCATAAAGACTGCTGTCATTTATGCACTGCCCGACTTACTGGGCAAGGGCCAATGTGGCAATGGGTGCCCTCCCCACCAGCCATGGAACATGAAGGGGGCCAATCAGCAGCAGACCCCACCCAGCCCCTAGATTGGCTGGGAGTGGCTTCCCTCCTAACCCAGCAGCCTTTATAAGGCTGCTTTGGGCTTTTTGCAGGCACTGTGCCTGCTTTAGTGGATCCATCCCACCCACCCTGCATGCTTGGTATGTACTCGGTTATTGCTTGCTTGTCACAACTTTTTAGGTTGGCATGGGACATGAGACCTGGATCTGGCTTGCTCCCCCCCCCCCCCCCAGAGGGGGAACATCCAGTGGTCACCAGGGATGCCGAGTTAATATTAGCCTGGTATTGTGCCAGCAGCACTCCTGCATGTATAGCGGCATTGTTCATCAGCGGGCTGCCCGATCATGATCCAGGACCCATGCATGGCAGCCAACCCTTGTTCCTGTAATCAATAAACAAGTTGTGGCAATTTTTCTTCCCAACGCAGTGTATGTGTCATCTTTGGTTCAGCTGGCAAGAGGGGTGTCACCCATGCACATGCAATTGCATTGTTGGGGCTCCATGCAGCTGCAGGAATCAAGAGACTGGAAATGTTACTTTTTTGGCTACTTTTTAAAGATTCCCCCACAATAACTCAGATAACTTTTCCAAGCTTGGTAAAGAATCATGTCTTGATTTTTGTTTTGCATACCTGTCTGACCTCAGAAATTATCAGGCATGCTAAGAGATAGGAATGACCAAAAGATGCACTTCACTAAATTGACAACACAAGGGTATGATTGCCAAAAGAGCAGACCAAGCTATACCAATCTTAAAAGGACACATCCCTGGCATAACCTCACCATATTGACATCATTTTTCCTTATGTGTGTCTAATGAAGGGAGACATAAATCCTGTCTAAAATCCTCTCTAGAAGATCCAGGTTTGAAAGGTTTTAAGAGAAGGTTAATTGTATTCTCTGCATATGTCACCAGCCTTTTAAATTCTTTGTACTTGCTGATCATCAGAATTTTGTTAGAGACATGACCCCACTCTAAAATTTGTGACAGAAGGAAGACCATATCTATTATTCACAGCCCAGTTCTTCCCAATGATAGCAGGAGGACAGGATGGCACAGTTTCCTTGCTGTGAGAAGAATGCATACATATTTCTTTCTCTTCCCTTTCCATCCTTTTTCTGCCTTCCTTTAACTCTGTTTCTGTAAAAGCAAGCACCATCCTTGCCCAGGAAGCAACTCAAGTCAGAACCATAAAGCTTTAAATATGAACTAATTAGTAGCTTGTGCTTGGAAGTGGAAGAGAATGGAAGACAGGTGAGTATGGTCAATGACATGGGTTGGGCAGTCATCCCACAAAAACTCTGGGTAGCATGAAATCTATTGAAGCACTTTCTATTTAGTGCTTGAATCAGGGATCAGGTCAGGTCAGCCGCTCAGAGCTTTTGCGAGAGGCTTCTTTCTTTCCTATTGTCTCAGTACAACATGTGAGTCTTCAGACAACTATTACAGCTGGATGGATTGAAATGCTCTCTGAGTATTTCACTCAAATTCCACTTTTTGTTAACTTCTGTGGAGCTCACACAGCAATGCTGATTTCAAAATACTGTTTATTAAAGAAACAATTATAGTATACTATGCAGAATGAGTGCTTGAAAGGGTTTTCTGATCAAGCTATCTGAGGAATTCTAATTTTGCTGTTTAAAAAAGCCTTTTCCAACTCTGGGCAGAATAAAAATATCTCTGGGATTTACAATTTCTTCAAAGGAATGTTCTGACTGGTATCTTACATCAAACCATACCTTAACTCACTCCTTCCTTCTTTCCTTGAAGTATGCCAACCAAGCTGAGAATGAAGGGAATTGTACTTGTAGTTGTACGCGAATGCATCTGAACAAGAGCAAGGTGGAGAAAACACATCTATATTCTGCCTCCTCACAAGTGTCTTCAAGAGAACATAAAAAAACAAACCCATGATTTTTTTAAAAAATAAATAAAAATAAAAAGTCTGCCATTCTATAATCATCATCATCATCCGAGGTGACAGCAGGACTGTAGAGAAACAACTGGAAAAGCTGAGGATTTAAAGATCGAACTGCAAAGACTCTGGCACAAGCCAGTAAAGGTGGTCCCAGTGGTGATCGGCACACTGAGTGCAGTGCCTAAAGACCTTGGCCTGCACTTAAACACAATCGGCGCTGACAAGATTACTATCTGCAAGCTGTAAAAGGCCACCTTACTGGGATCGGCACACATTATTCGCCGATACATTACTCAGTCCTAGACACTTGGAAAGTGTCCGATGTGTGATCCAATATAACAGCCAGCAGAGTGTCTGCTGTGGATTCATCTTGTTGTGTTTCAAATAATAATAATTCTTATCCAATTCTCTTCGTGGATCAAAGAGGGTTACAGCATTATTAAAACTCATAAACATGGTAAAGATTCTATAAAAACACATATTAAATGAATTTCTATAAAAGATACATATTAAAACATATCTATTATATATATATATATATATATACACATACACATACATACACACACAGAGAGAACAGAGATTAAAACACAGGATATGAGTTTAAAATTCATGATTGAAACTGGCTGGGTAGGCCTGTCAGAAGAAATAGGTATTTAGTAAAGGCTTTCCCCTGACATTAAGTCCAGTCGTGTCCGACTGGTTCGGTTGGTACTCATCTCCATTTCTAAGCTGAAGAGCCAGTGTTGTCCATAGACACCTCCAAGGTCATGGAGCACTGTTACCTTCCTGCTGGAGTGGTACCTACTGATCTACTCACATCTGAATGTTTTCAAATTGCTAGGTTGGCAGAAGCTGGGACTAACAGCAGGATCTCATGCCGCTCCCCGGATTCATACCTGCAACCTTTCGGTCAACAAGTTCAGCAGCTCAGCGCTTTAACCAAGTGTGCCACCAGGGGCTCTTTAGATGTTTTTAAAATTCTGGTAGCTCATTTAGCTGTTAGAGAGCTCTTTGGGCAGGCCATTCCATAGTCTTGGGGCAGTTGATGACAAGGTCCTCTGGGTGACAGTCACCAGTCAAGTTCTGGCAGGTTGGAGTAGACAGCACCACCTGCAGAGGACCTACGTGTTTGGGGCAGATTGTACAGGAGAAAACTATCCTGTAGGTAACTGGACCCAAACCATGTAGGGCTTTAAAGGCCAATCCTTTGAACAAGATGGGAAGGAGTGAAGGAAGAGGAAGGGGCGAGTCCCTGTGTTGCAGGTTCCTTTTAAAGCAGTGGTTCTCAACCTGTGTGTCCTCAGGTGTTAACATCTATTCTGGATTTACCAGCTGTTATGATTTCTGTGAGTTGAAGGCCAAAACATCTGGGGACCCACAAGTTGAGAACCACTGTTTTAAAGGCAAAAGCAAAATAAAAATAAGCCCCTACCTGGCTACCTAAAGGCTTCCCTAAATGACAGCACAAAATAGAAGGAATGAGCAAAACCTGCCACTTCATCTCCAGAAAATAAAATTGCAGGTGGGTGACTGGCAGTGTTTGAAAAGGAATGGTATGATTCATTAAAATCAAAGGTATCTCATTACCCAAGAGCATTGCCTTGAGATGAGTCACTACCAATGAGTTACTACCAAGCTGTGATTCATCACCTATCATATTCCTCCTCTATGTATCTATGGAGCTGAGTTTCCCTGCCCATTACAGGATTGTATTCTCTTGACCACTCCCTCAAATTCCCAGGAATAGTAAGTTGCATTATGACATTGCTGTTAACATTCATTTTGCCAGCTTGCATATATAGTGTACCTTCTGTATTCATGGGTTGCACATCCATAGATTCAAACATTCAAAGCTTGAATTTTTTAAAAAAAAACCCAAAAAGCAAAATTTGATTTTACCATTATATAAAAGTGACATGATTGTATTATACCATTATATACTATCCACGGGAACCCCCTGTGGCGCAGTGGGTTAAACCACTGAGCTTGTTGACCAAAAGGTCACAGGTTCAAATCCAGGGAGTGGTGTGGCCTTCTGCTGTCAGCCCCAGCTTGTGCCAACCTAGAAGTTCGAAATCATGCAAATGTGAGTAGATCAACAGGTACTGCTTCAGCGGGAGGGTAACGGCACTCCATGCCAGCCACATGACCTTGAAGGTGTCTATGGACAATGCCCGCTCGTCAGCTTAGAAATGGGGATTAGCACCAACACCCAGAGTCAGACACCACTGGACTGACTCCACAGATTTTGATATCCATGGGGGTTCCTGAAACCAACCTCCAGTAATATTAAGGGTACACTGTGCTCACAGAATATCATTTTGACAATTTATACCATGGGGCAGGAGTCAGTGTTATGATCCTTTGTTTTAAAAAATGCTATAAGAATAAAATACTTTATATAACTATCCCAAGTCACATTCCGGCATTCTGGTTACTGTTGAAGTTTACAGGGAAGTCTGCATTTTCAAAGCATTCTGGTGGAATCCTCATGAAATCTGAAAGCACATAAGCATAACTTGAGCATGATAAATGCTCAAGATGCTCCTTGCATTCTGGGGCAATAATTTCCCAATGATGATCTGTGGGAGACACTTTGCAGTCAAGCATAAGAGTCAAGATTCTTCTGTGGCATGGAAGAGGTAAGCCATTGACTTTGGTAATGAAGAGATTGAATCAGAGACAGGATCATTGGCTGGCAGTGAGCATGGTTCACTTGCAAAAATGAAATGGCAATGATTGCCCATACAGAACTCTTATGGAGGAGAAATGATGGAACGGCCCATTTCCTGAAGAAGTAGCAGGCAGTAAATAGAAATAAGAGTTTTAAGAAAACCAGTTTAGTGTCAAAAGTCTAGTAGCTGACCAGGTTCTTAGAAAAAGAGATACACTAAGCAGATGTACACTTTCTAGAAATCCTGGCACTTGCCATTCTTTTGCACTCAGTTATCCAGACTGCTCCACAAGGCTTCCAAAACCTCTCTGGGCACCTATCCCACTTATTCACATCTTCCTTTTCCAGAATAGATGTTTACATACAAGTGATGGTAGGTTTCATGTTAGCAGCAAGGGAGCCCACTCTAGGCTTTCATGCAGCAGTAAACAACCCATGATCCTCCAACTCCCAGAAGCCCTAGCCAGTTTATCCAATGGTCAGGAATTCTGGGAGCTTAAGCCCTGGAAGGCTGAAGGTGGTGCACCACTGCTATATCACTTTGAAAGAAGCTGTCTGAGGCTCCGAACCATATTGCCTACGTAGCTGCACCACCTTGGACAGCATTTTTGTTTCCTTGTTTATTCATTTATTAAAGTCCATTTTTCTCTCAAAATTGGGACCCAAAGGAGCTTACACTGTAACCTGTCGCAGTTGTCAATCAGGCTTCAGCTGTTTGTACTAGTTGAAGTTTCCAAACATTCTTCAGAGTTAGCCCTGGTAGAGCTTATAAGTACGGACCAAAACTTAGAGCCGCTTCACTGCCTTACTGCCACCAGTTACTATAGAGCACAAGTTCAAGCCCAAATATTTGTCCTTTGGTTTGTTTTAACACATTTTTACCTAAGGATGGCTTCTGTGGAACTCTAAAGCTAAAAGCCTATATATGTTGGATTTTAATAAATTGTTGTTCCTCGCTTCAATCCATGGTGAGAGGCATGTAAGAAATAAATAAGCTGGATTGCACCATCAGCCTTGCATTATGAACTCTAGGTTCTTGTACAAATGTTTTGACATTTTTTTTACTATTGCTTGAATGCAAACAGCTCAGATAAATATGTACTGTTTCCTCATAACAAGAAAAATTGGAGCAATGTTTCTAGTTACAAGTTGTTGCACTGCAGAGGGAGTATTGGATTAATTCCTCTAGAGTTCTGGAAGGGAAACTCGGAGCAGAGCTTAATCTAGCACGACGGCTTGGCTTGCATGCAGAAACCCTGCATTCCACATGCCTAAATACATTTTGATGCATATGCATGTACTAAATGTTAAAAGAACTGAAAAGAACAGTGTTATACAAGAGCTTGATGTTTACAGTAATGAGGAAAATACAGAATTCTATATTATTATTTTATGCCCCTGTTTATTATTAATGAGTCAATTCCTGAGAAGAGTCAACATCAGTGCTGGTTGTAGCTCTTCTTTACTTCTAAGAGATGGCCCATGATTAATTAATTATTGCTGTTCTATCACACTAACTTTGTGTTCATTGCATGGCATAGATGAAAGCCGTGAAATCGTGGTTCTTTTCAAACTGATGGGGCATTTCCCATGGATTCAGTGTTCTTTTCTATTCACAGTGCAAACCACCTGATGCTCCTTGATGAATGGGCCAATATGAAACACATGTTTGCAAATCCCTTTCTTATATTCATCTCTAAGAGAAATGTGCATATAAAAAGTATCACTTGAAAAGTGATCCTCACAGGTGCAGGCATTGTTTTCTCATCATCCGCAAGTTTCTTTCGTTATGTGTGCCTGTGCATTGTGAATCATTGTGAAATCCTATAGAAATCTGTCTCATCAGAAAACACACATTCCTTCTGGGGTTTTTTCCCATTTTAAAAGCATTTCTGAAGAATTTAAACATATGTTTTGAGCTATTACTTATTTAAATCTACATTTTGCATGAGGATTAAGTTAAAATTGCATTTTGATATGGAAATGGAGTGGAGTGGAGCTATGACTAAAAACATGATGTACATGAACGGGAAAAATATACACACACACTTCTCCCTGTACCAGAATTCAAAAACACTTTTTAGTGCATTGTCTAATGAAGAAGTCAGTGGTATTAACAGTATGTATTTGGCTGTATCAGTATGAATTTACATCTAGAGATCTACCATACTACTATGCGTGAATCCCATTGAGGATTCAAACCAGAGTAGACCCATTGGCTGAATGGCCCTAAGCTTACACCTAAGTAAATAAGGCTGCGTAATAAACCAGAGAAAGTGACCTATCAAAATTTCCCTTCTTCTATTTTATTTCTTAAACATGGTTCTTGAGGAGGAGGAGGAGGAGGAGGAGGAGGAGGAGGAGGAGGAGGAGGAGGAGGAGGAGGAGGAGGAGGAATCACAGCCACATTTCCCTGGCTATATCTTGTAGGGACTTGGCTACACTATGATGATGTTAATGCTGCCAGACATTTTGATTATCCAGAATGCTAAATGATATTTCTTAACAGACAAGATGGAAAGGGCCATCAAGAGGGACCGTTGTTTTGATAACTGAAAAATGAAGCAAATTTTAAAAGTCAATCATTTATTGTAATGGTTGTGTATTGAACAGTGGTGCTCAGGTTTATGCTTGCTGCATGTGATACAGAGCAGGAAAACTATCTTGGATAAGTGACTTGTTTCATTTTAAATTCATGATTCCAATAACATTTTGGTAATTGTACAATGCAGCATTTAAAAATAAAGTAGGAGATTTTTCCATTTCTAAGGCAAGCTCTTCATGGACATGTAATCATGTCTGAAAACCATAAACAGAAAAAATGGCTTGATGCATCCAATCCATTGTCCCGAGGCAGAAGAGGAGGTGGGAGGAGGAGGAGAATTTGCAGTCATGGCACTGGTTAGGTGCCATGACTGCACTGTGTCACTAATACATACAGAGACTGCGAATGGGAAATAAATAAATACAGTGTAAAAGTGAAAGAATATACTAGCAAATTCCTTTGAATACCAGAGTGAATACATCACTTCTGAAAAAAAGGAAGAAATATGACTCATGATCACTTTATGTGTAAAGATCCTCTCTTTATACCAGTAGGAATCATCTGGTTCCCCAGATGTTTTTGGAAAGATGGGGAAGTCCCAGTATTCCTTAACTGTGCTGGCCTACTATTTTTACTTGCTGCCCCACAACATCTGGAAGACTGCATGATTTCCATTTCTATAGACACATAAACAGATTATTTATACAGGTGTTTTTTCAGAAATATTACTAAATTGAGGTGATATGACGTGTTTATTTTGCATACAAAATACATAAATATAGCCAAACAGTTGGCATCAAGGAGCACATATTGTACTGAATGTATTATTTAAATAATATAACACTTTCCTTTGAATTTAGAATAAGCAATGTTGTTTTTGAGGAGATGGAGCATGTTTTGAAGCCAGATGTCCATTTGCTCAGAGGCTTAGTGAGGGCAGCTGGCAAGGCGTTGTGGCACTATGTTCTATGCCCACAATGTCCCATTGCGAGTCAACATTCTGATTCCCTTCCCTTTCAACATACTGCTTTGAGAAAAAAATGAAAAATGTGATTCTTCATCATGAAAACTTGACATTTCAACAGTAATCTCTTGAAAGGTCCTTCTCCATAACCGTGCTCAACCCAAGAATTTTTTTCCTTGACTTTCTATAGACTTCAGTACAAAAGTAAATTATGCTTTATATTTTTAAGTTTCTCTTTGATGTAACATAAGTAGACTTCAAGCAAAATAAAAACATACATGGATATTCTCAGAGTTGAACAAGATTGTGTTCCCCATAAGCCTGTGAGCTACCACCATCTCATCCCTCTTCTCCAAGACAAGGCAAAATAGTGGAGATGACCATGGGTGGTTCCAAGGCTCAGTGGGGTCTTTTCTCACCAGGTTTTAATATTGATACACAACTCATACTACATAGTCATTTCTGTTGAACAGGAAGTACTAAATACACTAAGTTTGCCCATTCAAGATCACCTCATGATGATCCTGACAGCTACGAATGGCCTTGGTGATGTCAATAGGAGTTATGCATTAAGTACCAACAACAGTTGTTCACGGCTTATCATTCAAACACACAGAGAGAGATTTGGAAATTAACCAAGAAATATTACATGAAGAACTGTTCCCATATATTGATGAAAAGAAGACATTTTTATTCTCCTTTACATAGATGAGTACTTCAAGGAATAAAGCCCAACTTCTCATTGGACGGAAGAACATTAGAGGCCAATCTCGATAAAATAATGAAGAGTAGAGACATCACATCGACAACAAAGATCCGCATAGTTAAAGCAATAATATTCCCTGTAGTAACCTATGGATGTGAGAGCTGGACCATAAGGAAGGCTGAGCGAAGGAAGATAGATGCTTTTGAACTATGGTCTTGGAGGGTTCTGAGGGCCTTGGACCACGAGAAGATCCAACCAGTTCATACTTCAGGAAATAAAGCCCGACTGCTCATTGGAGGGAAGGATATTAGATGCAAAGATGAAGTACTTTGGCCACATCATGAGAAGACAGGAAAGCTTGGAGAAGACAATAATGCTGGGGGAAAGGGAAGGAAAAAGGAAGAGGGACAGACCAAGAGCAAGATGGATGGATGGTATCCTTGAAGTGACTGGCTTGACTTTGAAGGAACTGGGGGTGGCCACAGCCGACAGGGAGCTCTAACGTGGGCTGGTCCATGAGGTCACAAAGAGTTGGAAGTGACTGAAAGAATAAACAACAAACATAAATGAGACAAGAAATACTTAATATAACTTGTTTGCTTCTAGCCACAATGTAGATATAAAGCAGAACAAAAGGCAAATTGTAATACAAAAACTGAAAGGGAAGGAGAAAGCTAACTCAGTTATAGACTCTTGCCCCTCCCAAAAAAACCCAGAAGCAACAAATTGTTCAAGTTCTGCACATTCTAGCAAGTTGCAGCTCTACAAACTCGGCTGAAGATTTCCATGCAGACCTTTTCTTGCTTGGAGCTGATCCCAACAAAGACAAAGAATTTACACTTTTGTCTCCTGCCTGGAGATGTCCTGCAAAAACTGGAAACTTGGAACCAGACATCCCTAAAAGTGATCGTCCCATTTCCATTCCTTGGCATTAAATTTGGATCTCCAGAACTGAGATGCACCCACTGGCTTCTTCATTAGGCAAGTGCATGGGCTTTAAGGCCAAAGGCTATATGAATAGGTGGCTTCATGCCCTTGGAACGTCTTTCAAACCATTTAATTATAGCACTATGATTCCACTTTGGTTATCATGCTTCCCTTCTATTTAATCCAGAAGTTGGCATTTTAGGGAGGGAGATTGAGAATTCTCAAATATTTCCTCTAAACACCCAGGATTCCATAGGATGCAGCCATAGCAGTCAATGAAGAACCATAGAACTATATTAGTGAGTTGTGAAAGGGACTTTACAAAGGCTAAGCCCCTTTCAAGGCAAATAGTAACATAACTGCATTCTCCTCATATAACCCCCTCTCCTGCTTGTAAAGAATATGTAATGCTAGATTTGGAAAAGGTGGTTCACATATTTATTTATTTAGTTAGTTAGTCAGTGCATAACTTAGTTTATATCCTTCTCTCCTGCTCTCGCTCATAACTCACAAGCAGATTACTAGTAATAAAATTCAAACAAAACAAGCGCACATGAAACATACAAATTAAAGCACAATTAAAACAGGTTAGTTTTAAAATGGTAGTAAAACTCCTTTAGCAGCAACTCTGCCAGCCATAGAAAGGGAAGGGTCAGGACTACCTTCTACTTGCAGGATGTTTCAGAGCCTTGGGGTATAGTCACCCAGAAAGCTACATCTAAAACTCAACTGGTCTCCCAGGTTAGTAGTATCAGATAGAGAAGGTATTTACTCAAAATGCATAATAATAAAGAGCATAACAGAAATAGGAAGCCTGGTCCAAGTATCTAAGAGATATTTTTGTCATCAGCGGAGAAACTGAGCTGGTAGTAGCTTGAGTTGGGATCTGGTGCTTGATATGATTACAACTATATTTTCTGTCTAGTATTGATATTGTTGTGAGCTTGTATAATTTTGCTGTATTGCTTGGCAAATTGAAGCCATAATTGGGCCCACTAGGCTTGCGAAGTGGATGCTTTGTGTCTTCTCCAATTGGTTCTGACCTTACAGATATGCAGCTCAGGACCTTTAGGCTGGCTATAACCTTTGATGCATGCATGCACGCACATTATACAACGCTGACAAGAAACTATGTTTGCAGACACTGACACTACAGTTGCCATGGGGAGAACTGTAATGAAATTTTCTTTTGAAACATTGAGAATAATTAGGAAAGGGAATGTTTTATTCCATTACCATTGTCTGCAGAAGAAGAAAAAAAAGTCTGACATGAGTACATGAACTGCATAATTGAATGTGTGATAGCAAACACCTCCATCAGTGTTGAAACTGCACTCTTCAACGTGTAACTATCAGAGATGAGGAAACTACTGTTTAAAATGAAAGCCCTTGTTTGTTGATGTTTTGTAAATTGTAAGATTATTTGGTATCTCTATTAGGCAAAGTACAGTAGAAAGAGCAACATGAGCTTGTGATAGAAACAGGAGAAATGTCTGGATGCCCTTGTAAGGTAAAAAAAAGGGGGGGGGCATAGGGAATTTATGATTACTGTCATAAGAAATCCATCTTAGGATAAGAAAAAGAGAAGAAGTTGTTATAAACTTGCTTAGAAGAGCCCCCCAAAGCTAGCTCTCATGTGTTGGAAAAAGCTTGTTGTTGATGTGTGCCTTCAAGTCATTTTTGACTCAAGGCAACCCTAAGGCAAACCTATTGCACAGATTTCTTGGCAAGATTTGTTCAGAGGGGGGTTGCTTTTTCCCTTTTTCTGAGGCTGAAAGCGTGTGACTTGCCCAAGGTCATCCAGTGGGATTTGAACCCTGTCCTCCAGAGTTCTAGTCCAACATTCAACCCTGTGTATACTCTCTACGGGGTAAGCTAGCATCTATTATTGAGGTAGCAGCCTCATGGATGCTCTTTCTAGAACAAAGGAAACAGAGAGACAGCCTGACTTCTGGGGATGAGGGAAGTGGCATCTTTGCAGGTGAGAAAGAAGTGAAAAGCTTGAGTACATAGACCAAAGAAAGAATCAGAAGGGAAAAACAAAAGGGCAGACATCATCTAGGCTCCCTTCTTTCATTCATCTTTTTATCCAAACATTGATATCTCTTTGCTTCCAACATAATTGAATGAGTGACAGTGAACACCTAAGTCAGCGTTAAAGCAGCACTATACTACTATTTAATATGTAAGCCATTGCTCATTGGGGTTTTCTAGGTAACACATTTCTTGTTTTTCAAGAGTCAAGAGCAATGTCAAGAGCAACCTGGTGCTTTGCCTCACTATTTTAGGAGGTGGGTTTTTTAATTAACCAAAGGGCCAGTAAAGATGGCAAAAGCCTTATAAAATTCCCCATATTACTAGAAAATATTTCTCATTAATTATTCAAATACCATAATATTCAAATATTTTAAAATTAATAGTGTTGAACTATACTACTAAAAAAGTAATGTGTGATGTTCTTACTTTTAATGTGCTACTTTATATAGATCATGGACATGGGCAGGAATTGCCAAGTTTTCCACAACCCATTGCCCAGGCTTGAAGGTGCTTTCAACATACCACTACTGATGGGCTTCTACCCAATATAAAAAACAGTAAACTGATCTTCTAATTACCTCATCAGTTGGGCTTCTTGGCCCATTGTACACCGCTTGTTCTCTGCTTTCAGGACAGAGCCCATTATACATAACCAGAGGCATCCCTAGATAATTTTCAACGGTAAGCAAACAGTATATTGTCCCCCCCTCCATCCCAACCAATCACACACACACACTCACATATATATATATATTCTGTTCATTGTGGGAGTTCTGTGTGCCATATTTGGTTCAAGTCCATCATTGGTGGAGTTCAGAATGCTCTTTGATTGTAGGTGAACTAAAAATCCCAGCAACTACAGCTCCCAAATGCCAAGGTCTATTTTCCCCACACTCCACCAGTGTTCACATTTGAGCATATTTGAGTATTCATGCCAAGTTTGGTCCGGGTCCATCATTACTTGAGTCCACAGTGCTTCCTGGATGGAGGTGAACTACAACTCCAAAACTCTAGGTCAGGAATCCTCAAACTAAGGCCCGAGGGCTGAATGCAGCCCTCCAAGGTGAACTATACATCCCAGTAACTACAACTCGCATATGTCAAGGTCTATTTTTCCCCAAGAGTGCCTCAAGAGCACCCCTGGGCAAAATCAACTATACTGCAACTGCTTACTTTGCGTAATGGGTTGAGCCGCCTCTGCACATAATGCACATATTCTTCCGGTCAGGCTCCATCCAGAAAGGGGAGAGCAAGCAGTGTATGCTGCCACTATTGCAACATGGGAGCCTTCTCGTGTTTCTTTACCAGCAATGGGGGGGGGGGGAAGCTGAGTGGCGACACTTCCCCCCATGGGATGGGACAAAAGTAAGTCATGTGGTGTGGGGCATGGAGCAATGGGTTCTCCTTGACTTGCATCTGGATTTCTTTCCATCAAATTGTGGGGCAGTGAGCGACGAGCATGGTAAGCGTTTCCATCAACAAGTTGCCACTATGGAAAAAATATATCAAGGCAAATGGACTCCGTCCATGCTGTCAGACTACTGCTGGAACATTGTAAGAGACAATCCTTTCCTTGAATACAAAAGAAAAGTCAAGAAAAGCAAACAGGATAAAAACTAAAGTCACGATTAAAGCGACATTTAAACTTTCAGACTTTTCAACTGCATTAGGCCTACTAATATAGTTTCTTGCTGCACAAACATAAACAATAGACTAATTAAATAAATATTTCTCATGTATAAACTATTGGCAA
This sequence comes from Anolis sagrei, assembly GCF_037176765.1. Taxonomy (NCBI): domain Eukaryota; kingdom Metazoa; phylum Chordata; class Lepidosauria; order Squamata; family Anolidae; genus Anolis; species Anolis sagrei. The sequence continues at coordinate 140,455,003 of NC_090023.1, forward strand.
TATAATTTGATTAAAATTTAGTAAATATTCACGGTTTATATACATGCAGTAAGGTTAGATGCATTATCATAATATTAACGAATTACCTATTGTGGAGAAAATTGAAATAGCTGTTGCATAAAAACCAGAGCCAATTAACACATTTAATCATTATATTCGAATTCAGCATGTTAAATTTATTAAGAAACGGCACATTTCATTTCCGCAACTGAGAAAAACTGAAAATTTGTAGAACAGTGTTATTGTATTAAATGTTCAATTGTGACAAAGTTTTGTTTCCTGTGAGCATAAAGAAAGAAAAACTTGGCAAACTTAGTTGTTGGCTACAAGGCTGTGGTGTTTTAGACCAAAACAGTAATTTTTTTAAACAGTGGTCTATGCTGATTCATTGATTGATTAGTATCCCTGTAACAAGAAAAATACAATACTCCTCCATGACAAGTCCCAAAGTTGTTATCAACATCTGTTTAGTGCAAGGTTTAAAGGTTTGTTTGTTTGTTTTTTTAAAAAATGCCTTGAACATTTTTTCCAATAATCAGTTATCTGTTTTGAATTCTGTTTAGAGATGTCACCAGACTTTTTAATGAGTAATTGCACAGATACCCTAGGGCAATGTGTGTTCATTCTGTCTTTTATCATGTGCTTTATTACTTAGTATGTTCTGTGTGTGTGTGTATGTGTGTGTGTTTGTGTGTTTCTGTTTGATTGTCTAGACCCAGAGGAAGGCCTCAGGTATAGAGTAGGACAAAACATATTGAGTAATATAATTAAATATAAATTGCTTTGGCATTCTGAAATTCATTCTCTCTCCCTCTTTCCCCTTCTCCTTCTCTTTATTCTTATTCAAAGATTAGCAGCCTTAATTGCACTCTTGAAGCCTGGGTACTTAAAATGAGTCCCTGGCTTTGGCCAGTATTCCTGGCTTCTGGTTGTTTTACTCCTAACCTTTCGCCTTACAGGTTACTAAATTGGGAAACTTGATAAATTGGCACTGATTGGCAGGGTGAGACTCCCAGCAGATACTGGCAACAACACAGGCATTTCTCTAACCTGGGTCTTTTTGAATTTATGAGGATTAATGGGAAACAGGAACTTTCTTGGAAAGTTCAACAAAAAAAGAGAGCCAACTCTAAATCAAAGTGGAGAAAGTTTTACCCAAGCCCTTCTTGCTATATCATAAATATTGGAATTCATTTTTACAGTAGTGGTTCTACTCCAGCCACTTCAAATGTACCCTAAAACCGACCATATAAGTCAGGCAGCTATATCAACCAAAGAATTTCTGACATGCTGGAGAGCATAGTTCTGAAAGGTGGCACATCAAGCCCTTCCCATGCACAAAGTCTGGTGAAAGAAGTAGTTATAACAGGACTCCCCCTCCTGCGTTTCACGTTGTGACTCACTATCATTCTTCAGCACCAATCACTACAGAACTCCTTCGGGTTTTGCAGCTATGCGGTTCTGAAGATACTCTATCATGCAGAATCTCAGCCACTGCATATAACAGAAATAGTTTTTGCAGCCAGACTACAGTATATAATATAAAATTTCAGCATTTTATTTGAGATGCTGAAATTGTTAACTTTGATTAGCTGAGATAATTAGATGATATGAAGTGTTTACAAAAGTTCATGCCAGTTCCCTCTGCTCCTCCAACTCTTCCCACCAGCAACCTCCCCCCAGTGTTGAAATATAGTGCTTGTTCATGGAGAGGCACCCTGTGACCTATCTCAGTAGGTGGGGGAGCATTTCCATCATCTGATGTTGTCTAGGAATGGCTCACCAGCCCTAATGTAGTGGGGAGGCTGGTACATATATTTGTAATAGTAAACACATAACAGTCCATATGGAACAAAACTGTCAGCTTGGCTAGCATGAGAAGTATTCAGTAGAAGACCAAAGGACCATCTATTCCAGCATTTTGTTCCCACACAGTGGCCAATCAATTATTCCAGCAAAACATGAGCAAATCATCAATGAAACAGCATGCTTCCACTGATGTTTCTTGGAGCCATACAATTTCCAATACTGGAAGTACAATGTAGCCATCTTGAGTTTCATGCATTTCTATAATTTATTTATTTATTTATTTACTGCATTTATATCCCGCCCTTCTCATCCCATGAAGGGGACTCAGGGCGGCTCCCAAAAAAGGCTCAAATAAAATGTGATAACACCCTTTAAGTGCTATTTGAGTCATCACATCGTATGTAGTTGAAATAGGTACTGTGTGAAGAAGGGCTTTTCCCCTCCTCAAGAATGGGTTATGTTGTGTTGGGAGAAAAGCAAGATACAAATAAATTTTAAAAGTAAATAAATGGTTGCAATCCAACTTCTGTGTTGGTAAGGGAAATTTTCAGTTTGGTTGTGTGAAGATCTCAATAAAATAACACAAAGAACCTTTAATTTTGTCTACGAATCAATCTGGTCTAATCTGACCTATTTGTAGCTTCTGACAGATGAGAAGGGCTAGGACACAAAGAGTTTCAGAATTCTTTTTTTTCTTTCTGCATAACTTGGGTATCATTTTTCCAGTCTGAAATTATAACTCTCTTCTGCCACTCTCTGTCTTCTTCCATCTTTGATTATGGTGATAATAAAGAATGTGCAGTAGTCATGCATATACCCTACTTGGCAGCATGATGTAGAGAGTGTTGGCCATTGGACTATGACTCTAGAGACCAAGGTCTGAAACCTGATCAGTCATGGAAACCCACTGGGTGTCCTTAACTAAATCATGTTCTCTCAGCCTAAGAGAAAGGCAAATCCCCTCTGAACAAATCTTCTCAAGAAACCCAGTGAGAGGTTTACCTTAGATCACGAGAAGATGGAAATGACTTGAAGACACACAACAATAACATCTCCATTTAGTTAAGATCTGATGTTCTGTGTATATATATAGCACTGCTGCCATTATTTCATCCTATCTGGTTCTTTCTTGGACAGAATAAACCAACCCACTCATTCTTGAAATGTCCTCCTTCATGTGGAGGACAGAACCATATTTTTAAAATGCATGTGTTTCTTTCCCCCTTTGCCTCCTTGGAATTTGCTATCCTTTATTGCACACAGGATGGAATAATAAGGCACGGTGACATAACCTGATATGAACCTCAATCTTGTGCTTGTTCTGTGTGTTACCTTTTTAGTAGCAAATTCCCTGGCTCCACTGCCCAGCCTTGCTCTATATTTTGAGTGCAGTCATTCAGTTTTATGACATAGCAGCAGTGCTAAATCTTATGTTTTTAAGTGAGTCTTCATAGAGAACTTGTATAACCTTATCAAAATGACCTAAACAATAGTTAATGCAATTCTGCTCATAGCACTGTCATTCCATTGGCACTTCTCTGTTACTTGCACAATAATCTGGAACCCTATGTCACACTAAACTGTTGCATGTTTTGTTATAAATCCTTGACTATATTGTATAAGCCTACAAAGGCAGAACCATGATGTTTTAAGAGTTTTCTGCTTCTGGTAGGTTTGTTGGATAACTTTTATCCAACTATATTGCCTTTTTTGTATGGATATTGATGTGAGAATGTTTATCTTCAGCTCATTGGTATCATAAGAATTAAACACTCTTTCCTTAATATAACATTTCTGCAGCTCTGAATCCTCAACAGAAACTGAAAGATAGAGAAAAGCATTTTCATTTTAATATAATGACTTGAAGCTTGACTGAGGACAAAATTAGAATGACATAATGTGGTAGTAAGTGTTTTTATTCATGTCTAGGAAGCCTCCCTTTGAAGGAGCTGGGGGTGGTGACGGCTGACAGGGAGCTCTGGTGTGGGCTGGTTCTTGAGGTCATGATGAATCTGAAGCAACTGAATGAATGAAAAACAACGGGAAGCCTCCAATGTGGTTTACAGACTTGTGTGATGATCTCTTCGGAGCCCCAAGAAATTGCTGTGCTCTCCAAGACAAATCTCAGAGTGATAAGCTGTGAAGGAGGAGAATGTTGGATTTGTATTGTTGGTATGCACAGTAGCTTTGCAACCTAGGGACTTTTTACATCCATCCACAGATGGCACTATAGTTCTCTGATGCATCACAAAGGTTTTACGCCTATGAAAAGCTAATACACTAAAAAGCAAGGAGTGGTGGAAGTCAATTGCAAGGGAGTTGCAGCTGACTTCTACAAATTGTTCTAGTTGGAAAAAGTTCCTGCCTGCTTGTGGGCTCTTCCCTGCCTCGTGACACCAGAAGGGCCAATTCCTGGTCCCAAGTTCTGGCCCTGAAATTTCACAAAATGGAATGTTCCTGATCTATTCCTGATCTATTGAGAGAAGGAAAGAATTGGGGGAGGGGTGTTTTTTTGAGCTTGAGTAGGGAAAGTGGGGGCTGTGGGCATATGACTCCTGAGACCACTTTAGCCATGATACCCCTCCTCCCCTATTCTGTCACACAAAAAGAAAATGTCCAATTTTATGTCCTCAACTCTGTTTAAAACTACTGTAAAACATTATTGTTTTGCTCTGCCACTCCAAAACTGAAGAAGATGCTAAAAATCACCTGAAAGGAAACCAGAGGGAATATCATGATTTGATGCTATGTTGCTACCATTGGGGAATGAGAGGTGGGATAAAAATGTCCCCTATTCTTACTGCACTCTGGTTTTGAGATTTATGTGAAGTAGACATGGGATTGTCTGAATTGTTTGCTTTTTGTGATCTTGTGTGAGCTCTTCAAAAGACTTGAGTGTGTTGCTGTTTTTCAGGTTCTGTAAGGATATCTCAAAAAATGATGGATACAAGAGCAAGCCTGGGGAATGCATGTCTCACTCATTCAAATACCACCTTAGCCATGAACTCTCCAGGCGGCCTTAGGCAAGGTACAATCTCAGTGTCTCCATCTGAAATGGCACTGACCTGCCTTACAGCACTGAGGGAAAGATTATAATGAATGTAAAGTTATTGTTTTGAACATCTGGAAGCAATATACAAATACTAAAAGATGATGGAGTAGGAATATGAATCCCAATATGATGGTGCGGGAACAGAATATGATGGAAAGGAAATAATTCTAAGAAAGGTTGCTCTATTCATTTCATATAAGAAAGGCATGACCATAGTCCAAATCTTGAGTAATGGTAAAAGACACATTTGTTTGGGTTGATGTGTGCATTTAGTTACTGCATTATAGCTAACGCTGCAACTCCTGCCAGGTGACTAACATGTTGAATATCCTGCTCCACCTGTGGTCATGCACACCAGAGCAATGGTGGGAATGCTTGTTAGGATATGCACATGAAAGCAACTTAATATGAATACTGAACATCTATATTCAGATTTACATATTCTATTTATGCTAATACTTCCTAATGACACAAATAATTTATGTAGAAGTCTACTTTTATGCATGGGCCTTTTTGTCTTGATAGGAGTGACTAGATGAAATTTATACACAACATAAAAGAAAGTCAATGCAAGACCACCCCATAAAGAATACAAGAAAAGAACAAGATATTGGCAACCTTGCAGACTGCAAACTACCCAAGGGGCATTAATGACTATCTTGCCAGGAAGTAAATAAACATTTGGCAGGAAGATAATGAAGATGGGAAAAGAACCATCAACAAAATGCTAGTTGTTTCATACAATGTCTGCTCCAAAATATTAAACTATACTTTTAAAAAAGTTCCCTAATAAACCAAATAGAGAGTAATAAATAATTATGGCAGAGAAAAAGAAGTAGCTACCGAGGGAAACATATTTTAAGGCCCTGCAGTTTCTGAGAATAACAAAAAGGAGAAAGGAAAAGAAAAATTGTGAAGGTGGTTGAGAGCAAAGAATTGTTCTGAGACTATTGTCTTCTCTAGGGTTTTCAGCACAACAATATAGAAAAAGAAAAAAGTTTGAAAGTTTTCTATAACTTTTGATGCCAAATACATTAAACTACTTTCACTTTATTTATTTTTTATGATGAACATAGTTTTCTAAAAATTCTAATGCCAACAAATTATGTTTCTTTCTCTGTGTTTGATATAAACCTATTTCATGCTTGCATACTCATAAAATCACTGATAAGGTTCTTTATTTTGAGAATTCCTAGGAGGAAAAAGGGTCCAAGAAGAAAGAGATTCCTAATTTCTTTCTGTTTTCATTGTGATTTACTCTGTTCTGTCATTGTACTTCCCTGGAACATTTTTTACTATCTTTCCCTGATGAAGATGTTAGTTGACTTCAAAAGCTAACAAGATAATTTACTGCAGTTTTGTTTGATCTAGCAAAGGGATCACTGCAACATGAACTATGGATGTGTGTTTATGATCAGCACAGCTACTTGTGGCTCTTTTCAAAGAAGACCATGCAAGAATCAGCCAGAGTGGGGAAACGGGATAACTCAGTGATAACGGTCAGGCTTTCTGTACCTCAGGTTCCCAGTTTAGCCTATAGCAAGTGTCAGGAACCTTTTTGATCTTTGGTTTTAGAGAAACATCAGAGTTTGCATTCCAAGAGCAAAAAGCAAAAGGGTTGGACTAAAAATCCCACAATATTTAACTTAAGGTTTCTACTGCAAAGAACAAAGCCTAGGAGAGATATTTTAAAAATTGAGAACAGGGGAGAAAGCATGAAAAGTTAGGGAAACTACCAAAGGATAATGTGGCCTTCTGGAGTTTTCAGAAGGGTATTAGCTTGGGACCCTTGCAATCACAAATTCCCCACCATGGACAAGTTAGAAACACTACTTCCAACAAATTGAAGAGGCATATTTCTTAGCAATCATAGCACAGGAATTTGTCTTTGCTTTCAGAAGTCAAACCAATGACAAATGTTTGCCATGCAGAGTGCTTCTGATACTCCTTCATTCAGCTTACCTCATTGTATCCCTGCACTTCCCACCTTTCTGTCCCCTTCCATAATAGACAGCATGAGGTTCTCACAGAGCATGCTACATCCTTGTTGTGGTGTTGGACAGCAAAGGTCCACATTGGGTTTTCCTATTATTTCCCCCTCTTCTAAGTTAAACATCTCCAAATGTAATTTTCCTCATAGCAAAGTTGCTCCATCCCCATCACATTTTTGGTTGCCATTTTCATCTCTTTTTCTACCTCTGAAGTATTCTATTGGAGTAATTTTAAAATAATTGCTTTTTAAAATCAAAAGGCTATTTTGCTAATGCAAAACAGTTCTCTGGGCATTCAGACTGCACACAGAAGTGCCTACTGCTTCACAGACACCCCGAGTCTCCCTGTGGTTGCACAAAATATGTTCCCATTGAATTCAACCATTAAAGACAGAAAAGGCATTGCCACAAATTGCTGAGATACGAACCTATTGGTCTCATTGTGCACTAGAATTTGCTATAGACTACATTAATAAAACAGTGACACCATGTTCCTTTTAGCACAAATCAAATCTGAAAGAAATTCTTTCTCTCTGGCATCACATTTTGTTCTTTTGTCCCTGCCTCTGAAATAAGAAGTAGGATGAACAAATAGTAAAATTTCCAATAGCCATAGCAAATGGAAATCTAAAAGATGAGAAGCTTCAAAACAAGTTTACTTCCTTAGTGTGAGCTATGAGAAACTTGCTCCTGTATGTTAGCATGCTTTTTATATCTGCTTTAGTAATGAAGTAAACCTATACCCTTTCCCCAGCCGAATCTCCACTGCATCGTGAGTAACACTGTAAATGCAGTTAGATACTTTCCCTTCAAGTACTGATCCTTAATAGACCTATGGTGTGTTCAGAAGTAGCACTGAACATCTCTTGCTATCTAATCTCCAATGTAATTAGCACCACTGATTATTTTCATGAGGGACTCTCTGTTCTTGTCAAAATCTTTACCATAACAACTTCTGAATTATAATACAGCTGTAACTGCCTGTACTCACCATGTTCAGTGAAGGAAGAAATGCAGAAGGAATATCTCAAAACTGAAATTAATTAAACTGGCTAATGTTCTCAAGACTCTCTGAAGATGAAAAGCTCCACAGTAGCTTGAAATTATGATAATTAAATCACCAAAACTTTATATAGGGTTTTATTCAGTGAACCTTACAACAACTGTGTCAGGTAGGGCAGCATCAGATAGGGAGGCAAAATATGGGGAATAGTAGCTTGTGTAGAACACCATGGAACTTATTTCTTAAAAAACTTCAAAAACCTGATTTTTCTGTCCCAATCTACAATGCAAAAAAAATAAGTGAGCACATGTATTGAGCTTTCTAGAAGTTGTATAAATGATCCATTCGTTCCTGTGTGTCCAAAACCTGAGAGGTTGTGGATTTATAACATTTCCTCTAAAGTATAATATATAATACAATCAGTTGAGATACCAGTCCATGGAAATAAGGACAAGTACAGGTATGTAAAAGCAGGTTTAGTCCTTTCATTAAGCAGATGAGGCAACTGCCTCAGGTGGCAGATTTTTGCAGATGGCAGTTGCCACTACACCAACCCCAGCTCTCAGACACTCCTCAGCTCTTTAGCTATCCAGGACCTTCTCATTAAACAAAATCAATTTCTCTTCTCTGTGAGGAATGTGGTCCTCCTCATATAGACAGCAGAATGCCTCAAGTCAACTCTGAGCAAAAGTGAATTCTGCTTTACTACTTCATCAGATGGACTACTTTCCCCTTTGTATGCCACTAACTCTCTCCTTTCAGGAGAGAGCCCATTACATAACAAACCACCTTTCCCGCCTGCAGCATGGGGGCGGGGAAGCGCTTTGCTCCCTTCCGGTGAATGGAAAGAAAAAAGGGCCCCAGCAGGGACTCATTGTGGGCAGGACCAAGGGGAGGTGAGCCTAGCACACCTCACGTGGCCCAAGAAGTTGACCCACCCACCTACCAGCGCTACAATTTACTTAACAAGGGTTGCCATTAGGGGTTAGGTAGGAATTCCCCCCATGTTCTTAGGGGGGGCTTGCCTACCCAACACTGGGCAATTTGGGCAAATTGGGTTGAGGGGTTTTTAAATAGGGATCAAACGTATGGCAGGCACGTGCATATACTGGTGTGCACCACAGGAGGGGGAAGTGCACTAAAGTCTCTACCCATTACCTGAAGAGTCCCATTGGGAGCCACATGTGGGTTGCATCCAGGAACCATGGTGTCTCACCCTTGTCGGAGGATGACGTGGTCATGCGGGCCGCCACCTCATCGGATTAAACATCAAATTCAAGTTCAAATTCATGTTCAAGTTCGTGTTGACTTGAAACTGGGTTGGCAGATCACACAGAGATTGATTGGTAACATATAATAAAAGTTGCCCATAGTTAAACCACAACATGGTGTTGTTTTGTGATTCCACCGGCTGGAGAGCAAATGCACTTCTGACCGGGCTCTGTCAGGAAAGGGTAGAGCTAATGGTGTATGCCACCACTGCAGCAACACAGGAGGCTTCCTGTGTTGCCTTCAGGACAATGGGGGGAAGCTGAGTGGTGATGCTTCTCCTGTGGATGGAGGTAAGTCATACAATATGGGGCATAGAGCAACAGGTTCTTCAAACCCTTGCCGGGACCCCATAGAATTGCCACAATGTGTGGCGAATCCATGGGCCTTTGTGACGAGGTCTTTAAAACACACCAAGCATAACAGAATTGGTGGTGATGGCAAATTTATATCATATGCAGCACATTGGCTGAAGGGGAACTCTTACTGAAGGGCTCACATTCTTAGCTCTGACAACTATACCATCTCTCAAACTCTGATGGCCCTAGGAAAAGCAGATTTTTTTCATGTAATCGCCTTTTCCTCTCTTCCTCTAGATCAGTGGTTCCCTACCTCTAGTCCTTCAGGTGTTTTGGACTCCCATATTCCTAACATGTGGTAAGCTGCCTGGAATTTCTGGGAGTTGAAATCCAAAACACCTGAAGGACCAAAGGTTGGGAGTCACTGCTCCAGATGTGTTGTCGTCTTTCCATCAAGGGATGCTTTAGCAATCTGTTCTGCTGTGCCCCATTCATATAATCAGCATTTCATTTCTCATTTGATTTGTTCATAGATTTTAGTGGGTCAGCAATGAATATAGTAAGCCAGGTTGGCTACTCTCATTTCAGTTAACAACTCACATTACTAATCCCAAGCTTAGTTGGTCTTTTCCATTAAACAAGATGAAGGCGCCTTTCAAACCTGATGGAATTTGTTCTCCCTGCACTAGAAAGGAGGTAATTATTGCTATAGCAGTAATACATACACAAAAAAACCACATACTCTATTTCTTTTCCATATCTGTATCGAGATATACCCCAGCAGGGAACACACATCAAGTACAGAGCTACAGTAATGTCCAACCTATTCAGGGTTTATTTCTCCAATAGCCTAGCAATTCATCTATTCCCCCCAGGAAACTGTACAGTTGTAAACAGAGGATACAACTATCCAGAATGCTGTAAGAAGAAAACATAAATTTAAAATAAAACCTCCTTCGGTTTGCTTAGAAACAGGTTGTCACAAGAAGAACCGTGTGAAGTGGAAATCTCTCTGTGTGAAGGGAAACAATGCTGGCTTCATGTGGAGAATTTAGAGTATTTGCTAGCAGTGCTCAAATGCTTCTGTTGGATTGAATCATAATGCAGTAGTCCAAAGAGTGCATGGCACTTAGGGAATGGAATATTCAAAGCAGAACTGAATGTTTGCTATAAACCTTCAAATTCAGTCATCTTCACAAGGTTGTAGAATATAACATCCCCTTTAAATTTGAAAACAGCATGCCTGGGATATATTTAAGTAAAGGCAATTAGACAAATGGATAGAGAGTAATTCTGGCAATGGAAGACAGCTGGACTAAACCTTCAGGTAATGATTTTTCTGCCCCTCTGCACATTCATCCAGGACCATTCCATTGCATTTAGCCATGTTTGCTCCTTCTGTTGAGTGTGTTGGTGGCTTAACCCATGAGGATACTTTAGGTAATGTGAAGAAATGGGTCAAGAAAGAAAATGGATGCTGCTTCTACAAAGGAAAGAAAGGTAGCAGTGCACTTAGTTTTTCTGGACCAAGGAAAACTGGTATTTTCATATGTAGTTTCTAAGGATCATTTAGGACAGTAGTTCTCCATCTGTGGGTCCCCAGGTATTTTGGCCTATAACTCCCAGAAATCCCACCCGATTTACCAGCTTTTAGGATTTCTGGGAGTTGAAGGCCAAAACATCTGGGGACCCACAGGCTGAGAACCACTGATTTAGGATTATGTGAAGGTTTCTCAAACCTTAATTTTTATAAGTTGTAATACCTGGCTCAGAAAGCAGGGGAGTCCAAGATCTTTTATTACCTGAGAAAGAACAGTAAATTGTGTCTCCTATTTCTATCGAAGTAAAAACCATAGCATCCCAAAGCAGAGCAAGCATATTTACAATGAGTAACCTACCCATTATACAAACATATCTCTCTCCCATACCCAAAAGCAAAAATACAATAATAAAAATAATAATGTTTACCTTCTTGTAACATTCCAGATATGATGCAATGAACAGCCAAATTACCTGTAATGATAAAGCCATTTCTAAAAACAGGACATACAGAAAGACCTATGGAAATGTGAAGGGGAACCATACAGGAGGCAGCTTTATTCTTGACACCTGGAACGGAGTGATAGCATAATATGTCTTTTAAAAGCACCAGGAATTTTTAAAAAATAAGGTGTTCCATTTTGGACAGAAATGTATTATATAAATAACATTAACAACAACATACATAAAATAACATGTTGTAAGTTACTCTCAGTTATAGTACTTACCTAACATTACTCCAGAGTAAATAGTGTAGCATTGAGTGAGATGAAAAACAGAATGTGTGGAAGTTTCTAGAAAGCATTCAAAATTATTTCTCTTCATTTCTGAAAAGTTTTTATTTTTACCAGTTTAGTTTTAAGAGAGGAAAGGCACAGAAAAGACACATATATTCATCTTAAATAATGTAGTAAAAACAAAGGGAGAAATGAAATGAACTGTCAAGCATAAGAATTCTTTTAGCATTTTCTTTTCATGTTCCAAATCTTTATTGTCTCAGAATGTCTGTAATGATTTCTGAGGAGCTGATGTAATTCTGTCAGTTAATGTTTCTGATGAAAGAAACACATTTTACCACTCCAAATAAAGTCTGAACTAAAAATTTCCATCCAGATCTAGCATAAAGTAAAGCTGGCTAGCCATGACAATACAAATGTCAGCCACTGCAGTGAAGAATGTGGCATAATTCCAGGAATAATGTGTTGGAACAAATACATCTGATTTAGTACAGAAAAGCAAGATATAATAACATTATATTCCGAAATATAATGTTATTGTCATGATCTTTAGCTTAATGTTATAGAACTGACTTTCCCATTCTACATGATTCGTTTTTTTTAAGAACTAAGGCAGTTCTCTTGAACCTGATCAGCATGAAGAATTAAGATGAGCATATTTTCTGAAATTCACCTAAATTAATACAGAAAGTATTTGGGGTCTTCCCCAAAATGCCAGTTTAAGGAGTTCAGAAACACTATTTATACATCTCCCATTAGTGGTCGGTGGTGGCTGTGGATTTTGTGGAGCTATTCAAGGTGCTCAATCCTATCACCAAAACAGGTTTAGCATGTTGGGGGAAATTTGGAGCAGATTCACCTCCACACTGAAATGAAAGCTATTAACTATCACTACCTTCACAGTTCCTCTCTTTGATCTACAAAAGCCACAGTCAATCCAGTACACTCCAACACTTTAGCATTATTTGGGTGTTCAGAAGGTAGTTAAATTAAATACCTAGAGAGGGAGTGGAAGCTGGTCTCAACTGTCAATTGTAATTCTCCACCTGTGAAACACAACAGTCTATGGAAATGATTTTATTGATCAGCCAATTGGCCTTATCAAAACAACAGTCTAAGGAGGAAAGTTTCCTTGGTGCATCGAAGCTGTCCATGCGCTGGGAATCCTGGGTTTTCAGGGTTCTGAATTACATATAGTAGGGATTCACTCCTTCAAATTGCTGTTTTCCAAGAAGGCAAATTATATAAGGAGTTGAGCTAACATGATTCTTGCCTTCACATATTCAGATGATGGACTTTATCACATAAACTCTTCCACTACAGTCAAATTGTCGGTGATAATATATACATACTTTCAATAGCACAACTCCCTTAAAAATGATAAGAAAAGCATATATAAATGTAAAATATGAAATAAAAAATGTCAGTTTGAAAATAGCAAAGGGGAGCAGGAAGGATGAGAATCCCACTCCCTGATGTCAATTTACAGTCAGCATGCTGACACAAAAGAAGAAAGGACCCACCACACAAGGGTAGGTAAAGGGAATGTTGTGGGATTGGGAGCAATTGATAGGGGTTTCCCATCAATAGCTAGGGATGGGAGGACAGAGTTGGGAGGCAACAAGATACATGTAGTCTCGTGGAATAGGGAAACTAGCTGCAATGCCAGTTTGCTTTCTGCAATAAAGTCCTTTCTCTGTTCTAGAATGAAAGCAGCAGCAAGAAGAGAAATTCCCACTTCATCTCTATCAATATGGCATCCTGACTGATGGTGTTTTGTGGTACATGAGATAGAGCCCTATAGGTACCCTTAACAAAGCTCCAGCTTCCACAGTGCACTATTAGCCAGGAAACTGCTTTCCATCTCTATCATACATACTAGAAAGCTCTCGTAGGATCTCTCTTATATACAGGCTATTCTTCCCTCATGCCTCCCACTTTTAGCCCATCATTTTCTTATCTCTATTATAAAGGTAACTAACTCATCTTGAAAGTTAATAAGAAGTACAGGAGGTATATGAGAGACATCATGAATAAACCTTTGTTTGCTCACGAGCCTCTAAAGAATGTTGGATTAGATGCTTAAAAGGAATAGTATCTGATAGGTTTCTGACAGATACTCATAGATGCAATTTAATTTTGAATCTAGATGCCTCTTTCAGAACAATGGCATTTTATTTCTTGAACACTTCACAGGGCCTTGGAGGAAAACACACACTCGCACATACATTCTGTATAGGTATCCGAAGAGGTATTGATGACCACGGCATGATGAGATGTCAGGGTCTGCTGCACTTGAATGCAAGCTCTTAATGGAAGGAAATCTATATCCTATTTCCACACAGGTTTTCTGTATGGATGCTTTTTAAGGGCACTTACTGTGGTTGAGGAGTTATGAAATAAGGATCATAGTGAAGCACAGAAGATACCAGGTTTTTTTAGTAAACAGCATTTTTTGCCAAATTTCGTAAGTGAAGAACAAAGCAAATATCTAGAAGAAGTTGATTTTACATCAAGGACCCATCAAATCAAAGATTAGTGTGCTCACTTAACAAGTTGGTGTCAAATTGTCCCTTTTACAACTGGCTAACATGGGAATTAACCCACTCATCCTTAACGTATCACACACACACACAGGATGCATCTATACTGTAGAACAGGGGTCCTCAAACTAAGGCCCGGGGGCCGGATGCGGCCCTCCAAGGTCATTTACCCGGCCCTCGCTCAGGGTCAACCAAAGTCTGGAATGACTTGAAAGCACACAACAACAGCAACAACAATCCTATCTCATCAGCCAAAAGCAAGCCAACACTTCCCATTGAAATACTAATAAGTTTACATTTGTTAAAGTTGTTCTTCATTTTAATTATTGTATTGTTTTTAAGTGTTTTTGCACTACAAATAAGATATGTGCAGTATGCAGAGGAATTCATTCATTTTTTTTTTCAGATTATAATCCGGCCCTCCAACAGTTTGAGGAACTATGGTCCTCTGTTTAAAACGTTTGTGGACCCCTGCTGTAGAATTAATGTGGTTTGACACACTATTTTAACTGCTATGGTTCATTGCTATGGAATCATGGGAACTGCGGTTTTACAAGGTCTTTATTCTTCATTGCCAAAGATTAGTGGAGCATCACCAAGGACTTCATCCCACAGTATTCTCTTCATTTCTCTGCACTGACAATACGTGGTTCCACGGAGTCCATCACATGGCAAGACCACTTCCAGTGTTTTTCTATGGGACTCTGTTGTGACAGCACTGGAAAACAGAGGGAAGACTCTTTTTTTAAGGAGTGGGATGCTACCCAACTCCCAGTAACAAAAGCTGGAGAGAAGCCAGAGAAAAGCAAAGAAAGGATTTGGGATGGCTGCCATCCCTGCAAATGGAAAGGCATGGGAACTTTGCTTTTCCCTACCTTTCCCCACTTTCTTGTGTTTTGAGGTCCCAAATTACAAATCCCAGGATTCCATAGCACTGAGACACAGTAGTTGGTGTCAAGCTGTATTAATTCTTCTGGGTAGATGCACCCTATGTCAATTACGTTATATTCGTTCTCCAAAATGAGCTTCATCTCTATTTAAAAGTACCTCCTTTTGTTCTGTGAGCCATCTCTATTATACAAGGCAGGAGCAATATAGCTAAATGGATGGATGCTGAACAGTCTACAGTAATAATGTTCATTACTGAAGGCCTTAACCTTTATGGACATCACAGAATATATCTCTTGTAGAAAATTTAGCTAAGCCTATAGTTTCCATGGCTTAAAGCAATCCTTAACTGCATATATGGAGTATGGTTGAATATTTTTTTGGAAGAGAAAAATTTCAATACCTTTTCTCTTAAAAAAAACAAATATTTCGTATTTCTATTCTGTCTTTCTATCAACAAGCTATTATAAGGTAGGTTTTATTTTGTAGGTGCAAAAGACATAGAAGAAATGAAGCAATTTCCTAACCAAAAAAAATCACAGATTTCTGGATAGTGTTTTATGTAGAGAGGTTTTGCTCTGTTTGATAAAATGTGTCTGCATATATAATTTCAGATCCCATCTGCTCTTGGAAGCTAAACAGGATCAGCCCTGGTTAACACTAGGATGGGAGGCTGCCAACAAATTCCAAGTGCTATAAGCTATATTTCATAGGAAAACAAAAATTTTCAGACAAAACTACTTTTTAATATTCATTACATAATAAAATCCTGTGAAATTTATGAGTTCCTCATTCCCCATTAAATTAATGAGCAACTTGAAGGTACATACCTACACATGTGCTATTGGATAGGACTGAAAAATCTATGTGAAAAATGGAGCTTGAAGGATCCCTGAAACTGAGTAGGCAGACAAATAGACAATAATTTTGCCCCAAAGCACTGCTTTTGGTCTAACCTACCCACAGCATTGTTCAATATAAATAAAGTTTATTTCAAGCACTGGAATTTAATATAATTTCAGAATTATGTAGACAACAAAGTGTGTGAGAAATATCTAGTGCATACACAATACATATGTGAGGTACCAAATATGGATCTCTTAACCAATTACAAATCCAACTAACAGTACTATTATCTAAGTCCTGAAATTGCTAAATTTCCCATGAAATAAGTCTGTATGCATGTGCACACGCACATGTACATATTCATGTACTTACTTTTTAGCAATCCATACAAAAGTTGATTATGCATGCTTTTTTATTTGAATATCACAGTGACAACAGTACTTTAAAATAATAATCTTATTAGCATAACAATCAAGCCAGCATCTAGTATCAGATGTAACTGCAAACTGTCATACATCTCATGAAAATGTTTGTTTACTTGACATATACCACTCTTGCTAATAGCAAACTAAGCTAAGTGCTAGTGGTTATGAGGTCAAAACTAAGGCACTGAGAAACAAGAGTAATACTTAGGAGAGCCCTTGAGGCTAGTAATTATGCATAGAAAATATTTGAAGAGGGGAGGGCTAATGGGATAAGTTTCCAAACAATTCAATGAAGACTACGCAAGCTCAATAGCATGGATTAATACATGACAACTGGAAAAACAGAAAGTTGGGTGGATTATCCTGAAACAAGTGATGTTTGTATACAGTAGTCGTGCTAGAAAGTGTATGCTAAGAGTTTAAATATGATTATTTCTAAATATACGAGGGGGTGGGAATTTCTCCAGATCACATTGGGTTGTACCTCTCACAAGCCCTAGGTAGAAAAGCTTGTGGTATTTGTTGCAGTTCAGCAACAGTTAAGACACATCATTCTGATAAGAAAGTTGTGAAGACACACAAATAACATAATCTTGAAAATTCCAATTGCATGACGGGTTCTCTTAGTTACATGTGAGAATCGTTCACTGAATGTTGTATTCTCCTCTCCAGCAGTCTTTCCCTATTTGTACAACTCATAACATTGCCTAATGTGGTAACAGAAAGACAGGTCACAGGTTATAAAGTCAAAACTGGTATAGAATATCTATAGAAATTTTATCCAATTGTATCCAATTACTGGGGCATTTGAAAATAATAGCTGTTTTATTACTTAAAAATTAGATGGTGAAATCTGGAATTCTCTGTATTCTAATAGATTTTTATATCCACACATGGCTGCTTACACTCACATTGCCCTATCCTCTGAAAACTACATAGCAATTTTATCAAAGCTATATTTATCCCTGTCTTCCTATTCATATGGTTAACTGAAGATGCAAAGAAGGGCAAACCATTCAATCATTACTTCCCACTCAGTCTTATTTTCTAATCCCTGTTAGCCTCCAGATCTAAAAACACGACTCTTTCAGGGCATAAAGCTATTCCCTATTTTCAGATCAAAAGCAAAAGAAAGGTACAAAAATGGGCAAAGGGAGATGGAATCTCGAAACCTCTCCTTTTGTGCACCTATTTTGTGTGTTTTGGCGAATTCTGTGATTTGGTAAACAGCTTATGGAGGAAGGGAGTAAGCAGAAGAGCAGCATAAGAAGATAGTGGTGGTGATCTTTAATCCTGCTACCTCTTGGAAAAGTCTAAATGGCTGCCACTGTCAGGTAAAGAGATCTAAAGAGAGCCAGACCACCCATTAGTTACTTAAAGCAGCAGGTGGCAAGGATGATGGTAGTTTCAGCAAAAGTCTTCCAGCTGTTCTTCCCTTTTAAAGGACAGAGCACTTATGTGCATGGCACATAACTAGCCCTGTGCAACCTAATTTCTATTGTGAGGGATTCAGGTGCCACTCTTTCAGCTACTGGTCTTGTCAGCTTCTCTCTATGCATTGGATAGGAGAAACCTTCTGCAGGCTAAACATACCCAGTAGCAAAATAACCTGATCTAGCATTGCTGAGAGTATTCACAAGATTTCAAATGTGGACTTTTACATGCATTGTAAACACTGAGGACTTTATCACACCAACCTAATATTCTGCAACAATCTTGTTAGTGTAAATAATGGATCCATACCCATGTTGAGCACCTTCATCTCTGAATATCGGGCTCTTCCTAAAAGCCTAGGATATTAGAGGTATTGTCATAGAATATGTGCAGTTCCGGGAAGTGCACTGATGTTCTGTCCAATTAGTAGTAGTAGTAGTAGTAGTAATAGTAGTAGTAGTAGTAGTAGTCATATTGCAATCTCACCATTTCAGTATTAAAACAAAAAGGCAAAGATATATAGATTGGATAGAGATACAATCTGGAAATTATTCCCTAAGATGAGCACTTAAATTACTGGGCATGTTTAGTCTGCAGAAGAGAAGATTAAGAGGAGACATGTTAACAATGTGAAAATATTTGAAAGAATGTCATAAGGAAAAGGGAGCAAGTTTGTTTTCGCTGTCCTCGAGACTGGGAACCCTTCTACACTTGCATTAAAACCTGAGAGAAGGCAGGCTAAAAGGCGGGTGGCTAAATGACATTTAGCTAAAGTATGGCAGAAATCAGGTTAAGGTCTGGAAAGCATGTATTTAAAAGGTGCCCGTTATACCCAATTCTTTCTGAAAAACACACACCTTTCCATGCCTGTGTATCTCAACAGGCATAGAAAACATATGCTTTCCTTCCCTCTCTCCCCCCTTGAGTGGACTACTCCACAGCACATGCATTTCTGAAAAGCCCAAAACATCAAACAGAGACCCGGGTGGCTCAGAAACACAAGTGGAAAGCAAATACGACTTTCTCAGATTCTGTCTTTTACACTTTGTTAAATTACACTTTGTTAATTCAAACAGAGCTTGAATTAACAATAGGGAGAAGTCAAAGATCCGAGGGAAAGGGTTTTTTTTAAAAAAAAAATGCTCCATTATGCACTGGACCTAACATGTACATATGCACATTACTGTCCACCCTCCATCTTAATCTGTATCCAAAAAAACCTGCTGTGAATATGACAGAGGATTATGCAGTGGGAGTGAAAGGTCTGTGTTTGGACTCCCTTTGAGGTCCCACATTTTAAAAATGGACTTCTTTGTCCCATTTTTTGTCACTGTCTGGAAGTGACCTAGGACTAAGAGCAAAGAGATTCCACCTGAACATTAGGAAGAACATCCTAACCATAAGAGCTATTCAACAGTGGAGCTCATTGCCTCAGAGTGTGGTGGCGGCTTCTTATCTAGAGGTTGCTAAGCAGAGGCTGGATGGCCATCTGTGCTTTTATTATGTTTTCCTGCATGGGAGGGGGTTGGACTGGATAGTCTCTTCCAACTCTATAGTTCTGTGATTCTATGACATAATTTTACTGTCAGCATAACAGCACAGAAGTGGAAGGCACCTATTGTGCTAGATGGGAACATAGTGGGATGGGGAGCTATTTCACCCATAAAAAAACTAGAGATGAGAGAAGGCAAACTGGTAGTGGGATGCACACACCATTGTAAGACAGAGTATGTCACCAGTTGTATTGCTGTTTTTGTCAATGTGTATTTCATGCATGATGTATGTTTAAATGTAATTTCATGTAGTAGAAATGTAATAGACTGTAATAGAATTGTATGTGCCAGGATGTATGTTTATACAGTAGAGTTAAAAAGAAGCAAAGCAACTAGCTGTGAGAATGTGACCCTGTGACCCTGAGTTCTTGATGTGTGAAACATTATTTATTTATTTATTTATTTACAGTTCTTATATTCCGCCCTTCTCACCCCGCAGGGGACTCAGGGCGGATTACAGTAAACACATATATGGCAAACATTCAATGCCAATTTGACAAACAACATTTAACAGACAAAGGCTATTTAACTTTTTTTTTCTGGCCGCCAGAGGAGCTGCTGCTTTTCATCGTCCATCAACGACACCGATGAAGTTCTTCCGCATTCCACATTCCCCGGAGTCTTCTTTCTTTATGGCCCCATAAATTAGTTAAATTTAGCCTCCCACACAAGGTGGTGCCTTATTTTCCTACTTGACAGATGCAACTGTCTTTCGGGTTGCAAAGGTCGACAACGGGCTACACAATGGCTGGACACCCACTCCAGCCCGGGCTGGCTTTGAACTCATGACCTTTTGGTCAGAGTGATCTTAATGCAGCTGACACTCAGCCAGCTGCACCACAATCCCGGTGAAACATTAGGGAGTGCCAGAGAGATAACTCCTTGCCAGCTGTAGTTTTGCTTTTGTTCCTATCTCGTTAGTTCTGTGTTCTTCATGTCTGTCTGTTCATGATGAATGTTGTGTTTTTGGAACTGCTCAAGTAAATCTGAACCTACTTTTTACCGTTGACTCTAGAGTCAATTATTCAGTGCTTCCGTGATACTTCTGCTAGTCCTAACAGTTTTGCCTGCCTTGTGTGATAAAGTCCAAAATCTCCTACTATCTTGTTTGGCTCTTCTGTGCCTTACAAGAACATTCAGAAGCTATGCCTGTCTATGGCCATTTTCAATTATATCCCTCTTCAGTGAGTAAATTCTCTTGTGTCTGGACTTTTAAGGGTGTGGTGGTACACAACTCCCTCTCCTTTTATCCTGAGTTCATTGTGCAGGGAATATCTCCTGGGCTCTACCAGTGACACTTAGCTGAACTCTCCTTCTGGCAATCAGATTTACTTCCAACACTTGCAAGGTTTGCTGGCATCCTTGCTTCTTTTGTCACAGACACAATTTGTTTCTTTGTTTTATATAGAAGCCAGGGTTAAGTTGTGCAGCTTGGTATATTCTTCACAGCATACAGAGTGTGTGAAAGCAGTGAAGGTCAGAGATGTCATAACAAAACAAAGCAATGAAATATGAGGACGTCCAACACATTCTGGAGTGGGTGAGGACATTTCAAACTGAAGAAATAAAGAAAATAAAATGACTAGGGAAGAAAGCTTCTTAATCCAGCAGCTGCTTCTATTTTTTGTTGCTACTGTGGTTCAACTTTTACTGAAGCTGAAGAAGTAGGCATACTACCTTGCTTTGCACCGCAGATTGCTCTGTTTAGTGTATTGATTTATTGCAATGGCTTGTATAAGACACCACACTATGGCAAATGACATGGGAGGGAAGGTTTAGAAAGAGAAAAGGCAATGAGACATGAACCAGCCATCCTTTATTCCAGCTTTGTGGCTTATCGTTCTGCATCTCAGCACCAAAATTGCATAGGCAACAGATCCACAGTTCTTGCTTAACTATTTCAGACTGCAGCTGGAAATATAAAATTATGTAGTTGAAGATTGTCCATCATAAGAGATAAGCACACACACAACAGACATGCCAGAGAACATGGTGTGAACCCAGGCATGTCTTCACAATTCTTGCTTTTCCTGCTTCTAGTCTAGGTGCAATATTATATGCTAGCTAGTCGTTTTTGAGAAATCTTCACATTTTGAGGTGCCCGTGCAGAATATATTAGCCCAGCCAGGAAGGTTACAAGGTTAATGGTATTATCAACACCTTTGAAAAATCCAGTTGAACCAAGACAGTTGCCTTAATTACCTCTTGTATTGCCTTGAGCAAAACTATAATATTGGCGACTGGGTGGTAGCTATCCAAAGTAATCTTGGCTTTCAGTATTGAAGTTTTCTCCGACTGAAAAAAAAGAATGCAGACTGGGTGGGGACTTCACTTGCTGTTGTGATGGTTCAGAGCATGAAACAGAATGGGAGAAGGCAGGAGAACATATAGTGTCTGATGGGATTTGTAAAATGAAACAATATATCTCCAATTGCTTTTAATAACTGGTGGACAAAGATCAAGAGACGATCTGCTTAATGCGGAATGCACTTTTTTCTCAAAATGTCTCTTTAAGGAAGGGCAGTGGTAGTCTTACCTGTAAACAGAGGTACTCTCCTTAAAGAGCAATTTTGTTTATCATGAAAAAGAAGTAAATTTTTGCCTATTTCATGCATCATTCCATTTTTACTGTCAGACAGGGAGTATTCTGGGAGTAGTTCTTAGGGTATTCTGCTTTCTGACCCAAATAATTTGGCTGATTTTTGCTATTGTGCACAATAAAATCATAAAATCATAGAGTTGGAAGAGACCTCATGGGCCATCCAGTCCAACCCCCTGCCAAGAAGCAGTAATATTGCATTCAAAGCATCCCTGACAGATGGCCATCCAGCCTCTGTTTAAAAGCTTCCAAAGAAGGAGCCTCCACCACACTCCGGGGCAGAGAGTTCCACTGCTGAACAGCTCTCACAGTCAGGAAGTTCTTCTTCATGTTCAGATGGAATCTCCTTTCTTGTAGTTTGAAGCCATTGTTCCGTGTCCTAGTCTCCAGGGAAGCAGAAAACAAGCTTGCTCCCTCCTCCCTGTGACTTCCTCTCACATATTTATACATGCTACCATGTCTCCTCTCAGCCTTCTCTTCTTCAGGCTAAACATGCCCAGACCCTTGATCATTTTAGTCACCCTCCTCTGGACACATTCCAGCTTCTCAATATCTCTCTTCAATTGTGGTGCCCAGAATTGGACACAATATTCCAGGTGTGGTCTAACCAAGGCAGATTAGAGGGGTTGCATTACTTCCCTAGATCTAAACACTATGCTCCTATTGATGCAGGCCAAAGTCCCATTGGCTTTTTTTGCTGCCGCATCACATTGTTGGCTCATGTTTAACTTGCTGTCCACGAGGACTCCAAGATCTTTTTCACATGTACTGCTCTCGAACCAGGCGTCCCCCATTCTGTATCTTTGCATTTCATTTTTTCTGCCAAAGTGGAGTATCTTGCATTTGTCACTGTTGAACTTCATTTTGTTAGTTTTGGCCCATCTCTCTAATTTGTCAAGATCGTTTTGAATTCTGCTCCTGTCTTCTGGAGTATTGGCTATCCCTCCCAATTTGGCATAATCTGCAAACTTGATGATCCTGCCTTCTAACCCTTCATCTAAGTCATTAATAAAGATGTTGAACAGGACCGGGCCCAGGACGGAACCCTGCAGCACTCCGCTCGTCACTTCTTTCCAGGATGAAGAGAAAGCATTGGTGAGCTCCCTCTGGGTTCGTCCATTTAACCAATTACAGATTCACCTAACCATAGTTTTGCCTAGCCCACATTGGACTAGTTTGTTTGCCAGCAGGTCATGGGGGACCTTGTTGAAGGCCTTACTGAAATCCAGGTACACTACATCCATGGCATTCCCTGCATCGACCCAGCTTGTAACTCTATCAAAAAAAGAGATCAGATTAGTCTGTCATGACTTGTTTTTGATAAATCCATGTTGATAAATCCATGTTGTTTGCAGACCACTTCCTTAACAATCTTTTCCAGTATCTTGCCTGGTATCGACATGAGGCTGACTGGACGGTAAATGTTTGGGTCATCCTTTTTTCCCTTCTTGAAGATTGGGACCACATTGGCCCTCCTCCAATCTGCTGGAACTTCTCCCGTTCTCCAAGAACTCTCAAAGTTGATTGCCAATGGTTCTGAGATGACTTCCACTGGTTCCTTCAATATTCTTTGGTGTAGTTGATCTAGCCCTGGGGACTTGAACTCATTTAGAGTGGCCAGTTATTCCTGGATGACTTGATTCCCAATTTGGGGTTGAATATCCTCTAATCCCTCATTCACTCCATCTTGTTGAGGTTGAAGATGACTTTCTTTTTGTGAGAAGACTGAGGCAAAGAAGGCATTAAGTAGTTCTGCCTTTTCCTTATCCCTTGACAGCATTGCCCCATCTGCTCCTCGAAGAAACCCTATCACCTCCTTGATCTTCCTTGTTCTACAGACATAAGCAAAGGAGCCCTTTTTAATTGTTTTTTTATGTCTCTGGCAAGACTGAGTTCATTTTGTGCTTTAGCCTTGCGAACCTTTTTCCTACAGGAGTAGGGAAACAAAATGTATCAGGTTGGCCTAGGAAAGGGGCAATCCTTGTAAACTGTCTAGTCAAACTTTTTCCTCCTCTTGTTCTGAATCTCTGCTTTGTACTCACCATATGTTCCTTCTTAGTTTACACACTGAAACTGAGACAACTATGCCACCTACATCTTGTTATCAGGAGTTACACTCTGTGATTTCATCTATTTCAATAATTGACCGCCTTATTGGTTAGGAAAACGTTTTTTTATCCCCTGAGCTCTTTATTGTCATTATTTCACTAATCAAGCCTCACTACTGTTTAACCCCATTGCCATTACAGTAGGAAATGTATAGAGCAATTGTGACCAACATGCTCCACTGGAATTGGGTTTAAAGCAGTGATCATTTCCCCCAAAGGACTGTTTTTCAAAATTAATCAACTAATCCAATAAAACAAATCCCGCTGCATTTAGGGAATGAGTTGAAGGTTCTCTTCCCTGTGCTTTCATGAATTCTTCCTGCCTTTAAAACTAGAAATTGAGGAACATGAAGATTAAATCAATTCTATACACAGAAAGATGATGGTTTTAATTTTGACAGCAGGATAATTTTAATTTGGGTTTTGGAGAAGGATTTTAAAGCTTGCTTGGTTAGGAGTAAGTTCCATTGAACCAAAAACTGTATCCACACTACAGACTTATAGCATGCTTTAACTGCCATGGCTCCATCCTATGGAATCATGGGATTTGTAGTTTGGTGATATGTTTACTTTTCTCTGGCAGAGAGCTCTCAGGCAGTAGTTGCCATATTCTTGTTACAGCATAAGAACTAGCTTGTGGGTTAAGTCAAAACTGCTCACAGGATTACACCCTTTAGTTTGTGAATTTATTATTTATTTTATATTTATATCATTTCATTTCAAACATTTATACCCCACCTTTCATTCAGAAAAGCTTCCAAAGAGGATTGCAAATAATACATTGGGTGGTCCGCTGCCCGGGTCTTACAGTCTTAAAAAAAAAACAGAAATGTTTGAGTTCCTTGTTGTTCTATTCTGTGTGCTATTTACAAGATTAGATAAGGAGGTATGCAGTTCCCACTTACAAAAGCAATTGTATACTCACCCAACATACAATAGGCTGGCTTACAACCTGGTAAGCATACTTATGACCTCCTTATCCAAGGACCAGCAGAGTGGCTAAAGGGTGCAGTGGGATGTCACCAGCCAAACTGCCTCCTACCACTGCTGCAGAAAGGCTGGCTGGTTACCCCTATCTGTATGAATATACTGGTTGAGTTTATATACTGGTTGAGTTTATCCTCTACCAAATTGTTAGCTTTAAGATTGCAAACATTAGAAATAAAAGGAAACAAAAGTTGACAGATTTGTCAATCACTACAGCCAGGGCAACAGATGTGTGTACTTATATAATCTGTCAGCTAGGGTGCATTTTTATCCCATTATTATTATTATTATTATTATTATTATTATTATTATTATTAATTTGACCAATCATGTGACCATTTCAAAATACAACATGAGTGAAAGACAAGGCAAAAATGAGAGGACAGCAGCTGACCTTCTATTTACAATCAGAATCTTATTTTCCTGGTTCTTCTTTCGGGAAATGTGCTCTTTTCTTGATAGCTTTCAGAATAAAAAGGCTTTCTCTGATTATGGTGGATCTTTCATGTCCTTGCAAGAGGAATGTCAGAAGGCCATTTCTGAAGAGGGACCTAAAGTTGGATAATATTGGATGTATTGCAGATCAGTTTATGCTGGGCAGTCAATCAAGAAATGTTCGATATCTTCCACAGTTTGTCCTCCCCATACATAGAATCTCTCACTTCTTGGGATGTTACAATAGCGCCCAGTTTGCACCATAATACCGAGTTGTTCAAACCTACCCCTAGTATATATCCCACTAAAATTACTGTCTTCTTTTTGGAATCTGAAACTGGAAAATATTTGTCAGGCACTCATACATCCATACGGCTTTATGTTGCATGTTGGATTGTGCAGCAATTGTTCCTCCGCTGGTGGGCTGAAACAACTATATCACACAATCTGCTTGTCACATCTTAAAGCACTTTTAATTCTCTTCAAATCCAGCAGAAACTCCTCTATCGTAATCACACCAGATTCGGAACCTCTCTGTCATCTATTTTCTCTATCCATAGAAATATGTTAATTATTCTTGGTTGTTATTGCTGTTTTCTGAAGAAGAAAAAACCTAAATAGAATGCTTGCTGAGCATTTATCTGCCTAACTGCTTAACGAGGGAATTAATTAATGTTCATGAAGAGATCTGAAGAAAGCACTGTAGGACACTTAGTATTATTAATTTATTACCTCTTCATTATTAAATGTCACATCCGCTATGATAATTCTCAGAGTATACTTAGTAGCAAATCAGTTTACAGCTCCCCACCAGCATGGTGTGATCATTATATTCCTACCTTCCGTCCTTTAGTTTACTTCCCATAATCACATTTCCATGGTTCATAGTGTTAATACCTGTGGCTTCTTTCTAATTCTTAAATTCCTGCACAAGCTGAACAACTAATCTTGAATCTGCCTTCATAAACAGCTGTTGTTGTTGTCTTATTTTTCTTACAAGCAACAACGTCACCCAATGACCTTTCTACAGCTGGAATGAATCCATATTTCCCTAAGCAACCTCTTCAAAGCACTGGGTATAAAATTAGCTCTACCTGAATGGGCAGCAAAGATATCTAAAATGGTGTGTATTGAGTATTGTGACGACTGACCATTGTAATTATATGACTGTATTTTGCTATTTTAATGTTTTAGTCTAATATGGAAATGATGTTTTTAATTATTGTTTGTAATATTGTTGTTGGAAACCGACCTGAGTCCCTCGATGGAGGTGAGAAGACCGGTATACAAAACTGCTAAATAAAATATTTTAATGAAAGCTTTCTCCCAACCCACTCTTCAAAAAATGTAAGAGAGAACTCCAAAGGCACAAATTTGCAGCACTGTTAGAAAGTGTTACTTATCATACTAGACTAGGTTCCATTTTGTGTACTTATTTCATTTTAATTCATTTTTAATCTTAGTTTAAGCAGAGGGGTTGTGGCTGAGCACAACAGAATGACAACTAGGTACTTTGAAAATCTAGCAATCATATATAATACAATCATATATAATGATACGGCATCATTCCCAAGGGAGGTCTTAGGAAGACATGTGCTTCCAAGGGCTGCTTTATTCTCCTCAAGTATGATTCTAGGAATTATGGTGTGTTATCATACAGCATCATTATAATGGACAAGCTGATGGCACCACTAAGCCGCATTTAGACTGTTTCAAACTTTAAAAATGGAAGAAAGTACCGGGCTACTAAAAACCCTGATCCACTTCCATGCCATTGTACTTCTGATTTCCATGTATGAACATGAGACAATGGATAAAAGCTGACAGGAATGGAATCAATGTTTGAAATGTGATGCTGGAGAAGAGCTCTGTGTATGCTGTGAACTGCCAAAAAGACCAATACAAGAAGACCAATACACTATAGGAGTATAGTGTCTAGATGCAGGGGAGACATGCTACCCCTCCATTCAGCCTTGGTCAGTCCAGGCCTGGAATACTGTGTCCAGTTCTGGGCAGATGTTGACAATCTGGAATGTGTCCAGAGGAGAGAGACTAAAATGATAAAGGGTCTGGAGAACAAACCCATATAAGAAGCAGCTTGAAGAGCTGGGCATGTTTAGCCTGCAAAAGAGAAGGCTGAGAGGAGACATGATAGCCATGTATAAATATATGAGGGGAATTTATAGGGAGAAGGGAGCAAGCTTGTTTTCTGCTGCGCTGGAGACTAGGACGCGAAACAATGGCTTCAAACTACAAGCAATGAGATTCCATCTGAACATTAGGAAGAACTTCTTGACTGTGATTGCTGTTCAGCAGTGGGACTCTCAACCTCGGAGTGTGGTGGAGGCTTCTTCTTTGGAGGCTTTTAAATGAGGCTGGATGGCCATCTGTCAGGGGTGCTTTGAATGCTATTTTCCTGCTCCTTGGCAGTGGGTTGGACTGGATGGCTCACGAGGTCACTTCCAACTCTGTGATTCTATTATTCTAAGACATCAAGTCTAGAAGACAAAACTTCTATCATAGTTTGTCCACATCATGATGGCTCATTACAAAAATTGATAATGCTTGGTTAAATTGCATGAAGTAGGAGAAAATGAACACCGCATTACAAGTGGATTGGTTCAGTAAAAGAAGCCAAGTTCCTAAGTTTACAAGATCTGAGCATGTCTTTTGAAAAGAAGATGTTTGAGTTGAGTTTACATGGGCATGAAAGTCTGGATTCACCTTGAATTGACTCCTGTCAATTCCAGTACAATCTTCCAGTACTTCTGGTGAGTCTTGTGGATTATCTGAGTTAGCCAGGGTGGAGCCAGTGCATGCCACTGGCAGGGCAACATAAGAGAGCTCCCGTGTTGTCATACAATCTATGGAGGGAAACCACGTGCACCACACACGTTCAGGCATCTCCCCCCCCCCCCATGTGATTACCCTCACATGGATCTGGGTGATGCAGGATGTTGGATTCCCCATGCCCTTATACAAACTGGAGCACAGGCAGCAACTGCCACTGACATCTTATCAGATATTTAGCCACTTAAATGTGCTTTCCTAAAAGCCTCTTATGAAACTTTACCACAGCTGTAAATCTAACCCATAATTCAGCATACTTGGTGTCCTCCATGTGCTTAACAAATACAAAAGTGCATTTTAAAACCAACTTCAAAAATTTCAAGTCCACTGATGGTTCAGAATTTTTAATTGTTTCTTCATATATACATTCATCACCACTTCTCAAGCATGAATGTATGGATGTGTGTCAATTTAGGTGCTATGGATTCAACAAATAGGGCATGGCAAGGAAACAGCTGTGTGTTTGATTAGATAATTTCCTGGACAGTTGGCCCTAACACCATGGCCTAAAATCTTGTCCCTGCACCCTACTACTGTACTATCCAAAGTTCTAATGAGCCTGTCATAATTGCTCTTATCCTTATGCTGCTATATGACCAATGCACTTTATTAACTAGCCCTACCTTCTAAATTGTTGTACACCAGTCTGCCCTCCCACAACGAGAGTTGAATTATAATATTGGTTATTGATTCTAATGCTTGTTTTACTATTGTTATAATGTTGTTTTATGTTGTTTTTATACTGATGTTATATATTTTCTATATGTTATCCTTTAACTCTGTTGATTGGGCTTGGCCCCATGTAAGCCACCCCAAGTCCCTTCAAGGAGATGAAGGCAGGGTACAAAAATGAAGTTATTATTATTATAAACACAACAAGATTATTACACAGCAAACAAGATCACTCTGCTGGCTGTTGTATTGGATCACACACCAGACACTTCCCAACTGTTTAGGACTGTGTGATGTATCAGCAAACAATGCATGCAGATCCCAGTAGGGTGGCCTTTTGCAACTGACAGATGGTAATTTTGTCAGCACCGATTGTGTTTAAGTGCATGCCAAGGTCTTTAGGCACTGCACCCAGTGTGTCAATCACCACTGGGACCACCTTTACTGGCTTGTGCCAGAGTTTTTGCAGTTTGATCTTTAAATCCTCATATCGTGTCAGCTTAAATAATAAGTTGTTATTATTATTATTATTATTATTATTATTATTATTATTACAGCTCCATTATTCCTCAAGCAACAATAAACAATTAGCAGATAAGTAGTGTATGGAGGCAGTCAGCAAAAAGAATAACAGCACTCAAGCCCTGGTGTTTTACTGGCATTTTTGTCCTGTTGCAGAGCATTCCTATACTACTCTATTCAGAAGCCCTATTATGTAAAGAAGTGGAGCCCTAAACTAAAAATATGAGAAATGTTTCTGTTCCAGTTAGTGGTCTAGTGACCTGTCATCTTTTTCCAAAATAGACATTTTCTTTGCTTTTCTGGATTAAAAATGAGTAGCAAAGAAAGTTCTACTCTCCATTAGATTTTTTCCCCCAAGTTTTTATTTAAGACCAAATCTAAAGACCCAGTCCTGTCCTTGGAAAAGTGCATTGCATCCATTTGCTGAAATATTTTATTTATGTGAGGCAAGTATCAGTGTGCTTCAGCAATCTTTGCCCCATCGGATTCAGAGGAGGAAGAACAACAGGAGAACAAAGAGCATGTGTTGTCAAAGATGCTGTCATTGCAACATAATTTCTTGGCTGCCACCTGAAAGGGGAAATAAAACAAAAGATAGTAACATATTTTATGTGAGCTTCAGAGGCAAGGAACTGGCATTCGGTTACTTCTTTGCTAAAACACATCACTGGGTAAAGAAACATAGCTCAAAATGGCATCTTTGAACATCCTTATATAAACACTGGTTATGAGGTTCTTTTCTGAAATAAGCTTGTCAAACTCACAAACTCTTTCTTTCCTTCCATTTTTTCTCTTTGTAGAATCTCTTTATGGCCCTCAGCTGCTTACTTTTGTACAGCTGTCGTTGTGTGATTCTGTTATCTTTCTTCATTTGTTATCATAAAAAGGAACAAGTTTGCAGTATATGAGCTGGAACATCCAGCCACCTACAGCTTTCTCCCAACCTACATAGTCCCTGTGTGGTGATTCACCAACAAGCCAGATATTCTATCAAAAGGTGTGGGGATGAACATGATTGAGGCTCTGTCTGATATCTACAGTCAGCTCACTGTATCCACAAATTCTGCACCCACAGATGCAACTACCCGCTGCTTGCAAATATCACCCCCCCCCCCCAAAAAAAAATAATAATCCCAGAAGCAAGCATTGATTTTGCCATTTTATATAAGGGAAGCAATCTTATTTCCCTATCATATATAACGGGATTGGAACATCCACATATTTTGGAACCACCCATGAATAATACTCTATTGTCATGCTATTGTTGTGTCAGTATTCTTATATGTTCTTTTTATATGAATTTTCTCTTTCCTCCAAATAACATTTAGGCAAGCATTTTTATCAGTTGGGAAACAGTGTGCTTGAAACAGAAATGCTGACATTCTTTTATTTTTTCCATGTCAGGAGTGACTTGAGAAACTGCAGGTCGCTTCTGGTGTGAGAGAATTGGTCATCTGCAAGGACGTTGCCCAGGGGACACCCAGATATTTTATCATTCTTGTGGAAGGCTTCTCTCATGTCCCTGTATTGGGAGCCGGAGCTGACAGAGGGAGCTCATCTGCGCTCTCCCCGGATTCGAACCTGCAACCTGTCAGTCTTCAGTCCTGCCAGAACTAGGGTTTAACCCATTGCACCACCGGAGGCTCCATATGCTGAAATTATAAACTCAACTATAAAGAGGATTTTGTTTGCTTGTTTGTTTAGAAAATTTTTTGTCCAAAGGGCTCCCAAAGCCTCTTACAAATTATTAATTTGACAATCGCCTGCCCTCCAGTTTACAGTCTGAAAATGACTGAAAACCCAAGGAAAGGTGAATAAAAATTGGGGGAGGAGACTATGTACAGTAAATGTTGGCTGTCTTTCTCTCCCTCAGAGCAAAGGCAGATGGTTGGAGCTGCACAGATTTTCTATGATACTTCCTTGAGCTAAAAGGTAAAAGTGAAGGCTTCCCCTGACATTAAGTCTCATCATGTCCAACTCTGAGAGGTGATACTCATCTCCATTTCCAAATGAAAGAGCCAGCGTTGTATGTAGACACCTCCAAGATCATGAGACCAGCATGACTGCATGGAACACTGTTACCTTCATGCCAAGGTATTACCTATTGATCTACTCACATTTGCATGTTTTCGAACTGTTAGGTTGGCAGAAGTTGGGCCTAACAGTGAGAGCTCGCCCTGCTCCCTGGATTCGAACCACCAACCTCTCAGTCAGCTAATTCAGCAGCTCAGTGGTTTAACCTGCTGCACCATGAGGTAACTAACTATAAAAACCTGTGTGAGAATGATGAGCAGTGCACCTGGGCAGGACAGAAAAGGTGATGCTGGCCCAGAGATGGGTTCTTGTATCATTATTGCTAGCAGCTACACTCCACATCTCCTGACTGACTTGGAAGCTGGATGGAAGCTCCAGGCCCCCGAACTGCCCAAGTGACAGTGGCTGCATGGCTGGGCAGTGCCAGAACTGGTTCAGCATTCACCAACTATGATCCTTACCCCTTGAGCTGCCATTTCTGGTGTCCACCAGTCACAAAAATTGCACTCAACACAGCTCAGCATTGAAGTTAAACCCCTGTGCCGGCAAGGACTGGAGACCGACAGGTCGCAGGTTCGAATCCGGAGAGAGGCAGATGAGCTCCCTCGATCAACTCCAGCTCTTCATGTGGGGACATGAGAGAAGCCTCCCACAAGGATGATAAAAACATCAAATCATCCAGGCATCCCCTGGGCAACGTCCTTGCAGAAAGCCAATTCTCTCACACCAGAAGCGACTTGCAGTTTCTCAAGTCGCTTCTGACACGACAAAAAAAAGTGTTGAAGTAATGATGGAGAGAGGAACAAGAGAAATTGCTGCCCCCTCCCCTGCCTGCTCTAAACTCCTCCACATTCTGGATATCATCACTCCAAGTAGGAGCCCCCAGTGGCGCAGTGGGTTAAACCCCTGTGCCGGCAGGACTGAAGACCGACAGGTCGCAGGTTCAAATCCGGGGAGAGGCGGATGAGCTCCCTCTATCAGCTCCAGCTCCTCATGTGGGGACATGAGAGAAGCCTCCCACAAGGATGATAAAAACATCAAATCATCTGGGCATCCCCTGGGCAATGTTCTTGCAGACGGCCAATTCTCTCACACCAAAAGCGACTTGCAGTTTCTCAAGTCGCTCCTGACACGACAAAAAAAAATAACTCAAAGTGTCCAGCATCATTTTCATTCCCAGTGGATGCCACAAAGTGCAGATCGAGGGGGACAAAGTCAATTTCATCCCCTGTCCCCAGGATGCCTGAGCCCAGGGAAAGTGGGATAGTGTGTAAGCAACCACAACTGCTTTCCACATATCAAGCAGCACAGTTCATTACAAATACCCAAAGTCATTAATTAGTTACTCCACTTTTGGGAAAGTTCTGGAGTATCAGATGACTTCTGTTAACACAGTCTGAGGCTATATTAAGTTGTCTTGAGCACATCATGGCAAATCAATTTTATGTATCATGTAACTAACATAGAACGGATTCCCCCCACTCCTTGGCTTAAAAAGCAATGAAGATAAACCCCAGATGTTTTAATTGGAATGAAATAAATATTAAGATCAGAATTCCTTTGGGGTTTAAACTATCATAACTTGGAGTTCTGCTAGCTATAAGGAGGCAGTGGATAGCTGGTTATCTAACACTGAACAAGCTAGCTTGTTCACTATTGGATAAGAAACTATCCACCATCTCCTTACACAACAGTTAGGCTCAATTGTATAATTGCTGCCAGATGGCCATAAATCAATTTTCATGGGGTGTGCATCACAACATTACTACTTTGAATTTCTACACTGCTACTTTGAGTTTCCTGTTGGTCTGAATGGATCATTTCATCATTTAGAGTAACGGAATTAGTATAATTTCAAGTGGGGAACTTGAAATCTTAGAAAATGTCTAATTGTCCCAATGAATATTCAAATTCTGAAATTTTGCTCAAGTAAAAAAAAAAATGACAAGAATATTATGTTCCAAATAAATAATGCATTTTCACAGCAAAATGTTTTGTTTTTTCCCTTTTCCATCCATCTAAACCAATACCCATTTTTCAGCCTTGCTGTGTCTAGTGGTGTTTGGTTGGTTGGGGTTTTTTTTTTTTTTTTTTGCTGTTTGCTTGAGAGGAGGGTTATTTTGTTTCTTTATCAGCTTATGTGCATTGAGACTTTCCAATTTCCATATCACAGGGGCATATTTTCAAGAAAAGGGTATCAACCAGCTTTTGGAAACTAAATTATTGCTTGCAACTCATAGATACCATGATGCTGCTTACAAGGATTTTTCCTATTAAGGTTTAAGCAAGCGTAAGTGCCACAGAAAATAACCTTTCGTATGTGCCAGCTTAGGAAAGAGCAGATAGGAAGGGGAAGAATACAAGCAATTCTATCAGGAGTTTAAAGATATTGCTTCTGGCTTTTAATAATAGAATAAAACATAGGTAGTGGAACTACATAGAATACTTGGTGGAAGACCGTAATTTATTTGTACGCACATACAAATGGTGGGAATTATTTGTGAAATATTAACATTCCTAGTCTTATCTACATTATATAGCTATAGGAATTTGATCTGAATGAACTGCCAAGAGTCCTTCCTATGGAAGCCTGGGACATATGGATTGATGAAGAATTATTCCGTGACCTCTGTTAGAGGAACTAGAGCTACCTAGAAGAAAAATCAATTCTAAGTATGTACTTTGCCAAAAAGAGGCTGGATGGCCATCTGTGAGGGGTACTTTGAATGCAATTTTTCTGTAAGGCAGGGTGTTGGACTAGATGGCCCATGCAGTCTTTTCCAACTCTATGAGTTTATGAAACTAAAAATCCTAGGATTTCATAGGATGAAGCCTAAACACTTGCTCAGTTAGGTATACCTGTGTAATAGAGATGCATTCTGATAGTATACACATATTTATTATTTATGTATTTACTTTATTTACACCCCAACCTTTCTTCCCATGGGAACTCAAGGCAGCTAACCAACCCACATTTTGGTCATAGTTTTAAAAATGCAATACAGATATTTTTTAAAAAATTAAATAATACAGTGTGGATTAAGGTAAAAACAGATTTAAATATAATAAATACATTTAAAATAGCTTTTAAAACTCACAATCCCACCCCTCCCCCCCCCCCCCCAATGTCCTAACCACACCTCCACAGCAGCCTGCTCTTTACCCTTCCCAAATGCCTGCTAGCAGAAAAAGATCTTGAGAGAAGGCCATCCTGGTCTCTCTTGGGAGGGAGTTCCACAGTCTGGGAGTATAACAGGCAGATTATGAAAACTTTTGTTATCCCTAGAAAAGTTTGATAAAGTTTTTCCCCATTTTTAAAAATGTTTGAATCAGAGTCTTATATTTTCATTTCAAGAATATGGATGCATTGATGTGATGTAGGGGTGTTATATAAAGCAGTAAAAACCATCATATTTTGCATTCATCATGAGAAAAGTAGTCACATGTAAGGCACACCCTGCTTGCCCTGGAAACTGGCAGGGAAAGATAAAGCAGACAAAAACTCAGCTGTGTTGCCTCCCTTTCTGTACATCTTTTTGTACATTTTGGATTATCTTCGCTGTTCCAGTTGCTAACTGATCTACCTTTAGACACCTTCAGAAAGTGTGAATTCTTTAAAGACTCATTGTCTTTAAACCCAATTTAAAAGGAGAGAAGAAGGGCAACTCCCTGGAATCTGAGAACTCTAGTGGGGCCGCAGTCCTTAGGTAGAGGGGAGAAAATAATACTCCAAGAGCATTTCCTTGAAAATGTTTGTTTACCTATGTTCTGCTGACTCCCTACCACTGTAATCTGTCTCAGGGTGGATATGGACAACTTTTTATGGGCCTGCCCTTCTGCTTCCTCTCTGTTTCCCTCAAAACTTACATTTCCTACCATCCTAGGGCTGCTAGAAAAAAAGCTGTTAGCATTATCAGCTAAGACATACGGCACACATGTCCCTCTGAGGCTCCTTTCACACAGTTGAATAAAATCCCACATTTCCTGCTTTGAACAGAAAATGGCAGTATGGACTCAGGGCACATCCAGACAGCACCTATAGTGTGCACTCTCCCATGTTTTTCCCTGGGGCATTCAGACAACACTTCAGGGGGAAATGAATGCTTTTGGTACAAAGCAGAAAAGCCTTGCTTTGTGCTGAGGTAATTTGCTGGAAAGACCCGGGTCTTTCAGAAGACCCCATGCCATTCCAGGTGTGGGTGTGGTGGAGATGGGACCAGGGATCATGCGGCGTAACTTCTGGTGCTCTTCTGCACAGCTCTTACCCCCTCCCAAAACCCCTTTAAAAAGAATTTTAAAAATAAAATAACTTACCTAGCTACCATTAGACATGACATGGCAAGAGAAGGGAGGCAGGAGTGATTGTCCTCCGCCCCACCCCCCTTCTCTTGGTGCATAATTCCTACGTGCCAAGAGAGCGCCGGCAACAATCTAATGGTGGCTGGATAAGCTATTTTATTTTTAAAATACTTGTTAAGGGGCTTCGGGAGGGGCTGGGGTTGTCTCCATGTCTTCCCTGAAGGTTCCAGGAGGGTATCTGGACACCCTCCCACCCCCACCCCCACCCCCACCCCTCACATGCTTTCTGGGTGGTGTGTGGACTACAACCCAGGAACAATCATGTTTTTAAAACACAAATGCTCCTGGATTAAAGGGCTGTGTGGAATTGCCCTCAGATAACCCAGTTCAAAGCAGATATGTAGTTTTGTTTTGTTTTTTGCCTTGATATTCTGGGTTATATGGCTGTGTGGAAGGGCCCTGTTTAGGCACTTTTGCTTTTATTTCTTGATCCTATGTCTTTCTTTTGCTCTTGTTTCTGATTCCCCTTCCACTCATCATTGAAACTCTATCTGAATACTTTCTCCTTTCTTTTGTCTCTTTCTCATTCTATTTCTCTTATCAAATCTCCTGGTTGCATTCATCCTTTCTCCCCTTCACTAGTCTCCCTCTTTCTTCTCCTTTTTCTCCTTTTACTCTAGCTACTATACTCAATACATTCATCCTCTTCATCATGCCTTCTTTCCTTCCTTGTTTGTTTGCAACTCTTTCTTCCTGTGCCAAGAATACCATGAATTATATCTGGGATATTTTAAATTCTCTGCATATTAAATCTGTAAGACCAATTTAACTCAGGAAGATGTGTTATTGAAGGTACCAGCAGAGATACTATCACTCTGTTGATATTTTCCCCCATGAGCTCCACTTCTTAGAGACTACGAATACTGTACCTCTGCAGTATTTACATTTCTACAGCTGAAGTTACTTCTTTGAAGAGGTTTCATTACAGCTAGATCACCCAACAGTAGTCAGCTGTATTCCTGACTCATAATGCAAAAAACAGCAGGAAGTACTGCAGCTATTTCCTTCTTCCTAACAAATAAGCTGTGCTAAAGAAGTTTCCTTTGGTTTCTTTTTGCTTTCCTGTTGGTTTTTGCATCAAACTACAGTATACCTTCCCTTGAATTTACTTGATTCTCTTGCCTTAGCAAAGGATTGTGGGATTAATATGTATTAATCCTTTAACGTTGGACATGCATATGAGCAATATAATATAAAAGGGTCAGCGTAGTGCAAAATCAGATTGTAAGCAGAATACAGTAAGCTCAAAACTGATTTATTCAAAAAGTAATGCAAATTGCAATTCATATGTTTAGAGCCTTTCAAAACAAAATAAATAATGCTCCCATGTAAAAACCTGTTCTTGGTTGCAAATTATGTCTCTATAATGTGAAGAAATAAAATGATTCTTTTAACTCAACATCAACCCTGCAACATTACTTTCAGTATTATCTTGGGTTATAAACAACAAAAAGGGTGAGGGGGGAGATATTACCAATGGAAAATTGGAATAGATCTGGTACAGAAGAACATATTAAATAAACCACAAGTCAAGTTTAAACAGAATGATAGATAGTAAGGAAAGGTAAGTGGAAAGCAAGAATAGTAATAAGATAGTTCTGAAAAGCATAGAAAATGTCTCTATATTGGAGCTAAAAGAATATGATGAAGGCACTACAGCAGTGGTTCTCAACTTTTCTAATGCCGTGACCACTAAATAAAGTTCCTCATGTTGCGGTGACCCCCAACCATATTTTTGTTGCTATTTCATAATGGTAATTTTGCTACTCTTATGAATCATAATGGAAACATGTGATATGCAGGATGTATTTTCATTGTTAGAAATTGAACATAATTAATAATAATTATAATTATAATTATAATTATAATTATAATTATTATTATTAACTTTATTTGTACCCTGCTCCATCTCCCCGATGGGGACTCGGTGCGGATTACATGAGGCCAAGCCCAAAACAACTATTACATGAAATAAAACAAAATCAAAAATGCATATAATAAACAATAATAACGCAATTACATAAAACAAAAGACAACATAGCAATATAAAATTACAATAAACACAATAAACACAATCACGGTAACATGGGTGAGCTAAATGTAATGGATAAAAGAAAATTGGGTAGAAACAGATTAAAAACTCTGGTGAGATAAACACGAGATAAACAAGGACAGATTATTTGCAGAAGAGAGCTCGTTTTAGTGGAGGTCATGGAGCAAAACTTTCCTATGGGAGGAATGCACTCCAATAACAAAAACCGTTAAACTAAACACTAGTATGAGGATGTACATCTACTCATCAAATGTGCAGCAGAACAGCAGGGTTTTGAGGTTCTTTTTAAAGGTTTCTAGGGTAGGGGCTTTCCTAATCTCTCCAGGAAGTGAGTTCCAGAGTCGGGGAGCCACAGAGGAAAAGGTGATTGATTCCAAAAACAATATGCTCAGGGAGTATGGATGATGGGATTTGCAGTACCTTCAATCAATTCAGCTCTAACTTCCACAGACCACCGAGACCCCCACAATTTATAGACCTGGAACAAACTTGGCACACAGAACCCCAATGATCAACAGAAAATACTGGGGGGAGGGGGGGCTGGGAGGAATTGACAATGATTTACAGGAGATGTAGTTCACCTACAAATGGAGAGGCCTGTGAACTACTGTGCATTTGGACCCAACTTGGCACAAATACTCAATATGCCTAAACTTGAACACTGATGGAATTTGAGGGAAACAGATCTTGACATTTGGGAGTTGCAGTTGCTGGGATGTATAGTTCCCCTGCCATCAAACAGCATTGTGAACTCCAACAACAATGGAATTGAACCAAACTTGGCATACAGAACTCCCATTATCAATAGAAAATACTGGAGAAGTTTGGGGAAAATATGTTCAGACATGTAGTAGTTACCTCCTGCAATTAGTAAACTTCCACCAAACATGGTATTGGACTTAACTTGGCACACAGAACGCCATGGCCAGCAAAAAATACTGGAGGTCTTTAGGGGGATTTTACCTTGATTTGAAGAAAAATTGGGATAGATCTGGTAGTTGACATCCATCCAGAGAGCACTGTGAACCCAAACACCAATAGATCTGGACCGAGCTCAGCAGGGGGTGAGGGCTCGGCGACTGCCAGGTCATGTGGAGCCCTCCTCCCGGTTCTGCCCCTCTTAAGCTTGGCAGGGGGTGAGTGGCAGGCAGCCATGGCACTCCATGGATGGCCAGGCCGGACGAGAGCTGAGTAGGAAAGGCTACCCACACAGCAAGGCTGCGCGGGCAGCCCTCCGACTGGCCCCCGTGCCCTTCCGAGTCCGGAAAGGCGAATGGGCCGGGTAGAAAGGATGCCCACATGGCAAGTCCATGCAGGCAGCCCTCCGCCTGGCCCACTCACCCTTCTGAGTTTGGAAAGGTATGTGGACTGGGCAGAAAGGCTACCCACATGGCAAGGCCTTGCGGGCAGCCCTCCGCCTGGCCCATGTGCCCTTCCAAGTTTGGAAAGGCGTGTGGGCTGGACTGAAGTCACTGTGGATCATGAAAACTTCCAGTGATAGAGTGTATCCAGCAGTTTTGGTCCCTTAAAAAAAGCCCTTATAGGCCTGTCATTCATAGGGCCATCCCTAATTTGAAGTTGACTTAATAGTAATTAATAATAAGGCATTTGCAATTGATGGCATTATTTTCCTTTTCCTTTTTAAGATATATTAGCAATGTATTAGACCTGATAGTTTGTTACCATGTACTGTCTAGATTCAGGAATGGAATGTTAATCTCCCTTAAAGAAGGAGTGCATCTGAACAACACAAATATTACAGTTTGATATTACTTCACCTCCCATGGTTTCATTCCTATAGAATGAACCATGGGGGTTTTAAATTGATGAAGCCTTTAGATGTCTCTGCTAGACAGAGAAGTACAGATCGAAGTACAGATCAAGTATTCCACAGGATCCGAGATTTTATAGTGGCATCAAATTGCTATGCTTATGGAATGAGAATGCATTCTTGGCTTGCTTTAATAAGAAGATTACCTCCCTATGAACTTTTCTCCGAGCCATTCTCGGTTGTAACACGACAGCCTTGGCTGGTATTCCTTTCCTTTTATCCATATCATTTTTTTATATTGCAATCTGCTGCCACCTTCTCTTCTTTCATCTTCTGTAGTTAAGGATTTTATATCCCAAGTTTATTAGCCGCTGTTCAAATTTTGTTAAAAATAAACTTGAAGACTTGATTTATGTGAAAGTGTGGGTTGGATGTGACTTTAGCTGAGTGTTGAGACCAGAACAACTATCTATACATCAGAGATTGCACTGAAAAGACATTTTATTTAGCTTATTAAAAACTGTCATTGGTTCTGAGGATGAGATTCTTCTTCAATTTCGGAGAAACCTGTGATAAAATCTGTCAACAACTCTCTTCAGACGTAGAAACTTTTACACCTTTTTTTCAACAGGCAGAAGATCCAAGCCATTTAACTGGCCACTTGTCGTGTGGTTATTCACATTCATCTTTTCAATGTGTGAGTATATTATTTTATACAATGTACCTGACAAAAGAATATTAATACCAAAGGCACATAATATATGTCATTCATGCAAAAAAGAAGAGGTTATTTTTAAAAAGAATACAAACTCATATTAAACTGTCAACCTTCACTCATGAGAGAAAAGTTTGGATTCATTTTACCTGTCATTGTTGCACTTCTGCTATTCATTATGCTAGCTAGATTTCTGAGAGCACCAGCCCACAAAAGGTAACTTTTCCCAGCTTAGTTAGTAAAACACTTATATTTATCTGTGTTCCATTTGTTTCTCTAATCTGTATAATCTCATATTCTTTGAAAAGACAAATAAATGCACAGCTCTCTATGGTTTGAATGTCTCTGAGCAAAATTATCTTTAATAGGGTTTTGCTGGTGGCAGAATCCAACATCAGCCCCAACAACCCTACAAGAGGCAAAATACATTACATTTGCTGCATTTTAATGTCTACAATTCCTTAGAATAGTTCTGCATCTGGAACTTTGCGAGAAATTCATACCACAACTAAACCAAGGCATCCAACATTGCACTGGTCAGAAATTCAGACTATAATTTATTGTAAAAATGTGGTTTCAAGGCCAAGACCTGCATCATAAAGTTGACTACCAGTGATTATAGTGGGAAGAAGACCCAAAGGTGCGTCCATAAATGGTTGGAATCAAATCTCCATTCCCACTAGAAATTTTAAAACAAAGGCTAAAAGATTATTTATTTATTTATTTATTTATTTATTTGCCACATTTGTACCCCACCCTTCTCACCCCGAAGCAGACTCAGAGCAGCCTGGCAAAAGGCAACAATTTGATGTCACGCAGATACATATCAATAAAATAAATAAATACATTAAAATCCAAATGGTTAAAAACATCAAACATTAAAACATCATTAAAACAATGAAATCCAAATCACAATCCAGGGCTGTTCCATTCATCATTGTATTTTTTCATAATCACTTCTTGTACCGACCAAAGGCTTGGTCCCATAGCCGTTAGGGTGAGAAGGGAGAGGGCTAATATAATTTCACTGGGGGGAGTTCCATAGTTGGCAACCACTGGGAAGGCTCTGTCTCTTGTCCCCACCAAATGCACCTGCAAAGGAGGTGGGACCAAAAGCAGGGCCTCCCAGAAGATCTTAACCTCCAAGGTGGTTCATAGAAGGTGATATGTTCAGACAGGTAAGCTGGGCCAGAACCATTTAGAGCTTTTATAGCTAAAGCCAGCACTTTTTATTGTGCTCGGTAGCAGATTGGCAGCCAGTGGAGCTGACGTAACAGGGGGAATGTATGTTCCCTGTATGCCACTCTGGTGAGCAGTCTGGCTGCTGCCCATTGGACCACTTGAAGTTTCTGAACACTCTTCAAAGGCAACCCCATGTAGAGCTCATTGCAGTAGTCTATTCAGGATGTAACAAGAGAGTGGACTACCATGACCAAGTCTGGCTTCCCAAGGTACAGGCACAACTGTCACACAAGTTTTAAATGTGCAAAAGCTCCCCTAGCCATCACCAAGACCTGGGGTTCCAGGCACAGCAATAAATCTAGGAGAACTCCCAAGCTTTAAACCTGCACCTTCAAGGGGAGTGTAACCCCATTCAGCACAGGCTGTAACCCTATACCTGTTTGGCTGACCAGGAGTACCTCTTTCTTGTCTGGATTCAATTTCAATTTGTTCACCCTCATCCAGATCATCCCAACTGTCAAGCACTGGTTCAGGACTTGAACAGCCTCCTTAGCAGCAGGTAGAAAAGAGTGATAAAGTTGTATGTCATCTGCGTACAGATGACATTGAACTCCAAAACTCTGGAGGATCTCTCCCAACGGCTTCATGTAGATCAGTGGTTCCCAATCTTTGGTCCTCCAGGTGTTTTGGGCTTCAGCTCCCACAGTTCCTAACAACTGGTGAGCTGGATCAAATTTCTGCGAGTTGAAGTCCAAAACACCTGGAGGCCCAAACATTGGGAACCACTGATGTAGATGTTAAACAACATGGGAGACAATACTGAACCCTGCAGGACTCCACAAGACGTAGGTTGTGGGGCCAAGCAGGTGTTCCCCAGCAACACTTTCTGAGAATGTCTCTCCAGGAAGGACTGGAGTCACTGCAGAACAGTGCCTCTAAGTCCCATTCCCACAAGGTATCTCAGAAGGATACT
Source organism: Anolis sagrei (assembly GCF_037176765.1). Lineage (NCBI taxonomy): Eukaryota > Metazoa > Chordata > Lepidosauria > Squamata > Anolidae > Anolis > Anolis sagrei. The sequence goes on from NC_090023.1 coordinate 140,497,651, forward strand.
GTGGACTATGGTACTGAAGGCCACTGAGAGGTCCAAGAGAACCAACAGGGACACACTCCCCCTGTCCAGTTCCCTAAGTAGATCATCCAGAAGGTGACCAAAGCTGTTTCAGTTCCATGTCCTGGCCTAAAACCAGACTGTGCCAGATACAGATAATCCGTTTCCTCCAAGAACACCTGAAATTGTGATGCCACCACATGTTCCAGGACTTTGTCCAAAAAGGGGAGATTGGAAACTGCCCAAAAATTGATCAATTGAGTGGGGTCTAATGATGTTTTTTTTTTTCAGCAGCGGTTTTATGATGGCCTCCTTTAGGCCTGCTGGAATCTTGCTTTCTTGTAAGGAGGCATTAACCACCACCTTCGCCCACTTTTAATGTGCAAGCTACAGAGCCTTACGTTTTGCAAAATCTATCCAAAATATAGTGTGTAGCCCATGACATCAGTTTCCACCTGTGAAACATTGTGGTTATGTCATCTCAATGAATACCAGGACTGTGTATGAAATGCTGGCAGAGCTACTGGGTCTTATGGTTGATTTTGGCAATGAAGTGCCCTGATAATTTATCATAGAATGGGGTATCAAACAAATTTTCACCAAGGGCCACATCACCCTTCAAAGGGCTGTTGTAATTGTAAGACTATATAAATGTAACTATGTTATCCTGGCGTTGAAAGCCTTGCGGACCACATAAAGTGACATGGTGGGCATTTAACATGTATACCATAGAATCTTAAAACTATAGTTGAAAATCTCTACTATAGACAATGCACACATTCCTATTTCACTGTAGATTAAGTTTTAATGGGAATCAGAGTGTTTTATACATTTATATACTTTTATGTGCCATCTACTGTATGGATGTTCATCTGTGTGAAGGAGCTGGAAAACTTCATAGAATCACAGAGCTGGAAGAGACCACAAGGGCCATCCAGTCAAACCCCCTGCCATGCAGGAATACCCAATCAAAGCAGTCATTTAATAGAAGGTGCTCTAAAGATTGATGTTTCAAACCCTTGCTAGACAAATTACACAAGCCTCTGCCAATAAATGTGGCTTACGATTGCTTGAAAATAACTCAGAGAAAGGAAGAAAAAAAGGCCTTGCAAAATCGAATCCAATAAAACAGCAGGGGGAAAAAATCTATTATGCCAGCCTGGAATGCAAAGTATAATAAAATGGGAAATATGCAAGCAACCTTAAACTAAAAGAGTAAAAAGTAATCCACAGCACTTACAATAAAACACATAAACATAGAATAAGAGATGGGAGAACAAAAGCAAACCAGGGGCCGAACGCTTCAACAATTAACAGATTACCTTGTTTTAAAAAAATCAATGTAAAACTAGAAAGATGTCAGGAAGAAATAATTATTCATGGCTAATTACTTTTCTAGCAGATTATGTCAGTAGGTAAGTTTTCTCTGGTATCAATGAAGAAAAACTCTCCAGGGAAATCATTTGCAAAGGTTACCGAGGATATGAATTATTATCTGGTATGTGGGAAGTACATGAGTAAAATAGAATGAAGAAGGTATTACTAGTACAGTTCGGTTCATCAAGACAACCCAGTCAATGGCATGAATTGTCATTTATAGAAACAGAAGCATACTATTAATATGTTTCACACTGAAATACCTCTGGGAAGAAATAGTGGTTATAGCAAAACAATTTTCTATGGGGGACAGTGACAAAAATTGTGATAGCAGAAGGGCTTGCAACATGAGTCATAAAACCACTTTTTATAGCAAATGAAAAAAATAATTTCCAATTGATCCATTTTAATTAGAAAGCATTTTGTGAAGCTTCAGAAAACCCAATTCAATTGAAAAAAACAAAACAAAATGTTCTACATGCAAAATAGTTATGCAAACTAAACAACAGTGACTAGGAGGTAAATGAATATTGTTTAAGTCATTCTACCATAATGGCTTGAATTGTTAAGAAATCTAATGTGACATATTACCATCACTGGCTACACAACCAATCCATACAACTTGGTGAACGACAGTTGGCTTCTAAGAGGGTTGAATGAAAAGTAATGCCTCCACCTTCATAACTCCTCAACAGATGTCAGTACTGGTATGCAGGTACTGGCTTGTTCAGTAGACTCTCCTCTATAGTTTCATTTTGGCAGGAAGCCTTAGCATTGAATGGTTGTGCTGTTAAAGTGCAAAGTATGAAACCCTGTGCAGACGGTCGGTCAATGCAACTTAAGCAATGTGCAGTCATTGAATTCTTGACAGCAGAAGGTGTCACCCCAAAGGAGATTCATTAGAGAATGCAAACTGTTTATGGTGATTGTGTTGATGTGAGTACTGTGCATCGTTGGGCGAGAAAGTTTAAAGATGTTGAGGTGAGAACATCTGACTTGCATGACAAAGAGTTGGACATCTTGTGACAGCAACCACTAAGTTTCTCAAGCGAAAGGTTGACAAATTTTTTCAGGACTATCGTCATACCACTTAGAGAGAAATTTCAAGCATAATTGGCATTTCACAAGAACATGTGGGTCACATTATTGCTTTGCTTGGCTATCAGAAGATCTGTGCATGATGGGTTATAGAGTGTCGACTTCTTCCGTGACGGTTTCAGAAAACTTGTTCATTGTTGGCAGAAATTTATCCAGTTGTCTGGTGATTATGTGGGAAAATGAATAGTGGTAGTTAAAGAGCACATTCTAAGGATTATTTCTGTGTTTGATTTATTAAAATATTCCCATCCAAACCCAGGTAACAAAAGTGGAGGCATTACTTTTCATCCAACCCTCGTATAAATAAAGGTGAATGTTCTTAAGTTCAGATTTTGTGCCATTATACAATTTTTGTTTGATTACATTGAGTTTAATTTATTGATGTTAGGCTCTTATGCTGTTTTGATATGTGGGGTTCCTCTGGAATTATTATGTTGATATTTGTCTGTTTATGGGGGCATTGAATGTTTGCTGTTGTATGTTGGAATCCGCCCTGAATCTGCCTTGGAGAGATAGGAGAGATAAATAAAGTTTCATTATTGTTGTTGTTTCTCTGCAGATCTGTGGAGAAATTGTCCACATGAAATTCCTTTGCTTTTCAGTGCTGAAGCATTGGAAAGATCCGCATGGCATCAGCGAAGTTGAAAATGTATGTTCCTTTGATTTGGGTGATTTCAGAATTTTCAACTGCAGTGCTAGAAATCTGTTCTACATATATTTACTTATATGTGGCAATACAAGTGAACATAGGACTATAGCTTTGAACACATGGCTTCCTCAAAAGCATGCAATGCAGAATACTAAAGGATATTTCCATGGCACATCATACTACCATTTTGTATTCTAATTGTCTAATATTGGCCAGAATATGTAGTACTTCATAAATAGAGTTCTCTCTATGGGTAGTAGGACAGATCAGTCAAATAGCATCCATATTCATCAAGGGACTGCTCCGATGTTACTACATATGGGGAGGTGGGGATGACATGACCGATGCATAATGGGACCAATGTGCATTAGAATACTGTTGATGGTGTCCCACTGTATATCTTCAGTAATCACCACCTCTATTTTTCTAAGTATACATAAAGTTATGTAGGACATGATAGAGGATCCCACACTATTGTTTTATTGTTAAATTTTAAAAATAGATTATGCTATGACCCTTTTCTCTTTTCATGTTATCTACCAAGACCAATAGGGCCCCCCGGTGGCGCAGGGGGTTAAAGCACTGAGCTGCTGAGCTTGTTGATCGAAAGGTAGCAGGTTCGATTCCGGGGAGTGGCGTGAGCTTCCGCTGTCAGCCCTAGCTTCTGCCAACCTAGCAATTCGAAAATATGCAAATGTGAGTAGATCAATAGGTACCGCTCTGGCGGGAAGGTAACAGCGCTCCATGCAGTCATGCCGGCCACATGACCTTGGAGGTGTCTACGGACAACGCCGGCTCTTTGGCTTAGAAATGGAGATGAGCACCACACCCAGGGGTCAGACATGACTGGACTTAGTGTCAGGGGACTACCTTTACCTTTTACCAAGACCAATAAATTAATCTACATAAATATTTTTCATTCTTCACTTTCAATTAATGCTGCACGCATTCAAAATGATGTTTTCTTTGCTCATGGTCACACACTGTCATGTGTTTCTTAGTTCTGAAAGCAATTTTGTTAGAATTTAAATGATTTGACTTCTTTTTTCAACAAAATACAAAAGAGATATAAATCTATAGTTGAGTTTTGGTACATGATAATAAAGAATACTTTTTATATATATTAAGGAACTAAAATATCTTGAGAATGTGAATAACTTATCAACTTACCAAGAAGACAGCACAAGAATGCAGCTTTGAAACCTCCACAACCAATTTTTCAGAATATAGCTCAACAACAATGGTAGTACTACACATGACATCCATCATAAACTCTATACTTCCATATTCTTAGTGGCATCTACAGGCAAATGTTACATTTTAAGTAATAGCTCTTCAAGGTTTTAAACTTTTCATAAAAGAACTACTTGGGAGAGTTTTGTGTACTTTGCAGATGGAAAGAAGTGAGAACAAATAGTTTGTGGAGGAAGCTGCATTTGTCTTTCCATCACAATCTTTATGAAACACAGAATCATAATACTTGCTGTTGATAAATTCTTTTTCCTACAGAACTTGAATTAATCCACGTACACATGCTCTTGCAAAACTTCAAGGATCCTCCACCAGCTTTCTTTATTTACCAGGAATAAACCCTGTTCTTAAGAGTTTTTCCATATTTCAGAGCCTAACTCTTAAGGATTGGATTCTCTTCTCTGGTCCTCTCAGTGGGCAAGAGAAGATTTTTTTCATTTATTTATTTATTTATTGACATTTTTCATTTCCATTTTGTATTAAGTGCAGCTATGATTGTATCATTTTATTTTATTTGCAGTATCATGATTTCACAATGGGGGCTGCACTCTGTTAATGTCACTAGTGCCTGTTCCCTATGCTATCTCAAAGAGTCTGAGATTTTGACCATACCTAATTTGGGGAAGGCTATCCTTGAAGGTTCTGTTGCCTTCCCAAGATGTGTGACTGATTAACTTTGTGCATATAATACACAACCATTCCACATATTGGTACAGCTTTACTCTTGGACAGTGACAATTTAACAGTTCTATTAACAATACATACCTTTAATATAAAGACCAAGCACCTTCTTGGGTTTTGAAAGAAATGAATCCAAATAAATAAATTTAAAGATAAGAATTGTAAACAGTGGGTTATAGGAGTGAGAAATAAATTCATCATTTTGGAATGAAAAGTAAAGGCATTGTTATTTGAAACTATGGACCTCAGCACATGGAGAATTTACCCCATCATAGGACACTTCAGCCAATTTTCAAGCACAGAGGGGCACAGAGCCCATTATATGATGTATAAGCACTTCCTGTCATCATTCATAGCCCCTCATCCTTGAAATGCAGCTGAAGTGTCCTTGAAAATCATGTTCTGAGCTCCTAGCATGCAGCAGTTCTGTGCTGTCGCACGCTGGGCCTGTGCATAAGACTGTAGACAGGACATAAATTCTGTTTGCCCAACGGGACGCCGGGGCTGCCTCAGAGTGAAGGCCTTTGGATTTCCTTAAAACACAGAATCTTTAGATTGCTTAAAGGTTCAACAATGTTCTTTATTAAGGAAAACAAACAGGTACTTTCAAGTTTTCTTAACAGTGTATTGGCTCTTGCAATCTTGTTCACTGGGAACAGGCACTATCTTCTTAACTGTAATTAACTAATGGGGAAATCCTTAACTTCTAATCTGGGCAGTCTGTACTTGCCTCTGTTGGCGTGGAGCCCCTGCACCCGGTACCAACTGCGTCTGGCTTCCGCGAGTGACCCTTACCAAGCAGAGCTTTGTAGACTTCCAGGGGAAAAGAAGGAGTTCAGGTTTCAGTGATGGATGGCTGATGTCCTTCAGCAAAGGAGCTGTAAGGCTGTAAAATCCTCAGCCAAGTTGTGGGGCCTTTTCTCTCCGGCCAAGCTGTAGGCTGCATATCTCCCTGGCCAAGCCGAAGAAGACGAAGCTTTCTACAGGAGCTCTTGGTATTATGTCCTGCATGGAAAGCTGCTCTGTGTGGACTGAACCAAAAAGGCTCCTATTCCCTCCAAAAAACCCAAAAAGGGGGCGGGACCAGGGAACCTAACAATAATTGACAGGTGGCTTGCCCTATGATTGCAGCCAAAAGAAGCCACCTATCTGCAGTCCCTGAAACTTAGGACTGCAAACAAACATTCAATGCAAAGCAAACAAAATTGGAGCTCCTGGTACAGCTGTACCAGCACAAGTTCCATAGTTCCAGCTGGAAAACGTGTGCCTTCAGAATGGGGCTTGGAAAGGCAAGCAGCCCATAGAAATGTCTTAAGAAAGGGTCTTGGGAAGAAAAGCACCCCATGTATAGAAGTTGTGTCTTAAGAATGATGCTTTGGGTCTCCTCTAAGTGGATGTTTGAGATAGAGGTAGGAGGACATCCTGTGTGATGGGAGTAAGTAAATTCTCCATCTTCTTTAAAGAGAAGATTTTTCCTTTTTAAAAAAAAGTAAGACAGAGAGGAAAAAGAAAATTCTTCCCATGTTATGATTCAAAACCTGGGCAACAATAAGGAAAGAACTGAAGAGGCAAACACGTGTGATGGGAGACAGAATTTGAAATGGGATGAATGGTGGTTGAAAGGAACAGTTGCTTTTATTTATTTACTTACTTACTATATTTATATATGGTCCCGCTCATCCCGCAGGTGACTCAGGATGGTTTGCAGTTGGTGCCAAGACCATACAATACAATTTCAATACAATAAAACAATCGAATTATAAAACCATAGCAGAATCAATAAAAACATGTATCATTAGGGTCTCCTTGTTAAAAAACATCATCCAATCACATCATCCAACCATTCCATTTTCCTATGACTGTTACACTGTATTTGCAAATGCCTGCTCAAAAAGCCAAGTTTTAACTCTCTTCCCAAATGTTAAAAGGGAGGGGGCTGATCTGATGTCCTTAGGGAGGGCATTCCATAGCCAAGAGGCCACCACTGAGAAGGACCTGTCTCTCGTCCCCGCCAACCCTGCTTGTGACAAAGGCGGGACCGAGAGCAGGGCCTCCCCAGATGATTTTAAAGTCTTGGAAGGTTCATTTTGCATATGGACCCCCCATGCTTCTCAACATCCATGTGATGAGAAGGGATGGGTTTTAATTCTTAGAGATAAGAGTACAGCTATATCTAGGATGAACAACTTCAAATAACAAGAAGGGGTGATGAGACTTATTGCAATAAAGATAGGCTCACACACCCTGAATTGTAATGATGTTTAGATTGTGTAAGGATCTGCACCTAATCCAAACTGGATCTTTTAGAGTAAACACAATATATATTGTCTTCCTGTCTGACCCATTTGTTTCCAGCAGTCTTATAGTCCTTGTATTTTATGGAAAGTAGTTACAGATTAAATATTTCTTATCCAAAATGATCGGGACTGGAAGTATTTTGGATATTGATTTTTTTTTCAGATTTTGGATGCTCGTTTTTTTATACACACACACACACAATGAAATATTTTGGAGATTGGAACCAAGTCTAATTTTATACACATTATTTTAATTAATTTTGTGCCTGAGACAAAGTTTGTGTACATTGCACCAGCAGAAAACAAAAGTATCATTATCTCTGATGCCAATTTTCAATTTTTGGATTATTTTGGAATTCTGGATAAGAGATGCTCAACCTGTAATATATTATTCATACAAGAGCTTTCCATACATAACCAAAGAAAAGACTGTGAGAGTCAGCCCGCGTCTTCAGAATATAGCATACGAACTTTCCCTGAATAGCTTTATTATTTCACTTCCATGGTAAGCAAAGGTTTGGAGACCAGGGGTTAAAATGAATTTGATATACTTCAATGTGGAAGTGTGATAGAAGCAGGAGATGGTAACATATCTACACCATCTATTAATATAGTATCAAGAGTTATAAATTCCTAAGCATAATGTTTGACAGCGCACTGTCATGGAAGCAATAGATTCATTATAAAAATGCTAGAGGTGCATACATCCCATTGACTGTTTATCATTAACTGCATGGAGAGCTGATAGGAAATGTCTGGCTATAATTTATATTTCTGATGACTCTCAAATCTATTACTCACTTTTCTCCAATTTTACAGCTGCTCTGGACAGAATAGAAATTGAACACTAAGCGCAGATTCTGGACTTCTTTTTTATTCTATATTATCTAAAGCCTCCATATTGAGCTAACCTTCACCTCTAAACAGGCCTTCACTGACAAAGTCTCTTTCGAAATGAAGGGCTTTTTTTCCTCCATGAAGATGGCAGAGAAGGAGGAAGACTCATTCTGTTTTAAATTAGGATCTTTTTTAAAAAAAAATCTTAACACTTAACAGGTAAATTAAAAATTGAGTTTAAAGGGTGAAATCTTCACTTGGCTGCCAAGCTGTCCACATATAGTCTAACATTACAGACTTCAGAAATATTTTAAAACCTAGAATATCATGACTTGCAGCCCTGTCCACAGACCACCTCAATGAGAGAAATTGAAATTAAGCTTAGCCGACTGGCATCCTGCACATACTAGCCAGGCTCCAAAGATCTAGTTCTATTTGCCCAAAAGGGTTTTTCAGACTGTTTTTCTTTTCTTCTTTGCAAACCACTTTTGGACATTGAAAAAAAAATTAAGAGCAATTTGTGACACAGAAATTGGGGTCTGCAGTTCAAAGGAAACTGTTTTAAACACAATAGTGCCTACAGTCGGATTTTTTTCAGTTCTGACTATTACCTGGAATTAATTCTCATTGATTTCAGAGGGGCCTACATCCAATTACATTGTGTCAAGAATGTTAGCATTAAACTAGCTTAGTTTTCTCTGGATTGTTCTGTTAGAACCAGTATTTAAACCAGAGTTAGGTTTGCTTTGCATGTTTTCAGAAATAATGATAAAGCTTCATTGTGTGTTTTCTTTCTCTGAAAATCTTGGAAGGAAGACTAAGATTGACATTTAATCCTATTTGTGCCAGGTTAATTTCAGTGTGATTGATTTCAGCAAGTTCTTAGAATTCTCCCATTGAAAACGGTAGAACAAGAGCTTGTCTACACTTGCAAAACAAAAACAAAAAACCTGGACCCACCCTAAATGCAAGGCTTGATGTTTCCATGAAGCAGAGTGAAATCGAATCAATATCCTAGGGTTGTTTGTTTTGGTTTTGGTTTTGGTTTGCTTTAAACTGACTTTCCCCTGTTATGGGCAAATTCAAGGTTTATTATGGACATTGGGATCAGGTCCAGTTCAGATTGATTCACAGTCCAGATTGTGTTCATGTTGTCGCTGCTGCTCTTGTTTGTTGTGAGCATCTCTGCTGACATAAAGGCTGGGCACTTGCATGGCCAGTAAGAAGAAGGGAGTGATTTGCCTCCTTCTTCCTGGTCATGTACGTATCCCATTCTGACATTGCACAAGTGCTCCCACAACCAGGAGATAACGAGAAAATTGCTGGATTGCATGGCTGCCTCAGCATATGCCAGGACAAGGGCACAATGATTGCACAATCAGCAAGAAGGAGGGGCATGGTGTAGTAGCAGTGGTATGTGACATGGAGGAGGAGAGGTATGGATCACCCCAGTGGAGAAGATGCATTCTTGGGCCATCTGAACAACAGCCCTGAATTAAGCACATGTGCCAAATCCAAGGCTGCTCCAAGCGTATTTACACTGGGCTAAACTGCCAGGTGTACATGATCCTTAATCCTACGCCCACTAGTCATCCGCCATCAACTCTGCTAGACCGGCCACGTTGTCCGAATGCCCAACCACCACCTCCCAAAGCAGTTGCTCTACTCCGAACTCAAGAATGGAAAACAGAATGTTGGAGGACAGGAAAAGAGATTTAAAGATGGGCTCAAAGCCAACCTTAAAAACTCTGGCCTAGACACTGAGAACTAGGAAGCCCTGGCCCTTGAGCGCTCCAGCTGGAGGTCAGCTGTGACCAGCAGTGCTCTAGAATTTGAAAAGGCACAAATGGAAGACAAAAGGCAGAAATGTGCCAAGAGGAAGGTGCATCAAGCCAACCCTGTCTGGGACCACCTTCCACCTGGAAACCAATGCCCTCACTGCGGGAGAACATGCAGGTTAAGAATAGGGCTCCACAGTCACCTATGTACCCAGCGCCAGTACACCAGTCTTGGAAGACAATCGGAAAGTGAGGGATTGCCTAAGTAAGTAAATATGTAAGCCCACTTTCCATTAAACTTAGGACCTTGTCACATGAAAGCGGGACAAGCGGGAGGAAAGTGGAGAAAACTGTCCCTACCATCAGGACCCATGCCTTTCCATGTTCAGGGATAGCTGCCATCCCATCCCAGGCTTCTCTCAGGCCACAGTGAGGGCATTGGTTTCCAGGTGGAAGGTGGCCCCGGATGGGGTTGGCTTGATGTGCCTTCCTCTTGGCAAACACCAAAGTAGTTTTGTGTCATGTGATGGCCTCAATGGAACTCCTTTTCAGCAGCTCACAGAAACTGAGGGAAGACTGCATCTGATGAGGTCCTTAGTATGCCATCCGAGAATGATAGAGATATACAGCCTTATCACATAGGGAAAATGAAGCATCCTAGGATGTTTTCAGAACATTTCCTCCTCAATGTCTGCCAGATGCCATAATACAATGAGGAGGTATCCTGACTGCATCGCAGGTGGCTTTTCTTGGAAAACGGGAGGCTTCCCATGTTCCAAAGAAAACAATGGGACCAAGCCATCTGCGAGGCAAAACAGGGCATGTGGCACTGGGATAGGCCCACTAATTTGCCACAGGTGGTGGCAAATCGCCCCAAGGGAGATCATCCATGTAATGAGGTCCATAGAGTTGAAAAAGACCACAAGAATCATCCAGTCAATACGGCCATATAGAAAATCCTGTACAGAACTACACCCATTCAAATCTTGTGATAGATTTTTTTGCTCAAAATGAGTGTACAATTGAGGTATATTGTGTACAAAAATAAATATAATAGCTTGATTTTTGTAACAAATTGGCCAGTTCAAAGAATAGATTTCTGAATATGTGTAAAATGATATAGACTGGTTCCTCCATCCTTATGCAAATATCAGAATAGGATCACATCCAGCTATCTCAGTTTGGCAGGAAAAATATCAATTATTCCTCTACTGTTCTGTTTTTTTCAGCTGTTCTAAACTTCTGTATTTATCTCTCATCTTCTCACTTAGTAGTAATAATTATTATTATTATTATTATTATTATTATTATTATTAATTATTTATATGCCGCTTTTTCCCACAGTGGGGACCCAAAGCAGCTTCCAACATGTTAAAATACAATAGAAAATCAAACAACAATCAAATGTATAAATATAAAACATTGGAAGCAATCAAGGTAAAACTCAAGTAGGCATTCAAAACAATATACATTATTTTCCATCTTTGTTCTCAACTTTCTGATACATTACTGGCTACTCCTGTGAGGTTCAGCAACATAAACCACAATTAGCCTCTGGAGAACATAATTATCTGGATCATAGTTTCCATAAAACAAATAGGTTCTTCAGATCTGTGATTTAGGAAATCTATATATATTTGTTTGAATATGCAGCACAAACATTTCCAGCTCTTGGGGAAGAAGCAGTGGGGTGGGATTTTAGAACTAACAGCAGAACTCATATTGTTGCTTAAAAAAATGTAGTTAGTGAGGATCTCTCAAGTCATGTATTTTCTTTTGTGTTGAACCTATTGCTATCATAAAAATACACTTTCCAGTAAGAAGCAGGGTAATCTTGCATCTTTTGATAAAAAAAATCAGTGAAAGAGCCTTCGTTGGTATAGTGACTTGACTGTGGCTTGGGTTCACATGGGAATGTAGCCAGAACAGTGAAGCACATTAAGCTACGGAAAGCTTGAAGAGATGAAGAGGCAAAGAGGAAATTACAGTGGAGTTATCCTACTGCAGGCTATTTTTCTTACAATAATAAAAAGGTTTAAGTGAGTTTCAGATCTGATAATGGAAGAACAGGAGAATTGGTGCTGAAAAATGGGAGGAAATAACCCTTGCATTAGAACTGGAGAACATGTGGGACTATTGAAGTACAGAATAGATCTGATCACTCATGTGAAAAAAATTAAAATCTGAGATTTGAAAGCTGCTTTATGCACTCAGTTGAATTCTGTACTGACCATCTTGTTAGTTTGATGCCTTCATGAATTGATGATATCTAAGAAATATTGCTATTTTATGCAGCTTCTAAGCCCCCTTCCACACAGCTGAAGAAAAGCTGAAGAAAATGCTTTGAACTGGAATATATGGCAGTCTGGACTCAGATAACCCAGTTTAAAACAGATATTGTTGGATTTTCTGCCTTGATATTCTGGATTATATGGTTGAGTGGAAGGGCTCTAAGATGAATATGATACTGTAGTTAAAGCAGACTTCACAACTTTCATTGATAGGATGCTATCTATACTCTAATTTAGTGATTGGAAGCTAGTAGTCTTCTTGAGAGTGCTGGGACATTCAGAAACTTTAACCAGCATAGATATTGTCCAGCAACATCTTGAGAATCACCGTTATCCATACCTGCTTTAGGCCCCATTTACACTGTCCAATAATAATAATCATCATCATCATCATCATCATCATCTTTATTTATACCCCGCCACCATCTCCCCAATGGGGACTCAGGGCGGCTTACATGAGGCCAAGCCCATACAACAAATTACAATAAAATAAGATACAAGTTACAATAAAATAAACAACATTGCAGAAAAATACAGAACATATGACTACAATGAAAAAAGATATATATTTTTAAAAAGAGTAAACCAAACATGCAGTCTCAGAATGAAGTTTAACTGCATTGAACTGGATTTTATGAATTTACACTGCCATACAATGCTGTTCAATACCCTTAAAATGTATTCTGAGCTGGTGGGATCATAGACCTGCAAAGGTAGTAGAAAATGAACATGCAAAAATACTGTGGGACTTTCGAATCCAGACTGACAAAGTTATCCCTATGCCTTTCTGTGCAATGCCTTTTGAATGTGTTCTTTGTTCCTATTGAAATGATGGAGGAGGGAGAGAGTACTTACCTGCGGGGAAATAACAGACTGGCCAGAAAATCAAAAGGTAAGTTTTTGAAAAGGTCACAAGATTTCAGGCAAAGTGCTATATTTCATGTAGTGTATACAGAATAAAAATGTTGATATTTCATTGCTGGGGAAAGACTGAAACAGCAGCAGCAGTTGACATAACATTTCTTCCTACTTGTGCCATTGATTGTGTCAAAAATGAAAGCAGACAGCAGCATACTGCACTCAGATTATTGTTTTCACTTTTCAAGCCCTTTGTCGTTTTTGGAAGGTTGTAACCATCTTGGGTCTTTAGTTTTCTGACATATTGTGCCACACACCAATATCACCTCCAATTCACAGAGGCTGCAAAAAGAAGCAAATGCAATTTTCCCCCTCTTGGTTTCATGCAAAGGAAGGACTAAGAACATATAAATACTTCCTTTAGGTCGATATGTTCATTTTGAAAGACAAATTAATGTCGTTCTAACTCACGTGTGTCAAACTCAAGTCCGGTGGGCTCAAGTCACGTGTGTCACACTCAAGTCCAGCACGTCATGTTATTGTATGTGGCCGTCCAGATACTAGACTCCAACTTCTGTATTCCTAAGCATTAGATATAATGACCAGAGCTGATGGGAGTTGCAATACAGTAACATCTGGGAGGCTGCAGTTAATTCTATTTAGTCAGTATAGTGGGTTTGAATTTAAAATACAAAGCTTTCAGAAATGTCTGACTTTAAAACATCATTTAAACTTTCTCCAACCTCAGAGCCACAAATGTGAGGTTGCAATCCCCATCATCCTAGTCCACATGGTGATTGTTTCTTGTCTGGAACCAGGGCCAGCTAATACCTCCCAACAAAGGATTCCCCCAGGCAGTAAGAAGCCAAACCTTGAAACTGTTAGACCACTAAATGCTAATCAAGGTGGCCAACTGAAACATTCATATCCACCTCAAACATACAAGAATTCTTTCTCCCACCCTGGACATTGCCTAGTTTCCAACAGACCTCACAACCTCTGAGGATTCCTGCCATAGATGTAGGTGAAACATCAGGAAAGAATGCTTCTGGAAATTGCCATACAGCCTGAAAAGTTTACAGCAACCCAGTGATTCTGGCCATGAAAGCATTTGACAATATATATTTTATTGGGTTTTTTTACCAATAAAGTCATTGGTTTATTATATCTGGAGTCATAGAATCATAGAGCTAGAAGAGACCACAAGGACCACCCAGTCCAACCCTCTGCCATGTAGGAAACACAATCTAAGCGCACCCAACAGATAGCAATCCAGCCTCTGCTTAAGAACCTCGAGAGAAGAAGGCTCTTATCATGCTCCAAGGCAGCACTTTTCTCATAAACTTCTTGGGAAAAGATGTGATATAAAAAAGAACAAGAATTTGTGGAGACCTTTGTTCACTACTTTTGTATGTCAGCAAAACTACAGGACCAATATAAGAACTATTATACTGGTGCTATCTCAGTCGAAGGAATTCTGAAGGGCATGACAAAATGCATCCTACACAATCTAAAGGAAAGACTTTTCAATTTCCTGCCTGCAAATAAAAAGAGAATTAGCAATATCAATAGCATAATACTCATATAAAAACGAAATGCAAACTCTGTCTATTATAGTCTCCTCAAACTGCAGAGTAAAGAATATGTGTAGCAAGTACTGCACTTTACTAGTATCAAATCTCATTTAATTCCCATCATTTGGATTGACATCCACTGTGTTGCTGGAGACAGATAATGTTCTAAGCATGTCTGCTTTTGAGATATATCCTTCTGCCAATACCATGACTTAGAATTGGAATGAATAAGGAAGACACTGTTTGTTTCTCTCAGTTAACCATCAAGAGCAGATCACTAATACTCAAGAGGATGTACAAGTCAATCAAGAGCTGATGATGCCATGCCAGGCACCAGAAAATCATTGTTCCTCTCTGCACAAGTGTTGAGAAGGAAATTGTTAAGAAATAAATTAACAGAGGCTCCTCAGGTGCCCATGTAGATGTAGATGATGATGATTTACATATACTTAAGGTGACACACATCTCTACTTTCTCCCCATTTTATTCTCATAAGAGCATTCCATATTAATTCAAGCAGAGAATGAACAGTAATGTAGGACATTCACCCTTCCAAAATTCTACCTCACCGCAATGAATACTTATTTCAGTACCCAAAATTCTGAGGGTCCATCCAGACAAGGCCCCAAATCTCGCAGTTTTACCGGAGACATCCAAACAATGCCTCCAATAAAGGTGAATTAATTAGAGACAAAGCTGAAAAACCCTACTTTGTCCCAAATTAATTAGATACCTGGTAATTAGATACCTGGCCAGAAAACCAAGAGGGCAGCTATCCCCTCCCCCAAAGCCACCAAATAAGCCCTTAATAATTAAAACAATTTACCTGGCCACCCTTAAAGTATTTCTGGAGTCCTCTTGGTGCATAGAAATGATGCACAAGGAGACAAGGGGATGAGGGAAAAATTGCTCCTCACCCCCCCCCCCTTTCCTGGCATGTCATTTCTATGTGCCAGGAGGACTCCAGAAGTACTATAAGGGTGGCCAGGTAAATTGTTTTAATTATTAAGGGATTATTTTGAGGATTTTCTGGGTGTCTGGGTGCCCGCCTGGAAAGTACCAGGACAGCATCTAAACACCTCCCCTCCAGGAAAATGTGGGTTTTGGGGGGAGGTGTGGGGACTTAAACACATTCCTAAATGGGTGTCTTAAACCCAGTTCAGCATGCATTTAAGTGAAGTTTGGAAGTAGCCTAATATTCCAGAAAGTAAAACATTGAAAATCCTTTGCACCAAGAACTGTTCCTTTTGCTGTGTTTACATTCCCTAGGCTGTCTCTTTCCTTTGGATGCATAAATTCTATTTCTAAATTATCAACAGAAGTGTTAAACCAGTGCAGTGCAAGAAATTTGGGCAGTGAAGGAGATAATTTTTTTTCAGAAGCAAAACTCTTATTTGGGAGGCAAGGCCTTCATTTCTCCCTCTCCCTAGTAACTACACTTTGACCCTGTCAAAATCAACCCGCAAATCCCAAGGCCTAGCAGGGCTAGGGGAATTGGCAAAATGCCACTCATAAGTCGTAGTCAATGCCCAGAAGCAGTTTTGTGGTTCCCCAAGGCCTTCAAGAAATTTGGAAAATTGGAAAGCTTTCCTCCAAAACTGGTCCCCCAAGTACCACTAAATATGCTGTAGGATATTGGGGTAAGGGACAGATGTTTTGGCCTCCCAAACTTTTCTATGCCCAAGGGAATGCCATTTTAGGAAACAGGAAATTAACCAGTCCTGTAAAAATACCCAGCACTTCCGCCACCGTGGCTCCATCTTCATTGAACATTTGAAGCAGCTTCAAAACAATATTGAAGAAAGTGTTTTTTCATGTGAAGATGATTGTGTAGAAACCACAAAATATTAATATGCATTAAGGTTTTCTTTTGCATTGTTGGGTGGGATTTTGTTATCTGGCCACGACAGTTTGAATCTAGCTTCAAACTGCATTCAATAGCTCTATGTAACATGATTTTGTTTCTGGGTTATAAACATCATTTCCTAATTGGTTATATCATAAAAATATTGAAAAAATGTTTCTGCAGCACGTTTTGCTATAGGTTTTTAATGAATATATCATTAGTCTCAACATAGTTTGTGGCAGGCACAAAAATGAAGTTTCTGGAGTATAACAACTACTTTCAAAGTAAGTGCTAAACAATTAAACAGGAAATAACACTTTCAAGCCAGGAACAGAAAATATATAGAGTAGTCTAGTTATTGCAGATGGGACCTTAACCACATCTTGCATATGAATACCAATGCATTTGTCATTTCCTTTTAGTACTGCGTTGTAACTTCAGAAAAGCATGCCAAGCAAATGAAATGTCCTTTTCCTAGCATATATACATACACTAAAAATTCTTTTGTACATATTTGATATAGGCAAGCTGTGTACAATTTGCAAAGGTTTACTGAACTGTGAAGATTGGCATTTGTGCTATCAAATGCGTAGCTTTATTTGATGAAACTATTGAATGTTGCATTTAGCTCGTCTCAAGTTTTAAAGCAATCATACACATTTTGACTGTCCTCTCAGGAAGGAAGCTTGAATATGAAGCTAATCAAGACAGCTACTTCAGTGGATTTCAAAAGGATTTAGGAGAGAACCAAGAAGGGTTTCTGCTGCATTTAATGAAAAACTCTGCACAGTGCAAGGGTAATTCTGAAAGCTTGGAGAAAAATATTTCTTAAGGCCTGGAGGAAAAAGAAATATGAGCCTAAATCTCCATCATGCACCCATGAGAGAATGCTACTCACTGGTTTATAGCTGGGATTTAATCTGCAACACAGGACACATTATGTGAAAAGCCTATATGTGTGTCTCTGGTATGTTCAAACATGTAGGGCTTTTCAAATTTAATTTTCAAGGGTGAACTACAGTCTCTTTTGACAAAAAGGGAGTGAGATTTCAATTCAAAGGGATGTGGATAGTATTATTTTCTTTTAAATAAAATTAAAATTTTAAAATAGTAATACATCCACCATATACATTACAAACATATAAACATACACATACATAGACAATCTGCCACCCACAGTACAATTACCAAACCCTCAGTGCTACCTACCACCTTGGCTTCCATCACTGATCCCTGTGGAGTTTAGGCACTTTTTTATTTAACCTTCTAGGCTCCTAGCTCAATCAATTCCTCTTGTTTATATTTTTAAGATCTCCCGTCAAGTATGCTAAGGCCAGCTTCCAGTTTCTTTCAAATGTTTCATGGCTTTCATATTTCAAATTGCTAGAAATCTTGGCCATCTGTGCTGGTTCAAAAAGCAATGGTGATGAAACAAATCTAAGACAAGTCTGAGAATGAACTTGTTCCTGACTTCAGCGATATCACAAGTCATGTCAATTCCAATTTAATATTCAACAGGACCTTTGGTTTTGCCCCCATGATGGTTTTTTCTACAGGATGACATAAATAGAAAGGAAGTCTCTAATTTTAACACCAAAAGAAACCCATTGGTGAAGAGAAATGGGTTTGTTTTCCCAACATTTCATGTTTTTTTTTAGTTTTCTTTTGCAAATTCTATTGGGGAGAAAGGCACATGAAACATTAGACTACGGCCCTCATCACATGGAAGTTTCCTCATTGTTTTAGCACACTGGCAAAACGGGAATCCCACAGAGGCCATCCCATGGCACACAATCACTTCTGTGTTACTCGACTCCTGATTCAAGAAAGCAGGGAGAAACAAGAAGAAGATGGAGAAAGGATGTGGAATGGCTGGACATCCCCAAAGATGGACATTGCCAGGAGAAAACAGGGTGAGAAAAATTCCTACTGTTTCCAACGCTTTTCCCCCACTTCCCTCCTGCCAGTCTGATTAACTCTATATGAAAGGCAAGCCCCCAGACTACATCACTTTAGGAAATAATTAAAAACATGGTTGTTTCAGCAGGCTTTCCACACTATTTAGAAAAATGCCAACCTAATAGCCACTATGTTACATCTTATATCTTTTAAGGCAATATAGTTGAGATGCTGAACAGTTGTATGGATCTTTTAATCATGGCTAAGACCATATTTTATTGCCTCTATTTATAGAGATTGCTTTTATTAATTTTATATGCTGGTTTTATCTATTTTATTACTGATTTGATTTGTTGTTATATTTTATTTTGTATGTAATGGCACCATTGTGTGTTATCTTGTAAGTCACCCTGAGTCCCTATGGGAGATAGGGACAGGGTATAAGTAAAAGTTTATAAGTTTATTAAAGGCAAGTTAAATATGAGCTCTTCTCCATGATGACCCATTTTTGGCCTAAGAATCTAATGGTGCTGCTTTAAGGAATAAATATGTATGTTCAAAATGCACATCCTACCCTTGGCATTAATTGCCAACAGAATTTCCATTGCTATATATAGGAACAGTTGAGAAATATGAATTTAGATTGTAACTAATTTGGCTTTGGTATTCCTTAATCCTTGCAGTTGGTTTTCTGAGTGGACGAATTTTTTTAGCATCAACAATGTGCATATTTTTTACCAGCCAGGTACAGATGCCATATTCTGTTATTTTCATCCTATTCTGGAAGGCTTAGGCCAAAGAACATTAAGTGAACAAGCAAGATAAGATTTTCCCTCTCTTAAATAAGACCAAAACAGCAAAGAAAACAACAAACTACAGATGGAGTTAAGTTCATCCCATCAAGTGCTTCCCTCAGTTGAAGATTAACTTTACTGTTATCCCATCCAAGCCTCCCACTAGTCATTGCACCTTCTATCTATCTCACCCGCGGATTTTATAAATTTTTACCCATCGCATTTGGCCCAGCTTTCTCTGTCTAATTCCATTAGCATTGTATCATTTGTTTTTATTATGTCTTTGTTATTTTCATTTCATCATTATGTTATTAATCAGCATTTTATTTGATGTTCTTGTTTGTTTTATATGTACTTTTGCTTTATTGTAACTGTTTGGGCTTGGCCTCATGTTAGCCACCCCGAGTCCCTCCGGGGAGATGGTGGTGGGGTATAAATAAATTATTATTATTATTATTATTATTATTATTAGCTAGCTGTAAATAAACCAGGGGCCAATTTTCACCCTTGAATGTTCAGTGGGTTTCTTACACACACACATTCACACTGAAACACATCAAAATGTGTGGGATTTTTTCCTTCTGATTTCTTTCAAAATGGCTACTGGAGTGACAGATAGGAAATTAGGTATTTGAGAATTAGGTAGGGAGGGATTTGGTGCCATGGTAAAGTGACCTTCACCCAAAAATTGCACCATTCTTTTTTTAAAAAAATGAATGCTTCTTAAAGCATTGGGAAGCTACTGGAGACTTTCAGGGGCCTCAAAATGAAATCCATAGTTTGTACAAGCAATTTTTCATCACCTCTGAAGTAATAATGAAAGTAAATAATGTCATTGCACTCTATTTAATTTTTTTCCCAGGAACAACTTGATAAACAATGCTCTGTTGTTGCTTGCCCCATCATGAAATCAAAGGGCACAGATAATGCAAGTCTTGATTAGCAAATTGTTCAGCTGCAATGGTTCACGTTCTTTCTATCCTAGCCTTGCACTCATTGAATGTGCTTGAGTATTCATAAACACATGATAGCAATCTTGTTAACACTGTGAAGGGTAATGGCTTCCTCATTATGAGCAGCTTGAAAATGCTCCTGATCCTTTCACCAAAATGAGATTAGTGCAATTATGAGCCAATTGTGCCACAGGTGCACAATAAACAAGGCAATAAAAAATAAAACAAGGTGAGGGGTAAGCTAGGAGTCCTATGTCAATGCCAAGGTGCATCCATGAGATGAGTAAGCAGAAGAGCTTACCTTCTGTCCTCTCTGATTCTATCCCATCAGTCTAAAGCAGGCCTGAACCTGTGTTTCTCTAGATGTTTTGGACTTCAGCTTCCAGAATTCCTGACCATTGGACAATCTGGCTAGAGCTTCTGGGGGATGGAGGCACAAACACCTGAAGGATCACTACTTGTGCAGGCCTGGTCTGAAGGAATAGTGCTTTTTGTAAAGACTAAAGTAGAACTTATCATCTTGACTGTCCCCATATCCACAGTCCCAAAGAGAGACTAGAAATGCAGGTAGCTTTGTTGGTTAGTATCAACAAAAAACTTCACTAGATCAGGTCTTCCATAGAGTTAATGAGGAGTGAGGGGAAACGGGGGAAAGGAGATGAAATCATCTTAACCCACTCCCTCCCGGCTTTCCCTGTCTTCTGGGATAGTCACCCATCCCACGTACTTACCACACACACACACACCCCATTTCCCCCGCTTTCTCATGCTTTATGACGCTTGGAGTCGGGTAACACGAGACTCCTGAAAATGGCTGCTTGGATCTTTTTCTATGCACTTAGGGAATGGAGGCCCACCAGAGGTTCTGTTGTCTGATGGCCTCCATAAGACTCCTGTGGGGCTTCATTTCCTAAAACTGCAAATCCCCTGAATCCCATTGTATCAAGACATAGCAGCTAATATGGTGTAAACTGATACAATTCTGAAATATGAATAGAGTTTTAGTTCCCCATGCAGTAGCTCCACTTTGTGTAACAAAAGGGAAGCTCACAATGGTCCATTGTTGCTCATCAAGTTCAGTACCACTCCAGAGTACTGTAAAGAATGCAGCCAAGATCAAATGGAAAAGGGAAACCAGAATGAAATAGCAGGTGTTATCATCATCCAAACATCCTGGTATTCATTGGTGTTGTTGTTGTTTATTCATACAGTCGTTTCCGACTCTTTGTGACCTCATGGACCAGCCCATGCCAGAGTTCCCTGTCGGCCATCACCATCCCCAGCTCCCTCAAGGTCAATCCACTCACTTCAAGGATGCCATCCATCCATCTTGCCCTTGGTTGGCCCCTCTTCCTTTTTCCTTCCATTTTCCCCAGCATAATTGTGTTCTCTAAGCTTTCCTTTCTTCTCATGATGTGGCCAAAGTACTTCATCTTGGCCTCTACTGTTCTTCCTTCCAATGAGCAGTCGGGCTTCATTTACTGAAGTATGGACTGGTTGGATCTTTTCGAAGTCCAAGGCACTCTCAGCACTTTCCTCCAGCACCACAGTTCAAAAGTATCTATCTTCCTTCGCTCAGCCTTCCCTAAGGTCCAGCTCTCACATCCGTAGGTGACTATGGGGAATGCTTTTATTATGCAGATCTTCGTTGCCAGTGTGATGTGTCTACTCTTCACTATTTTATCGAGATTGGACATTGATCTCCTCCCAAGAAGTAAGTGTCTCTTGATTTCTTAGCTGCAGTTTGCATCTTCAGTAATCTTTGCACCTAGAAATACAAAGTCTGTCACTGCCTCCACGTTTTCTCCCTCTATTTCCCACTTGTCAATCATTATTGTTGCCAGAATCTTGGTTTTTTTATGTTTAGCTTTTGCGCTTTCTTCTTTCACCTTGATTAGAAGGTTCCTCAGCTCCTCCTCACTTTCGGCCATCAAAGTGGTGTCATCTGCTTATCTAAGGTTGTTAATGTTTCTTCCAGCAATTTTTGCTCCAGCCTTGCATTCATCAAGCCCCATACATCGCATGATGTGTTCTGCATACAAGTTTAATAGGTTGGATGAGAGTATAAACCCTGCCGTACGCCCTTCCCAATCTTGAACCAGTCTGTTGTTCCATGGTCAGTTCTTTCTGTTTCTACTTGGTCCTTCTACAGATTCCTCAGGAGAGAGACAAGGTGATTTGCTATGCCCATACCACCAAGAACTTGCCACAATTTATTATGATCCACACA
Organism: Anolis sagrei; assembly: GCF_037176765.1. Classification (NCBI taxonomy): domain Eukaryota; kingdom Metazoa; phylum Chordata; class Lepidosauria; order Squamata; family Anolidae; genus Anolis; species Anolis sagrei. Next base: position 140,520,061 of record NC_090023.1, read on the forward strand.
GTCAAACGGTTTAGAATAGTCAATAAATATAAATAGATGTTTTCCCTGCCTTTCTGTCCTGGTATTAGGGCCCACCAAATTCTGGCTGTATGACAATACTGATCTCAGAACCAAGAAAATATTTTTAGATACCAGACTGTACATACATACACAGCGACTGATCACAGAAAAATGAGTGGGAAGTGTGTCACTACAGTATGTTTGCACTGAAACACTTTCTTAAAACATACTGATTATTTTAATTATGTTGATTCTAAATAGGCATTTAAATTCATGTTACATGACTATGCTAAAAACCTTACCAGAATGCAGAAGAAGAAAAAATATCTCCCTCCATGATTTTACTCCTCTTTCCTGTTTTGATCTTTTTAAAAGAGGTGGTGGCTGCATAACATCTGGAAAAATCCATATATAGATATTTTAATTTTAAATCTGCTACTCCTACACTATTCAATTCTTAGAGTTAAGTCATCAGCCCGAGTGACCAAGCCTACTTCTGTCCCAAAACCAAGCTTATAGGGAGACTAAAGGCAACATCTACACTGACCACTTAAGTCAGAAGGAAGAAGATCAGCTCCATAGTATTCAAACACTACATGGAACTGATTCGGGGCAACATGGGGCAAAACTACCTTTGTGCCGCTTTTCTATGCAATGATCAAAGTCAGGAATAGTCTGAATTGTGAACAAGAATTTGAAGTATCCCCTGAATTTGGGGCTATCTGACCAGTTGGACCCATTCCAAAACAGGCCAAATAATGCTGACACCTCATCAAGCTACAACTCCCATGATTGCATAGCATTGAGTCATGGCAGTTAGAGTCAAACTCCAGGTGACTACCAGTTGGCCATGACCTGCAGTGACTTTAGCCGAGGTGATCAAAGAAGGGAGTGGGGAGAGGAGAGGGTGGTAGTGGGTCAGTGTAGAGCTACCCTAAGAATTGATGCACTTTGATAGCATCATGGAATCATGGGAGTTGTAGTTCTTACACGATCTTTAGCCATCTCTGCCAAAGAGTGCAGTTGCCTCACCAAGCTGCAACTCTCATGATTACATAGCATTGAGTCATGGCATAGAGTGGTTTCAACCTGCACTAATTCTAAAGAGTAATGTACCCTAAAATAAATGTAACTGAGATTCTGCGTGAAATACTACACTCAGTGCTCTAGAGCAAGGTGGCATGCTTGATTATCCAGACATAACAGCTTGTCCTCTCAGTAACTAAATGCTCAACAAATCTGTTCCAAATCATCCTTATATTGTGACCTTTAAAAATGCACATAAATACAGAAACACTTAGAGATATACTACAAAGAAGAGGGTGGCAATAAAAAAGTGGCAGTTTCAGACTAATGTATAGGTTTGATACATTAGAGTGAGAATTTAAGAACTAAATATTAGGTATCATAGTGGCCTTTAAGGACATGGTAGAATCACAGATTTCATACGCTCCCAATAGCAATAAAATTATACCCATTCCCATCAGCAAGATAATGCATATGTGGATGAAAATGGGTGGGAAACATCTCAAAAGTCTTCTCTTTCTTAGTTCAAAGTAGAGAAACCGAAAGGAGATGTTGCTTAATAATTCAATTCTTAGAGTGTCTTTATACAACAAGCTACATGATGAAGAGCAGTTGTCAAAGTAACAGATACTAGACCCATCTACAGTATAGACTCATATAATCCAATGTATTGTCAAAGGCTTTCATGGCTGGAATCACTGGGTTGTTGTAGGTTTTTCGGGCTGTATGGTCATGTTCTAGTAGCATTCTCTCCTGATGTTTTGCCTGCATCTGTGGCAAGCATCCTCAAAGGTTGTGAGGTTCTTACAAGATCTTTAAACCTCACAACCTCTGAAAATGCCTGCCACAGATGCAGGCGAAACGTCAGGAGGGAATGCTTCTAGAACATGGCCATACAGCCCGAAAAACCTACAACTCATATAATCCAGTTCAAAGAAGATAATCTGGATTGAGAAACCAGATTATATAGGAGTAGAGATCCAGCCACAACCATCCCTCCACTTTTGTAAAGGTTAGGGGAATAGCTCTCCCACAAAAGTGGGGAAAAACATGGCTATATCTTCAAGGATGAGGCTCATTTCCCCCCTTCCTGTGTTGTCAAAAGTCTCTCTCTTGGGCAAAGCAAGGAAGATACTACAACTATTCAAACTTATTCTCCCACCCTGGACAGTCCAAAGATATATAAACCTCATTTGCTTAGTTTCCAACATACCTCACAACCTCTGAGGGTGCCTGCCATAGATGTGGGCAAAACATCAGGAGAGAGTGCTTCTGGAGCATGACTATAGAGCCCAGAAAACTCACAGCAATCCAGTATTCCAGCCATGAAAGCCTTCAACAACACAATGTCTTCACTACCTAAAGAAATTTGTGTTTTGGGGGGAATGCTGATCAGAATGTGCAGGGTCCACATCAAAACATGGACCTCTGTTAGAATGTGGCATTTCCAAACAATTGTCCCATCTTTTCCCAAAGCACTGAACTTCCAGGTGTATTCAGATTGATTGACTAAATTATATTGTATGACATAGCCAGATGTTGCCTGATTTATCTTTACAATAAAGGCACAACAGTTTGGCTGGGTTTACAGCCCTCCCTGCCACACATTCCATGTGACATGTAATCCAGGTCTAATGATCGAGGGGTTCAATTAGCTCATTTTGATCTCTCATTATAGCCATCGCTATGGAGGCCCCATCTCATTCATTACATCATTTGCTGATCCACCATACAACTGTTGCTGGTAATTTGTGAATTTATGTTGCGGTTAGCCAAATGATAATGTGCCAGAATAGTAAGGCTGCATTCCTGTCTTTGTCCCGTGCACCTAATAGTCATTTTTTATGCTCCACTTTGTTCTTTTTTTAAAAAAATTATATGCATTTTGCACAGATTATAAATAAGAAGATTCTATTTGATAGGCACAATCTTTCCATCGATGGTGGCCCCTCGACTTTGGAACTCCCTGCCATTAGAGATTAGAACTGCCCCCTCCCTCATGACGTTCAGGAAACTAACAAAGACCTGGTTGTGGAACGCGGCATTTGACAACTGATTTAATTCTTTGCCCACATGAAAGGAGGATGATGAATGTGATTGTGATGGTGTTGGACGATTTGGCTCTTTTAACTAGGATGTTAATATTTTAATGTGTATGGTGCTGATATTTTAATCGTGTAATGAAGTGACATTGTGTTGTTATTGTATATTTTTTGTATGTTAACACATGTTGTGAACCGGTCCGAATCCCTCTTTGAAGGTGAGAGGGTCGGTATATAAAACCTCGAAATAAATAAATAAATAAATATTTCCAAGTGAATTTCAATTCAATTCCAATCAGAAATTAATATATAGCTCTCATCCTGGTCTTAATAGAAAGTAGATATGTAGAAGGACCCCCCAGAGGTGCAGCGGGTTAAACTGCTGAGTGCTGAATTTGCTGACCAAAAGATTTGTAGTTCGAATCCGGGGAGCGGGGTGAGTTCCCGCTGTTAGCCCCAGCTTCTGCCAATCTAGCAGTTCAAAAACATGCAAATATGAGTAGATCAATAGGTACTGCTCCAATGGGAAGGTAACGGTGCTCCATACCGTCATGCCAGCCACATGATCTTGGAAGTGTCTATGGACAACACCGGCTCTTTTGCTTAGAAATGGAAATGAGCACACCCCAAAGTCGGACATGACTAGACTTAATGTCAAGGGGAAACCTTTACCTTTACTAGAAATGTTGAATATTGATTACATCATGCCCATAGATAAGTTCATCTTTATCTTTTATGAATGTAGCTTACTTATTTATGTATGTATTTATTTATTGGATGGATCCAATAAATTCCTTCAAAGAGAAGGAAATAAGGGCTCCCTTATCTTTTCTCACTCATGTGTGTAATTATGGGAGTGGGGGTGCAAATATCATAGTTCTTCCTCTCTGTCATAACCTCCAAGACTGTCTTGTATTTCTAAAATACATAAATGAATCAGAAAATATGGGTGAATTCTATAGCACCTTTAAAACTGTTTGTGACCAACAATGTCTAATTGATGTTTTTATGGACTTTAGTATACTTGCATCTGTTGAATGGTTGGAAACCTGTGAAAACTTACACCACATAGTTCTTTTTTTCATTCTCAGAGGTGCTGTATAATTCCTTTTTATCACTTTAGTCTTAAACCAGCTAAGGATTGAGGCTTTGATATCTCTGGCCCATTCTCTGTTTGGATATCAACCAGCAAGGCAATGCCTTAAATCAAGAAATAGCTTCTTATAATCTACAGAGATACTCACAGGAACACCTCAGCAAGCAAGAGTCCAAAAGTGGCAGGTTAAAACTCAAAACCCCAATCAGTGGGTGATACCAGATGACTTCCCTCCTAGGCACATAACAGTCTGAGTGACTTGGAAGGCGCTGAACAGACTGTACTCTGGGACCAAGAAATGCAGAGTTAGCCTAGGAATTGGGGCTATGAAGTGGAGTCCATGACATGCGAGTGTGGAGAACAGCGAACCACAGACCAACTATTACAATGCAGTCTGAGCCCTGCCACATGCACAATGGAGGACATTCTCATGGCAACACCAGAGGCACTCCAAGTGTTCAGCTTCTGGTCAAAGGAAATTTAGTACAATGCCAAGTTTTTAAGCTTTGTTTGTGGTTTTTCTATAAATTATAGAAATTATCATTTATGTTCTATGTTTAATATGATTTTCAGGTTTAATTTATAGTTAAATGTTATCATTATAGTTATTATGCTTTGGTTTCGTATATATGTTGGCACTGAATCGTGCCATTACTTGTACACCACTTTGAGTCCCCTCAGTGATGAGAAAAGAGATCTATAAATGCAGTAAATAAATAAATAAATAAATAAATAACCGCATTCTCAATTCACTTCTTACACAATAAGTAAAATAAACCAACTAAGACAGCTTCTCTTCAAGCATCACACAACCAATGTGCAGGTACTGTCGAGTCCTGTGCTCTAACATTTGGAGACAATGTGAATAATAACATTCTATTTATTTTCTGTACTTATCACCTCTCTGGTCTTTCTGCCTCTCCCTGAATTAAAACACTCCCACCTGTTTCAGTCTTTTATATGTTAGGAAGCTAGAACATGTTAGCTGCCTGATGTTTAATTGTGGCATTCTTTAAATCACATGGTGGCATTGTATAATGTTGCAATAAAATTTAGATATTTTGATATTTTTAAATTTGTGGTAGAAAGGGATTGTTATTATCATTATTATTATTATATTAATAACTTTATTTGTACCCCACCTCCATCTCCCTGGAGGGACTTGGGGCAGCTTACATGGGGACAAGCCCAATCAATATAGTTAAAATATAACACATTAAAATACATAAACAACAGGTATTGTATGTCTATTGATAGTGCTGAGAGACTTAGCAAGAAGTTGATTAATGGAGACCCAAGGAGTATTGTAAAATATACTTAACATACAGTTGCCAGGTACCAATTTTCTGTGAATCCATTGGTTTACAGGCTTAAGAGGATCCCATTTAATCTTGACTGAAGTGTGGCACTTGGAGACCACTGAAGAGAAGAATCCCTGATGTTATCACCAATTAGCATTCAGAAATGGTGCAAAGTTGTCCTTTATCATGCCAAATCCCTCTCAATTTGTGCTACTTCACCTACAACCCAGTCCTCTGCAGCGGGTAAAACCTGGGGTGACCAGGTCTGACTTGACCAAGGAACCAGCTGGAAGCTTCAAATACTCCTCCTGCAGCCCACAAACTGTCCAAAACAAGCTGCCCCCACATCTCTGCTATTTCTTATTATTTGTGCAACACTTTGCTTCTAAATTGTCTCAAAACCTCAAACAAACATCATAGTTCACCTTTATTTCACCTCCCACTACCATAACCCCCTCCCAAAAGAACCCAAAATCAGTCAAAACAGAAATTGGAACATGGCAAGTTTCCGACATCCTCCTTTCGAAGGAAGGTAGACCTGAATGAGGCTGCATCCTTGGAGAAGTGGGAATGAGTCTAGCATTGTCTTCAAAGGATTGAGGGGGGGAGGAGTAGGCCTGGGTAACAACGGAAAAATTTGTTTCTAAAATCGATTCGTTTTTTGGGGGTTTTTGCGTTTCGATATGTAAAAGAATTCCGAAATTTTTCTTTTAAAAAGTTCGATATTTACGAAATTTCGTAAATGTTAAAAAAATTACGAAACAAATACGAAACAATAACGAATCGATTCGTTAATGGCAGACGCGACAACGCAATACGCTAAAAAACCTCCAAATGGGACAGGGGGAACTTCTGAAGCTTCCCTCTCCCTCTGTTGTTGACTGTTGGTGTGATATTATAATTTTTTTTCACTAATTAAACAAAAAAAACTATAAAACTTGCCCCAGACATGCGGAAATAATAACGAAACGACCTCAAACCGATAACGAAACGAATACAATAACAAATCCGAAGCATTTACGAAACGAATTTAAAAATTCATTTCGTTTTTAAGTTGCTCCAGAATGGTTCGTTATCGCTTCGTTATAAAAAAAATAATGAATTTTTAACGAATTACGAATTAACGAAACGAAACCGCCCAGCCCTAGGGAGGAGATGTCTTTTCATTGTAAAGGTGCTTCAAACTTTTGAATGCCGATCTGATATTCAACATTTCAAAACTCAAGGCATTGTTTATATTTTGCTGCACAATTCTTTCCTGACCTACTTGAAGGGGTAATCCTGTGAAGTGCTGAGCAGTGCTGAGTCTGCCCTGTGTGATCTCTGGATGCACACTCGTTCCCAAGGGGCACGCACTATCTTGGAAAAGAGAGCACCATAGATCCATTCAAGGCTGCGGCAGCTGGCTGTCATCTTGGGATTGCAGGCGGGCTACTTGGCATGATTCATCTGTTGGGTCTGAAAAAATGTACAGTGACTTTTGTCTCTTTCTCTTTAAATCAAGTACCTTCCCTTTAGTGTTTCAGGGAAGGTGCATATCAGATGTGATGAAGCCAGCGGGAGACTCTTCTCAAGGAGTTTCTCAGGTGAAGAAACTAAATCTAGTTATTATTTTTTCCGAATCGTATCCTCCAGCACTGAAGTAATGTATTCTCCCTGCGCTGACCATTATGAATTCGATTTTCTACCAGTTTTTTTGAAACCAAAGCAGAACTTGGTGAATTGCAAATATGAAGGGGAAAAAAACATTAAATGTTGGAAAGGCCAACTTGCTCATCTGTAATTCTTGTCAAAGTGACAGTTGGAAAATTACAAAGATAAATACTTTGCTAAATAGGGTTATAAAGGTGTGATTTATCTTAACAGAGCATTTCATACTTTTCAAATTACTCTTTTATTTTAAAAGGTGAGGGCAGAAGTTGGTGTCTGCATCCTTCATCCTTCTGCCTCCAGTATGGGAAAAGAGAGCAATAACGCTGCAGGCAGCCTTAGAAATAATTCAGATTATGTGGGAATGTTTAGACCTCACCTATCCCTTCAGTTTTCTAGGTGATGGAGGATTGCTGCACAATGACAGGTGCTGCATTGTGGTATATGACTATATGCCAATCAAATTTAATTTGTATAACTGTTTTCTGCTCAATTATGAAAAGCCAGGTACTGGGATTTTGTTTCTGTTGGTAAGAAAGAAAGCTGTACCATCTTAACATCCAAATAAAGGGACAATTTTATGAAAGTAAGACATCACGCAGGGTGGCCACATCCGACAGGGAACTCTGGCATGGGCTGGTCCATGAGATCACAAAGAGTTGGAAGCAACTAAACAAATAAACAACAACAACAAGAAGAAGATTTTTTAATCAGGAATCAAGCACAAGGCTTGTTTGATAAATGTGCAGTCTGTAAACATAACTACTAACAGATTGTCATGAGGAATTCTGCTTCTCTCAGTCTGAGACTGGTTTTTGTTTGCTTAGCGGTTTTTTTTAGACTATATATTTTTATCTCATAAGCTACTTTAAGAGCCTCAAACATTTAATATAGACAGACAAACACAGACTCCTTCAGCAAGCATCACAAACCACTGATTCTACTTTTAGTTCTCACAGAGCCATTGTATCTCAATAATGTTTTGGTTTTTGGCAACTTCTGTTAAAAAGTCGCTGCACACTGGCTTTGTAATTTAAACTAGGAATTTCATAGTCACATGCTCATGCACATTCTCTCTCTAGTCCCATCTACACTGACATATATCGCAGTTTCAGAATGCAGTTTAATACAGGCTGGATCTACATTGCCCAGTTTCATATTGTGGTTTAACTGCATTGAACTGGATTAAATCATTCTACATTGGCACCCCCCCCCCCCAATGTGTATTGGAAAGTTGCTAACTGTGAGAGAAATAAAGTTGAATATTGTGAAAGCCACCCACTGCATGGCTATCAGCCTCCTCCCAGTAGACTCAAATCATGGGAAAGCTTCATAAGAACCACCACACCTCTTAATGTTCCCCAAGAAACAGCAAGATGCATCCCTCTGGGCAGCTAGACCAGGAAATCCCAATTGGATGCCCCCCCCCCCCACGAGGGTTTTCCTCCAGGGGCAAACCAGGAATGGGCAACTTGGAAGACCCTGAAAAGACTCAGAAGTGGAGTGGACAGATCAAAAGACAACCTGGCAAATTGGCACTACCTGAAAGAATCCTCCTTGTTCTGTTCTGACTATAGAACAGAACAAACAACTCTGTACCTGTATGCTCGTTCACAATGCCCTGCCTCATGTAGAATGGAAGAATTGTTTAAAGCTACAGACAATGCAGCCACTGTTGCCTGGTTTTGGTCAAAAATTATTTAGCCGCGTGTGCTCCTTCTATTTTTATCAGTTTTATACTGATGTATGCAATACTTTTGGCACAAATAAATTCTACGTTGCTTTATAATTCAGATCAATGCAGTTAATTCAAATTCTGAAACTGGATTATAGGACAGTGTAGAACCAGCCTGTATTAAACTGCATTATATGGCAGTGTAGATTCATATAATCAATGCAGTTAAACTGCATTCTGAAACTGCATTATATGGCAGTGTAGATAACACCTATCTTTTTCTCTCTCTCTCACACACACACACCATCTAATTCACTCTCATCGCAAAAACAAACAGATATTCTGGGACATTTAGAACCATCAGGCTTGCTTTATTAAGCTTTTAATTACCTATTAGTGGCTAGATAAACACAACCAGGGGGAATGACCCATTCCTAATAACCAGCATAACCAAACTCTTGGAAATAATACTCAGGAGGAACTACTCCCACACTCATCCTGTCATCTCTGCTCTCTAGAATGCAAGTCAGAAGAAACTGGCTGTTTTTTAGTCACAACTTTTCTCTTTGGCTCCTATCTTTCACCTTATTTTTTAGGAAAAGGGGGAAAGACTCAAATAATATCCCAAGCAAATCATTTCCCAAGTCCCATCACTTACATACATCAACTGGGCACAGACCAGTGCACACACACTCGCAATGTATGTTCCATCCAATAGCTTCTATATCTGTGAGGCATTGAATCAATTCTGGGACCCCATCTACACTTCCATATAATCTAGTTTCTTAATCCAGATACGAGCCCCCGGTGGTGCAGTGGGTTAAACCCCTGTGCTGGCAGGACTGAAGACTGACAGGTCGCATGTTCGAATCCGGGGAGAGACGGATGAGCTCCCTCTATCAAGCTCCAGCTCCTCATGCGGGGACATGAGAGAAGCCTCCCACAAGGATGGTAAAACATCAAAACATCCGGCCATCCCCTGGGCAACGTCCTTGCAGACGGCAAATTCTCTCACACCAGAAGCGACTTGCAGTTTCTCAAGTCACTCCTGACACAACAAAAAAAATCCAGATTATTTTTGAACTGGATTATATGGCAGTGTAGACTCATAAATCCAGTTCAAAGCAGATAATCTGGATCCAAAAATGGAATTGTTTGGCAATGTAGATCCAGCCGCAGTCATCCCTCTACTATTGTGGGAATTTTGTCGGGATTACTTCTGTAGGGATTATATTCTGATGCTTTCCAGTGATAAACCATTTTGCTTCTATTGCTTCTGTTTTAACGTTACCTTGCAAAATCCACAAATCTGGAAGCGAATCTTCTTTTCTGAGTCAATGGAATTATCTGGGGTGAGGGTAGCAGGAAAGGCATCTTGATTCTTGTGTGCTTACATAGACATGAGCATGCCCCTAGAACACAAACCATTTAACATATATAAATAATGATGAATATGTTCAAACCGTAACTGTTCACGCCCACTAAATCCGTTGCCAGACTAAGTATTCTAAATTGTGGTAGGTGCATTTACCCTTCTTTCAACACTGGAAGTAAGGTAATTTAATCATACAGTAAATTAATATCTTCTCAAACAAATTAAAGCACACTCCAGCTGTTTGAGCTGAAAGAAACATAGTTCAGATAAGTGACACTTGACAGGAGGAAGAACCATTTAAAAGCAGAGAACCCCCTTCCTTCACTGGTGATATATTGGAGATGGGATATATGCTTCACCTGTAAAATTTCCTTTGGTCAGAATTGGGGATGATCTATCCTTCAGTTTCACTTTCCTCCACACAAGATTTTTTTTTTAAAGTCAATTTTTTCCATCATATATGAGTGGGAAATTTGCAACATTTTGGTAAAATACCAGAAATGAATTAAATGAAATTTTCAACTGTTTGCACTCTACAAACCTGTTACAGGTAGGTATGGAAAGCTATATTAAAAACTTAACAGAAACATTTTTTTTTTGGTCATGTCAGAAGTGAATTGAGAATATACTGCAAGTCTGTTTGGGTGTAAGAGAATTGGCCATCTGCAAGGATGTTGCCCAGGGGATGCCCAGATGTGTTGCCATCCTGTGGGCGGCTTCTCTCATGTCCACACATGGGAAGCTGGAGCTGACAGATGGGAGCTCACCCCATCTTGTGGATTCAAACCGCCAACCTTCATGTCTTCAGGTCAGCAGTTCAGCCTGCACAAGGATTTAACAAATTGCACCACCGCAGCTCCCTGACACATCAACACAAACATTCAAGGGCTGGAATCCAGGCTTTGAAAAAGTACATACTTAAAATGCCTTGATGGGTGAATCTGCCAATGAAATCTCAAGTTCTTCTCTCCAATAATGAACAAATGTGCATGCTTTGTAAAGTTCGTTATTAAGAAATGTACTAAATAAAATGCTCAGCAAGCGAGAGTCCAAAAGTGGCAGGCTAAAACCCAGAACCTCAATCAATGGCTGATACCAAATGAGAGGCTCCCTCCTGGGCACACAGAAAACTGGGTGATTTGGAAGGCGCTGCACTCTGGCACTACAAGATGCAGAGCCAATCTTAAGAAATGGGGCTACAAAGTGGAGTCCACAACATGCGAGTGTGGAGAAGAGCAAACCAAAAACCACCTATTACAATGCAGCCTGAGCCCCGCCACAGGCACAATGGAGGGCTTTCTTATAGCAACACCAGAGGCACTCCAAGTGGCCAGCTACGGGTCAAAGGACATTCAATAGAACTTTTTTTAAAAAAAAAACAATACAACTGTTTGGTTCGCTCCTGATACGATATCTAAATAAATAAATCTTTCTTTAGTCAAGATTCTTTTTAAAACCAAAAGAGCAAAACTAACAAAAATATTCCAGGTGGTGAAACTATGCTACTGAAGGGACTGAGAATCTGGTTGAAAAGATCTGAAGGTACCAGGCTCCCTACCACTATCCTGTTGGGGGAAAAATATGAGACTGAGCTCACTACAGTAAATTTAACTGGAATCAAATGTAAAACAATCCAAAATTGCTTGGAAATAAAAAAAATGCTGTTATCTACATATGTTAATGTTGGTTTCTTCTTGTACTGTATTGAATTCTTTGATCTTTCTTTACTTTTTCTACTTGCAAAATACTTTAAAATGTAAATTACTTGGCTTATGTTAAAAGTTGTGAAAAGAAGCTGTCTAAATCAGAAACTAATTGCCTTCCTAATTATATGTATATACGTCATTTACAGATATTCTTTAAAAATAGTGATAATAAAAAATCAGAAAATACTTTAATATTTTTTACTTTAACAATAAAACTGCTGACAATATAAATTTTACCTTCTCAAGAGAAATGCATTTTGCATGAACAAGTCAACAGTCTACCAAGGAAAAATAAAGCAGGCTATCAAGGTACATGTAATGGATGTGTGATCCATTAAAAAATGGTTCAAAAGTCATTACAAAACTGGGGAGGACTGGCGCTTCATTTCAAAAGTATACTTAGTGAAAATTTCATTACTAACAAGACTAGTGAAATTTCATTACTATTTCATTACAGTGATTGCGCATGCGCATAATTAAATGACCATAATTGGGGAAATTTCAGGGACTCCTTTCTCCCTCATTTTTAAAGCTATTGGGGTAAAACTTGCTACATTGGAAGAACACATTGGTCACTCCTTGCCCATAAAGTTTCACAATGTTTCACTTATCCATGGATTTTTTGCGATTTTTCAAAGTTTTTAACTATAATAAAGAAAATCTGTCCCTAGTTTCAAAGTGTTATTTCCTGTTTAATTGTGTAGTGCTTACTTTGAAATAGTTGTTCTACCTGAGAAACTTTGCTTTTGTGGCAGAAACTTCACTAAATTGGTGGAGACTCAACAAATCAAAATGTGCTATATATAGGACGATGTTTCTTGCAGAAAGACAAAGTTTTTGCAGCATAATAAACTTTTACCATGTTTTTTATGACAGAACTAACTAGGAACTGCCATTGGTAATGCAGGAATAAACCGATCTCTTCTCCTAATTTGGGTTTTCTGATGCCAATGCATACTGAGAAGGGGCTTTCCCACTCCTACGCAGTGGGGGGGGGGAGCAATTTGCCTCCTCCCCTGAAGCTAGAGATGGAAGGACCGTCAACCCACCATGCCCGTCCATTTCAACAGTATAATCATTGGTCGCCAGTTGGGACCGGGTAGAAATTTTTCCTCCTATGTTCTAGGAAGGTTTTTCCGCCTACCCTACACTGTTTAGGGGCTAGATGGCATGGTGGTTATAAATAGGTATAGCGAAAATAGATAGGGAAAAGATCAGAGTTGGTGAACACCCAAGGCACCCCCTTCAGGGGTGAAGGCCTTTAACCAAATCACTCACCTGTTGACCTTTGTTCAAGGTGAGGGGAAATCAAAAGGCCTTAAAAGGGGGAGAGTCGGGCCTCAATAAACTTGAGGGAGACTTCTCCACACTTTTCCCTTACAGGTTGCCCGGGTTTAAATTACCAGGAGAACCAGGTGTTTTCGCTCCAAACATTCGAGGGGTAGGCCTGTTAAGGACACTACATCAGCTTAGACATAAGTTCTATACACACATTCGTTAGAGATAGTTACAAGTTAAATAGGTAACAATTTAATAAAATTGCCCTTAATTTAACCCAATTATACTTTGTTATGTCTCGTTATTTTGGGGGTTGGAAGGCAAATGTAGTTTAGGGCAGGGCCTTCTGAATTCTTTGACATAGGACTCCTCCCTTTCCCAAAACGCACTGCTCCCGCTTTTCACCACTCCTAATGCCGAGAGGCTCCATTAATTCCAGGGAGAGGAATTGCAAGGCAGACACTAAGGCAGGCAGGCAGCCTTTTTGGCTGAATGGCTTTGCTTCCTTACACTGAATATGAAACTGACTTTGGGGGCCTTCCAAGATTTATAAAACTAAAATGAAAAAGTATGGGGTAAGTTTCAATTCTAAAATATTTGGTGTGGGCCACGCAAACGCTTCGGATATGGCTTCCGGCTTACAAAACTTCCGATTTTCTTATGATATCTGACTCTTCCAAATTTTTGCCCATGTCTAATGAGTATCCCTTATCTGTGTTTTTGGTTTCATTTTTTTTTTTTTTTTTAGATTTTAGAATTTTTGCATATACATAATGAGATATCTAGGAGATGGAACGCTAGTCTGAATGTAAGACAGAAAGTAAGTTGCAGATGCTAGAATGGGAAAAAATCTTTTCACAAGTCTGACATAAATTCCCATTAGGGCCAATTATAAACAGCCATCAAAGCAGTCAGTGCATTGGATTGGACTTAGTCATGTTTAAAGTAGACAAATTGAAATCAATGCATTTAAATTGTTCATGAACGCATCCCATCAATTTCAGTGAGTCTGCTTGAAGTATGACTATGTTTGGATCCATCTTGATGATTTTGGTGGGGTAAGACTTTGAGGAGTATGACACAAGTATTAATTTGTGTGTTCCACTCCTACATTGGGTGTCATTAGTAAAAATGAAATATATTTCTGAAAAGAAATGTTATACACTACAGCCAGGCATGCTTTTTCAAAATATCTCAGTGAAGATGCTCTGGCTCAGAGTTATTTAAAATGCAGCTTTCTGCAACTGAAAAACTGAGAAAAACAATGCTTTATTTGGAAAACAATTTCAAACCTTTCCCCCTGAATCAAAAGACAGGCACAAATTGAATAAGAAGCAGTGACAATAACAATGTTTTAAACTGTGAATAATGCATTTACTAATTAAACTATTTGGAATTAAATACAATCTTGTTTTTTTTAAAAAAAATCGGGTCCATTTTCTTCTTTTAAAGACTCTTTCTGCTGAAATCTCTAGAATGAGACTGAAAGAAACAAGAATTCAAGAACTGGCATTATTTGTTATAAATAGACCAAGGCTGCCACCTCCTGCCCTCTTTTTTGTCTGACCAATTTTTAGTTTTTAGAAGCACGAGCTGTTGTCATATGTGCAAGCCGACTGCCACCCAGTGGACATTTTAAGCAATATAAAAGAATGCGTTTCAACCATTTCTTTTTTAAAAATTAAAGGATTTACCAAATAATCTGCAACTCCACCCTTACTTAGTTAAGCAAGAAGACATGTTATAGCTTTCCTGATGTTGCATTTACAGTGAGTAGTTCAAATGAGAAGAAAAATAAATGTGCATTACATCAGACTTTTAAATTAATAGGTAAGGTGTCTGACTCTGCGAGTTGGTGCTCATCTCCATTTCTAAGCCGAAGAGCCAGTGTTGTCCATAGACACCTCCAAGGTCATGACTGAATGGAGCATCATTACCTTCCCACCGGAGCGGTATCTATTGATCTACTCACATTTGCATGATTTCAAACTGCTAGGTTGGCAGAAGCTGGGGCTAACAGCGGAAGCTCACTCCGCTCATAATATATTCCACATATAATGTGTGGGACTATTAACAAAAACACATATATCTTGTGCTTTCCTGTCATCAAAATGACACCACATGTATCAGATTCATTATTTGAGAACTGCATGGAAAAGTATCCATGCTACTAAAATATCTATATTTAAAAAAAAAAATGCCTGTAGACACAATTTAGTTGGCAGAGAAAATGGGTAAATGTGATTGCTAAGAAAAAATGGAATAGAAAACTGCATTGATAAAGAAATATGCATGCCAAAATATGCATGATTTTAGACAAGGAAAACAAGTTCTCACAACTAAGTACAGACGTTTGACAGGATGAGCATGTGAGTGGGATTCTGAGAAATATAGCAAAATGAAACTCACCTAATGAGTCATATCAGAGTTGCCAGACTGAAAACTGGAAAGAGAGTCTGTCTCAGTAATGGGTTTATAGAAGAGGGAATTTCAAAACAGGGTCACAAGCAACATCTGCTGAAATTCCCTCTTCAGCACAACCATTAAATGTACAGAAGCCCAGTTTTCTCCAGTTTTCACTGGAAGGAGCAAAAAATTATATGTTGGCAGTATTGCAAGGCATGCATGGTGAGATCCCACTGGAGCATTGCAGCGCACCCAAATACCTGGGAGTCACTCTGGACCGTGCTCTGACCTACAAGAAGCACTGCCTGAACATCAAGCAAAAATTGGGTGCCAGAAACATTATCATACGAAAGCTGACTGGCACAACCTGGGGATCACAACCAGATACAGTGAAGACATCTGCCCTTGCACTGTGCTACTCTGCTGCTGAGTACGCATGCCCAGTGTGGAACACATCTCACCACACTAAAACAGTGGATGTGGCTCTTAATGAGACATGCCGCATTATCACGGGGTGTCTGCACCCTACACCACTTGAGAAATTACACTGCTTAGCCAGAATTGCACCACCAGACATCTGCCGGGAAGTAGCAGCCAATAGTGAAAGGACCAAGGCAGCGACATCTCCAGCTCATTCCCTGTTTGGATATCAGCCAGCACGTCAACGACTTAAATCTAGACATAGTTTTCTAAGATCTACAAAGACACTTGCTGGAACACCTCAGCAAGCGAGAGTCCAAAAGTGGCAGGCTCAAACCCAGCACCTCAACCAATGGCTGATACCAAATGAGAGACTCCCTCCTGGGCACACAGAAGACTGGGCGACTTGGAAGGCGCTGAACAGACTGCGCTCTGGCACCACGAGATGCAGAGCCAACCTTCAGAAATGCGGCTACAAATGCGGCCAGAATCCTCAGAGGTATTCTACCTCTGAGGATGCTTGCCATAGATGCAGGCGAAATGTCAGGAGAGAATGCCTCTAGAACATGGCCATATAGCCCAAAAAAATCCTACAACAACCCAAAGTACAAAGTGTTGTTTTTGACCCTTTATGGTTTGGATCTAGGCTACTTATAAGATCACCTCCTTGCATATAATCCACCCCAGGCACTTCGATCCCCTGAGGTTTATCTACTCCAGTCACCCAGAACCCAACTGGCAACAATCACTCAGGCCCCTGCTACAGAACTGAGGACCTGTATCTTTCAGCAGGCCTACTCAGGCAATTTTAAACTGTTAATTTTGACCTACATTTTATTAGTATCACTGAAGGCCTATGTTATGCATATGTATTTTAATAGCATTATATTTCATAGAATCATAGAATCATAGAATCATAGAATCATAGAAGAGTTGGAAGAGACCTTATGGGCCATCCAGTCCAACCCCCAGCCAAAAAGCAGGAATATTGCATTCAAATCACCCCTGACAGATGGCCATCCAGCCTCTGTTTAAAAGCTTCCAAAGAAGGAGCCTCCACTACACTCCGGGGCAGAGAGTTCCACTGCTGGATGGCTCTCACAGTCAGGAAGTTCTTCCTCATGTTCAGATGGAATTTCCTTTCTTGTAGTTTGAAGCCATCATTCCGCATCCTAATCTCCATGGAAGCAGTAAACAAGCTTGCTCCCTCCTCCCTGTGGCTTCCTCTCACATATTTATACATGGCTATCATATCTTCTCTCATCCTTCTCTTCTCCAGCTCCTTAAGCCGCTCCTCATAGGGCTTGTTCTCCAGACCATTGATCATTTTAGTCATCCTCCTCTGGACACATTCCAGCTTGTCAATATCTCTCTTGAATTGTTGTGCCCAGAATTGGACACAATATTCCAGGTGTGGTCTAACTAAAGCAGAATAGAGGGGTAGCATTACTTCCCTAGATCTAGACACTATGCTCCTATTGATGCAGGCCAAAATCCCATTGGCTTTCATCTGTTTTGACAATATTGTACCCTGCTTTGAGTAATGTGGAGAGGAGGGTAACAAATACAATTACTACGGTTGTTGCTGTTGTTGTTCTTGGATCCTCCCAGGTAAGACATATATCCTGAAACTGAGTGGGGAGATAAACAGAAAATAGAAAAATGTTGTCCGAGGGGATCTCCAGAGTACTGCCTTCAGTCCCTGACTTACTCACTGCACTGGTCAAGATTACATTGCTATCAGAAGCTTCCAGAGATAGGAGGCTTCTGCTTAGTATTGTACTCTTCTCTCCAGTGTCACATACATCATTTTCCTCCTCACCACTCCAAAAGAGGGAGAAAATATAATGGAGATAACCCAGGGATCAGTCATAGGCATATTTTGACAGTTCTAAATTACTATAGGTGAGATTAATAGGGAGTCTTCTGCTCGGCTTTAGTTTGACTAATTTAATGTGAGCCAACTTGAAAGATATTATCCTTACTAAGGAATGAGTATTTGAATCACGATCAGTTCATTATTCAAATTTCATATTAGACCAGAGGAGTTTCATTCCTGTCGGCTTCTAAATTGCATCCTAAATAGCACTTACATGCTGATATTTAAAACCCCTGATATTAGTTTAAAATGAGAGGTGACCTGTTCTTTTTCTGGCTATATAATGTTCCACATTTATAAGTATACATAGCTGTTTCCAGGAAAAAAAAACCCAGAAAATTAAGAGTTAAAGGCCCTATGAGTAGATGAGAGGTCACGCCACCTGTGTTAAAGTAGTCCTGTGAAAGACTGCCTTCACCTCCTTTTTCTGTGCAATTTTACCTAATATTCATAACTTTCCAAGCAATTTCCCCAATATAACACTTTTTTAACATTTGGTTTCATTAATATGGGTTTTTTTGTACACAAGTTTCCCCATCTATATATTTTGTGCACATTTAATTTAATTTCAGAACTCCACTGTGAAATTTGCAAGAGCTAATTTTTAGACTTCATTTCTAGTATGGATCCAGCCACTTTTCTTTCTCCTGAAGGAAGAAGACATCACATATAGGCCATTTTTACACAAACACAACTGTTCTAAACACCTTTGATATGGAAGTAGGAAATAGTTTCTCTAGTTTGTTCAGTTTCTTGTACTCTAATGTGCTTGTTTGAATGTGTGTGCCAGTGGCATCAAACTTGTGGCTATCCACGTGTTTTGGACTTCAGCTTCTAGAATTCCTGGCCATTGGACAAGTTGGTTAGGGTTTCTGAGAGTTGGAGGCCCAAACATCTGGATGGCTACAAGTGTGACACCTCTGGTGTAGTGAATACAGTTTATGCTGAAGACTGGGCAACTTGAAAGGCACTGGACAGATGGCGCTCTGGGACCACAAGATGCAGAGCTAATCTTAAGAAATGATTACATTGCTATCAGATATAGATAGATAGATAGATAGATAGATAGATAGATAGATGATAGATAGATAGATAATAGATAGATAGATAGATAGATAGAGATAGAGATATCAGTTATATAAAAATAAGAGCTACAAAATGGAGTCCACAACATGTGAGTGCAGAGAAGAACAAACACTTACTACAATGCAACCTGAGCCCTGCCACATGCACAATGGAAAACCTTCTCACAGCAACACCAGAGTCACTCCAAGTGGCCAGCTTCTAGTCAAAGGAAATCTAGTATAATGCCAAGTTTTGAACTTCATTTGTGTTTATAAATACATTATATCTGTACCCTCAATTCGCTTCTGACACAATAAATAAATAAATAAATAAATAAATAAAGGTTTTCTAAAGCCTTTATCCCAAAGATACATTGCCCACAATGTTCCCATCATTTGATTGTCAACTCACTATTGTGATGATGTTTCTCATCCAGAACCAGTGAACCAATTCGAATACCACAACCTGCCAAAACAAACAAAAGGGTCTCCCAGCAAATCAAGCATGAACTCTTACTAAAACCAAAGATTCACAAAATGAGGCTGCTGTATTTGACACATATCATGAGGGGATGAAACTTATTGGGAAAATATGAAAATGCTTAGTAAAGTGGAAAGAAATCGACACATTAACAAAAGAAAAAAGAGTACCTAACATCCCTTCCACACAGCAACAAAATGTGGCTTGAACCAACATAAACAATGCTGGTTCTGTGACACATTTCATCTCCCTGTGGCAGTGGTACTTTGTCTCAGAGTGGGGTACTGGCCACAAAGCTCAGCCACGTCGATGCCAGTTCAGTACGTGGAGTTCTTACCCTCCCTGCTCCCCCTCCATTCCTGCACAAAAAGACAGAAAAGCATGCCTTACCATGTCTCTGAGGTCCATTCTTTCTCATTTTGGCATCATTACAAAGTGACAGGCCTTTGGAGGAATAAGCATCCTCCCTTGCTTCAAAGGTTCATCACTTCCTAACAATGCCAGAATGAGGAAGAATGAACCACAGAGAAATGGCAATACTGTATGTGCTTTTTGTCTTTTTCTGCAGGAATGGGGGGCACTGTCATTTGACCTCCTCAGGCTGTTTGAGTCCAGGGAGTGGGGATGACTATGGGGACACCATCTGGGATCATGCATGGCAATCTGAGATGGCAATCTCCACTGACAGAGCATTTGCAAATCTTCCTAGATTTAGTTCGTTGCTGGTGTTGTTTTTTTAACCTGGAGTAAAACTGGATTAAAATTCTTAGCCTGGGTTTATTGGTTAGATGCCCCAGGTTAATCAATTGCTATACTGAATTAAATGCCAGTGTTCATGCAGCCTAAGGCAAGACAGACACAGTCAGGTGTTTCCAAGACTTGAATTCATTACTTGTTTTTTCAGAGGTATCTCATTCATGGCATCACCACAAATCAACCACATGGCAAATACAAGTAATGGTAACAACAACAATTAGAGCTCATCCCATAGTGTTAGGGATACAGACTTAAAAACCATCAAAGTGTACCACAGTGCCTATGTAATTAATTAAAAAGCCAATCAACTAGATTCCCTTATCAGATCAGGAGGAGAATTCTATTAGTCTCTTACTTCACAGGTACAGAACTGTGATAAGGTTCTAATTGAATAATGTGACAGGGTGGTGCAAAGAAGCAGTTTACCAAGTTTCTTCCCATTGGCCATATTTTTTTCTTTAGTAAATGGCATGTGTATTCTATTCACACAATTTGTCCATGATCACCATATTAAAGGGCAGGGTAAGGAAACAAATTCATTGGACAATTGTGCATCAGTTTTCATTTTTAAAAGTACTGCAAGTGAAACCTCACAGCACAATGCTATGTGAATGTATCAGATGTCTTCAAATATTTCCTTTCTTGAGCAAGAGGCTGCCCAAAGCAGGTGGACCAACAAACACTGGTTGGCCTATAAGAGACTAAGGGCTTACCTACTCAGATATTAAAAATCCGACTCATCCTGAATTGACTCCTGGCTGACTTTATATTTATCAACTTTTGCTATATAGGGCTAAATCATGTCACTTCAACTTTGTACCACTTTTGTAAAAGTTGGGGATGCTCTAGAGTTTGCTTAGAACTTGGAATATCCTGCAGCTTCAGGGGACAACTGGATTAGGTCCAATTTCTGATGATCTGCTGTCCACCCAAAACACTGCTGCACTCAATTTCCCCCTGAGCTCATCAGGATAAAGAAAAGGAGAAGGATCATATCCATGTTGATGGCATTGCTTCTGCCAGCTAGCTACAGGACTCTGTGTGAGCTCTTGGCCTTCATAGGCACCATATACTGACATCAACAGAGGCACCCTCAAGACTAGGAAGAAGATGGGGAAGTCAGGTCCTTCCTTCTTGGTCATGAGGGGACCTCTGTTGGTGTCAGCATGGGGTGGCTCTGACAGTAATGATGGCAGCACAGAAAGTGACTGATGGTCCAGCAGGGCTGACACGATCTCAGTCTAGCTGGATCATGTAGACACTAAGCCACTACCACAGCACATTCAGAGGTTGGGTGTGGCCATCTTTGAGATCAATCCAGAGCATTTTAGTTCCAGACTGGCCCCAAATTTACTGTAGACATGGTCATTGTGACTAAATGGAAGCTGTCCAGCAAGTGATCTGATGAATCAACATAGGCTTTCATATCTGGCCTCGTTTTCTAGTCATTCCTTCATTCCACTTCACATTTGGCTTCCCGCCCTTTCATTGCCAGTTGGCATTCCAGGGGTGTTGAGCATTCTCAATGCATATTAGGTTTGGCAATTTCCCCTCCTATGAGTATGGCATCTAAAAATGCACTTCTGCTAATTTCAGTGTTGCTCTGAGTTTGAACACCCGTCTTTCTTGTGCTGTCACTAATTTGTCTATATAAACAATCAGCTTACTGCTTTCACCTGTTTCTGAAAGCCTATGTTCCACTTCTCTAGCATGATTGCATACTACAGTGATAATCTCAATGAAATTAAATACTACTGTATTATTGCACCATTGTTTAGAAAAATATAACTTCCATTTCTATGTTTTATGTAATAAGGCTGACTGTATCACTTGTGTGAAATGTTAGCACTACCTATTCTAAACCCTGCTATCTGATCTCCACCCTAGCCACAGCTCTATGATTTATTTAATGAGTTGGAAATGTATATAATGATTTTAAAAATACAAGTGAATATTTTATTCAGCTGGTAATTATGCAAATCATCAGGCAGTTGTACAAAAGCAATGATATAATGTTACTCATAGCAGATTATTTGCCTGCATCTTTCTCAAAGGAAAGATTGAAAGAAATTCTATAATTAATTCTGGCCCAAAATGAGATTTACAGAACAAGTGTTTAATTGTAGGTTATTGGGTCTAGCATGTAATGACAAGACTCTAAACTTGAAGTTTGATCATACAGTTTAAATTTAAATAATCCTAGATCAAACAAGGATTGCAGGCACATTGTTTTATCTTTCCCTTTGTTTAGTAAAAGTAAAAAAAGACTGAAAAATATTGGGAGACAATATCTAGAAAGCCCTTAAACAAATGTATTTAGAAAGTGTGTGATTGATGGCAGGGAAAGTAGCAAAGATTTCTCCTCTCCACTTCCCTTGCATCCTCTTCGTGCTATTCATGGTAGATTTGGGAACAATTTGATATTGGGGCAAAGCCAGTCATAAAGCCATCTTCAACCTGCTGTAATTTATTTAAAAATATTTAAAGACTACAGTTACCAGGATATGTTCATCATGAAGATCAGTATGGAAGAGTCAGCATGTCTAGCCAGGGCTAAAGCCTCTTATTGAGGAACACAAGCCCAGGAAAAAGTCCCTAAATCCATAGAAACATAAAAATGTAGGCAGCAAGAAAATGCCTCTTCCTAATGAAAGTCTTTAATCCAATAAGCTCCAAACCCTCTGGATAAAACCAGTTTTCTGACTCTACTTTCACTGGGATTTAAGCCTTCCTTGGCGATCTTCTACAGCAGGGGTCCTCAAACTAAGGCCCGGGGGCTGGATACGGCCCTCCAAGGTCATTTACCCGGCCCTCGCTCAGGGTCAACCTAAGACTGAAACAACTTGAAAGCACACAACAACAACAATCCTATCTCATCAGCCAAAAGCAGGCCCACACTTCCCAATGAAAAACTAATAAGTTTATGTTTGTTAAAATTGTTCTTCATTTTAATTATTGTATTGCTTTTAAGTGTTTTTTGCACTACAAATAAGATATGTCAAGTGTGCATAGGAATTCATTCATGCTTTTTTCAAATTATAATCTGGCCCTCCAACTGTTTGAGGAACTGTGACCTGGCAGGGCTTTTACCACATTTCCTATAGAGATGTGCGCTAGCACACTAGAGGCATTTGGAGGGGAGGGGAGGGGAGAGGAAATGACAATTAGCAGTGGTCCCAGAGCTGTCATTGGGGTATTTTTCAGTAGCTCCCTTTCTGAATTCATTGCTGAACTTCAGCAGGGGCAGGTGTCTACAATATACACAGCATTTTGCAGAGCTGTTTTAGCCTTGAATCTGGGATGTACTTGAATCTATTGCTATCTATCATTTGGTATACATCTGCCTTTCTTGTGACTTTTTAAATGTTTTTTTTAAATGTTCAGCTTCCTGTTTAATCCATGCTGCAGCGTGTGTTGGCAGTGTGCATTTTGTGACCATTGCAGTCTCGAGTCAGATTGGAACTGCATTATATGGCCAGTTTAGAAGTAACCCAAGTTAGTTTACCAAAATACACTATATGTGAGACTTCCTTTGATGGTTCAGAAATTGACCCTAGTGCAAAATGCAGAATCCAGATTAACTTCAGGAACATGATTTTCTTTTCTTGATAGTGTTTGCAAGGTGAGGACAAAATACTTTCCCCATACATTATCTTTTAAATATCCATAGATTCAAAAACTCTTAAATGGCCAATGAACACTTAGAAATACTCTTTATCGATTCAGCACAGATTACTTTCAGCACAGATTACTTGCAAATAAGTACAAGCAGGATAGATTGAAGGCAGCTGTATTATTCCTGAAAGATTTCCATCACTAGAGCAGTTTCAATACATATTGAGTCTTCCTTATCTGAACTGCTGAGGGCCAGACATTGTTTAGATTTGGGAGTTATTTAGGTAAAGGCTTTCCCCTGACATTGTCCAGTCGTGTCCGACTCTGGAGGTTGATGTTCATCTCCATTTCTAAGCAAAAGAGCCAGCATTGTCCGTAGATGCCTCCAAAGAAATGTGGCCAGCATGACTGCATGAAGTGGCGTTACCGTCCCACTATAGTGGTACCTATTGATCTACTCACATTTGCATGTCTTCAAACTGCTAGGTTGGCAGAAGCTGGGGTGAACAGTGGGAGCTTAACCCACTCCCTGGATTCGAACCAGCAACCTTTCGATCAGCAAGTTCAGTGGTTTAACCCACTTTCTGCCTTTTTTAGCAAAGTAGCTGGGAAATTAGACAAAAACTGGATACATTTGTTCAGCCTCCCCCTCAAAATAAGGACTAATCAAGTCTTCAGGGGGCTTTTCTACCCCCACTGTAAAGTATAAAAAACATTTGCCCTAGCACTGGTTGTGTTATCTCCCTTCAATTATCTCCTTTCATTATTAATCTCAGTCAAAATGCTTTTCATCGTAAGGTACTTAACCACTTTGTTTATTTAATGATTGTTTGTTTTGAGCATCATTAAAATTTGCTTTAACTTGAGGCAGCAATGAAACACTGATCCGTGTATTAAAGGCTAAAAATCTCTAATGAAACAAAAAAAGGCCTGGAGGCTGACCTTCCCGTCCTTCAAATGATCTCCAAGGGCAGCAAGTATGTAAATTATTTTTATTTCTCTAGATTCTTGGGATTCCAAGAAATGTTACCATCAGCTATGTGCCTTACTTAATGAGTACCCTGCTGTGTCCAAGACACTGCTGTTTAAGTGTGTGAATTGCTGTGAAGCACTTCAAGGAACAAAGTTGCTAAGGCTGCCAGCTGGAGCCACAGCATCCCAGTAAGTGACAAATGTCGTTGGAGAAGTACCTTGTGCCCTGCTTGGGGCAAGTGATTATAGTAGATACAGTTCACTCCATTCAATTGGCAGGTTCCTAGCATGGCTTGTGATCAAAGGGAAAGATTCTCTAACCATTGATCTTTTCCCCCCTGGATGGTAATTCACATCAGCTATTTTCTTCTTCTGTCCCCCATCCCCTTTTCTATTTTTGCATCACATCTATTACACTGCAAGCTACTATTTTATATTGTAAGCTATAGAGTGAAACATATTAATTAAGATGGTGAATGAATAAATATAGCTTAGCTATCTGCAAGAAGTGTATTTAGAAAAGAATTAAGGAGTCTGAGCAGAAACCGATATAGAAACACTCTGAAGAGCTTATTCCAAGTTAAGGAGAACTGAAGAGCATCACAATGCACCTGGAACCCACAAACACAGACTAAAACAGGGGAAGGAAGAGATGCTAGCCTTTCAGCATTTGATATTTCTTAATGGCCATGCCTGCTTGGGTGCTAAATAAATCAGTGCCTCTCCTCATGTGATTTCATAGCAGGATTCATTTTTTACTTCCCTTCCCTTCCTCTTCAATTATTCATCTATCCCATTTCATCAATTGCTTCCTAGCATTTTATTTTGTTTTTTCATTGTTTCCAGGACTTAGACTAGATCTCAGTATTCAACTGAGCAACGCTACAGAGAGCAGAGTAGCCTGCCTAGCAACAGACCATGAAAGCATTTCCCCCAGTTTTATCGTTATTCTCTTTTGACCTTCCTCTGTCTGTTGCTGAACCATGTCACACATACACATCAAGAGACTTCAAGCAAATAATATGATTTTGTTTCTTTTTTTAGTAAAACGCTTTCCACAAACCTGGAGTTGCAAAATACCAATGCGCTAGAGCAGCATTTCTCAACCTGGGGGTCGGGACCCCTGGGGGGATAACAAGGGGGTGTCAGGGGGGGTCGCCAAGGACCATCGGAAAACAGAGTCATGGGAGTTTTGTGTGGGAAGTTTCGCCCAATTCTATTATTGGTGGGGTTCAGAATGCTCTTTGATTGTAGGTGAACTATAAATCCCAGCAATTACAACTCCCAAATGGCAATGTCTATTTCCCCCCAAACTCCACCAGGGTCCACATTTGGGCATATTGAGTATTCATGCCAAGATTCGTCCAGATCTATCATTGTTTGAGTCCACAGAGCTCTTGGGAAGTAGGTGAACTACAACTCCAAACCTCAAAGTCGATGTCCACCAAACCCTTCCAGTATTTTCTGTTGATCATGGGAGTTCTGTGTGCCAAGTTTGGTTCAATTCCATCATTGGTGGAGTTCAGAATACTCTTTGATTGTAGGTGAACTATAAATCCCAGCAACTACAACTCCCAAATGACAAAATCAATCCCCCAACCCCACCAATATTCAAATTTGGGTGTATTGGGCTTTCTGATAGATTTGGTCCAGTGAATGAAAATACATTCTGCATTTCAGTTATTTACTACGATCCTTAACAGTAGCAAAATTACAGTTACGAAGTAGTAATGAAAATAATTTTATGGTTGGGGGTCACCACAACATGAGGAACTGTATTAAGGGGTCGCGGCATTAGGAAGGTTGAGAACCACTGAGCTAGAGGTTTTGGAACAGACCCTATCATACCTAACTCCTCAATAAAATGTATTGATTGTATTGTTTTTATTTATTTTGCGTACTGTGTGATATCAAACTGCTATAATTCTACAGTCTAATGTAGGTCTTGAGATGCATGAAGAGCCTAGAGAGCAACTTTTTATAAAGCAGGCTGTATATGCGAATAGTCATAGAAATGCAGATGTTGTGGGTATGGTGACTAAGTGACAAGAGAATTGTAAAGAACCTAATAGCAATCTCAGGGCCAGCCCAGCCATTAGACCTCAAAAATGAGATTTTAAGAGAAGTATATTGAAAAGGGCTGCTCTGAAATGCCTATATCACATATACACAACAAATACGATTTCAAAATATATTTGAACCATATTGTGATGTGGACATCTTCAAATGCAAGATGCTTCACTTAAGCAGGAAAAATGAAATGCAAAGATACAGAATGGAGAACAAGCACTATGAGGAGCGGCTTAAAGAGCTGGGCATGTTTAGCTTGAAAAAGGGAAGGCTAAGAAGAGATATTATAGCCATGTATAAATATGTGAGAGGAGGTCATAGGAAGGAGGAAGCAAGTTTGTTTTCTTCTGCCCTGGAGACTAGGATGTGGAATAATGGCTTCAAATTACAAGAAAGGAGATTTCATCTGAACATGAAGAAGAACTTCCTGACTGTGGGAGCTGTTCAGCAGTGGAACTCTGCCCTGGAATGTAGTGGAGGCTCCTTCTTTGGAGGATTTTAAACAGAGGCTGGATGGCCATCTGTCAGGGGTGCTTTGAATGCAATTTTCCTGCTTCTTGGCAGGATGTTAGTCTGGATGGCCCACGAGGTTTCTTCCAACTCTATGATTCTATTATTCTAAAGAATTTCCACTGCTGCTCAACAAGATCATGTTAAAAAGGCAATGTTTTATCATTGAGGTAAAATTTGAAAGGACATCATTAAAACATACAGAAGAGCCTTGCAATGTTCGCTGGTACATTGCAAGACCTTTGCGCTGCCACATCCCACTATTCAGTTAATGAGTCTTCCCGTTTCCTAGTTGACAATATATGTAATGTCTATATTCTGAATTGGCATCTTATTATATGTCTTTCATTATATATACATATACACACTCTATTATGTAATGAAAGACTATGTTGTCTCTAATGTGTAGCCAGCACCCCGAGGAGGCATCCATACTTTGCTCACCCCCAGATCAATAGCTGGCACTTATTTGATGAACTACAGACTGTCAGCTCTGCCTTCACTCTGCATCCAGTTCCTTAAAATGGCAATTAATGTTGTGCCTCTTCCTGGAGCAGTTAACATGCCTAGATGAAGTCTTCGGGTGATTTGGTTCCTCTTTCCACTAATTAGACATAACATGAGTAATCCTTGTGGGAATCCAAGACAACAATCCATTGCTTAACAGAAGCAGCCTTCTGGAAAGGGTAGGGAAACACTGCCTTTTGCAGGTGGAAATACTCAAAGCTGTCTTTTAAGCATGTGGTGACTTAATAAAACTGCTCTATGGGGACTTTGGATTCCACAAGGGAAGGTGCTCATTATTCCTTACATGCCCAAATTGCAACAAATGCTCCCCCATTTCTCAGGGTAGTGAGAGTTACCAAGAGCACTCCTGTAAGGGTCTTCATAATTAGGAATCCCCAAGATGTGTTATGCAACTGATAATAAGATGACAATTTTCTAATATGTAAGTTGCGCATTCATTAGTTGGCTGAGATGGATTTGCCATTTTGCAGAGTGGATAAACCATTTCCAGAAATAGATTTGGGTTTTTTGGAAAAGCCAGAAAATTGTTAGTCATTTGAAGAGCAAGGAGCCCACAGTGGAACAGTGAGTTAAACCACTGAGCTGCTGAACTTGCTGACCGAAAGGTCATGGGTTCGAATCCAGGGAGCATGGTGAGCTCCTACCGTTAGCCCCAGCTTCTGCCAACCTGGCAGTTTGAAAACATGAAAATGTGAGTAGATCAATAGTTACCACTCCAGTGGAAAAGTAATGGTGCTCTATATAGTCATGCCAGCCACATGACCTTGGAGGTGTCTATAGGCAATGCTGGCTCTTTGGCTTAGAAATGGAGATGAGCACCAACCCCCAGAATCAGACACTACTGGACTTAATGTCAGGGGAAAACCTTTACCTACCTTTGAAGAGCAAAGCTGATGCATTGGCAAGGATAACCCTGATAAAAGAGCGTGGATGAACTCTCTCTGTCAGCTCCAACTTCTCATGTGGGGACATGAGATAAGCCTCCCAAATGAAAACATCTGGGCATCCCCTGGGCAAAATCCTCGCAGACGGCCAATTCTCTCACACCAGAAGCTACTTGCAGTTTCTCAAGTCACTTCTGACACAAAAAAATCAGCTACATTAGTAATCTCTTCTGTCTACCAAACTTGATGGAAGCATCATTCACCCTTGTTCCAAATGCCACCATTTCCCCATTCAGCCCAATAAATTTGGAAGGAAGAGTTACCACTGTTGCAATACTAAATACTAAATAACAATCATGAATATGATACTTTTATACCTGAGTAAAGCTAAGTAACTATTCTGGCAGCAAAATGTCTTGGATCAGCTGTATTGTCCTGTACCCACCCGCTCCACTCAGCAGGATAAGTTAAACTTTCATAAAAATATAATATCAAATTCTACACACACACAATATGCCATCTATTAGAATTTCGCATAGTTCTCTGAGGTTAACAATACTGGAGATAATCAGAATGAATGCTTAATTGCACGTTGCCTGACACTTGTTACAGCTAGGATGATCAAAGAGAATTAATTTCTCATCCTTTACTCCAGCAGGGTCTCATTTTAAAAAACCAGATCTGACTAACCCCCCCCCCCCCCAACATATACATGTTCACGCATACTTGTCCCAAATTTCTGCTTTTCCAATATTTAAGATAGAACTACATCTCAGTACAAACTTAACTGAACAAGAAGTAACTGCATTATTCCTGTGTGTTACTGTAACTTTTTGTAGCATGTGTACCTAGAGAGGCAGGAACTCATTAAACGATGGCTGAAGAACATCATATAGTTCCAGGGCTTGCTGTGCTGTGTCTGGTAACATGTCCTCATGTCCATTGCAGGCATTAAGGTGGAAAGGGGGGAGTACTGTGTTTTAAAGCAAAAGTCAGCCTTTGGTTTCATTTCTATACTTTATGCTAAATAATGTGAGTTATTTTTGAAAAAGAATAAAACAAAAAGTATTTTTAAAGATGCAATTACTTTGGGGCCTTGGAACTATAGCTACAACTGTAATTATAAAAAAAATCCAAGCTGTAGATGTGCATACAAACATATATTCATCCTCAGAGGCCCCATATGCAGTTCAATATGGTTAAACTGTATTTATGAGTCTGCAGTGACCACATAATAGTGTCAAACTGCATTATATAGCAGTATGTTTAAACACTGTTTTTAGGGTAACAATGTTTATTTAAATATTAGTATTTCTCATTATTATTTAAATATTAGTATTTCTCGTTATTATTTTATATTATTTCTGATCCTTACAATTACACGTTTATGATGTTGTATGTATTGCTTTGATTTGTTTGTCTTTGTAGACTACAGCATTTAATGTTTGTCCTTTTTGTATGTAAGTCCCCTTGGGGAGAGAGGGCAGTCTATAAATAAAGTATTTATTCTTATTCTTATTCTTATACAGTGGTTCTCAACCTGGGGTCCCCAGATGTTTTTGGCCTTCAATTCCCAGAAATCCTAACAGCTGGTAAACTGGCTGGGATTTCTGGGAGTTGTAGGCCAAAACACCTGGGGACCCACAGGTTGAGAACCACTATTAATAAGGTCTCAGAAAGACAGACATACACACACACCCTTTGATTCACAGTGTGAGTGAAGATATGTGCATGCTGAGAGAAAACAGAAAGTTTTTATTCTTTTATCTAACATTTTATGATTTTCATGAAATTGTGGGTTTCAGAGGGTGTTTTTTTGTTTTAAATATATACATGTATATCAAAGACAGGCAAGATACCATATCTACTCCACAATTATTGTATCATCTATTGGATGCATGATATTTTGATAGCATTAACAGAGGACTTTTCATATAGTTACTAAAATCCATGCCAACTACATAGACCACTTGAACCAAAGCCAAAAGGGTATTACAGAGCATTTATAATTACAATGTCCTTTGCTTCTGAAAACCAGAAGAACCTTAACACTGCCTCTATTTCTGAGCATGGGGAAAAGGGTGATTAGGGATTCTCCCATCTTGATTGCTGAGTGGAATTCAGTAGTCTTATTGTTAACTCCACAATCAGCCATGTATTGTCTGGCCTGCCTTTCCTTTAAAAATGAATATCTTGTCTTTATCAGCTCATAAATGGAACTACAGATAAGAAAACACCATATTCTGAGAAACTTTCCCCATGCAGCTTGTAAGGTCCAAGTCAATGGGACAGTAAATCAGATCTAAGCTTATACTTTAGAGCAGGGGTTCTCAAACTTTTTCAGCCACAAAGCCATTTTTGAAGCAAAATAAATGTTTTGTGTGTGTGTGCGTGTGTGTGTCATGGGCAAACATTGTGACACAAGTTTTAAAATTTGACAGATGGGCTGGGCCAGTGGAAGATGATGGAGAGTGTATGTGTGAACTAATTGAAAAGAACAAATTCCTATGCACACTGCATTTTTTGTAGTGCAAAAAAAGGAAAGAACAATACAATATTTAAAATGAAAAACATTTTTAACCAACATAAACTTAACAGTATTTCAGTGGAAGGCCCCAATATTTCAGTGGAAAACCCCATCCAGTCCAACCCCTTCTACCATGCAAGAAAAGCACTATCAAAGCATCCCTAACAGAAGGCACTTCAGCCTTTGTAGTAGTAGTAGTAGTAGTAGTAGTAGTAACAACAACAACAACAACAACAACAACAACAAGAATAATGGCAACCCCAGGGGCCATCCTGTTCATCTGCCATGCAGGAGAAGAGGGAAAGCTAGGATGGAAAGGGGAAGGATGAGGAGAGAAGCGCAGAGCCCCTCAGTGTGCTTCATGGAACCCCAAAGACTCCACGGAGCACACTTTGAGAACTGCTGCTTTAGAGGGACTGTCCAAGCTTGGTGCTGAATCGATTTGGGAATAGTATTCGGTGACTCTTACAAGATCTCTATTTTTAAATTCAGATAAAATCCAGAGAATAATGAACTAGAATAACTTTCCCTCAAGCTGGTCCCCCTAAGATGTGTTGGACTACAATTCCATTCAATTAAGTGGACTACAATTCCAACAATCTCAGGTCATGCCAGGTGTACTTTTAGTGGTGTTGGAAATTCAATACAACTAGAAGACTCTGAGTTAGGGGGTTGATCTGAAAGAAACTTTGGTTTGATTCAGTGGTGTAGAGAAGACTTACATAGCTACACTTCTGTCTGTTACCTTGGTAGCATTAGGTTTTCCTTGCACAGTAAGTTCTTCAAACAGAATTTTCAAATAATCTGATTTCATCTGCAACTACAAGAATGAGGTTCAGCTGGACAAGTTGGGGCTATCTTCGATTCTACAAAGATCTTACTGAGATATGACAAGGATTTGACTTCTCTGTACATAAGCTCAAGGCAAGCCACTTAAAGCTTAGCTACAATACAATCTGTTTCTTAATTTGAATTCATATCCTTTGACCATGTGAACTTCCTTTTGAGGGTGGAACTACTGGTATGAGTAGATTCATAATGGATTCTATACTTCATAAAAGTGGAGTTCTCCATACATGCCATTTCCTCCAATCCACTCTTTGGTCTGTAAAAGGCTTGATGGTGGTACACTATAGATCTCCCACAGAGGCTAAGTACTAATAACACACTAATCTTTCCTGTTTGGTGGGTAATTAAACTGGAAAATGAATGTAAGGGGTGTGGGAGAAGGAGTTGTGTTTGGCATAATTATTCACAATAACAGCAGTCTGGGAAAGAGAAACAGTTCTATGTATCTCTTGCTTCTCTTGGAAAATGATATACAGGCAATACCCAATTAATCAGGGTGAATATTTAATTGAATGTCATAATTGTAATCAATTGGAGAGGTGAACTGATTGAAATATCAGGCACAATTTACAAGTTTTTGATTTGATTTGATTTTTTTTGTTGGAAGGAGGAGTAGAACCACGATTTTTTTTTCTCTGTTCTATTCTAAGCAATCAGAAATTGGCACTGAATGGTTCTGGAACAAAAATAAGAAACTCTGCTCTACTAAAACTCTATCACCCACAAATATAATTCGACAATCTATTTTGCACATCAATAAGCTTTAGGATCATTAAACAAAAGATACTTCAGCTATTTTTGAAATAAAACATTTAAAGGGAGTGCATAGGGGACCATAGACATATATGCATTTTCAATTATTATTTTAATGTATAGATTATTTCCAAATATATAAAACATACTGTTTCATCTTTTATCTTGTTAAAAATATGTGTTCATTGTTAGGGTTTTTTATACATAAATTCTCCAGAAATATAATAAAAACAATATGAAAAGAAGTATTCATCTAGACTTATCTTTCTTACTCCATAACTTAATTAAGCACTTATTTTTCCAGATTACCGCTTATGTAAGTTTCAGACAAAAGTTTTTATATATAGGCACAACAGAGCCAATGCCAAGTTAGTTTGATACCTGATTATTTCTATGAGTACATGCTTAGTGTTTCCACTGACATCAACCTACAAATGCTATCAACCAGGATCCAGGATGGAATATTTTTATCTTGCTCTATCAAAATGATGTTGCTATCTCAGATACATTGGTAGATAAAGATCTCTGTGGAGGAAAGTTTAATTCTTTGCACAGTCTTGGCGTCCTAGTCAGTGTTGTCCTGTCCTTAAGTGCTTTATCATAGATGCTCTGTAGTATTTCAGCTTGAGAGCAGCCTTCATTTTGCGTCAGCAACTCAGGATGAAAATGGGTTTTCTTGAGTTGGGGATGATATCTATAATGCTGAGCTTCAGAACAGGCAATTATGCCTCCATGTTCATGATGAAATGGAAAAGGCATGCCCCTTGAAGATGGGTGGCCATGTGATCCACTGCCATTGTTTACATCTCTGAACAATGTTGCTTTGTTGAAGGCAGCAGCTCCTGAAGAAAAACAACAACAATGCACTGAAATTATGTGTGTGTAAACATACACAAACACTTCAAAACAGAGTCATTTCTTATTTAGACCACTGCTTCTTAAACTGTTGGTCTTGACCCCAAATGAGGTCGCCTTAGCTCAATTTTGGGGTTGAGAAAAAATTAGCAACAGTAAAAGGTTTCTAAATGCCACCGAGACATTTGCACCACCCTGTTAGCATTGATGTGCAGTGTTCACGGTGGACATGTACCAGCTGTACTACATAAAAAGAAAAATCAGCCTGTTGAATAAGTCTTACAAATGCTGATTTATTAGCTGTAAATGTTTGATTTTTATACTTATTTTATATACCTATATACCTGGGGCCACATAAAGATTTCCCAAACAGAAAAAAGATCAAGAGTGGAAAAGGTTTAAGAAGCCCTGATCTAAGGATCAGAACACAAAAGCATCAGGTATCCAGTGTGCTGAATCAAAGCACAAAGGTGGAGAGGAATAGAATGTTTTGCATTGTCCCCTGCTGGACATTTTTCCTTCCCCAAATCAGCACCATTATTGCGCTTTTCAACATGCATGTGGAACCCCACAAGGGAAAAGCAACTTTGGAGAAGCAAAGTGGAGCATTAAAATGGCTGCTGGAGAAAGATATAAACACAAGCAGCAGTTTCCAAATGGCACCACTCATGGACAAGAGGAATATATCAACAGTCTTGGGAAAGTCCCAAGACTGCAAGAGTGCTTTTTAAAATATAAAAGGAAAACTGGAGCAAATAGTCCACAAAATAGGAGAAAGTTCAGTATATTAATATACACAATGGTAAATACTCCATGGAATGAAATCACATCAGCCTCGATAACTAAATGTTGCATCATTAGAGAATGTGCCAAAGTTGGCCAACCAGAACTAACAATCTCATAACCAAAACAGAATCACCAATAAGCAAAATGGAATATGCTGGTCGAAAAACTATTGTTAGCCCTAACTAAACCAGATCCATTAAACCAACAGAATGTATTTGTGTGTATTGATCAATGGATTCAATGGATCTAGTCTAGTTAGGACTAAAGAATGTAATGTAATCCTCCAAATATCAACTGCACAACAACAAAATATTTATTTATTTACCACATTTGTACCCTGCCCTTCCCACCGCAAAGGGGAAGTTTTACAATAGGCAGCAATTCGATGCCATACACACACACATTCATAAAATAAACAATTAAAATACAAACAATTAAATCAATTGTTAAAACAGCAATTAAAATCATGCAATCCACCAAAATACATCAAAGTATTTAAAGAAGAGGAATAAAACCTAGATAGAGATGGGGTATTTTAGAAGGGAAACCCCTCTAGTCTCACATATAATCAGACCCACTTGAGATTCACATATGAGTATAATGACTGTTCTACTTTCTGACTAGCACAATTTCCAGAGCATGGGACATGGCAGAGAATGTGAATAATAGCTCCAATTTACTATTTTTGGTTTTCAAACCAACATGATGCTTCATATTTTCTGAAAGTCTTTGAGCATGCTGGGTCCTCATTTGGCTATTACCTGAGCTTGTTATTAGTATTTCTATATCCATGGTTCTCCGGGTGTTTGGGCCTACAACTTCCAGAAATCCCAGCCAGTTTACCAGCTGTTAGGATTTCTGGCAGTTGAAGGTCAAAATTTCTGGGGACCCACAGGTTGAGAACCACTGCTCTATATTGTTAAAAAAGCTATGATCCCATGTATTTTACTCTGGAGGAATTACTTATGGGTTAAAGTAGCTCCTAGCTTATCAACTTATCACCACTCTGATGGCCGAAAGCGAGGAGGAGCTGAGGAGCCTTCTATCAAGGTGAAAGAAGAAAGCACAAAAGCTGGGTTGCAGCTAAACATAAAAAAAAAACCAAGATTATGGCAACAAGAATGATTGACAACTGGAAAATAGAGGGAGAAAATGTGAAGGCCGTGACAGACTTTGTATTTCTAGGTGCAAAGATTACTGCAGATGCAGACTGTGGCCAGGAAATCAGAAGACGCTTACTTCTTGGGAGGAGAGCAATGTCCAGTCTCGATAAAATAGTAAAGAGTAGAGACATCAGACTGGCAACAAAGATCCGCCTAGTCAAAGCCATGGTATTCCCTGTAGTAACCTACGGATGTGAGAGCTGGACCTTAGGGAAGGCTGAGCGAAGGAATATCGATGCTTTTGAGCTGTGATGTTGGAGGAAAGTTCTGAGAGTGCCTTGGACTGCAAGAAGATCCAACCAGTCCATCCTCCAGGAAATAAAGCCCAGCTGCTCACTGGAAGGAAGGATACTAGAGACAAAGTTGAAGTACTTTGGCCACATCATGAGGAGACAGCAAAGCCTAGAGAAGACAATTATGCTGGGGAAAGTGGAAGGCAAAAGGAAGAGGGGCCGACCAAGGGCAAGATGGATGGATGGATGGCATCCTTGAAGTGACTGGACTGACCTTGAAGGAGCTGGGGGTGGTGACGGCCGACAGGGAGCTCTGGCGTGGGCTGGTCCATGAGGTCACGAAGAGTCGGAGACGACTGAACGAATGAACAACAACAGCTTATCAACTTACCAGCAGGCTGCTCAGTCTTTTTTGCTGAGGGCCTCTTCAGTCTTTCCCGACTACAGTCCGAGTCACTGTCATTGCATTCACTGTCTCCTTTTCCACTGTCTTTTCCACTCAATTGATCCAAAGCTGAATGTTCACTAAAAAGGATGGGAGAAATCGTCAATGTATTTGCCGCAGGGATATGCTCAAGCAGAAATATAAAAAATAATTTGTAAGAATTATATTCAACACTATTAGATGAAAGAATGGAAAATTCCAACCCTTGCCCATGGTCCACAGGGGCTAAAAGGCTTAATCTGCACAAATTGCAAGATTTGTGCAGTTTTGTTTCACACACCAAATTCTGTAAACTACAATTCAGGATGAAGGAAGAATATATTTTTATTAACTACTTCACTGCTGGAGAAGAAAGAACGTGTATTGGAAAAGGTCATTGGTGAAAGGGATTGCTCCTTCAGCAAAATACACTGTCTCTACAAAATAAAATTTAGAACTCTTTGGCACTTAGGCATCCAAGAAAAAAAGAGTGGCACAGTTATCAAGGGAAAATGAGAAATAGTTTGTATGTGAACTATCTACAGTGTCAAACTCTCTAAAATACCACCAATTTGGTGAGTGAAAGGCCATTTCATGGAATCAGAATTCTTATTTGGGAAGGCAATGGCATCATTTTGCTCATTTTACAGATCTGTACATGTTGCTACCAATCTACTTATGACATACAAAATGTACACAACAGTGGGAGCCACACGTGCATTGCACAAAAATATGTAGACATTTCCCAACTCAATGAGAAGATGAAAAAGGCAAGTTGAAAGAAAAGGTGGTAGTTACCTGAAGCTTGAAGCTGTTTGGCCCACGTCCCATACAGATGAGAGTAGATGAGATGTCACACCTTGACCCTGTCAAAGAGAAGCAAACAAAAACCATGTTTAGATGTAAAACACTGCAATATATCATTAAATGCAAGCCAATACTTCTGTGATTGGGAACTCACCCTGTTATATCTCTTATGCAACTGCAGTTGTTTTTTAAATAGCATTTCAGGAAAATGCCTACTTTTTTGGATGGCATATTTCAGAATGCTCTACAGTGCCCCTTTGGCTATGATTCAAGTGATTTACTCTAGTTGGCATGAATAGTTGGATTGAGTTTGGTACTGGGAATGGTGCTTTTCTACTAGCAGTCCTGCTGGCACAAGGGTTAACCTATTGCATCACTGGGGGCTCCAACAGGGCCTCCACTAGAGTGGTGAAAATAAGTGTCATTATTCTCTGCTTTTCACTGGCTAATCTCCAGAAGTAAGCAGATTAAGGGTTTCTGTCGGAACTCAAGTCTGATATCACAAGGTTGCTACACTGGTTTAAGTCAGAAGAGATCAGCTTAAACTCAACTTCCTGCCTTCAGCTGGACAGTGAATGATGCTGTCAGTCTCTCCTCACTCCTCTCTGAACAGACTGAGGCAAAAAATACAGTAAACCAGATCTGACAAAGACATCCCAAGGGAGCTGACATGAGGGTGAATTAGATGGAGAGGAGCAGGCCGAAGACAGACCTCTGGGTAATAGCTGGTAGATTTGTAAAATTACTAATTCACATTGGTCTAATGAAAGTCTGTCTTGGATTGCTGTGAGTTTTCCAGGCTGTATGGCCATGTTCCAGAAGCATTCTAACCTGATGTTTCACCCACATCTATGGCAGGGATCCTCAGAGGTTGTGAGGTCTGCTGAAAACTAGAAAAATGGGGTTTATATATTTGTGGAATGTCCAGAGTGGGAGAAAGAACTCTTGTATATTGGAGCTAGGTGTGAATGTTTCAATTGGTCACCTTGCTTAGCACTGAATGACCTTGCAGCTTCAAAGCCTGGATGCCTCCTGCCTGAGGGAATCCTTTGTTGGGAGGTGTCACCTGGCTCTGATTGTTTCCTGTCTGGAATCCCCCTGTTTTCAGAGTGTTGCTCTTTATTTACTGCCCCAATTTGAGAGTTTTTTCCTACCGGTAGCCAGATTTTGTTCATTTTCATGGATTCCTCCTTTCTGTTGAAATTGTCCACATGCTTGTGGATTTCAATGGCTTCTCTGTGTCATCTGAAATGGTGAAATCATGATAACTTGGGAGGAACAGAATCATGCTTGAAACACCTCTCCATAGAAGCTTTAATTCTGGTGCTGAAAACAATTTATTGGTCAGAGCATATGCTCAGAAATACCTTGGACTGGAGCAGATCAATTGAAACAAATGGCTCTGACTTAGAAGTTCCCACTAATGCAATAGGTCTACTCTCATGGGAACTAACATTGGATTTGAGTTCAGCAGGTGAAATTGGCCTGACCACCAAATGTTGCTGGACTGCCACTCCCAGCAGTCCATGCCAAGACAGCTGATGATGAGGGACCCTGGGAGTTGCAGTTCAACTGGGAAGACTATGTGAATTGCACCCCTGACATACTCCTATATCCTGTAAATGTATGTCTGGCTGCCAAGACCATGATTTTGTCCCATGCTCTGGATGATGAAGGTTTAATGTCAAACAAAAGAGATTCCAAGCAATCTTGAGCCACAGCCGGAGGTGTCCAGAAACCACAAAGGGAGGCACATCCAGAGAGTTTGCAAAGAACCACTACATTTGTTCCACCATTGTGGTGCAGTCCTCATAGACAAGTTAAACATGAGTCAACAATGTGATGCGGCAGCCTAAAAAGCCATTGGCATTTTGCCCTGCACCAATAGGAGTATAATGTCTAGATCCAGGGAAGTCATGCTCCCCCTCTATTCTGCCTTGGTTAGACAACACCTGAAATACTGTATCCAGTTCTGGGCACCACAATTGAAGGGAGATGTTGGCAAGCTGGAATGTGTTCAGAGGAGGGCAACTAAAATAGTCAAAGGTTTGGAGAACAAGCCCTATGAGGAGTGGTTTAAAGAGCTGGGCATGTTTAGCCTGCAGAAGAGAAGGCTGAGAGGAGACATGATGAGGGCCATGTATAAATATGTGAGGGGAAGTCATAGGGAGGAGGGAGCAAGCTTTTTTTCTGCTGCCCTGGAGACTAGGACACAAAACAATGGCTTCAAACTACAGGAAAAGAGATTCCACCTGAACACGAGGAAGGACTTCTAGACTGTGAGAGCTGTTCAGCAGTGGAACTCTCTGCCCTGGAGTGTGGTGGAGGCTCCTTCTTTGGAGGCTTTTAAACAGAGGCTGGATGGCCATCTGTCAGGAGTACTTTGAATGTGATTTTCCTATTTATTGACAGGGGGTTGGACTAGATGGCCCAATAAGTTTGTTCCAATTCTATGATTCTATGATTTCCCTACAGACCCAAAGACCAAAAAAAAAAAAAAAAAAGGGAACTACTTCACTATGTAACACAATTTTTGTTCCTGGGTTATAAATGCCATTTTCTAATTGGCTCTATCACAAAAACATGGAAAACACCTAATAACCTGCAAAAACACTGTTTTTGTGGGATACCCCGCAGCACATTTTGCTATAGGTTTTCAATGAATATCTGATAGGGAATTCAACATAGCTTGTGGCAACCACAAAAATGAGGTTTCTGGAGTATCACAACTATTTTCAATGTAAATACTGCACAACTAAACAAGAAATAACACTTTCAATCTAGGAACAGGATTTTTTTTCAAAATGTGTTACATAGTGCTTTCAAAGCAAAGAGTCTAGTATGACTAGTTGGATTTTTCTTTGTGGAGTGAGAAGTGTGTACCTGGGAGGTAGAACTAGGGAGGCCTCTCTCTGCCTCACACAAGGCATCTCTGCTGCTTTCTTCTCCCAAAGGGGCAGCAGGGCTAGGTCCGGGATGTGTGTCCATGGGGCCATGCTGTCCAAGAGAGAAGGCGCGCTTCTGGCCCCTTTGGGATCCCCTCAGCTTCAGAAGGATCCTCCTGCTTTTGCAAAGGGAGGCGCCCACCAGGAGGATGGCGACCAGCAGCACGCCGCAGGCTCCGGCCAAGACCCAGATCAGCACGATGGAGAGCTCCCAATGAAGGTCCATTATTCCGACGCCAGGGGGCAGCCGCTCCCTGGGAATCAGCGGCAGCGCCGCCGTGGAAGTCAGCGAGGGATTCCCTCCGTCCTCGACGGGCACCGCCGCCGAGAAAGGCTCTACCGAGGAGGCTCCCGGCGGGTCGTTCTCGTCGACGAGGCGGACGGAGAGGCGGCGCGTGGAGCGGGCGGGGGGAGATCCGCGGTCCTGGGCCAGCAGCGTCAGGTTGTACTCGGGCACGCGCTCCCGGTCCAGCGGCCCCGACGCCAGCAGCAGGAAGCTGCGCCCGCGCTCCTTGCCGTGCTCCTGGCCTCCCTCCAGGCCCTGATCATCTTCCTCCTCGTCGTCGTCGTCTTCCTCGTGGGCGGGGCGGAGGGTGAAGGGCGGCGGGGCTCCCTCCTTGCCTCCCTCGGGGCTGACCAGGGAGAGGCTGACTTGCCCGTTGGCGCCGGAGTCGCGGTCCCAGACGCTGACCAGGGCCACCAGGCTGCCTGGCGGGGCGGCCTCGCTGACGTAGGCGAGCTCCTCTCCGTCGGGGCCCCGCTCTTCTCCCTCTCCTCCGTCTCCCTCTTCCTGGGCCCGGCTGCGGAGGGGCCGGAGGTCGATCTGGGGCGCGTTGTCGTTGACGTCGAGGAGTCGGACGAGGACCTTGCAGGCGGCGCGGAGCGGTGAGGCGCCGCGGTCGGAGGCCTGGACGTCGAGCTCGAAGGCGCGCTGGCGCTCGTAGTCGAGGGCGGCGCGGAGGCTGAGTCGGCCGGAGAGCGGGTCGAGGGCGAAGAGGGCGCGCGCCTCGGCCCCCACCTGGCTGCCCCAGGCGTAGAGCAGCGCCCCGTTGGCGCCCTCGTCCGGGTCGGCGGCGCCCAGCTCCAGCAGCAAGGCGCCCGGCGGCGCGTCCTCGGGCAGCTCCAGCAGCCGCGGCGCGCCCCCGCGGGGGAAGGCCGGCGCGTTGTCGTTGGCGTCGAGCACGCGCAGGGCCAGGGTGGCCGTGCCGGACCGCGCGGGGCTCCCGCCGTCCTTGGCCACCAGCTCCAGGCGGAAGGAGGCCTGCGCCTCGCGGTCCAGCGGCGCCAGCAGCACCAGCTCGGCGCCCTTCAGCCCGTCCGCGCGGCGCGGCGCCTCCAGCCCGAAGTGCCGGTTGGGCGAGAGCGCGAAGCTCTGCACCCCGTTGGCGCCCGCGTCCGGGTCCAGCGCCAGCCCCAGCGGGAGCCGCGTCCCCGGCAGCGCCGCCTCCGACACCTCCAGGGACACCTCCGCCTGCGGGAAGCGCGGCGCGTGGTCGTTCACGTCCCGCACCTCCAGCTCCACCTGCAGCACCTGGTACGGCGACGAGGAGCCCGCGCCCCCCAGGCACACCACGTCGAAGGAGAGCGCGCACCAGGCCGACGAGGCCCCGCACAGCGCCTCCCGGTCCAGCCGCTCCGGCCCCAGGCTCAGCTGCCCGTCCCGCTCCCGCACGCGCACCAAGGACCCGTTGCCCGGAGGCTTCAGCAGGCGGAAACTCCCGACGACGGCAGAACCCAGCTTCTTGTGCATCTCTTCCACGAGGATGCCAAACACCGTCCCGGGGGGCTCCTCCTCGTTCAGGCTGAAGCGGAAGATCTCGCCCCAAGTCAGGGAGAAGGAGCAGAGCAGCAGGCAGAGCGGACGGACCATGACTTCTCCTCTGACCAAAAGCTGGGGGAACTCAAAAGGGC
The DNA here is from genome assembly GCF_037176765.1 of Anolis sagrei. Lineage (NCBI taxonomy): Eukaryota > Metazoa > Chordata > Lepidosauria > Squamata > Anolidae > Anolis > Anolis sagrei. The sequence goes on from NC_090023.1 coordinate 140,562,048, forward strand.
CTTCTTCTCGCGCTCCGCACTTTGCCTCGCTGCTCGCCTCTGTCCTAATCCGGCTTTGCTCCCTCCTCCTCTGTCCCGGGCCGCACTCCTCCCCAACGTCCCGCTGAACTCGTCTTGCCCGGGGCTGATATGGTTAACTCCATGCAAATGAGGCGCTCTCTTCGACCAATCCGCTGATTCCCCGCGGGATGGAAGGGGAACCTGGCCGGCCAATGGGAGGCGTGCGCGCATCCCCTTCCCAGCTTTGCAAACTGAAGGAAACAGGAGAAGTTTCTTCTTCCCATCCTCTTAACTCATTCCGTTTGACTCCCATCAAGTCTAAAACTCTTGCCTAGACTGAAACAAGGGGAAACCTGCTGGGAAAGTGAGTTCTCTATCACCTATTGGTCAAATTCTGCCCATAGGCTTCCTCCCTTCCATTTGAGTCAGGCTTTCAACATTGTTTTCCCAACAAACAGTACTAATAAGAACATTATGTAACATTATTTTTGTTCCTGGGTTATAAATGTCATATCCTAATTGGTTCTGTCACAAAAACATGGGGAAAGTTAATGAAACTGCAAAAACAGGACATCCTGCAGCACATTTTGCTATAGGTTTTCAATATCTCAGAGTCTCATCCAATTCAGCATAGTTTGTGGCAGATACAAAAACAATGTTTCTGAAGTATAACAACTACTTTCAAGGGAAGTACCACACAACTAAACAGGAAATAGCACTTTCAAACCTGGAACAGAAGATTTTTCAAATTTTCTTAAATAGTGTAATATTATTATCACTCCCAAGAGCTCAGTGTACTCTGCCCAAGCTTTCTTTTTGACACAGTATGGTAAGAATCAGCCCTCTGCCCATTCTACTACATTTGTTTGTGAGAGAGTAAACTATCCAGGAGAAATTGCTCAAATGTCTGCTAGGTCTCAGAAGTGATTGAATGGCACACATTTGCAGCGTTTGAAAGCAAAGACAAACCCCTTTGAACAAATTATGGTAAGATAGCCCCATGATTGGTCCTGGGCCCCATCTACACTAGCATACAATGCAGTTTATATAATGCTTGAGCTGCATTATATGAGTCTACACTGCCATATAATGCTGTGTATATCGTGCTTGAACTGCATTATATGAGTCTATACTGCCATATAATGCAGTTCAACTGCATTATGAAACTGTGTTACATGGCAGTGTAAATGGGGCCCCTCTTAGTGTCCCCATATCTTAGAAATGGCTTGAACATACACAACACAAATAACATACACAACAAAAGCAACAACTTTAACCTAGTAAAGGTAAAGTTTTGGGGGGGGGGGGTTTAGAGTCAGGAGTGACTTGAGAAACTGAAAGTTGCTTCTAGTGTGAGAGAATTGGCAAGGACGTTGCCCAGGGGACACCCAGATGTTTTATCCTCCTTGTGAGAGGCTTCTCTCATGGGGAGCTGGAGCTGATAAAGGTAAAGGTTTTCTGTTGACGTTAAGTCCAGTTGTTCCCGACTCTGGAGGGTGGTGCTCATCTCCATTTCTAAACCGAAGAGCCGGCGTTGTCCGTAGATACCTCCTAGGTTATGTAGCCAGCATGATTGCATGGAGTGTCGTTACTTTCCCACCGATGTGGTACCTATTGATCTACTCACATTGGCATGTTTTCGAACTGCTAGGTTAGCAAAAGCTGGGCCTAACAGCAGGAGCTCACACCGCTCCCCAGATTCAAACTGCTGACCTTTCGATCAGCAAATTCAGCCGCTCAGTGGTTTAACCACTGCACCACACAACAATGGTTGCCATCCATTGAATGGTGAGTCAACACACAAATCCAATTCAATCACTGGGTCTGTTTTAAAAAATTTGGACTAAAACAGGACCAGTGAGTTACAAAATTATATTAAAATGATAGAGAATAGTTATTAAAATACATTCTACATTCAGATTTTGTAGAAATAATTGTGATATCCAAATACTAAAATAACAATGATCATATTCATACTCTCCTTTATCAATAAATACCTGAGCTGGGGAGGAAAGAGCCACTTTTTGTGGTTCTCTTTTCTTCTTAGAAGGTTGTAAACCTCAAAAGTGTTGACTGAACATGTCTAATATAGTCAGGATTTAGGCCTATGTTCACAGAAAATATTGCTATTGGGCAATGTAATTTATTACAGCACTATTTTTTAAAAGCACCTTAAAAATACAACATTGTTATTTCACGTGTGGATCATATGCACAGTCAACAGGGGGGGGGGGGGTGTTTTGTCAAGAGCAGCCCCTGAAGCCATTTGGCCAGCAAAATGTATGTTTTAACTTCCAGGAGGGCAAGCCCAGATGAGACAACTGAAGTGTGAAATCCTTACAAATGGTGTCAAGCTAGTGTGTGCCGCTCCCCCATCCCCTCCCCCCCAAAGTGTGGCTCCTTTCTGTCTGAATGTTCCTGAGAAAACACTGAACCCCAAACACTAGAGCTTAAAACTATCCAGAATTTCAAGAACAGAGGAATTTGAGTTTGGTTTTTTTTTAAGTTGTAACTGAAAAGAAATGGCAAGATCCTGGAATGCTTTCCTAAAACTATGCTACCCTTTCCAGTGCTTTGAGCTTTGCACCCTATGTCCCATTAAGAATTTTTAGGGCAATTAATCCAATCTTCAACTGCTTTACTTAAGCTGGATCACGCCCATTGCGTGTTTGAAAGGAAGGCTGGTTCTGCCATATTTGATCCATTTGAGTATACTAACAACATCTGTCGCTTCTGGTACTTTTCATCTTAAGAACAGACAAGCATCTCAAGGTCTAAGGATTCCCTGGGAAGGAATCCCATTGGAGCATTGCAGCACATCCAAATACCTGGGAGTCACTCAGGACTTATAAGAAGCACTGCTTGATTAACAAGCAAAAAGTGGGTGCTAGAAATAATATTATACGAAAGCTGACTAGCACAACCTGGGGATCACAATATGATACAGTGAAGACACCTGCCCTTGCGCTTTGCTACTCTGCTGCCGAGTATGCATACCCAGTGTGGAATACATTGAAACAATGGATGTGACTCTTAGTGAGACATGGCACATTATAACAGGATGTCTATGCCCAAAACTGCTGGAGAAATTAAACTGTTTAGTTGGCATTGCACCACCTGATATCTGCCAGGAAGTAGCAACCAGCAATGAAAGGACCAAAACATTGACATCTCCAGCCCATCCTCTGTTTGGATAGCAGCCAGCAAGCCAATGATTTAAATCAAGAAACAGTTTCCTAAGATCTACAGAGATACTCACAGGAACACCTCAGTAAGTGAGAGTCCAAAAGTGGCAGGCTAAAATACAAAACCTAAATCAGTGGATGACAAGGTAAAGGTTTTCCTCTGACATTAAGTACAGTCTTGTCCAATACTGGGGGCTAGTACTTATCTCCATTTCTAAGCCGAAGAGCTGGCGTTATCCGTAGACACCTCCAACGCAGAACTGACAACTGGGTTAGGCTATTAGGTGTGCAGTAACCAAGGGAAAAGAACACAGCTAAACTTGACATAGGTGTGAACCAGACTGGAAATGTATTTGAGATCTGGGGCATTGTTACAAGACAGCTTTTGCTGGACATAAACAGTTGTCCACTCCAAAAACATAGTATCTGCAATGTAACATATTTAATGTTTACATACACTTAACAGTTTTGGAAGAAAGGTGGCTGAGTGTTAGGGCAAATATACCATAGCATCTCTTTACCTTTTAAGGATGACTGCTGGTTTAGCCTCCTTTCAACAAACTCCAGCCATCTACACTGCCATCATAATGCAGACTGAACTACATTATATGGTCAGTGTAGACTCATAATGTGGTTTAACTGCTTTGAACTGGATTATATGAGGCTACACTGACCATAGAATGCTGTTCAAACAGCATTATAATGTCAGTTGTAGTTGGGGCCTCAGAGTACCATACATAATTTCTCCATAATCTGCGTTATTTTTAATCTATTGGCTGGGAGATCCCAAGCTTTGAATGCTTAAACCAGAATCCCCCAGGCAGTGACATGGCTAGGTAGGGATTTTAGGCCAGGTCTATCTGACCTAAATCGAGTCTATTTACCATGCTGTTGCCATTTTTGTAACTATGTGATACAGTAGAGAGAGAAAACAAATCTGAAAAGAATAAAAGGTAAAGGTTTCCCCTTGACATTAAGTCTAGTCAAGTCTGACTCTGGGGATCGGTGCTCATCTCCATTTCTAAATTGAAGAGCCGGCGTTGCCCATAGATGCCTACAAGGTAATGTGGCCAGCATTACTGCATAGAGTGCCGTTACCTTCCCACTGAAGTGGTACCTATTGATCTACTCACATTTGCATGTTTTCAAACTGCTAGGTTGGCAGAAGCTGGGGCTAACAATGGGCACTCACCCCGCTGCCCGGTCAGCAAGTTCAGCAGTTTAACCCACTGTGCCACCAGGGGCTCCAAGAATAAGAATAAAGAAATCATATTTAAGAAGTAACATGAAAGAATACTAATCTTCTTATCATGTAGGAGAATGTAACAGTTCAATATAATGCTTTGGTGAAGCATTGCCTATGTGATCTTTGTGTTCATTATGCTTGTAACATTCCAGGTCTTAACTAATATGAACAGGCAGTATGCCCATCCCATGCCATTATAAGACCATTTGAGAAACCATTTTGGTACTGAAGACACATGGAAAATGGTCTTCCTTTCCTATGATACAATCTGGAACACATAGTTTGAAGACTTATAGAAAGAGAGATGGTGTAAAAATGGTCACTCCTAAATCAGAAAGAGAAATGACACTTTTTTCTATTTGTAAAGGGCATTTGGAGTTCAATGAAAGTATGAGGGATTGACAGCTGAATGAATGCTAAAGCTCCAGAGTAATGACAGGCAGGATAACAGAAAACCAGTCTGGTGTGTCCCCCTCGGCCCCTTGGTGGGTTTGGAAGCCCTGGGCTTCTGCTTACACGCGTTCCAATCTGCTAGGCTAGTGTTACAATAATATTATTTCAGTGTTCTGTTTTTGTTTTGTTTTTAACAGCACTTGTTTTGTAGAAACTTTCTACCAGACAGGACTTGCTTGCTGTCAAAAGCACCAGTGTACAGGCCCAGAGGAGAGTCTGTCTGCCATGCCATTAAGGGATTGCTGCAGGCTTGTGGTGTAAATGGAGGCCAAATGTCAAAACAAGAACTCTCCCAAGAGGGAGAGCAATATGGGCAGCAAAAGAAGGCAGGAAGGGACACAGTAGTTCCATTTGCTTGCTGGCAACAAATGAATTGTTTCCGTGCCCACCTGCCTCCAAAGAATTCAGTGCTGGCTTTCCTTTTGGAGGTGAAGTTTAGCAAATGTTTGTGTTTTCAGCCAACCAGCTGCTTTATGCCAACCAAATCTGTTCAGCAGGAGTGAAAATTCCAAAACCAGGACATTTGGCTACCTGAATGTATATTTTACAAACACAAGCACAGTGCTGTTTTTCTCAAGTTTTAGTAATATGGAAGGTATTTGATTGCTTGAGTACATCTTATTCTAGTTTCAAGAGAAAAACATCCTTGCTTTCTCTGCTGGAATGGAGAAACAGATAGTAATAATAATCATCATCATAACAACAACAACAACAACAACAAGGAGATGGAGGACCTGATTCTGGCAGCCAAAGAACAAGCCATTAAAACCAATGCCATCAAAGCCAGAATTGAAAAGTCAATGACAGATCCCAAATTTAGACTCTGCAAGGAAGCAGATGGAACAATAGATCACATCCTCAGCTGCTGCAAGAAGATCACGCAGATAGACTACAAGCAGAGGCATAACACCGTTGCTCAGATGATTCATTGGAACTTGTGCCACAACACCATCTGCCTGCAACAAAGGACTGGTGGGACCACAAGCCTGAAAAAGTTAAAGAAAATGAACACGTCAAACTACTCTGGGACTCCTGAATTCAGACTGAGAGAGGTCAGAGCACAATACTCCTGACTTCACAATCCTATTACAAAACCAAGTATAGATTGTTGATGTTGCAATCCCAGACAACATCAGGATTAAGGAGAAACAACTGGAAAAACTGACACAATACAAGGATTTAAAGATCAAACTGCAAAGACTCTGACACAAGTCAGTCAAGGTGGTACCAGTGGTGATCGGCACACTGGGTGGAGTGCCTAAAAACCTTGGCCTGCAGTTAAACACAATCAGTGCTGACAAAATTACCATCTGTCATCTGCAAAAGGCCATCCTACTTGGATCTGCACACATTATTTGCAGATCCATCACACTAGGGAAGTGTCCAACCTTTGATCCAATACAATAACCAGCATAGTGGTCTTGTTTGCTGTGTACTAATCTTGTTGTGTTTCAAATAATAATAACAATTCTTTATTTATATCCTGCTTTTCTTCCTAATGGGACCCAAAGTGGCTCACAACAAATACAATACACATCAAAGCACATTTAAGATAAAATACAAGACAAAAATCACACAGAGTGTAATAATGTCCAGACATAAGATATAAATAAATATTAAGCATTAAAACATCCAAAACCAATTACAATTATTGTGGAGACTCATCAATTAAACAGTATATTTCACTAAGCTTAGTACAAATCAACCTTGCTCTCATTGGCAATTGAATTCATTTGTCAAAAGCTTGCTTGAACAGGTAGGTTTTCAAACTGGTTCTTGAAAGATAACAGGGAAGAGGCAGTTTTAATCTCAATGGGGAGGAAATTCCCAAGGGCTGGGAGAACTACCAAGAAGGTCTTCTCTCTCATTGCCACCAACCATATTTGTGATGGCAGCAACAATGAGAAAAGGGTCTCTCTGGAAGATCTTAATGATCAGACAGGTTGGTAAGAGGCATTGTGGTCAGATAGGTAAACTGGACCTGAACCGTTTAGAGCAGTGGTTCTCAGCCTGTGGGTCCCTAGATGTTTTGGCCTTCAACTCCTAGAAACATGTGGGTCTCCAAGTGTTTTGGCCTTCTCAGAAATCCTTGCTAGGATTTCTGAGAAGGCCAAAACACCTGGAGACCCACATGTTGAGAACCACTTGTTTAGTGCTTTAAAGGTTAAAACCAGCATTTTTAATCGGGCTCAGAAACATATTGGCAGCCAGTATAGGTGCTGTAATGGGTGTGGTATGGACCCTGGTCCAGCACCTGAAAATAATCTGGCTGCAGATCTCTGAAGTAGTTGGAGTTTCCAGGCACTTTTCAAGAGCAGCCCCACACAGAGCCCATTACAGTTGTCTAAATTGTATGTAACTAAAGTGTGGACCACCATGGTCAAAATGTGATTATAAGTCAAATTTATTCCCATTGATAACATGGGGTGCACCTACACTGAAACTATAATGCAGCTTGGGACCAGCTTGGAAGGGACTGGGTGGGTGATCAAATTGCCATGCCTTGAAACCCATTTGAGACCAGGACAGTGGTTACATTGATCACAGAACCTAGCTTCAACCCCTGTGCCATTTTTACTCCTTCCTGCAGAAGTATACATCAACACACAAGAGGCATATGGGATTTTAAGAAAAGGGAATGTGAGTGTTAAGAGCGGAGGTAATCACTTTCCCCCCTGAGGGGGTCGATTAAACTCCTGCTGCACAACCATGCCCTTAGGATACTTTCTGGCAGTGCCCCTTCTGGATTTTCTTACTGTGCTTCAGCAGAGTTATGTATCTACAATGCAGTCTGCATTTTGTGGAAACCATTTTGCCCTGGATCTGGGGTATATTTGAATCTACTGCAGCACATTTTATCCCTTAACTCAGACTTCCCTGCAATTTTTAAATATGCTATATCCCCTGCAGTGCACATTGGAATGCACATTGGCTGTGTGCATTTTGTGGCCACTACGGCCTCAAGTCATCCTGAAGCTATTTTATATTGTCAGTGTATAATGATGAATGTGAATGTGATGCTGGGAATATTTTATCCTGCCTGCCAAAAAGGTTCTGCCTGTGCCCTATATCTTTAAAGATCCTTAGAAAACCACTAGATGAATTTATCTGAACATGTGGTGTTGGCAATATACCGGTGGCACTCAGCTCGACCAATATGTGTCACTGGTGTCTTGTTTTTGAAGTTAGCTTCCTTAATTCAGATAAAAAAACTAAAATGTATAGGAAAAGGCAATAATATAACAAGATTAGGACAAGGTTCTCATGTTATAATTTCTTGCAAGGAATCATGGGGCTTGCATTTCAGATAAATGAACTACCCTCCAGCAAAAAAAGAGGCAAACATCAAAGAGGAGAAAGATGTAAACAGAGCCCCCTCATTCTTAATCATATGTTTCTGCCACTTGCTAATCTATTTCTTTTCTCCCATCTTTCTTTGTTTAGGACATTGCCTCTAAATACCTATGCATACTGCTTTCCAAGAAAGAAAGCAAGAAGGGTAAAAGGAAAACACACATACTCATGAAGATCTGGAGAGGGAATGGTTTGTTACAGATCTGGATGCTAAATACCTTACCAAAAAGTGTAGTTATTTATTTATTTATTTATTTACTTAATATACTTGTACTCCGCCCTTCTCACCCCTGAAGGGGGGCTCAGGGCGGCTTCACTGGTGCCATCACAATGATAAAAACAATCAACAAATTCATCAGAACATTAAATACACAATTGTTAAAACACGCCAGTTAACATACATACATACATACATGTTTCAAACTGCCAACCTAGCAGTTCGAAAATATGCAGATGTGAGTAGATTAATAGGTACCACTCTGGTGGGAAGGTAACGGCGCTCCATGCAGTCATGCCGGCCACATGGCTTTGGAAGATTCTATGGACAATGCCAGCTCTTCAGCTTAGAAATGGAGATGAGCAACCCCCGGAGTCAGACACAACTAGACTTAATGGCAGGGGAAAACCTTTACCTTTACTTACATACATACAATATAGTACGTAATCTCAATTATATACATAACAACTAATATAGGAGGCTTGTAGAAAATTGCCAGAATATCAGTTGAGAGTTGTCCATGGGTTTTTGTGTTTGTTTTTTGTTTTTGTTTTTTTACAGTGGGAATGTCTCCCTGGAGTTTACAGTGGGTGCAAGGCTACCTTTTATTCCACAAGAGCTCTGAACTAAGGGCCCTTCCACACAGCACTCTATCCCAGGATATCAAGGCAAAAAATCCCACAATATCTGCTTTGAAGTGGGTTATCTGAGTCCACACTCAGATAATGTGGGATGTTCTGCCTTGATATTCTGGGATATAGGGCTGTGTGGAAGGGCCCTGAATTAACAGTTTCGTTGTGGAACTTTGGCTTGATTTGACTGGAGCAAGGCATTTGCATTTCACCACAGTCCCCTATTTACTTAACAGACTGCGGGAACCTGTCCTTTTGTTCATGCTTACAGAGAAAAACCAAAGTGCACTTGTTACCATTCTTCCATTAGAATCCATTCTTGCATTACATCATTTTCTCAGGAAAAGTAATGACTGAGAGAGAAGGTGCTGGCAGGAGAAGAACTCTTTCAGTGGTGAAAACTTGAGAAATTTTGGCAACATCTGGAATGAGGTACAGGCTTGCAGTGGATAAAAGATTCATTTAAGCAAAGTGAGTCAAAGCATGGGGTAGCCTAAGGAAGACTGTTCACTCCTTGATTGGGTTGCTGCGGGTTTTCCAGGCTGTCTGGCCATGTTCCAGAAGCATTGTCTCCTGACATTTTGCCCACATCTATGGCAAGCATCCTCAGAGGTTGTAAGGTCTGTTGGAAACTAGGCAAGTGAGGTTTATATATCTGTACAATGTCCAGGGTGGGAGAAAAAACTCTTGTCTGTATGAGGCAATTGTGAATGTTGCAACTCGCTACCATGATTAACATTTAATGGTCTTGCAGCTTGAAAACCTGGCTACTTCCTGCCTGAGGAAATCAGAAGAGCTGTATAACCAAGAACCACTGAATGGCAGCAAGTGAGAAGGAGACGTAAGCAATTCAAAGCAACAATGAACCGACCTAGACTTTGATTTTAATTGGTGTGTGTTTTAATAACTGTTTATTTAATGTCTTGTTTTTAATGAATTTGTTGATTGTTTTTATGATTGTAATGGCGCCAAATGGTGCTTGCTGTGAGGCCGCCCTGAGTTCCACCTCGGGGGTGAGAAAGGCGGGGTACAAATGTATGAAATAAATAAATAAAACAAGCCACAAGAGTAAAAACAAAGATCCAACCAGGGGAAAAGTGCTCTTACCATACATCAAGGGAACCACTGAGCACGTAAGGAAGCTGATGAAGAAACACAACACAACATACAAACTGTCTACAGACCCACTAAGAAAATCCAACAAACGCTACATTCAGCAAAGGACAAGAAGTATCCTCTCACCTCTGCAGGAGTCTACTGTATACCATGCAGCTGTGGACAAGTCTACATAGGGACCACCAAAGGCAGCAAGATTCAAACATGAATCAAGGAATATGAAAGCCCGAATTCAACCAGAGAAGTCAGCCATACCAGAGCACTTGATGAACCAACCTGGACACAGCACAGAAATGCTGGACCACTCAAACAACTACCATGTCAGACTACACAGAGAAGCCATAGAAATCCACAAGCATGTGGACAATTTCAACAGAAAGGAGGAAACCATGAAAATGAATAAAATCTGGCTACCAGTATTTTTAAAAAAAAATAAAACCAGGACAGTCAATAAAGAGCAACACTCAGGAAACTGGAATTCCAGACAGGAAACAATCAGAACCAGCTAACACCTCCCAACAAAGGATTCCCCCAGGCAGAAAGCAGTCAAGCTTTGAAGCTGCGAGGCCATTCAGTGCTTATCATGATGGCCAACTGCAACATTCACACTTGCCTCAAACAAAAAAGAGTTCTTTCTCCCACCCTGGACATTCCACAGATATATAAACCTCACTTGCCTAGTTTCCAACAGAACCCTCAACCTCTGAGGATGCCAGCCATCGATATGGGTGAAATGTCAGGAGAGAATGCTTCTGGAACATGGCCATAAAGCCTGGAAAACTCAGAGCAACACAGTGATTCCAACCATGAAATCTTTCAACAACACACTCCTTGATTTTTCTTGCAAAAACCTGAGCAGAGATGTTTGCACAGCTAAGCCTCTCTGCTTTGAAACGTTGTTGAGTCACAGAGATCCAATGGTGCACATTCCCAGCATTGTGAGCCAGAATGTTGGGGGATATCCTTGAGGTGAGCGGAAGGGGTGGTTCTTGTTAGAATGCCTACCCAGTGGTATCAAATCTTGTTCAGCACTAATGGACAATCGAGACTTCCTGCCACCTTTCGAGCCACTAGATGGGGGCTGCACTATTGGTCCATATAGAAAGGCCCATAGTCCAATGCTCAAGCATTATAACATGCTGGCTCATGTTCATCTGTAACCCGCCATGTTCATCTGATGGTGATCTGTAACCCACCAATCTGTACCCTGCCTTGAGTCGTCGTATGGTTGAGAAAGGCAGGCTATAAGTGTCGCAAATAAATAAATAAATAAATTCATCATTTTAGCCATCTCAAAGAATTGATCACACTGAAATAATTTAGATTCATACATTAGATTAATCTTTTCTAAAGTTAATCATTTCTAAAGACCATGTATTTGAAGTTCAGCCCTTCATGAAACTCAGTTTGTTGAATTCCCATTACTGGTTTTGTTTCCTAGGGCTTTACATCTAAATGTTGAAGCAGATATACCGTTTCCATTGCTGTGCTGCATACAATACTCTTCTCAAGCAACCATCAGTAGTCGAAACAAGCACAATGCATAACCACATTGCCATGAACATCAAGGAAGTATTGAGAAATTTTGAGGAACAGAACCTCAAATGCAGACTAAAGGCTACAAATACCACAAAGCAAGCTATGTGTCCATAAATAATATCATAAAAACCCTCTGCTGAGAGCTTTTCCTGAAAGGGGAATTCAAAAACTCTTTTTGATTTAGATGTTCTTCATTGCACAATAGATGACATTTCTAAAGGCATTGTTGCTGTTGTTCAGGGCCAAATGGAGTGCAAACCTCCTTTGATAGATGGGCTTTGATCTCATTCTAGCAGTCCTTTGCAGCCAGTATAAGCACTATAAGCACCAAAAGCCGATGAAAGGAATGAGCATCTCCCTCTGAACCAGGGATGAGGACTGTGACATATCCAGATAGATAGATAGATAGATAGATAGATAGATAGATAGATAGATAGACAGACAGACAGACAGACAGACCGACCGATATCTGAATCAGGTACAGGGCAAAAGTATGCTTTAATAAGGTATAGTGGTTTGAGTTCTGGGTTCTGATACCTTAAAGGTACCATATCCTGTTTTGGAAGCTAAGCAGAGTCAGACTTAGTTAGTATTTGAATGGGAGATTGCTAACAAATAGAAGGTACTGCAGACTTCAGAAGAAGGAACTGTCAAAAACCTTTGAGTATTTCTTGACAAAGCAAACACTATGAAATTCATGGGATCACCAAAAGTTGACAAGTGACTTGAATATTTCTGGCTGCATAAAAAGTAGGAAGGAAGGGAGAGGCAGGGAGAAAGAAATGAGTTTGTGCCTTTAAAACTGGTGGGTTTTTGTTTTTTGCATGTGATTTCATGGACATAAAGCCACTTTTTTGGATGCAGCACTAAGTGAAGAAGCCCCTGGGTGGCACAGCAGGTTAAACCACTGAGCTGCTGAACTTGCTGACCAAAAGATTGGCGGTTCAAATCCGAGGAACAGGGTGAGCTCCCGCTGTTAGCCCCAGCTTCTGTCAACCTAACAGTTCTAAAACATGCAAATGTAAGTACATCAATAACTACCGCTTCTGTGGGAAGGTAACAGTGCTCCATGCAGTCATGCTGGCTACATGACCTTCGAGGTGTCTACGGACAATGCCGGCTCTTCAGTTTAGAAATTGAGGTGAGCCCTATCCTACAGAGTCAGACACGACTAGACTTAATGTCAAGGGGAAACCTTTACCTTTACCTTACTAAGTGAAAGATTAAAGACACATATGCATACAGTGATTTGAGTGCTGGCCGCAGATACTGGGAGACCAGGAACCCATTCACAATGTTATTCCACTTTAATAGGCATGGTTTTATCTTATGTAATCCTAGCGTTGAAGGAGCCCCCGGTGGCGCAGTGGGTTAAACCCCTGTGCCGGCAGGATTGAAGACTGACAGGTTGCGGGTTCGAATCCAGGGAGAGGCGGATGAGCTCCCTCTATCAACTCCAGCTCCTCATGTGGGGACATGAGAGAAGCCTCCCACAAGGATAATAAAAACATCGTCCTCTGGGCGTCCCCTGGGCAACGTCCTTGCAGATGGCCAATTCTCTCATACCAGAAGTGACTTGCAGTTTCTCAAGTCGCTCCTGACACGATAAAAAAAAATCCTAGCGTTTGCAGTTTAAATTGAAGGCATTTAAAATTCCCAGCTAGACTGCTCCAGTGCATCTTCAAATTACAAACCTCAGAATTCTATAGGATGGAGCCATGGCAGAATAAGTGGAATACTAGCACTATAGTTCTGTAGTGTGAATAAGCATTTCAGGGTTCAAACCTCTACACAACATGAAAATTCACCGGGTGGTCTTAGGTTTATTTATTTATCTATTATGTCAGAAACAAATTGAGAATACAGTTATAATGTATTTTAAAAACCACAGACAAAGTTAAAAACTTGGCATTATACTAAATTTCCTTTGACCAGAAGCTGGCCATTTCAAGTACTTACCCAGCCTCCTTTGGAAAGCTGCAGCAGAACACTGGATAACTGCGGGAATGGTGTCTGGGCTGCAGTCACCATTCCCAGAAGTAGTGAGTTTATCCCGTGCCTTCCAAGAAGGTGCGGAATAAACCCACTATCAAATTAATTTGCCACAAACCAGGGTTTTCCTGGTTTGTGGTGAATTAACTCAGGATCGTCCAGAACATTGTCTTCCACAATAAAGGGACTGTCTAGATCCGCCCTGGGTTATCTGAGTCCACACTCCGATGATGTGGGACTTCCTGCCTTGATATTCTGGGATATAGGGTTGTGTGGAAGGGGCCTGGGGTGGTCAGCTGCAACACAAACCAGTATATTAAACAGCTTGAAACCATGATTTCTCCAAATGCTTCAGCGCTAGCACTGTCTTCACAAGCAATCTACATTTTGGTCTCAGATTCCTGCTCTGCATGGTATATATATTGGCAAGCTTCTTCAGATTTTTGGCTTGATCCAAAATTTCTGGTGAGTTTTTCTAACACACTGTTTCTGTCTGCATACATGTTGCAGTGTGCATTGGGGGGTGTACATATTTGACACCCCAACATCAAGCTGGCTTCGAACCAGATTTTAGTGCCTGTCTAGGAGAGTCCTTTGATCACTGGGATACATACACAGCTGACTATATTACTGAGTTACCATTCAAGTTGAATACATTTAGGTACTTGTCCTCAAAAACTACTGTGAACCCCTTCCCCCAAAATTTTAATCAATTTTTAACATAAAAATACACAAAGAAATATACAACAACATTACTTACATATACATAAACACAGACATACCTAACAACAATTACATTGAGCCCAAAAAGTCACCCCCACTGAAGTCTGAATTTTCATGCTGGCATATAGATATGAAGACAAAATCTTATCAGTATGTATTTCCTTCTTCCCATCTTATAAAGCTCTTCATAAAATGTCAAAGTTTTCAGAATCAAAAAGAAAGAACAAAAAATATGACAGGAGACTGATGCAATACAATGAAAATTTTATGCCTCATACTGGCTTCCTCCACTTTTCAAGATTTGATTGACAGACATAACAACCAATGAAATACAAGTTCAGCATGCGTATTTGCCTCCTTCCCATCTCTTCCATGAATGAAAACATATAATCTGTGATGATAAGAACCTTCTTCTACATCCCTGAAGGATTCCTAATGTTCCTGATTCACATTATTGATTTTTTACTTTCTTCTGGTAATTGTTTCAATGTCCTTTTAGTGGCAGCAGATTACACGTTATAAATCATACAAACATATCTTGGCAAAGGGTATAATTTGAATCAGACCATACCTTCTTAATAGCAGCACTGAAATACTTCAGAGATAAGGTTTTTTGTTTAGCTGAAAGCATTTATGAATAAATAGACATTAAGGTATTTAATGAGACTATATAAAAGACTCTCGCCTGCCTCCCTGCCAGTGTGAAATTACTTCTGCAGCCTGATTTTCTCGCTCAGCACTCTTCAAGCAGAGATTTTTGGAGCTGTTCTTGTTATTGTGTTGATGTGTCATTCAATCTCCAACCAACAGGCCAAATTAAAGAATGAGACAAAATCTAAAAACAACAGGAGGCATGAATTGATTGGGACCATGAAGCTGGGGAGCAAAGTTAACCCATTCCCTTCACACTATTTACATAGCTTATATTTCAGCCCCTTGCCTTCCCACTGAAGAAAGCATTTCGGAATGTTATTCCATGAAAAAAATTCTGGGGCTGTATCCTAAAGCAGGCATGGGCAAACTTCAGCCCTCCAGGTGCTTTGGACTTCAACTCCCACAATTCCTAACAGCCTACCAGATGTTAGGAATTGTGGGAGTTGAAGTCCAAAGCACCTGGAGGCCTGAAGTTTGCCCGTGCCTGTCCTAAACACACCAGATCCCATCTGATTTTGGAACCAGGGCCCACTCTGACCAGAGACCACTTTGCCCATGGACCACTTTCCAACATCAGTACCGAAAAGGTTATGAATCAGTTTTTAGTCAATTTTAGATTCGGTTTAGGGTGCTGATTCAGAAAATTGCATTGGATAGACCAGAAGCAACTTGCAGTTTCCCAAGTCACTCCTGACATGACAAAAAAAATGGATAGACCATATCAGCTCTAGCTTCTGATACAGAACATATGCCATGGTCAGTGACAGGGAAGGAGTGGCATGTGGAGTGAAAGGAGCAGAAGTAAAATAAAATAAATAAAATAAAATAAAGAGGAAGGGTGCTCACAGACCAGATTTTTGTCCTTGCAGCCCACAGGTTAAGAACCACTGACTTAGATGGAAGGCTGGCAACGAATACCAGGTGATGTAGGCTATCTATCAAAAGAAGTAGCAGAATCACTTATGAATATTCCTTGTCTAAGAAACCCCTATGAAAGTCATGGAGCCGCTGTAAGTCAACAGACAACTTAAAGGCACATACAGGCACTTAATGGGACCATTTAGATTAAATGGATTAAACTTACCCAGTACCAAAGCTACAACTCACTTCCAACATAAATTTTCAATTTTAGCCTATAAAGCCCTAAACGGTTCTGGCCCAACTTACCTGTCTGAATGCATCTCTCCTTATGAGCCTTCCAGGACTTTAAGTTCATCTGGGGAAGCCCTGCTCTCAATCCAGCCTTCGTCATGTACGGCTGGCAGGGACAATAGACAGGGCCTTCTCAGTGGTGGCCCCTCTGCTATGGAACGCCCTTCCTAGGGATCTCAGGTCGCCGCTCCCCTCCCTTTTAACATTCCTGAAAAAAGTCAAGACTTGGCTTTTTGAGCAGGCGTTTGCAAATACAGTGTAACAGACATAGGAAAATGGAATGACTGGATGATGTGACTGGACAGTGTTTTTAACAAGGAGACCCTAATGATATATGTTTTATTGACTTTGCTATAGTTTTATATTCTTAATGTTTTTAATTGTATTTTATGGTCTTGGTACCAACTGTGAATCGCCTCGAGTCATCTGCGGGCTGAGAGGGATGGTATATAAATATGGTAAATAAATAAATAAATAAATTTTTAATAATTAAAAATGAGGTCATTAGTTCCTCACATGGATCTCCTGTATCTCATTTATTTGAATCCTATGACATTTCCTTGCTCCTCTGAGTGGGGCTATGGAACTAATTCAATACCCTAAGACCTTCTCTCTGGCCCTTAACATATATCAGAGTCCTAAGGACCTCTACATGAAAAAAACTAAAATCTCCAGCTCTCTACCATTAACAGCACTAGAAGCATGTTTATAAGGTCAAAGTCTTCCTCTCAAATAGTCCTATACTTCGATGAGAATCACTCAGCCCTCCAGATAATGTTGAACAGTATCTCTTATACCATAAGTGAGAATGGGCTTTTGAGAGGTGCAGTCCAATAGTATCTGGATGACTGCAAACTTCTAACCTCTTTCTGTGGGTAGCATTGCTTAGACATGTATGTGGATATTAATGTAGAAGAACAACCTTTGGTTGGATAATTCAAGAGCCAAATTTATGTCTTATGTCCACAACTCTACCATTCACCTCCAAGATGATGATGAAGCTGGAACTAACCATAGAATACCACACTGTTTATTAGGGACATAGCACTTACAGAATGTGTAAAAATGAAATACTTCTCACCTGTATTAGAAAGTTAAGAGAACATGGAATGAGCAAGTGAGCTGAAACTGAGTAACTCAAGAGAGATGATCCCAACAGATGCCTATGTTATTCTATTTCTACCAGGAGGAGAAATTACAGTCCTATACTAAACACAAGCTCACATTGAAGCTGATATTAGATACTCTTCAGCCCATTTCAACATATGGATGCCTGCCACAAAAAGACATTTTCTTTCAGAAGCTGAATTTGCTTTGTAGCTATACATATGTTTAATCTTGAATGGCACAAAGGAATGTTCTTTCTTTGTGCCACAAGTGCCATGTGACTAAATTTATTATTTATGGCTGTTGTCGTCATTATTTCTCCCAAGGAGTGCTCAGCTTGAATTTCAGTTGCAAAAAGTGAACAAAACAAGCAACCCAGTGCCTACACTCAATTATAAAATCCTGCTGGTACTCAGCTAAAATATAAATTCACCGAGTTGGGAGAATAGGGCATCAATCAAAACCAAATTGCTTTGGGGAGGCTGAATGACTTGGAGAATTAGGAATGTGATAGATATTCTTTCACCGTTGCCCAAGGTCACTAATTGGAATCCATCGCAGATTAGCAAAAGTGACCTGAATTTAGGAACAGAAGTAAAAGACATTGTGAAATCTTTAAGGAATTAATAAGCAGTGCTAGTCCATGGAGCCTCACAGTTAAATGCATGTTGTAGCTGGAGGTAGTTTCATCACAGATGTTAACATACTGTATCTAACATTGCCCTAATCCATGAGCCTAATGCACCAACCCAAATATAGCACTCAGACTATATGCAGCAGCAAAAAGGAGAACTGATAAAATTGCTGGAAACAGAGCTGATCAACCTATCTAAGGCAGCAAACAAAGAGGCTACAATACTGAAATGGCCCTAGTTGTTCTAACCCTGAGTGAAAAAGAAAGTGGTAGCACCCCATTGATCCTCCTTTATCTTTCGATTGCTTGTGATACCGTTGATCATGATATCTTACTGGATACATCATGTGGGAGTGGAGGCAATGTGTCACCATGGGGAGGTCATTTCCAAAACGTAACCTTAGAGGATAGTGATCGTTAAACTCTGGGATGACACAGGGTTTCATCTTGACCCCAAAGATATTCAACATCTTCATGAAGTTATAAGGGGTTTGAAGAAGAACTGCCATCAATATACTGATGACACCAAATTCTGAGTCTCCTTGTAACTGTAGTTGGCTGAGGCTGTGCAGGTGCTAAATTAATATCTGGATGTAATAATGAGCTAAACAATGGCCAATAAACTGAAACTGAATCCTTATAAGAGGCTCTGTGCATTGATGTGTCTGGAAATTGGGTAGGGTGCCTTAGATGGGTTTATGTTTCCCATAATACAATAGAAGCTTTTTTATTTTTTTTACAGTATTTATATTCTGCCTTTCTCACCCTGAACGTGCATATGCGGCAAACATTCAATTCTACTATTTATATACAAACAAGACAGGGAATTATAACATAGAGGTATAGACCAGCTTTTCCCATCTTCAGCATCTTGGAGGCTTTGTGCTCAGTTCCAGCCGCAGGGAGGGGTCTGTCGCTCCATCTCCCTGGCATTCCTTATGGATGCCTCAGAATATATCCCCACTTTTTAAAGTGGTACCTAATTATCTACTCACATTTTGCTTTCAAGCTGCTAGGTAGGCGGAAGCTGGGCCAAAGGCCAGGGGTTCACCCTGACCTGGGCTTTGAACTGGCAGCCTTTCAACTGACAAGATGTACTGCAGTGTCATCCTTGACACTGTGCTAAAGCCCAGCCCATATCTTGGAAAAACTCTTTCACTGGCAGTCCAAGGAGATTATGTGGCTTGGTAACAGCTATAGCCTTTCTTGGACAACCCTTACTTAGCCAGAATAAGAGGGAATTTTCTACTTAGATTATTGTAATTTACTCTATGGCTTGGAAGGTGAATTGGAAGCTATAACTCACCATAAATGGCATTAATATGATTGTTGACCAAGGTATCCACAAACAAGGCATAATACAGTAGACTCTTGGTAAACCAGAACTTAAACAACCAGAAAATATCAAGAAACTAACAAAAAATGTAATAAAAATAAAATAAAATCAATCTTTAAAGAAATGTAATTTTAAGTTAAGTGTGTCTTTATTTTCTTTTATTTACTGTATTTAAATATTCATATCTGTCAATGCAAAATTTATAATATGATATAGTATAGGGTATAGTATTCGGTAGCATATTTTATTACTAACTCTCAGATAACCAGAAACTACATTTTAACTTGCTTAAATTGATTGATATATTTTTGACATTTTAAAATTATTTTAATTAAAATGTTACATTGTTTTACCTATTTGCCAGTCTACAATCCTATAAAAAAAGGGCAGGAGAAAATTATTTTCATAAATAATGAAGGTAGGTAGACTTGTTGATATTTTACCTCAGTGTGTATTTTTTCCTCATGTTTTGTATAATGTATTTTATTACATTAAACTCTCATTTTGAAGGAGCCACATTGTTTCCATTGACCTTAAAACATAACTTATGCACATGAAGTTAATAAGACCAGGATCCCTATATGGAATGAAGGGTGCATGGGAGAAATCTCCATTTAGCCCAGAACACACCTTTGTGTTTGAATAAAACATTTTATTTTGAATTACCTTTATTTTGCAGGCATTGCATCTATAGTGTCTTCCTTTTAATTTTTATCTTCATTTAATTTACCTTAGTTTACTGAAATTTAAATACAGTGACATCTTGATAAAGACAACAAGGAATTATCCATTACAGGAACCTTAATGCAGAATAGTAGCACTGCATGACAAATGTCAATGGCATCATTGTGCATGAGCACCATGTGAAATAGCAATGCATAGTACATGGTGTAGAACAATTATGCACATTGCATGATGTGTAACCACAATACAAACTATACATTGTACAACTGCAGCATACAATATATGTTGCATCATAACAATGCACAATCTATGCTGTGAAACCCATATGCAATAGGGGATATGATATCTCAATACACAGTGTGCAAATAAAGGCACAGGAGAATATTATTTACTTTGTTTTATCTTTATTTACTTTGTTTTATATCCTACTCTCTCCCCCTTATAGAGGTGCCTGTGCAACTTCACTTCTGCAACAATCAGCTAAATACATCCATTGTGCAAATGGTGACTTTTTGGCACCATATGCATAACATGATCTTAATGTGCATATATCTGTTACTACTTCAGACTCTAGCGGAAGCCTATAACCATGTTGTTCTACACTGACATAAGAAGTGGTCCCAATCCAACATCCTTGACACTGGATCAAGCTCATGTGATGGTCCAACAGGGAATCCTGACCCATCCTGGTGGCATCAGGGAATTCCCACTGCCCAGACATACTAATCATGGTTAGGCGCCACTGAGCAAGGCTCCTAAGGGACACCCCCCTCCCACTCCAGTGTCATATCTAATGACAGTCATGAGACAATTATTTATCTTGCCGCGAGTGGTCCAGCAGCCTTCTGCTAAGTCTCAGACCTTGCAGAAGGAGAAGGACCGCACCGCCCCCTCCAATTTTTTCAGCCTCCTTAGGGCCCTTCCACAAAGCCATATATCCCAAAATATCAAGGCAGAAAATCTCACAATATCTGCTTTGAACTGCCATATATTCCCATTCAAAGCAGATATTGTGGGTTATCTGCCTCTATATTCTAGGTCAGTGGTTCTCAACCTGGGGTCCCCAGATGTTTTGGCCTTCAACTCCCAGAAATCCTAACAGCTGGTAAACTGGCTGAGATTTCTGGGAGTTGTAGGCCAAAAACATCTGGGGACCCCAGGTTGAGAACCACTGTTCTAGGTTATATGGTTGGGTGGAAAGGCCCTTAGCTAACTCTAAAGCCTAACAGAAATCTATTGGACCCTTGAATGTTGTGTTGCAGCAATCTCCAGTCATGAAACAGGATTAGAGGATGGGAGGAGGCAGCCATCCCACGTCCCTGAGCCACCTGAGCCCGGGAAGCAGGGGATAGCTGTCAAGACAACTGCTGCCAATTCTGCTTAGGAACTGACCCAGCTGTCTTGACAACCCTTAACTCATGGACAACCCAAAACCACCCTAAGGATTTGGGTTTTCAGCCAATAGCTTCACCTAAGGGGGAAACTATGTATAGTGGCTTTACCCAGGTTAAACTTGATTGCCCCCCGTGTAATGATGTCCCACCCTCACCCCGACCTAAGTGATCAGTGTAGATATGCCATTTGTGTGAAATCTCCAGAAACTAGATTTCACAGAAAACAAACTTACTTTTCTAAACTAAGGACCCTTCCACACATCCATATAACCCAGAATACCAAGGCAGGAAATCCCACAATGTCTGCTTTGAACTGGAATATAAGGCAATGTGGGTTCAGATAACCCAGTTCAAAGCAGCTATTGTGGGATTTTCTGCCTTGATATTCTGTATTATATGACTGTGTGGAAGGGGTCCTTAGATTTCGGGGATTGGGAGTTTGGTTTCTTTTTGGATTTTGGAATATCTGTATTTATATATTATACATGTCATGCGATAACTTGGAGATGGGACCCCAGTTTAAACAAAAATGATTTATGGTTCATATACACCTTATACATATATTATTATTATTATTATTATTATTATTATTATTATTATTAAACTTTATTTGTACCCCCTAGCATCTCCCGAAGGACTCGATGCGGCTTACAAAGCCCAAGGCCTCAACACACAATACAATAATACAAAACCTAAGGCAAATTAAAAACAATTAAAGAAATAAAAACAACAAGCAATAAACAATACACTAAGACACAATAAAACTGGGCCTTAGAGTATCCTTAGAGTATATATCCTTAGAGTAATCTCCTGCAGTATTTTTAATATTCTGCATGAAACAATGATTGTGAACACTGAACCATCAGAAAGCAAAAGTGTCACACTCTCAACCACCCATGTTGAAAGTTTTGGATTCTGGAGGATTTTGGATCTCAGAATCTCAGGGTAAAGGATGTTCAAACTATATTCCAAAGCTACCTAGGTTGTACCTTGTAATTGCCCGTTAATTATTCAAGCCATAAAAACCCCATCTGCAGCCATTATATTTGCAGATCTATTTGCGGCTAACATGAGGTGAGCAAACCTGTAGCCACAGAAAGATATTTTATGTGCACCAACTCTGAGTTATGCTATCTCTGTATTAGCATATGTATTCATGCTTATTTACTACATTTTATATCCCCTTTAAATAAATATGATCTCCTTATGGAGTTTACATAAAAAATAATTG
Organism: Anolis sagrei; assembly: GCF_037176765.1. Lineage (NCBI taxonomy): Eukaryota > Metazoa > Chordata > Lepidosauria > Squamata > Anolidae > Anolis > Anolis sagrei. The sequence goes on from NC_090023.1 coordinate 140,584,697, forward strand.
TAAAGGCAATTTTAAAGCACCATAAAATTTAAGCAGCCATGATCAGCTAAATGTAATGCCAGCCTAAGATACTGTATTTTGCCATCTGAAACAGAGCCAAAATATTTCCAGCCACTAGACTTCACATTTTAAATAATGCCCCTCATACAATGTCTGCCTTGAAATAGTCAGCCCTCCATATCCACAGATTGTGCATCCATAGATTCAACAATTCACAGCTTGTAAATATTTCAGAAGGAAAAAAAAGGGGGGGGGGGGCAAATATTGATTTAACCATATATATATATAAATTTGTTAGGGGCATCCAATGAGGAAACAAAACTCAAAAACCCCCCAACGAAACTTAACCAAAATTCCCATGCCCATAACACAACCCACAAGGTACAAACATATCTACTCAAAATGAAAAACAACACAACACACTCACAAAACGGCAAAACAACAAAACTCAAAAATCCCCCAACAAAACTTAACCAAAATCCCCGTGCCCATAACACAACCCACAAGGTACAAACATATTTACTCAAAATGAAAAACAGCACAACAACACACTCACAAAACAGCAAAACAACAAAACTCAAAAATCCCCCAACGAAACTTAACCAAAATCCCCGTGCCCATAACACAACCCACAAGGTACAAACATACCTACTCAAAATGAAAAACAACACAACAACACACTCACAAAACGGCAAAAGAACAAAACTCAAAAATCCCCCAACTAAACTTAACCAAAATCCCCGTGCCCATAACACAACCCACAAGGTACAAACATATCTACTCAAAATGAAAAACAACACAACAACACACTCACAAAACGGCAAAACAAAAAAACTCAAAAATCCCCCAACGAAACTTAACCAAAATCCCCGTACCCATAACACAACCCACAAGGTACAAACATATCTACTCAAAATCAAAAACAACACAGCAACACACTCACAAAACGGCAAAACAACAAAACTAAAAAAAAACCCAACGAAACTTAACCAAAATTCCCATGCCCATAACACAACCCACAAGGTACAAACATATCTACACAAAATGAAAAACAACACAACACACTCACAAAACGGCAAAACAACTGAGCATGCACATTGGCGCCCAGCCGCAAGTTCCATCGCGCGCGCACATGGCCTTCCGGCCAACATTCTCTCTGCGGAAACCATGCCCACTCCAAGCCCCGCCGCGCCGCTTCCCGCACACACACACACCCTGCCGCACACACACACGCAACCCCACGCTCCATCACTCCCCCCGCTGCCGCACACACACACGCAACCCCACGCTCCATCACTCCCCCCACCGCCGCACACACACGCAACCCCACTCCCCCCGCCGCCGCACACACACACGCAACCCCACTCCCCCCGCCACCGCACACACACACGCAACACCACGCTCCATCACTCCCCCCGCCGCCGCAAACACACACGCAACCCCACGCTCCATCACTCCCCTGCCCCAATCTTACCTCCTTTTACTTCACGCCACCTCCAAACCCCACCCCGCCCCTTCCCGCCCTGTCAAAATCTAGGAAAGACAGGAAGGAAGGAAAGAAGGAAGAAAGAGAAAGGGAGGTAAAGAAAAAGGGGGAAGGAAGGAAAGTTAGAGGAAGAAGAAAAGGAAAGAAAAGGAAAGATGGAAGGAAAGAAAAGAGAGACAGCAGAAGAGAAAGAAAAAGGGGGAAGGAAGGAAAGAGATAGAGAAAGAAGAGGAGAAGGAAAGACGGGAAGGAAGGAAGGAAGGAAGGAAGGAAGGAAGGAAGGAAGGAAGGAAGGAGGGAGGGAGGGAGGGAGGGAGGGAGGGAAAGGAGAGAAAGAGGGAAGATTGGCCACAGCAACACGTGGCGGGTAAAGGTTGTTATTTCTATTATTATTATTATGATGCTATTGTTCCTATGAGACCCTTTTAGGGGGAATGGGAGAGGTGTCAGGTCCCGGAGGCAATGCATTGCATTATTGTTATTGTTATGATGGTGGTGAAATAAAAGGAAATAAAAAGAGAAAGAAGGAAGCAAACAGGGAGGGAAGAAAGGCAAAGGAAGAAAGGGGGAGGGAATGAAGGAAAGAGAGAAGGATGAAACCAAGTAGTGAAAGAAAGAAAGAAAGAGGGAGAGAAGGAAGAAAGTAGAGAAAGGGGGAGGAAAGGGGGAAGGAATAGGTAGGTACCTCTCTTTCATAATAGTCCAGATATCTACCTCAACTTTGATAAGTTTTACTATAGGCCACAGCAACGCGTGGCAGGGCACAGCTAGTTTTATATAAAGGAGACCAGAGATTTTGGTATGCATTGACTATCCTGCAACCAAACTCCAGTAAATACCAAGGATCACTATATGACCTTTCTGCAAAGAGGATGGTATAGTGGTGCTGGCTGAAACTTGTTGCCTTCTTGAATGTATATGAGAACCAGTCCTGTTTAAATGCAACAGCAGTCGGAATTTAGGATACTGAGGATGACAACAACGATGATGATGTTGCTCTTCTATATCCCACATTTTCCCAAGATGAGATTCAAGGCAACTGACAAGATATTTAAAACAATACAAGTTAAAAACAATACAAAAGTTGCAATAAATACAAAATTTAAGAAATATTTATAGAATTGATGAGTTCAAGTGCTAAATACTACAATATGAGGATTGTTGTTGTTGTTGTGTGCTTCAAGTCGTTTCAGACTTAGGTTGACCCTGAGCAAGGGTCAGGTAAATGACTTTGGAGGGCCGTATCTGGCCCTTGGGCAATAGTTTGAGAACCCCTGATTTATGTTATCCCTCAAGTGACTCTATTATGGCATTTTTATGAGGAGTTGCGTTCGCTACTAAAATTATCAAGGATCTGCAGAACAAGCCCTATGAGGAGTGGCTTAAAGAGCTGGGCATGATTAGCCTGTAGAAGAGAAGGCTGAGAGGAAACATGATGGGGGACATGTATAAAAATGTGAGAGAGAGTCATAGGGAGGAGGGAGCAAGCTTGTTTCCTGCTGCCCTAGGGACTAGGATGCAGAACAATGGCTTCAAACTACAGGAAAGGAGATTTCATCTGAACATTAGGAAGAACTTCCTAACTGTGAGAGCTGTTCAGTAGTCGAACTCTCTGCCCCGGACTGTGGTGGAGGCTCCTTTTTTGGAGGCTTTTAAACAGAGGCTGGATGGCCATCTGTCTGGAGTGCTTTGAATACGATTTTCCTGCTTCTTGGCAGGAGGTTGGCCTGGACGGCTCACAAGGTCTCTTCCAACTCTATGATTGTATGATTCTATGCTCTCCTCTGCACCTGAAAGAGTCTGACTTGCCCAGAAGGCTTCCATGCAAACTCTTATATTCAGTTACAGTCCAACTTTGAACCCACTTCACACGGGCTCTTGAGTCTCATCTTTCAACCTGTTTAATTGACAGTTGCCTTAAGTCCTTATGCTCCCTCCCCGACACTATTCATTTACTTTCTCTTTACTTGTTGATTAATAAGGGCTTATTTTAGACATTACTAAGGAATTATGTTTTAATTCAACTAGAGTGCAGAGACACATGCTCACTCACATCATTGCTGCATTGAAGACAAGAACACCCAGTACAGAAATATATGATGTATTTCTTTGAGGTTTAATCTTTCTCTTGGCACCACCCTTCCTTACTGAAGCTGGAAGAAAGAGAGCTACCTGTAATGAGCTCTCGCAGCCTAGAACAATTAATGCATTAAGATGTAAGATTGCCTACCCTATTTATCAGGAACTTGATAGACTTCTGCTATGTTAGTTGCGGTCGAATGAAGTGACTATAACTGGTTAGCCATTTTAGCAAGCCCTGATAAGAACAAAAATAAACCCATGATCTTGGATTCAAAGGGTGATTCACTTCTTCTAAGGCCAAGCTAGTATAGCGAATGCCATGGAGGAAAGTTTTAGACATGCTGCACACAATGAAGAACAACCAATAGGTCAGTGAAGGGTTTAGGACTTACAAGCTGGATCTACTAGCTGGATCCCAGATTACTAACTGGAGCTGGTTATAGGGAGCATACCATGCCCCTGTTAAAGCAACTCCATAGGCTGCCAATGAATTTCTGGGGCCAATTCAAAGTGCAGGTTATTACTTATAAAGCCCTATACACTTCAGGTCCAACCTATCTTCAAGACCGTATCTCCTTCTATGAACCAGCGTGGGCACTAAGATCTACCAGTAAGGTCCTCCTTTTAGTCCCGCCTCTCTGTCAAGTACGGTTGGTGGGGATAAGAGAGAGGACCTTCTCGGTGGTGGCTCCCCAGCTTTGGAATGCCCTCCTGATGGAGATTAGGCTTGCCCCCACTCTCCAAGCTTTCTATATACAATTGAAAACATGGCTTTTTAGACAAGCCTTTGACAATGTTTAGAAATTCGAGGACCTAGAGATTATTTCATCGTGCACTTTATGAAACTAATATTGATTTTACAGATCTTAACCGGGGGGGTTTATGATATTTATGTTAATTGTTATTGTCTTTCCACTTTTTGTATTGTGCATGTTTGCACCTTTGAGGGCTTTGTGAGCCATCCTGAGTCCCTCTGGAAAATGGTGGTGGGGTATAAATAAAGATTGTTGTTGTTGTTGTTGTTGTTGTTGTTGTTGTTGTTACATTTCTCTATATCCCAGGATCTTATCCTAGAGTATCTGCTTTGAACTGGATTATATGAATCTACACTGCCAAATGATCTGGGATAATCAAGTTTGCAGACGACATCATCAAGTTTGCAGACAACACCAAATTGGGAGGGATAGCCAATACTCCAGAAGACAGGAGCAGAATTCAAAACAATCTTAACAGATTAGAGAGATGGGCCAAAACTCACAAAACAAAGTTCAACAGGGAGAAAAAAATGAAATGCAAAGATACAGAATGGGGGACGCATGGCTTGAGAGCAGTATGTGTGAAAAAGATCTTAGAGTCCTTGTGGACAAGTTAAACATGAGCCAACAATGTGATGTGGTGGCAAAAAAAGCCAATGGGATTTTGGCCTCCATCAATATGAGTCTAGTGTCTAGATCCAGGGAAGTCATGCTACCCCTCTATTCTGCCTTGGTTAGACCACATCTGGAATACTGTGTCCAATTCTGGGCACTGCAATTGAAGGGAGATGTTGACAAACTGGAATGTGTCCAGAGGAGGGTGACTAAAATGATCAAGAGTCTGGAGAACAAGTCCTATGAGGAGCGGCTTAAAGAGCTGGGCATGTTTAGCCTGAAGAAGAGAAGGCTGAGAGGAGACATGATAACCGTGTATAAATATGTGAGGGGAAGTCAGAGAGAGGAGGGAGCAAGCTTGTTTTTTGCTGCCCTGGAGACTAAGATGCAGAACAATGGCTTCAAACTACAAGAAAGGAGATTCCATCTGAACATTAGGAAGAACTTTCTGACTGTGAGAACTGTTCAGCAGTGGAACTCTCTGCCCCGGAGTGTGGTGGAGGCTCCTTCTTTGGAGGCTTTTACACAGAGGATGGATGGTCATCTGCCAGGGGTGCTTTGAATGCGGTTTTACTGCTTCTTGGCAGGGAGTTGGACTGGATGGGCCACGAGGTCTCTTCCAACTCTGTGATTCTATAAGCAGATAATCTAGGATCAGATACTGGGATATAGGGCATGTGGGAACAGAACAGAAACTAGGGACATATGGGAACAGAAAAGAAACTGTACAACTGAACATGTTTAACTCTGACGATATTCAACTTTTAAATCACATCTGAACTAATTATGTGAAGGAAATCAAAATGTAAAGTAAAGAGGGCACTTTGGGGAAAGTTCACATTACTGACCTGCAGCATTTAACCTGTACAATGACACACATACACCCAAGAAACATGCTATTGAGATTAAAATGACCGATCTAATTTGAAGTAGAGAGTAGAATCAGGACGTGGGAAGCATAATAGCTTCATGGTGTCCCAGCAATGTGGACAACAGCCTTTACCTGTAGCTTTAACATGCATGAATGAGCATGGAGTGCCCCCTTAAAATCTTGTACCCTCATTTTGTATGTGCGCAGGAGAGAATATACAGTAAGCCACTGTTATTTTTAAAGGAAAGATTACTTCCTTATCAACATTTTGTCCTCTTGGAGCATTATGAACACATGATTCTGGAAGAGTCCCTTAAGGCTGAAAGATCCCCAAGGAATTGGGGGCTTTCATATCGCATCTTCTCCGACGTCTTTGATTGTAATTGCCTTGTGATTAAATGCAGAACTCCAGCTCATTTCACAAGTTGTTTTTGTGTGGTGTACCACTGAATGTAACAGAAGGATTTCAGGAGGAGGAGGAGGAGGAGGAGGAGGAGGAGGAGGAAACCATAACAGCAATGAAGGAAGAAAGTGATAATTGGTGTAGTGTGCTGTCTCTATAAGCGACATGCCCCCCAGAGAAGTGGCTCTCTGGGTAATCCGAGGATAAGAAAGTGTGAAATAGTTAATGAATCAAACTGGAAAAAAAGCACTGGTCAATTACTCATTCCTCCATGATCTCAGCTGGATATCTTTTTTCCACTTCCCAAGTGGAGCATATGGAATGAAATTTAGATCAAGATAAAAGATTAGACCAGGGACAGCTCTTGAGCTGGATCCAGCCTCCAAAGCAATTTTATCTGGCCTCCAGCAGTCTAATCATGATGAGGGGAAACTGTTTCTCATAAGGATAGAAAGGGGTGGGGTGGGGGTTTCAAATTGTGAGAAATAGGCATAGCTCTCATTGAAATGTTACATCTCTACAATATTTTAAACATGGGCTTTTGGAAAGTCTGCTGCTCCCCTCCATTTGTAATGATGGGTAAACCTTCCCCATAAACCTGTTTGAAAGACGAAACTGTCACAACTATTTTTATTTATTTCTCGTGTCAGGGCAGCCAGTCACTTATATTACATTTCTAACAGAACAAAGCAAACAAACGGAGAAAATACAAAATGTGTGAGTTTGGTAGTTGATTAAATGTCCTTTGACCAGTATCTGGCCACTTGGAGTGCTTCTGGTGTTGCTGCAAGAAGGTCCTCCATTGTGCATGTGGCTGGGCTCAGGTTGCATTGCAGCAGGTGGTCAGTGGTTTGCTCCTCTCCGCACTCGCATGTCGAGGATTCCACTTTGTAGCCCCATTTCTGAAGGTTGGCTCTGCATCTCGTGGTGCCAGAGCGCAGTCTGTTCAGCGCCTTCCAAATCGCCCAGTCCTCTATGTGCCCAGGGGGGAGTCTCTCATTTGGTATCAGCCATTGGTTGAGGTTCTGGGTTTGAGCCTGCCACTTTTGGACTCTCGCTTGCTGAGGTGTTCCAGCAAGTGTCTCTGTGGATCTTAGAAAACTATGTCTGGATTTAAGTCATTGACGTGCTGGCTGATACCCAAACAGGGAATGAGCTGGAGATGTCTCTGCCTTGGTCCTTTTACAATTGGCTGCCATTATCACGGGGTGTCTGCGCCCTACACCACTGGAGAAATTACACTGTCACAACTGATATCACATATACCCTAAGTCTTTCAGTACATTTCATCTGCCCTGAAAAACATCTACATTCTCCACCTTTTTTGCCTTCATCTTAGAAAATGCCCTCCATTACATTCCAAACAAAAAATTAATATGGATTCTGTCACTGAAGTTATTGTCATTGGAAGGACACCAAACATTTCTGGAAGAACATCAAAACCAGTGGAACATGTAGATGGGGTCAAGTTATTCCAATGTTAAAATATAAATAGAATAATAAATCACAATAAATAATGGTTAGCAATAATTGCTAATTAATTACAACAAATCCTTTATATAATCAATTATATTAAACTACTGATTGTTTTTAGCTTTTTTTATTAGCCTTTCTCTTCAAGCCCAAATTCAAACATAGGGTATCTTTCTGTGGGATATTTATTTGGCCACTACTTTTGACTCTAAAGAATTATATGACCATGCAATCATTCCAAACTAAATCAATAAATGCACTCTAGTATCTAATCTAACAGCACAAACTGTCTTCCTGCAGTAATTGGCAACTTCTCCTTCACCCTAAATCACAGCATGTGTTCATTGCACCCTTCTCCACAGAAATTAAAGTAATATCCATTGTTTTACTTATTTTATTTCACAGTAGCCTAAGCAGCTGGTTAAACTCAGACATGTCATCCATTCACCAGTTTTCAGAATTAGTAAACCATTGGCACAGGAAATAGTAAAAGTGGCATACATTTTATATTTACATTTAATTCTGATGTATTTTAATCCATATATATATATATATATATATATATATATATATACACACACAAAACAAAAAAAAGTCATATGGATGTTTGTTTATTTATTTATTTATTTATTTAAGTTAAGATAAAGGTTTTCCCCTGACATTAAGTGCAATTGTGTCCGTCTCTGGGGTTGGTGCTCATCTCAATTTCTAAGTCGAAGAGCCAGTGTTGGCTGTAGTCACCTCTGAGGTCATGTGGCCGGCATGACTGCATGGAGCATCATTGCCTTCCTGCCAGAGTGGTACCTATTGATCTACTCACATTTACATGTTTTCGAACTGCTAGGTTGGCAGAAGCTGAGGCTAACAACAGGAGCTCACACGGCTCCCCGGATTTAAACCTGTGACTTTTCGGTTAGCACTATGCCACCAGGGGCTCCATCTATTTACAGTAATTTATTTATTTATTTATTTATTTATTTACAGAATTTATATACTTCTGGGATTATATAAATTTCTGTACATTCCTGGGGGGACTCAAAGCGGTTTACACAAAAATAACATCAAAATTCAATCCCTTACATACATAAAACAAAACTCAAATCAACAACATATAACTAGGCATCAAATCAATAGGACAATTCATCATAAGATAAGATAAAACGGCATTTAAAGCATGATATGTCAGGATATGTCAGGACTGCTTGCTCCTATAAAGACTCCACATTTATACAATCAGAGCTTGGGGAAAGTGGTACTATTTTTTAAATGAATAATTCGTTAACATTTCCCCAATGCACTGGGCTCCATAGATTGCCAGAGCAACACTGAAGCTATTCTAAAGTTTAACATATTCATTCTTTTTTACATTATTAGAATTTGTTAGGGAATGCGTGGCTTTACCTGGGCCAAATCCAGCAAGACAAACACAGTAAACCTAAGGAAGAAGTTAGGACCAGAGGAAATGAGAATACTAAGCCCTCTAGAACTAAAGACTGGTGATCTCTCTCCACCCACCACTACTAGAACTTGAGGTCTCTGGCTCCTGCATACAAAATGCACCCCACATTTCCTGCGTAAGAACGGAGAGACAAGGATGCAATGATTCAACTGTGTGGGACAATGTTCTTCAGATGCTCACACTCAAAACATGTCTCTCATTATGGGTTTCCTTCCTTGATCTTTGCAGCCAGACTCTTAAGACTGCACCTGCAGTGGATCTGTATCCTCTTGTCAAAATAAAGACATTGTTCCTTACTAACCTTTAACATTTTCCGTTATTGATCTTTGACAAAAATGTTCTCGAAGAATGTTAGTGAGGATAAAAAAGAAAAAAAATATTAAGAACATTTAATGGAGTTGCAGGACTATGATGATTGCAAGTTGGTTTAAGGTAGCCTTTACTGATCTGACAATGTTTAGACATGTTGAACACTCATCATTCCTAAGCAACAACCATATGGGTTTTATAGTCTGTGTGAGAATGGAGGAAGAATGAAATTTTGACATAATAAGAAAAAGGGGATTTACAAGAACCAGTAACAAAATGTGACTCCAGAAGTAACTTGAACAACTTCAGTGCCATTTTCCATAAAGGTCCCTGTCTCTTTCAAAAGCCAATGTTCTACGCAGTGAAAGAATTCAATGACAATTCACTGACTTACACAACTTTCAACTATTAAAATAATCTTACAAAGCATTCAAATCTCATAATGACTTTTCAAGTGAACTTTCTAAATTCTGGTTAGTCACCAGGTATGGACATAAAGTGGTAGAGCCTGGTTGGCACAAGAAGCATGGCCTTTTCACAGAAAGCACCCTCATTTTGGAACAGTTTCTCCAGGGGCTTGTCTACAGTGGCCAAAAACCCTGAATCGGGCCAGGAGTCACTCCAGAAGGTCTACCTGAAGCCCCATCTGCACTGCCATATAATCCAGATCCTGAATCTAGATTATTTGCTTTGAATTGGGTTATATAGAAGTGTAGACTCATATAATCCAGTGCAAAGCAGATAATCTGGATCCCAAAACTGCATAGTATGAAAGTGTAGATCCAGCATGAGAACCAGGGATTTCCAGGAATTAGCAGAAGTTGGGGAATGTTCCACGGGTTCACTGAATCTCCAGAACAGCCCCACATTTCAGTGTAAGTGTGGATAGGCAGACCAGTTCTAATTCACACTGAAGAGGAAAGGAAATGGAATTTATCTCCATAGCCAGTTACTGTGGTTTATTTATATATTTATTGTGTAAGTGCTTCTGGTTGCTTCTGGAGTGAGAGAATCAGCCATCTACAAAGACGTTGCCCAGGGGACGCCCGGATGTCTTGCAATCCTGCAGGGAGGCTTCTCTCATGTCCCCCAGTTACTGTGGTGACAAATGGCTATGGAGCACCAAAGAGTTCATGACTGTCATCAGATGTTTTGGCTGAGAAAAGCAAAGGTGCTTGCATGACCTAAGGAGGGCAATTGCCCCTCTTCTTTTCCCCAGATTGCATTGGTAGTTTTGCTGATGTTGCTCAGATGCCCAGTAATAGCCAAGACTGCTCTGGAGCTCCATGGCTAGCTGCCTCAATGACAAAAGACAATCCAGTTAAGGATGATTGTACAGAGAGGCCAAACCATATTCTATTGTCGAAGGCTTTCATGACCGGAATCAATGGGTTGTAGGTTTTTTGGGCTGTATCGCCATGTTCTAGAAGCTTTCTCTCCTGATTTTTGCCTGCATCTATGGCAGGCATCCTCAGAGGTTATGACCTCACAACCTCTAAGGATGCCTGCCACAGATGCAGGCAAAACATCAGGAGAGAATGCTTCTAGAACATGGCCATACAGCCTGAAAATACTTACAACAACCCATGTTTAGTCTGATGGCATAATCTGGACTGCTCCCACTGCAGCCACAGTTTGCAGGATGGAATATATTAACAGCTTCTTAAAATCCAGGGCTGGTTCAGACAGAAATACTTGGATTTTGTGGCTCGTCCAGATAAGCTGCAAGAAAAATCATTTGCCACATTTGGTATTTACTCGTGGTCAAAGCGGGGGCAGCATTTCACCCCAAAATGTTGAGGGGAGTTGTTCTTGTTCTCCCATTTGATTCATGCACCATTATTGGCATTTAAAAACACTGCCAAGGGCCCTTTTCCTGGCAGGATTTGAGCTTCGGTTTTTAACATCTTATGAAATGTTTACACTGAGAAGAATGTTGCTTTTCGGTGGCAGTTTCCTGGAAGCATTTGTTTGAGTGGCTACTACTTGGGCAGTTTTCCTGCTTTTATTGGTTTTGAAGTGTTTTACTGATTGGGTGCTGCACCAGCTACAAGTCACCTTGGGGTGAGCTAGTGATTCTATAAATAAATGAAAACAAAAATAATAATCCTCCAGGCGATACATGCTCATGCATTGGGAATTTAATTGCCAGAGATACTTTATTTTTAATAATGGAGGAAGTCAACTTACCAATCTCTTATGGGTAAACACAAGATAACTACCGAGTTCTAGACAAACATGTCAAACTTGTCTCCGAACCCCTGACAGGAGGAAGCCAATTACTATGAAATGAATGTGTTTTGTTTCATGTCTGCCGTCTCACGACTGTATCCCCCTTGATCCCATATCAAGGACAATGCTTTGCATTTCCAATGTTATCACTCTCAATACATATCAGCTTCACTTTATTCTGAAAGAGGTATCTTGTTGTATCGTTATTCTTTACACAAAGGTCACAGCAGCTGGAGAGAGCAGATGATGCTAATAAATAAGTCAGATGCTGTCCCATCATGATGACAATATGCAGATTCTCGTGTGTGCTTAAGTTGGGAGAAAAGAAGATGGTTTAAAAGCTGACAAGTTTCTCCCAGTAGAAACAGAACAGGCTGTGGCATCCATGAAGAAACAATGGCTGAGAACCGCAGGATGACAAGCCGACAGGCAAGAAAAATCGCTCTAAAGTTCCTAATAAAAACAAGCCCTTCATCTTTTCCAGTAACAACCAAGGCCTCTGATTTCCACCCAGGAAAAATGAGATTGGACATATTTGGAGAGGAGTGTGGCAAGCGGTCATAAGATTATAGGATTCTTGGCCGAGTACTTCTTTTCAGGCCTTAGGTGGAAGGAGGTAAAACAATGTTCAATTCGCCTCTTCTGGGCATCTAGTTCAGTTCTAATGGATTCATTTCTGAACAAGCTGCTCCTAGCCCTTAAATACTGCCTCCCAGATGATGTTTCTTATCCAGCTGATATTGAATTCCCTTGTGACTTCCAATCCTCTCAAGACTACAGAATATATTTCTGTTGCCTGGCAATGGGGAAGGAGCAGCATCCCAGGCCCCTTCCACACAGCTGAATATTTATTTATCATATCAGAATTGAACCAAAGGTACGGTTGTAGTATTTAAAAAGCATAAAGTAAAAATATTTGGCATTCTATTAAATGTCATTTGACCACTTGGAGTGCCTCTGGTACTGCTATAAGAAAGTCCTCCATTGTGCATGTGGCAGGGCTCAGGCTGCATTGTAATAGGTGGTCTGTGGTTTGCTCTTCTCTGCATTCGCATATTGTGGACTCCTTTGTAGCCCCATTTCTTAAGGTTAGCTCTGCATCCTGTGGTGCCAGAGTGCAGTCTGTTCAGCACCTTCCAAGTCACCCAGTCTTCTGTGTTCCCAGGAGGCAGCATCTCATTTGGTATCAGCCACTGATTGAGGTTCTGAGTTTTAGCCTGCCTCTTTTGGACTCTCGCTTGCTGAGGTGTTCCTGCAAGTATCTCTATAGATCTTAGAAAACTATTTCTTGATCTAAGGCGTTGGGATGCTGGCTGATATCCAAACAGGGATGGGCCAGAGATGTCACTGCCTTGCTCCTTTCATTATTGGCTGCTACTTCTTGGTGGATGTCATGCGGTGCAATACCAGCTAAACAGTATAGTTTCTCCAGCAGTGTTGGGTGTAGACATCCTGTGATAATGCAGCATGTCTCATAAGAGTCACATCCACTGTTTTAACGTGGTGGGATGTATTCCACACAGGGCATGCATATTCAGCAGCATAGTAGCAAAACACAAGGGCAGATGTCTTCACTGTGTCTGGTTGTGACCCCCAGGTTGTGCCAGTCTGCATTCATATCAGGGACATGAAAGAAGCCTTCCCGCAGTCTTGCAACACATCTGGGCATTCCTTGGGCAACGTCTTTTTATATGGCTGATTCTCTAATGCCAAAAGTGACCAGAAGTGACATCTGAATAAAATCCCACATTTTCTGCTGTGAACTGGATTATATTGCAGTGTGGAATCAGATAACCCAGTTCAAAGCAGATATTGTGAGATTTTCTGCCTTGATATTCTGGGTTATATGGCTGTGTGGAAGGGCCCCCCAGTGGGCTCCACCTGTGCTCCCATTACTACTTGCCATGTGCCATGTGCCATTGTGGTAGAAAGTAAGTGTCGAGTGTAAGACTAAAGAGGGATGCTAATGTCACAGTTGATGATACTGTGAACAAAGCTAGGACCATCAATAAAGCATAGGTTACATCAACAACCAGTATAGGAAGGGGGAATGTCACATGCATGTGTTTGCAGGCTCACAAAATTTCCATAAAATCTATTGTCGAAAGCATTCATGGCCAGAATCACTGGGGTGTTGTGTGGTTTCTGGGCTGTATGTTCTAGCACCATGTTCTCCTGATGTTTTGCTTGCATCTGTGGCTGGCACCTTCAGAGGAGCTGGTAGTAGTAAAGCAAGTGGAGTACATATACCTGTGGAATGTCCAGGGTGGGAGGAAAGAACTATCCAATTTACTATGGAAAAAGAAAACAAAGAAAAACTACAATTTCTGGATGTCTTGGTCATATGCAAGCCAAACCAACAACTGGACCACACAGTATAAAGAAAGCCTACACATACTGATAGATACCGGGATTGTGGCGCAGCTGGCTGAGTGTCAGCTGCATTAAGATCACTCTGACCAAAAGGTCATGAGTTCGAAGCCAGCCCGGGCTGGAGTGGGTGTCCAGCCATTGTGTAGCCCGTTGTCGACCTTTGCAACCCGAAAGACAGTTGCATCTGTCAAGTAGGAAAATAAGGTACCACCTTGTGTGGGAGGCTAAATTTAACTAATTTATGAGGCCATAAAGAAAGAAGACTCCGGGGAATGTGGAATGCGGAAGAACTTCATCGGTGTCGTTGATGGACGATGAAAAGCAGCAGCTCCCCCGGCGGCCAGAAAAAAGTTAAATAGCCTTTGTCTGTTAAATGTTGTTTGTCAAACTGGCATTGAATGTTTGCCATATATGTGTTTACTGTAATCCGCCCTGAGTCCCCTGTGGGGTGAGAAGGGCGGAATATAAGAACTGTAAATAAATAAATATCTACATAAAAACACCAATCATCATGCAGCACAAAAAGGAGCAAAATTAAAGCTCTGGTAGACTGCACAAACAGAACCTGTGAATCTAATAGGCTAATAGTTACTCTACAACAGACATCAGAAGAGCTACAAGATCAAGAACAATCCACGGGAATAAAGGCAAAGAGCCACTTAGAGGGAAAGTGTTCTTACCATAGCATCGAGAGAACCACTGACCATATAAGGAAACTAATGAAGAAACATAATCTGCATTCTACAGACCCACTAAGAAAATATAACAAATGCTATGTGCAGCAAAGGTTAAAGGTGATCCTCAGACCATTGCAGGAGTCTACTACATAGTGCAGGAGTCTACACAGGGATCACCAAACACAGCATGCAGACATGAATCAAAGAACACTAAAGGTACTGCAGGCTAATTCAACCACAAAATTCAAAAATAGTACAACACATGATAAACCAACCTGGACTCAGAATATTATTTATAAACACAAACATTCTGGACCACTCTGACAACCACTATGTCAGACTACAAAGAGAAGCCAGTGAAATCTACAAGCACATGGACAAATTCAACAGAAAGGAAGAAACAAGGAAAATGAATGAAATTTGGCTACCAGTATTGAAAATCATTAGAAACAAGTCAGTGGTTAATTAATACCACCCAGGCACAGGATGTCTCCAGGCAGTAAGCAATCAAGGGATAGTGAACACAACTCAGACAAAGGAAGGATCTAAGCAGCAAACAATTCAAAGGGAACAAAAGCCTGACCACTTCCATGATGATGCCCTACTCACATATGGGTGGATCCTGTTGTGCTAAGCGTATTTCAGTCAAGTCCAATGCAGAAGACAGAATAACATTGCACCCAGGCAAGAGGAAAAAGAACAGAAAAACTTTACTCTTATCAGCAGAGTTAAAACATAAACTTGCAATGTTGCAAACAAAAACAAACAGTACAACAAACTTCATCTTCATCCAAATGAGAGAGCAATAGAAATGGTTGAGCAAAATGCCTGAGCAAAGGCTCCTCAGAGCAAAGCTGAACTGTATTCTAAAAACCATACAGTTATACTCTACCGGGTGTGGTCCATACTTGCTGGTTCACCTACATTAGAAGCTGCACATAATAATTAACAGCATAAGGTTTTCTTTAACACACACACACATACTTGATCCTGTTACGACTTACTGTAACAGATTCCCACTCAACACATAAAAATCTAGCTTGCTAATTGTACCCTTTACACTTGTTTAACTGACAATGTATGTGAGCACTGTATGTCAAGTTTTCAAACCTATTATAGAAACTGGAGGAAAGGGAGTGCTTAAATGGCATGGCTTCAGTACCTATGTTCCTCTTGCCCAAAATACACATAATAAGACGAAGAACCTGTAATATCCCAGGCAGCAACCAACCAGGCTTTGAACCTGCAAGGCCATTAAAAACTAATCAAGGTGGCCAATTGCAACATTCACACTTGTCTCTGACAAGAGTTCTTTCTCCCACCTTGGACATTCCACAGATATATCAACCTCACTTGCCTCATTTTCAACAGACCTCACAACCTCTGAGGATGCCTGCCATAGATGTGAGTGAAAAGTCAGAAGAGAATGCTTCTGGAACATGGCCAGACTGCCCGGAAAACTCACAGCAATCCAGTGATTCCAGCCACGAAAGCCTTCAACAACACATTCCAGATATAAATTTGAATTATCCCTGACTTTTTCCCATGTATGGTGAGACTTGCAGTCCAACATTTGAAGGACTTCAGATTCCCCATCCCTGATTTATAATGCTAGGCAGATGTAGGGGTGGTTGGAGATCTTGAGTGAAATGTAACTATCTGACTAAATTGGCACACAGATGAGAGGTACACACCATCTCCCTTGATTATGTATACATTTCACATCTCAGCCAGTGTCTGCATCTTTCCATTCTGTCTGCATCTCTCATCCATGTCAAGGTTACAGGGACTGGGGAGGGGTAATCATTATTTTTATTAGAAATGAATTCATTTTAAGAGCTCTGTGTATAAAAACTGCAGATGACAAGCACCACCTTAGAAGAGCCATTTGCTGTTCTCACACATGACATAAGCAGGAATATTTCTTTGAGGCCATGTCTCTGTGAAAATCACTATGCAAACAGATAAATCTTTCCCTATCCATGGACATATACTACCTGCTAATCTCAGACTTGGAACCAGAAGGAACTTCTATCACAATTACCAAATACCAATGAGCCATGGAAAGTGTCCCCCTCCCCAAATTTGGGACTATGGACAGCTACTTCATTAACATTAATACTGGAGTAAAGACTTGTAACAACTGCATATTTTAAATTATGTTATATGTAGCAGAAAACCGGTTCACAATATCTCAGGCACATGGAAAATATAAACAGAGAGGAGTGTGAAAACAAGACTGGATTATGTGCTCCATTACACTTATATGTTTATGAGAGCTGGAAGTTGCTTTAAAATGGTCACATGGTTAGCCTCAAGATGCAAAAATCATGCTTGACAAGAGGATTCAATGTGTCTAATCATAAAAGTAGGCAAACTATCTAACTAAAGGTAATCTGTGATAAAGGACAAGGGCATCCAATTCCGGACTTACTCTTGTTCTCTGCTATGGGAAGAGAACCAAAACTCCCAATTTTTGTGTCAAACAGTTCTTACATTAAACTGCAAAAAGCATAGGCAATCAACCATACTGACTCCATCACACTACTTACACATTTTGAAATTCCAATGAGACAGGGAAATTAAAGTGGTTTTTTTCCAGTCCCTAGTGTGGACCACGGTATGTGTGTTCAGCTTAACCGGTCACAAGCACAACTGAGCAATTTACTGTATTGTTATGTAAGGAGAGCAAAGACTTAAAATTCACCCAGATGTAAAACCATACATAGAAATACAGAACAGCTGCTACAAATGTCACATTTAGGGAGGTGTCATGTCTTTTAGCTACTGCCATGAGCTTCAGGAGTATTCACCAGAACTGAATTTGGAGATGTAAAAAAAATAATTTGGTCTAGAATTCTCATATCCTTCCCTCCATAATGAACAATAACTATGGGATTCTGGTAGTTCAACTCAAAACAGTAGTTTTTCCAAATTCAGAAAAGGGACTTAACTCTACATTTTGTTAACATGACTTAACTTGCTCTAAATGACAGTTTACCATTTTACTTTAGATCTGAATTCAGTAGGCCACTTGTATCAAAATGTTTGTCTTCAGAACAGCCAACAAACATATTCATTTGGAGTGAACTCTGACACCTAGGTTTGAAGAGTATCTCAGATTGGTGACCATTTGCCCTACTTTGGTGCATCTTCTCTTGTTATCACCATTTGGTCCCTTTGCTTGACAACAGATGGAAAGGTGCTGGACTGAGTGAAGAAAATTGGGGGAAGTTTTGTTGGAAGGGTGTGCATGTACATTAGCACATCTTTCACATGCAGGCTTTGATCAAACCTACATCTGTTGGTTTGAGTGTCCCTCTATAACACAACATTTGGCAGTGGTTTTACAATCTCATTATCTGATAGCCTCTTTCCTTTTTCAGATTACAGTTCTCTCCAAACCTTGTAAAAAGAAATAGGAATTCACAGTTTGAAAATTCAATACATTAGGCCTTCCTGGAAGAATATAAAGAACTGCAGCCACTTAAAAAACAACTTGATTTCCATTGAGGGACAATGTGATTTAGTGGTTGCAGTGCTGGACTGTATGGTTGCCATATTCCACTCCCTTAAATCCACACTTTGAATCAACATATGATACAGATCTTTCTAAGTAGTTATACTATCCTAATTTGCATTCTCATTATAAAAAATCAACATATTAATTGTTGCATTATTATTATTATATTTTAATATTGGCACCATTTTAAATTAAAAGTTGGGATACCAAAGTCATGGAATCTACTATGTGATAGTGAGTTGCTGTGAGTTTTCTGGGCTGTATGGCTATGTTCCAGAAGCATTCTCAACCCAGTGATTCTGGCCATTAAAGCCTTCAAGAATACTATGTGATACCTTAGGTTATCGTTGCCTATCAGCAAACCATCTTGTGGGATTTGTTGGGAGGATTAATAAGGAGAAAGAAACTTCATAGCATTGCAATGTACATTTCTGGTACAGTACAAATAAAGCAATAATGACAAGGACATGTTGTCATGTTCATGCACAGGATGTGGGATCCTCAGATCACTGTAATTGTTTTGCCATCAGTATTCTGCTGATGAAAAAAACAAGAGAGTAACCACCATCTGATTCAGAGAGGAACATACAAAAGAAAGTAAGGACAATCAGTAGTAATTGCATAGGAAAACTACGTGTAATTCCCTTCAGCGATACAGATCAAACATTTTATTTTGATGGAGAAACAATCTAGTTGTAATTTGACTTTCTTTGTCTATTCATTTTTTAACCCAGTGCACATACTAATTACTATACAGTATATGTGCTGGGACAACATCCAACTACTGTTTGTAAATGACCAGTTAAGAGAATGATACCTGTTTCTCCTTTTTATATTTACATTCTTTCTCACCTCAATGGTTCCATTCTCCCATCCCAAGCATGTGTATAATAGCCTGCCCACTCAAACAACATGCTATATATCAAATGAAACAGGTTGCAATCAACAAAGTTTCCTCCTAAATAAAACCTGTTAGTCATCCAAACAGATGCTATTGCTTTTGACGCATTAGACTAAAATAACTAACATCCTAAAAATCTCAAAGGTATTACTTAGTTTAAGAAAAAATATATATTTCAAAGCAAGTGCCAATTCATTGTGCCAAACCTGTTTTTCCCAAATATACTTCCAACTCTCATTTAATGATTGCTTCAAATGGGGTTTAAACTCAGCAGGGCAATTGACTGCCACATTTAGGTAGTATGGTATTGAAGGATAGTGTTTTGTGGAGTGCACAGGACCACAGTCTAAGGCCCCTTCCCAACAGCTGAATAAAATTCCATATTATCTGCCTTGAACGGGGATGTACGGCAGTGTGGACTCAGATATTTCAGTTCAAAGCAGATAAATGATGCGCCAGGAGAGCGGGGGGGGGGGGGAGGAAGTAGGAAAATCGCTCCCCCACCCCCACCCCGCTCTCCTGGCTCGCCATTTCTACGTGTCAGGAGAGCTGGCCAAGACTTCTAATGGAGGACACATATGTTTCTATTACTTTTCTAAGGGATTTGGTGACTTGGGGAAAAGGATGGGTATTCCCACAGTTTACCAGACAGTATTATGCAGCCCAGACCCAGAAATATTGGATTTATCCCATGCCTTCCAAGAAGGTATGGAATAAACCCACTATCAAATTAATTCACTAGACACCAGGGTTTTCCGAATTTGTAGCGAATTAATTTGGGACTGTCCAGAACATTGTCTGGACAGTCATTCCTTTACTGCAGGAGTTCCCACAATAAAGGTCCTGTCTTGACGGGCCCCATGAGTGGAAAGGGTTTAAGAAGCCCTGAGTACTGCCCTGGTCTAAATCAGGCATTAGCAATGCTTGGGGCCGGTCAAGGCTTCTAATGGAGAATATACAAGATTCTATTACTTTTCTAAGGGGTCTGGGGGCTTAGGGGAAGGGAGGAGGGCCTCTGCACCTTCTCTCGGGCTAGTCTGGACACCCAGCCCAGAACATTTGGACACCCAGCCCAGAATGCATGCACTTTCTGGGGTGGGTGTGGACAGGCCCCCAGAAACATCCACTTTTTTAATGCAGATGCTTCTGGGATAAAGGCCTGTCTGGATCCGACCATGAAATCTTCCCACCTCAGAATTTTTTATGTGACTCCAGGTATGTGTGTATATACACACACACATACATAAAATAAGTATAAAATCAAACATTTGCTGATAATAAACCCACATTGGCAAAATTTGCTAAGCAGGCTGATTTTTCTTTTTATGGAGAAGCATTTTCTGCAAAGTCCTCTATAAACATGGTGTTGCTAACAGATCCATGTAACTATCTGAAACAGACACTAGGAGGTGTTTAGAAGCCCATTACTGTTGACAAGGACCCCAACACTAAGCTAAGGGGACCCCATTTTGGGCTGAAACCCATGGTTTAAGAAGCAGTGGTTTAGTTTAATGAGATTCTTGTAGTTGCTGCAGTTATCTGGTAGCTTTCAAAACATCCTAAATGTATTTATATTTTGCATGGTGACTTCTCATTTGCATTGTCAAGAAACCCAAACCACAGAAAGAAAGAGAACTGTTGAGTCAACTGACTGCTCTGCTTCTGGAGAAACTCCAACATCAGTGCCAATGAAGTTATACAGTGGGACCTCTGCCTTATTTCCTTTTCCTGCAACCTTTCATGTCCCTAATCATGATCTACACTTTCAAATCTGTTTTGATGTTTCATCCGATGCTCTGCTGCAAGATCTATTTGGAGCAATGGTTCCCAACCGTTGTTCCTCCAGGTGTTTTGGGCTTCAGCTCCCACAGTTCCTAACAGCTGGTAATACCTGGAGGCCCAAATGTTGGGAACTACTGATTTGGAGAGACAGAATTGCCCATTTAGTTTGTGGAAGCCATTCCATTGTTACATAGTAAATCAAATATTGCCTTCTGATTCCACAATGTTGTACCTGATCATTTGAAAATTCTCCAAGGGCGCTTCCAGACAGCACTAAATCACGAGTGTTAAACAGGGGCAAAAAATCCTAGGACTTACAAAGAGGTCCACATACAGACTGTTTGGTCCCGGGATTTCTGCCTCAGTTGTCCAGACTTGATGCTTTGTTGCAATAATTAGAGGCTCCCAAGATGTCTGCTGTGGGACTTCCACCAGAAACCGGCAGATTTTTTTTAAAAAAACTCAAGATGCGGAGAATCACTGCAGTGAGACACTGCAAAAGTTCCATTCTTTGTCCTGGCCAGAGAAACAGTGCTCTCCAGATGTTTCATGAAGTATCTGCCATACAAATCAAAGTTTACAGGGAAGGACCACTTCTCCCCAAGTCAGCACTACACAGTCAAACAGGAACACACATTTTAAATCCACGATTAGAACTTTGTCATTATTGACACTTTTTAGAACCTTTCTGCCTGGCTGTCTGTCCAGACAGATTTGGTAGTATACTTGTGGCATCAAACAAAAGGGTGCTATTCTTGGGTTCTGCATGGCTGTTCCTGATTGCTCTTCTTGTGAAAAGATGTACAACATTGACTAGGGGGGCACAACTTTGTCCTGGCCAGAGAAAATGTGCCCTCCACAAGTTTCATAAAGTTTCTGGCATACGGACAAATTTTTGCCTTCTACTCAAGTGTCACCTTCTTTTTAGGAACTCACCAATCAGAAACATCTAAAACCTGGGAACAAACCCAGATTAAAAAATCCCGTGTTTCCTATTGCAGGGACATACAGACCTGCAAAGATCCGCATATTTGGCTCAAAAACACAATATTCCCACACCTGGAAATCTCACGTTTTTTGCTTTTTGTAGTGATTGCTTCCATGTTTACAGGGAACTGCATCTGACCACCCTCCTGTTTGCTTCTGAAGCTCCTGGGATAATGTTATTTTCTGGATGGGCCACCACTTCCCAGCCTAAATGTATTAATGACCAGTTTACAACTATTTATTTATTTATTTAAGACATTTATATTTCACCCTTCTCACCCCAAAGGGGACTCAGGGAAGAGCACAGCATATACACGGCAAACATTCAATGCTGGGACACAAATTCACATACACATACACAAATATTAAAAAACATTTATCAAAATATTAAAATACACCAATTAAAACCGTCCTAGTCATCCGCGTCAAGTTTAATTGGCCTGGTCAGCTTTCCTATTGCCGCTTTATTGCCCTGTCCTGAAAGCTTGATCCCACAGCCAAGTTTTTACCATCCTTCTAAAGGACAGGAGGGAGGGGGCCAACCGGATCTCACCAGGAAGGGAGTTCCATAGCCAGGGAGCAATCACCAAGAAGGCCCTGTCTCTCATCCCCACCAATTGTGCCAGTGACAATGGCGGGACGGAAAGCAGGGTCTCCCTGGAGCATCTTAATCTCCTTGATGGTTCATAGGGGAAGATGCGTGCGGACAGGTAATTTGGGCCAGGGTCATTTAGGGCTTTATAGGCTAAAGCCAGCACTTTGAATTGTGCCCGGTAGCAAACTGGCAGCCAGTGGAGCTGGCGTAACATGGGAGTTGTATGCCTCCCCAGTTATTAACCTGGCTGCCTCTTACTGGACTATTTGAAGCTTCCGAGCAGTCTTCAAAGGCAACCCCACATAGAGTGCATTGCAGTAGTCTATCCTAGATGTAACAAGAGCGTGGACCACCATGGCCAAGTCTGATTTCCCAAGGTACGGGCACAGCTGGCGCACCAGTTTTAATTGTGCGAACGCTCCCCTGGCCACCACTGCAACCTGGGATTCCAGGCTCAGTGTTGAATCCAGGAGAACTCCCAAGCTGCAAACCTGCGCCTTCAAGGGGAGTGTAACCCCATCCAGCACAGGTTGTGACCCTACACCCTGTTCAGCCTTGCGACTGACCAGGAGGACCTCTGTCTTGTCTGGATTCAACTTCAATTTGCTTGCCCTCATCCAGACCGTCACAGCGACCAGGCACCGTTTCTGGACTTGGACAGCCTCCTCAGCATCTGGTGGAAATGAGTGATAGAGTTGGACATCATCTGCGTACAGATGGCATCCAACTCCAAAACTCCAGATGATCTCACCCAGTGGCTTCATGTAGATGTTAAACAACATGGGGACAATACTGAGCACTGCTGGATCCCACAGGACAATGGCTGTGGGGCCGAGCAGGAGTCCCCCAGCAACACCTTCTGGGTACGACCCTCCAGGAAGGACTGGAGCCACTGCAGAACAGTACCTCCAAGACCCATCCCCGCGAGACGCCCCAGAAGGATACCGTGGTCTACGGTATCGAAGGCTGCTGAGAGGTCCAGGAGAACCAACAGGGACACACTCCCCCTGTCGAACTTTCTGTGGAGATCATCCACTAAGGCGACCATGGCTATCTCAGTTCCATGTCCCCACTGTGATGGATCCAGATAATCAGTTAAGTCCAAGAACCCTGGGAGCTGCAAGGCAACCACACGTTCCCCAAGATTTTCCCAAAAAGGGGAGATTGGAAATTGGCCGAAAGTTGTTCAAATTAGTGGAATCTAGTGATGGCTTTTTCAACAGCAGTTTTATCACAGCCTCTTTTAGGCTCGCTGGAATTTTGCCCTTCCGAAGGGAGGCATTCACCACCACCTTGACCCACTCTGCCAAACCCCCTCTGGCTTCCTTTAGCAGCCAGGATGGACAGGAGTCCAGGATGCACGTCGCCTCTCCAAGGCACCCTCGCTTCTCCAAGAATCTTGTCAATGTCCTCAGGTTGCACAAATTGAAATGAATCCATTAAAACCGGACAAGCAGGTGCTCTCGCTACATCTTCAGAGACTGCAGTAACTGTGGCGTCCAGGTCGGAGCGAATCAGAGCAACTTTATCCGTGAAGAACTGAGCAAATGCCTCACAGCAAGCTGTCAAAGGGCCAGGGACCCCGTCATAGGTGACGGGGTTCAACAAACCTCTGACCGTTCGAAACAGCTCAGCTGGACGATTCCTCACGGACGCAATGTTGGCCACAATGATCAAGATGGTTTTAAACAATGTATTTTAATATTGAGACAAATGTTTTTAATGTTTATGTATGCATATAATGAATTCTTGTCCCGGCATTGAATGTTTGCCATATATATGCTGTGCTCCGCCCTGAGTCCCCTTTGAGGTGAGAAGGGCGGAATATAAAAATTTTAAATAAATAAATAAATAATACTGCTTGTCTCCACCACATTATTTAACTGATTCCAAATCTCTTCTGTCTTATCTGTTTCTGCTCTCCCTTTCACCATGTCTGTCCATCTTCCCTCTCCCTGGTATATCTTTGGATATACTTGGTGGATAGACAGACTAGCTGACTGACAAGCTGGTAGATTTGGTTTGATTTCATTCCTATTTTATCCCATGGGCCCTTAGTTGCTCACAGCATTTTTAAAAAAATGTTAATAGTTCTGTCCTCTCAACCAGCTCACTGTATATTCAGCAATACAAAAGCACATTCTTTATTATCACTTTCATTTCCTACAAATCTGGCTCAGCTTTCACTCCCAGCATTGCCAGTGAAAAAAATATGAAGAAGCAACACGAGAAAGGATAAAAGAGATGAACAGCAGAAGCCGGAGCAGTTCTGCAGAAAAGAACAAACAGCTTATGGCATGTTTATGAATTTAAACCTCGGGAAATGTATTACATTGATTCCCCCCCCCCCCCCTTTTACAGGTTAAAATGAGATTCGGTCTCCCCTTCCCTTGACACCTTTCCTCACTGCTTTTTCTACCACCCTTTCCAGCCTTCCATATATAAATGGTGAGAGGGATTATTTAGAAGACAGCATCACCGATAAAGAAAGCAGCCTCATTCGGCAGTAAAAATGTTGTCTCCCTCTGATCCTCAGATTATGGAGATGAGGGGATGAATGTACATCAGTAAGATTCCCTGCCGAGATAGCTTTTCACTGTTTTCAGTGAAAGGAAGATCAAAGGGAAAGTGGCTAATTAGCATACCAAAGGAGACAAAAACCCCAAGAGCTTTATCGTTGTTGCAATCCAATAATAAACAGCCAAGTACAAAAAAAGATTATTTGATAATGACACACAGAACTGGAAGCCTTTGAAATATCAGCTTCTGGAAAAAATATTTTTGGAAGGGAGGGTGGAATATCCTTAATTATACAGAATAATGCCAAAGCATAGGAGCGCCGATCTGGGATCCTGGGAGAGCTTGCTTGTAAAACAGCTGTACTCCTGAACAGCAATGTGAATTGCCTTTATCTCCGTTTTTAGAAAGGAAACAACAAAAGACTTCAAATCTCTTCCTGAATAAACATTCAGCTCTTTTATATACAAAAATATTAAACACAAGGCTGTTTTCTTTATCCTTCTTTTCGATTTGAACAACAACAACAAAAACCAAATCTTCTTTCCCAGATCAGATTTAATTTGTGGGCTCTCAAGAAAAGCCTAAAGATGCAGTCATGTTGAAGCTGCAAAGAAGCTTCAAGGAGCCCAGAAAACTTTGGAGACCTTTCAAAAAGTTTTTTCTGCTCACCGAACCATCCAACATCAAACGGAAGTCTGAAATCAACAAATGACAGCCATTTCTCCTAAAATTCCAGTAATATGTTAATGATGTGACACAAAAACAACCATTTACTCTTAGGCCACCATGGGCAAGTTTCTAAAGGGCCCTTTCATATTACATAACTATAACAATGTGATTCCACTTCAAATACCAAAGCTGTGTTCTTTAGCATCTTGATGTTTGTGATCTAAATCCTGGGTTTCCATAGGACAGAACCATGGTAGTTAAAGTGGAATGTCAGAACTATAATTATATAGTGTAGTAAAACCCTAGGATTGTGGGTATCCTGAAATTCTGTGCAAACAAAGAATTGGCCTAGAATGTTGTGGGTGCAGAATTTAGCTTCTGAATACCTCTTGTTGTTCACTACAAGCAAGTTGACTTCATGTTACCTATCATCAATAACATTACTCATGTCTTGCAGATTGTGGGATTTGGTTTCCTTGATTGAGCCTGTCATTCTATAATGCCATCCATTTTGTACTGCCTTTTACCTTAACAAACATTATTATCTATGTGTTGTCAAAGGCTTTCATGGCTGAAACCTCTAGGTTGCTGTGAGTTTTCCTTTATGGCCATGCTCCAGAAGCATTCTCTCCTGACAAAGAATCTATGGCAGGCATTCTCAGAGGTTGTGAGGTTATTATCTAATATAGTGAGTTACACATTTTCATGATATGCAGAGGTGGCCCTAGGTAATTTTCAATTGTAAGCAAACAGTATTTTGCTGCCCCCCCCCCCCCAACCAATCACTGATATATATTTTCTGTTTGTCGTGGGAGTGCTGTGTGCCATATTTGGTTCAGTTCCATCATTGGTGGAGTTCAGAATGCTCTTTGATTGTAGGTGAACTATACATCCCAGTAACTACAACTCGCATATGTCAAGGTCTATTTTCCCCCAAGAGCACCTCAAGAGCGCCCCTGGGCAAAATCAACTATACTGCAAATGCTTACTTTGTGTAATGGGCTGAGCTGCCCCTGATGATATGGCAAAGTAAGACAGTCTCAGTTTATTCTCTTTGTTTAGACCTTATTTGTTCTAGGACCCATTGATTTGTCTTTTTTATTCATCCTTGGTAGAACTCTTCTCCAGCACCAAATTTAAAATGAGTCAATTTTCTTCCTCTCAGTTTTCTTCATTGTCTAGCTTTAAAACCATACATAGAAGTGGAAAATATTATGGCACCGAAAATCCTAACTTTAGTACTCAAATATACCATATTTTCCGGCATAAAAGATGATGGGGGTATAAGACGACTCCCCTACTTTTTAAGACAAAATACAGAGTAAGGAATATATTCACCGTTTAAGATGACTCCCCATTCCATGGAGACTGGCTAGGAGTGATGGCCCACTGGGCTATCCCCGCGGCCCCCACCGCTCTACCCACTCTACTTTCAAGGCCCTCCTCCGCCCCGCCACTCACCTCCTCCGAAGGCCACTGGGCTCACCTTAGGCCCAAGGAAGCACATCCAGAAGAAGACCGGGCTCAGCCCTAGGAGCTGTAGGAGTCAGGGAACTATGGCTCCCAGAATGCCTCAGTGAGCACATCCATGGTATGCTGCAGACCCGGGCAGCGGCATGCCAGGGATGTTCTTGCTGAGGCATTCTGAGATCCGTAGAGTCAGGGAAGTATAGCTCCCAGCATGCCTCAGTGAGTACATCCCAGGCATGCTGCCGCCAGGGCTGCTGGGAGTCGTCCAAAGGCACTTCCTTGGGCCTAGACAAGCTCAGTGGCCTTCAAAGGAGGTGAGCGTCAGGGGCAGAGCAGGGCCATGAAAGTAGAGCAGGGAGAGCAACGGGAGGCGTGGGGACAGCCCAGTGGGCCATCACCCCTGCTGGTCTTCATGGCCTGCTGCTCCTCCTCCCTGTGCCCTCCCTCCCTCCACCCTTCTCCTCCCTCCCTCCTCAGGCCATGCCACTAAGGTAGTTGGACTTTATTCCTTTCTTTTAATTATTATTATTTTAATTTTATACCTGGCGTTCTAGACAACCCCTGACTTTTCATAAGATTTTCCAGACCTAAAA
This sequence comes from Anolis sagrei, assembly GCF_037176765.1. NCBI lineage: Eukaryota > Metazoa > Chordata > Lepidosauria > Squamata > Anolidae > Anolis > Anolis sagrei. The sequence continues at coordinate 140,612,472 of NC_090023.1, forward strand.
GGTCATCTAGTACACCAGAAAATACGGTATGCCTTTATATCTTTATACTTCAGGACTGTGTATGGTTCCTTCATAGGATTGTGTCTAGTTCCTTCACAGACGTTTTGTGCCCTAGGGTATATGTACACTGACCACTTAATGCGGTTTGAAGGCAACTTGAGATAAAGGTGTTTAAATGATTCATGGGGCAAAAAGTGCAACACTGCACATAGCAGAGCACCTGATGAACCAGCCTGGACACAGCATATTATTTGAGAACACAGAAATGCTGGACCACACCAACAACCACCATGTCAGACTACACAGAGAAGCCATTGAAATCCACAAGCATGTGGACAATTTCAACAGAAAGGAAGAGACCATGAAAATGAACAAAATCTGGCTACCAGTATTAAAAAACTCTAAAATTACAACAGCAAAACAACAGAGAGGAAACAACCAGGCACATCTTAACACCTCTCAGCAAGAGATTTTCCCAGGCTCAGGCAGGCTTTCAAATGCTAATGAAGGTGGTCAGTTGAAACTCACACCTAGCTCCAGCAGAGAAAAGCTCTTTGCCCCACCCCAGCCATTCCACAGATATATAAACCCATTGTCCTAATTTCAACAGACCTCACTACCTCTGAGGATGCTTGCCATAGATGCAGGCGAAACGTCAGGAGAAATGCCTCTAGAACATGGCTCTATAGCCCGAAAAAAACCCACAAGAACCTAGTGATTCCAGCCATGAAAGCCTTCGACAATCCAGATCTTCCTTGACCACGAAGCTGCAGATACTGCAGATCCTGAAACCAGGTTTAAAATTTCTGTGGTATGTATAAGCATAATCCAGACACTGACCAGGTTCCAGAGCTTCAGGTACTGTTTTGCTTTCCTCACCGATAATATCCCTGGCTACAATATGGAGTTTGTTCAATTCCTGCTCAATAAGACTTAGTAGTACAAATTTATTTTTCACATTCTCTTTAGATTTGACAGGGATGTTCTTCAGATTGTATTTTGGAATGGTGTTGATTTAGTGTTTTTCTTTAGCTTAATTTTAATTTTTGATGTTAGCAGTCCATAGTCTATTCCACAATCTGCTCTTGGTTTTACTTTGCCATAGAGAATGGAGCTTTTATTTCTTCCGCTTAAGCTACCATTTCTATATTGTCCATTAGATGATGCTCAATTGCTCCTTTGTTTTTGTTTGTTTTAAGAAAATGTTGGAACAGAAAAACAGCTGGTTTCACAAAATTCAATTAACTTTTGTCCTGCTTCATTTCTTGAGCTTAGGCTAATCAGAATAGATATTATTCAATCAAACTTTGCATTACTGTTTTTGCTACATCTCTCATCACTATTACTGCCACCCTATTTTTTTCTTAAATTTCCATTTCCTGAGTTAAATAATGAGTAATTATTGGGTTCAAAATGTCCAATTCCTGTCCATTTTAGTTCACTCACCTCAAATAATGTAATGTTTATATGTTCCATTTCTTGTTTTATTTTGCCTAGTTTCCCCTGATTCATATTTTTTTAAAATTCCATATTCTTATAATATATGTTGTTTGGCCTTGAAGTTTCCTTTCACTTTTGAGCACATTCATAACTTAAAGCTTGAGTACAGTTGAGTCATTGGGCATAACACTAACTTGTAGTTGTCCACAGTAGCAAATTGATCACCATTAGATCTGGGAATCTCATGTTCTGGCACCATCTCTCATTTCATTTTGGATGTCTCATCATAGGATTTTCAATGTTAAACCCTAAAACCCTAACATCCTTCTATGCCAGTGGTTCTCAGCCTATGGGCCCCCAGATGTTTTGGCCTACAACTCCCAGAAATCCTAGCCAGTTTATTATCTGTTATGTTTTCTGGGAGTTGAAGGCCAAAACATCTGGGGGCCCATAGGCTGAGATCGGAGACCCTACCAGAAGCATTGTTACTGGCAACATAGCCTCATCCCTACAGAAGCATGCAATCTCACTGTCACATAATGTTAGCACTATGGTGGGTGAAGATCTCTATTTTCACTTTAAAAGAGAAAAGGGGAAACAAAGAAGTAAGGGCTTAGTTCAATCTAGAGTAAATATTTATAAGTCCTATTGATTAAAAAAATAGACAAGCACCATACATCGATGGTCATTTGTCCATCCTGTTCATCACCATTTTAAAAACTAGTCATGTATTTCCTTTACTCCATTCCTTTATTTTATTTTTATTTGACAGAACTGCCAACCACCTGCAGGGTCTGTTTGACCACCTGCTGGCAGTGCTTGCCTATAATAGCCACATCTCTGCAGCTTCCCAACTTTATTCAGAACCAACACAGCCATTTGTAGAAGAGACTCAGCCAATGACTATCTTTATTTTTCTGTTACTTCTAAAGCTCTCGCTCTCTCTCTTTTTTTTTTTTTTACAGTTTTTTCTGAACTCCATCTGTTTATAACTATCCTCTGAAAACTAGCTGAAACTGCCAGGACCTACTTTAGATCTTTGAACAGAAAAAAAAAAACAGGCTCAGTGGTTTGAACCATGCAGTTAAAAAGAAATCTGTGCTTCCACAGATGCAAGATGTAAAAAAAAGAAAAACCCTATGCAGTCTTTCATCCTTAAGTATGTTGCCCCTCAACCAACCACCGAGGTCTAGTTCACCCAACAGGTGATGGAGTGATAACACTGTTCCCAGACTGTAGTGGTATATTACTTCAAACAGGAGATATGGATTGAATGTTTGTTGTCTCAGTGCTTTCCTGTAAGTACATTTTTATCTATTATGTATGTTGCCTTTGCCAACATTTACCCTAAGTTTAAGTTCAACATTTAGAATCATGAATGGGATAATGAAGAAAAGGGTTTTAGTTCCTGTTCCTAGCAACAGAACATAATGAAGAAGAGGGTTAAATATGGAATCAAATCTTTTGAGACTGTGTTGCTAAGATGTGAAAACTGAGGGTCACAAAAGTTACTGTGTGTATGTGCAAACATGTGCCTACAATTCTAGCACTTTTAGGATTACAATTTACTAGTAGCTATGCAATCAGGACAAGCTATACTTCCAAAATGGCTGAGATCCTCCACTGGGAGATGGACATATAGCATGTAAACATACTTCTAAATCTATGGACCTCATCAAATGGAAGGAATTTAGTGTCCTAGGACGCTTTCGCCCCATCTAATAAACAGAGCCCCACCCCGGACATCACACAACAGCGCATAATTTCCAGTGGAGGCCCCACCCTCAACTGGGGTGAAAGCGTCGCTGGACACTTTCTTCACAACATGGGAAGCTTCCCGTGTTGTGCTGTCTCCAATGGAGCTAGCATGAGGCCTCACAGGGAGGGCAACATTTTTGCCATGTGATGGGGAAACTGTCACTGAGAGGGAACTGTGTGGAGGGTGATGGATTTGCCTTGCTGCCCCTCTCCTTCCTCAGAGAAGCCAGGTGAAGCAGGACACTTTGCCTGGCCTTTGTGATGAGGCCCTAAATCTCTGGATGCAACAACACACACACATATGTAAGCATCCCCTGAGTAGTGTAGCCACCCTACCCAATGTGGTCAGAGAATAGGAGGTAAGGAGGGATGCATCTAGCTTTTTTCTTTTAGCTGAGTGTGCTGCAATAGCCAACATACATTAGTCCTTTTAAGCCTTCTGCAGATGATAACCTACTGCATGTCCAGCTACATGAAAATAGCTGAACTCATTTCCTCACTTCTCAACAATATAGAGATGGCTGTGTTGGGAGGGCATGGTGCTTACAGGGCGATGTGGGAGAAAATGTTGTCATTGTGTAGTCAGAACAGAATTCTGATCTAAGCAACAAGCATGAAAATGAATCTGGCTTTTGCCATCATCATTCAGCTAACAGGTTGCCAGCCAATCTTTTCATAGTCCGTCTTCTAGTGTCTCCAGTGACATCCTGCATTTTAAACAGTACAGAGGTGATCCCATACAAATGTCTGCTAGAGGCAGTGAAAAACTGAGGTATTCTCATACAACACATCTAGAGCAAACAGGATAGCTCCTCAAACTAGCCAAATCACAAACAACAAAATAATTCTAATTACAGACTTCCACTCCTGCCATGGGCAACAGAAAACCACTATATATGGGTTGTACTGTAATGTGTAAGGACTTTATCTCATGATTTCAGGCTCTGTTTCCATGCTCTTAGAAAATGCAGCTCCATGGGAGTCCCACTTCTGGTGGGAATTCATGGAGCTCTGTATCCTAAGCTCATGGAAATGGAACCCAAAGCCCATCTTCAGGAGTCGGGTATTACCAGACTCCAAAGAGGGAGAAAGACAGGGGAAAGATGGGTAAAGACATGGAATGGCTGGCCATTCCTCAAGACAGGAAAAGATGGGAGGGAATAGGTTTAGATTGTTCCCTCTGCTTTCCCCCACTTTCCCCTCACTCCATCTGACAAAGCCCTAAGCAGTCCACTGTTATGGCAGCCCTTCATGAGTTCACTAGCATTGAGCATAATTCAGATGTTATAATCTTCTCATAGATCAGATAACACATAGGTCTCCATATAGCTTGTCATTTCTGTATACAACAGAACCTCTGTGCATGCTTCACACCCCAGTGCTTTCACTGATTTGATTTATTAAATTTATATGGCTGCCCATCAACAATTATTCTCTGGGCATCTTATAATTCAAGACTTGGAAAATGAGAAATTTAAATACACAATGATTAAAGACAACAAACAACTAAAATGGATCATTAAAATGCAGCAAGACATCATTCCTGGGGGGCCAAAGGTGAAAACATCCACTGTGGACAACGTATCACACAAATTACAATGACAAGTTATGCCACATCCTTCCCAGGAAACTACTCCACAATCTCACCAGCATCCTACACAGCAAACAAGAGAAGATCAAAAGGGAAATCTCAGATACAGATACTACAAATACAGAATCACCAGCTTTCTGCATAACAGAACACTAGACAGAATTTCTAGAGAAAAGAAGAATACAGCCTTGAGAGGCAATTTCCTTCTCTAACCTATTTTACCTTAAGCCTATCACAGAAAAAATCCCCAATTTGAGCAGTAATATTGTTAATATTTCCATCTACATACTAGGCTAAGCAGATAAGCCTGTTCTCTCACAAGCCCCCACCCCCAAACCTACACACAATTGAGTTCTGTGAAGATATGGATGGTTTCTTCCACCTTTTACAATTTGAGGTACATTTCAGGGAGCCTGGCCTGAGCCAGAATAATAGCTCCCAAGCATCACCTTGTTCTACATTACATGACAATAGTCCCTGTATTAACACATAAGAATATGTTTCCAAGGAATATGAAAAGAAGAATTCTACTGCATAGTCCTTTCCAGAATGCTAGAACATGGAATTGCAGCTCTAAACAAAATGCTTTTGCCAAACTGAAATAATCAGCAAAGGACAGAATTTACGACACAACCTAACTAAGCCTTACAGAATTAGATCCTACTTACAGTCTCAGTACCAATCCTAGCATTATTATATGACAGGCTGACAAAAAGGAAGTTGTGCTAATTATGAACAAGTCAATCTACATACAGGAGGCTAGGAGACAACTATCCAGAGCCACATTTTTGGGCTGTATGGCCATGTTCTGGAAGCATTATCTCCTGATGTTTTGCCTGCACTTATGGCAGGCATTCTCAGAAGTTGTGAGGTCCCTTTCTTGACACCACTGTGTAACTGCACAGTGGACATCTAAGCACCACACTCTATTGAAAACTCACAAATTGTTACACATACTTACATGCTTACATACTTACATGCTTACATACTTACATGCTTACATACTTACATACACCCAAAACACAGCACAAAGTCTCTTATTTGCAGCCAAGCCCTCCAGCACAACTGCACCAACTCAGACTCGCAAGGCAGAGATTCAAAACTTTTGGATTTATGACAGGCATTTCCCAAACTACAATAGCCACCTAAAGAGGTGAAGAAACAAATTGACACAGCAAGATAACATAAATCTCCAACATGATGTTGGAATTCAACTATGATGTATGTAAGAAAACAGAGCTCTTGATTCAAAATAAATAGAGCAGTAGATAAGGTTCAGAAAGTTGGTAGGGAAGCCAATCCATGACTCACTCTCTATCTCTGTCTGTCCTGCCCCTACCTTTAAAGTGTAGACTGATATTCTTAGGGCAACTCCCATTATTTGTTATTTATAAGCCCCCTTCCTGGAACTTTCTATTCCTTTGTTCTCAGAATATTGAGCTTACTCTAGCTAGAAGTAGGACTTCAGTATTCTTTCTGATCAGTTATGTAGTTCTTTTGAATAAGCTTTTGTAACTTTAACTTCTGGCCTAGCCCCTTAAGTGTGATAACTCAAGGTTTCTTCAAATGCACACTGCCCTCTCTACTTCTCTGTTTCCGCAAAAATAAGACAGAGTCTTATATCAATTTTTGATCCAAAAGATTCATTAGGGCTTATTTTCAGGATATATCTTATTTTTCAAAAATGACTTTAATTGGGGCTTATTTTTGAAATAGGGCTTCTATTTCAAGCATCCTCAAAAAATCAGTAAGTCTTATTTTCAGGAAAACAGGGCATAGTCTGCTAACACATGAAAACGTTCTTTTAATAAAGGATTATACTTTGAACATGGTGCATTATCTATTTGACTAACCTGTGAGTAGGAAATAACTATATAGTGCATAAAATTGTCCCAATTTAAGAGCATTTGAGTTAAGAGCTGCTGTTCAGCCCTGGTTTTGCTTTGACATAAGAGCAGCATTTTTAGTTAAGACCTAGTGTCAAAGGGAGAGCTAGCATGAGAGGGAGCACTAACGTGGGAATATAGGAATTTAGGTCTTCCGTGCCTTGTGCCTTGGGATATCAGCTCCTCAAAAAAGGAGCTGTTAGGTGGCATCCCACATGGTGCCATTCTATCCCCCATGCCATAATATTTACATTAAATCACTGGGAGAGATCATCTGTAGGCATGGGGCATAGTGTTATCAGTATGATGATGACACCCAAATATATTTCTCCATGCCATAAAAACAGCCTTAGTTAAGGATAGTGTGTCTCCTCTGAATGAATTCCTGGAGGAGGTAATGGGCTGGATAAGGAAAAACAAATCGAAACTGAATCTAGACAAAACAGAGGTGCTTGCCATCAAGGGTCCTCATCTGGGGATGCAGGTGTGTCAACCAGTTCTAGGTTGGGTTACACTCCCCCTGAAAGACTGTATTCACATCCTGGGAGTGAGCCTGGATCTCTCCAAATGTCAGCCCAAGTAGGTGTTACGGTCAGAAATTCTGGCTTATATGCCAGCTGCGGCCCTTCCTAGAATTGGAGGATCTAAAGATGGTAGTGCATGCATTGCTAACCTCAAGGTTGGAATTCTGCAATGCACTTTATATTGGGCTACCATTGTATCAAGTTTAGAAACTCCCACAGGTTCAAATTATGGCACCCAGATGGATTACAGGAATATTCATGAGTGAGTATATTATACCTATCCTAAAGTCACTCCACTAGCTGCCAATTAGTTTCCAGGCAAAGAACATGGTTTGGGTCTAAGTTACCTACAGGATTGTCTTCTCCCATACAATCTGCCCCATACACTTAGATCTTTTGGGGGATGCCTACTCCAGCCTACCAGATCCTGACTGGTAACCATCATCCAAAGGATCAGCCACCACAAGAATGTGGAATGACCTACTGGAAGAGATCTGACAGCTAAATGAGCTGTCAGAATTTAAAACCCACCTAAAGAGTTATCACTTCCAGCAGGCCTACCCAGCCAGTTTTAATCATTAATTTTAAGCAAGTGTCCTGTGTTTTCCTCTCTGTCCTGTGTATTTAATATGTATTTTATAGAAATGTGTTTTAATATGTATCTTTTATAGAACTACATTTTAATATGTGTGTTTAGAGAATTTTTGCAATGTTTGTGTGTTTTGATTGTGCTGTGACCCACTTCGAGCCATGAGGAGAAGTGAGTAAGAAATGCTATTATTATTATTATTATTATTATTATTATTATTATTATTATTGCTGTGGCAACATCCTGTGGAATCCTGAGATGTGTAACATAGGCAGATATATTTAGAATTCTCAGCTAGAGAATTCCTCCAGTTCCTCATCAAATAACAAATTCCCAAATTTCATAAGATGCAGCCACGATAGTTAGTAGAATCATAGGGTTCTAATTTTGTAGTGTGATAGGGCCTTCAGTCTAAGCAATACGCCCCAGTCACCAGATATAATTGCTGAACAGCATGTGCATTTTTGTGTCAAATGGATGATGCATGGTAGTACATACAACCCATCACCAAATGTGCAGAATCATCCAGTCTGGACAAGGGTGAATGAATTCATGCACAGAGGTTATTTCTGTACTCAGTCCTCCAATGCTGGATCAACCATTACAACATATCATTTTGTCATTTGACAACCTTTACTATAAAACTTGACCAAAACTTCTACTCATCATTTCAGGATTTCTGATCACTGCCACTTTGTGATAGGTTTTTTTCTTCACTTTATTCCTCCTTGCTTTCTTCCTTGTCTCCCTTCCTGCCATAATTCATCTTTCAAGGGCTCATCTCACCAACCTTGAAGTTGGGAGGTGTTTAAAATGCACATCATTCCTCATTAGGCAGGCTATGGTTGAGTGCAGTTGCCAGTAATTCTGACTTTCTTTCACAAGAGTTGAGAGGCTCTGATGTCAGCATTCATAATCATGGGAGGTTACCTCTACACTTTTTAATTTGCTTCTTCAAATAAAAATGAATTATTTATTGTACAAGAACTGAATGCCATGCTTCCTCTTGAAGAATTTTTTTTAGTCTTGTTTGCTCATTTTCTTTTAATTAGGTGTTTGAAGACTTTTATAAAATTTTCTAGAGCAGATTGATCAGGAAAAAAATGAAAGGGTTACACAGCAATCCCAGCACTTTTCTCCATCACAGAATGGCTGGGGAAGGAGATGGAATGGAACTGGCCTTCTGCTGGCAGACAGGAATAGCACTGATGGAAAAGGCTCAAACAGGGTATCCCAAAATGTGCACCAAGGGGGCAGATTAGAGTGGTCTTGGATTCTCTCATACCTATAGACACACACACCCAATCTCTCTTGTTATATTGAAAAGGTTTTGGAGTGGCCCATGAATTTTGGCAACCTACAAATAGTGTAACATTTTTAACAGTGGTGTCACTGATTTGTCAGGGGTGATTTGAATGCAATATTCCTGCTTCTTGGCAGGGGGTTGGACTGGATGGCCCATGAGGTCTCTTCCAACTCTTTGATTCTATGATTATATGATTCTATGAAATTGAACAAGCAAACAAAAAAGATGCAGAGGACAAATGCCCTGCTTACCAAATTGGCTGGTGTGAGTCATACGGGAGTAGTCATTTTAATACATATTTTTCTCACAAAATATATGCTCTATAGGGGTTATCTACATAGGCTAAAGAAATCAGCTTCAACATGCATTTTTCTGGTCTGTAGTAACTGCATTCATGCCACACACACCCTTATTAAATCAAAGAGAGCACTGCATTACCAGCCACACATTTCTGCTATGTAAGCTCAGTTAGGTGTTAAAGGGCAGTCCAGTGTTGAGCCTGAGTGCTATATTTTACATTATTCCTGGCCTAAAAGCCTGTGGCTCCTCCAGGTTCACCATACTCCAAGCATGCAAATATAGATGTTTATAGAAGTGATATGGCTCTTTGAGCAAGCTTTTGAGAATGCAGCGGAATAGATAACATGGAACTATGAATGATGAACATGGAATGGCCAGACAAAGTTGGGGAGCCACCACCAAGAAGTACAACTTTTCACCAGCATTTCCACAACCACCGCTGCTTCACATTACATTCAACTGCAACTGCAAAACATTTTTAACAGGATGACACCGATAATTATATGGTTTAATGGTTTCTATATATGTTTTATATTGTCATGTTGATTGCTTTTAATTGCACTTTTATGAATGTCTGGCATCGAATTGTGCCAATCTGTAACCCGCCTTGAGTCGCCTTATGGCTGAGAAAGGTGGGCTCTAAATATCTTAAATAAATAAATAAATAAATAAATAAATAATAAGTCCAGGTACATAAAAGATATCCAGCAAAAATATATTAATAGTTATTTCACTTGTCTTTCACCAGAAATGCACCATTAATGCACATTAGCAAGCAAGCAGACTTTGGGAAACCATTAGGATAGAAAAGCGGAAGGGGCTAGTTTTACCTAAAGCAGACATACTCCTCCATCAGATCTGGTGGAAAGCTGAGGTGGCTACATAATGGCTGGTGCGAAGTTGCACCCGTCAATCAGGCCTGACCACCATCTTCCTGCCAGCCCCGATAGAGGGGTAAAAATAATAATTTTATTCTTATACCCCGCCTCCATCTCCCCAAAGGGACTTGGGGCACCTTACACATGGGACAGAATGTCCACAAGACATAAAAGCAAAAACAACCCATAATGCAAAAGACATTAAAATAGGAGTGTCATAAAATACAGCAAACCAAGATAAAAACACACTAAACATAAAAGTAAAAAAAACAACATTGCATTGAAGCTCCATCAGACAAGATTCAATAAAAATCAGTGATCAGGATTACTAGAATAGGTGTGACCAAGCTGTAAAGGGCTGGGCAAGGAATAGTGCAAACAGTGTACCATAGGGCCAGGGAAGTTGAAGAAGTGCAAAACAGAGTACTCTTAGGCAACCTAAGGACTAGGCATTTATAACTAGGGACTAGTCGTTCTCAAATGTCACCTGAAACATTCAGGTTTTCTGATCCCTGCAATAGGAGGACGGTGTGGGGACTTGTCTAAACTCCCTGGGGAGGGAGTTCCAAAGTTGGGGAGCCACCACCAAGAAGTACAACTTTTCACCAGCATTTCCACAACCACCGCTGCTTCACATTACATTCAACTGCAAATCTTTTTTTTTTTTTTTTTTGTAATGTACATCATCAAAATTGAGATGCGCAATATATTCAGTGGTGCATTATATTTGAGTAAAAATGGCAGGACATTTTATTGTCTTCTACCCTGATGGAAATTGTACCCTTGTCATTTTTCAAGGATAAGGCTATGAAATAATCAGAGTGTAATCTGTTACACTTTTTCAAGTGCAGTAGAGAGAAAATAACTACCTTTCTTCCAAGTCTTTATCAAATGTTTCCCTTTGCTATCAAAACCAATAACAAAGCATCTTTTTCAGGCTCAGGATTTTGCAGTAATGAAAGGGTATCCATATGATTTCTCCTATACTTTCTGTGAAATCATTGATCCAGCTACTTTTCAATCCTACTTATTTATTTTAAACCATGAAATACCACTAATTATCCAAATTTCTTACAAGACTTCTTCTGGTCTAGATCCTAGAAAAGTTACTTTGAAGATAAGTTCCAGAATTTTTCCATTGGCATGATTGCGGTTCATGCTGGCTGTCACAAAAAGGATTTCCCCTCAAGCTTTCTTCCATTCATCCCAGTGCTACTTAAAATGGTGGTCCATGAACTGGCACCCATTCACAAGCTATTGGCTACTGGTCCTTGGTGAGTTTCCAGGAAAGAAACAGCCATGGTCAATGGGCATAAATGTGGTGCCAGTCTCTGGCACATTGAGAAGAAGCCTTGCCAATTCCCAACATCAGATAGCTTAAAAATCTATCTGATGCTGGGAATTGGCACAGTTTTTTTTAAAAAAAATTAATGTCATGATATAAACTATTTTCCAATTGTGTCTCAAACATGAATGTTGAATGAAATGCAAGGAATCAAAACGATGGTGTTTTCACCCCATCATAGAATGAGATACTTGCCAGCTATTTCAGGATGGTTGCTGTTAGCAATTTACAGTAAATTACAAGTGCCTGCTTATTATAGGGATTCTTACAAAATAAGGTTGAATTGAGTCTGAATGTTAAGGTATTTCTTAGGTAAGTAGCTTGGTTAGCTAATTTAACAATAAATATTATATTAGAGGACTATGTTGCTAAGCAAAGCTATTCACCTAAGTTCATTCCGTTAAATTCCTTAATGCTTAAGAATTCCTGAAAATATGTTTTCTTTGTTAATTTAATATGTGTTGGTGAAATGTAGCATCTCTCATGAAAGTCAAAGAAGTACGCTATGTGAGATTGAAGATGGTTATACAGCTGTGACTCATAGGATTTACAGTTCAAGATATAAATGGTTGTATGTCCCCACCTCCAACATTATGCATTTGAGTGTTTGCCCACAATAATTGCATGGATTTGGGCACGGGGAAAGCTTTTCACTGTTTCTTTAGTCAAAATGGTGAGACGCTAACAGCCTCTACTGTAGAATTTCATATACAAATGAACCTGCAGATTTTGGGTCTTGCCTTAGACAAAACCCACCAATGCATGCTGCTACTACCATGCAAGCAAGCTGATAATAGTTACTAATGACTTCAGACAAGAGCCAGATTTGAACATGCATCCTTTAAATGCCGTACTAATGCTTTCTCCTTCTTTACTAATCCCATCAGCCATCAAGCCTGCTCCAGTTCAGTTCTGATTTAGATCCCTTTTAATTAATTGTTTCCTGTATAGGCTTAGTCTTGATTTAAGGGAACTGTCATGGAATGTTAATTAAGAAGCAGTGGAGCCTGAAAACATGTATTGCATATTTAAATTGGAGGGCCTTGTCAGCTGGATTTACACAACCAGTCCACCTGCTTGGTGCTATTAAGTCTTAAGCTTTTTGAATGAGTGTTTTACTATTCTCTCCATGGTCAAGAGGGAAAAAGGCACTCCTAGCCCTCACTGATAAGTGATTAATGCTTCTAAGCATTGGGCTATCATGTGGTATCCTTATAAGTATCTTTGTGATGAAATGATGTGTTTGAAAATTGCAGAACACAGTGCCATTTCAAGACTTGACTTTACATTTTAATCTCTAAATCTTCTTAAATGTTAGATGTGTCAGTTATTACCCTCCTGATTATATAATAAATTAACTAAAATAGTTCAAGCCTTGAGTTACCAAGTTTGCTCAAGATGTGTTTCAGAAAAAAGAAAAGAAAATTTAATTAAAGTGTGCTGGGGAGAGGCATTTCTCACTGCAGCATTCTGCCAGAGAACAGACTGCTCAATGTTTGGTGTGTGTGTGTCAGGAGGCACTTGAGAAATTGTAATTCACTTCTGGTGTGTGAGAATTGGTCATCTACAAGTCCATTGCCCAGGTGACACTCAGATGTTTTAATATCCTATGGGAGGCTTCTCTCATGGTCCTGAATGGGAAACTGGAGCTGACAGATGGGAGCTCACCCCACTCCCCAGATTCAAACAGCCGACCTTTCAGTCAGCAGTCCTGTTGGCACAAGGGTTTAACCCAAGGATGCTCAAACGTTTTAAACAGAGGACCAGGTCACAGTCCCTCAAACTGTTGGAGAACCTTGGCAGAGAAGACTAAAGACCCTGTAAAGCTACAATTCCCATGATTCCATATCATGAATGTGGTGTCAAACTGCATCAATTTTACCCTAAGTAAGGCAGATCCTGAGAAGAGAGAAATGATGTTGGAAGCATGAAACATATTTTCAGTGAAACTGGAGTGAGTTAACACTTATATATGGATATATGTGTATCTACACTCAAAAACCTTTTTTTAATTTTTTTTTAAATATCTACCTATATATATATATAAGTAAATCCTGTTATTTAATGTGTTACAAAGACAATTGGTTGGATTCAGAACTTGCAGAATTGCTCTTGTATGATACAACTCCAATAATGCCCAAACCAACATGACAAGACTCTGGGAGCTATTAATTCAAAAGTAGTTCTGACATTGCTTTTTGGCAGAAGTATACTTTTTATGCAGTTACTTTATCCATGGCATCAACCAGCCAGCAGATGGTAGCAGCTCTTGATCACTAACAGTGTGTTCATAGTGATAACCTGGCCTGGATACATGAAGTTCATATTTAATGATCACATACCTATGACCCTTGCAAGATGCATATAGAACATTCACAATACATTCTGAGTTAACAATAGTTCACCAATTACTTGCTGGAAAAGAGCACTCATATCAGTGATTAAATGAAGAAATGCTGAACTTGTATTTGATCAAGTGCAATGTGTTGGAGATAAGTGGAACTAGTGAAAACCACAGTGGCCAGCTTTAAGAGAAATGACTTTTCCTGGGAATATACACCAGCCAGAGTCAGAACTACTTATATTACCCTAGAAAAGTAGATATAACAATCTAGCGTTATTTTAAATATAATCCTGACAGGCCATGGTCATTTCAAAAGTAAAGAAGAAACTGGATATTAAAGTCAGAGCTAGGAATGTAGAATTAGGCACCAATCTGGCCTCTGCATCAACATTGGATTTCCATCAGCTCCTTTTATGGTCTCCTGGACAGCGTTTTGCTTCTTATATTCTGCCTTTGGAAATGATTTGGTACACTCCATTATCCAACATATGTTTGAAAAGTGCTCCTTTGATATGAGTTGCAGACTGGCTTGAGGTGGGTGCAGAATCAGATTGTATGGTGGGTAAGCAATTCTACTTGTGGTTTGAGAGCTTCAAACATGCTATGATATTGTTCTTGCCACAGTATAGCCCTCCTCAATAGTAAGAGTGACACTGAAACCACTTGCTAACATATTCAGAAAGGCACAGAATCCATGTGAATAGGTAACAGTTGCTATATTTTTGTGCTCTACACCCAACTGAAATTATGATACGTGGAACTGCTAACTGGAGCCAATGTTCTGTCCATTTCCTGGGTGATTCTTATAGAAAACCTTCTGTTTTATGCCATTCATTACTTGTATTGCCCGTATTATTTAACTTTGTCCAAGATAAATCCACGAGCTGCAAAGTGGAAGAATGTTCCCTCCTTCACCAACAGTATTTTTGTCAACAATTCCTTCCATTCATCCTCCCAGCCTTTCTTCTCTCATCTCACACCTCTCCTTCAGCTGTTCTTGGTGTCTTCCCTTATCAAGACCTGCTCCATGGCCTCATCCTCTTTTCACCACTCCGTCCATGCTTCCACACAATTCTCTTTTAACCCCTTCTGTTCCACTGTACTCCCCTATGATCCACCATCTCTCCTTCAACTCAGCATCCTGTCTTCCTTTGACCTTGGATGGTTCACTCTGTAAGTGCACCTTTACATTTATATGATTAAATGTGTGCAAAGTACAACAATGAATTGGGACAATGCAGAGAAATGTGGAGCATAAGCTTTAAAGGCATGGTATCATGCAGTTTCTACAACATGATGTTCCGTTGATATATAAACCAATCAAAATTGTCCAAATCCAGAAAATTAAATGTCTAGAAACCATACTTATAGAAATCACGTGTCTATAATTCATATTATTCATCTTAATAGTTTGAAGTTAAAGGTTCAAAGGGCCTTACAAAGTACAAGAAAATGTGTAACTAGCCCTTCCAAAAGAATTTCATTTATTATTTGAAATTACTTACAAGAACTCTAAGACCCAAAGTAAATATCTACATTTTGTGGATGAGCTTCTATGGCTCAATCTATCTATGTATCCATCTTTCCTTGATTTGGTTTTTACCCCTTTCTTTTCCATCTGGAAGCATCTAGTTCAACTTTCAAGACTGGGGGAAATAAAATAGAGCGTACATTTTTCTGGAAACCCCATAATGACTGCCATGGTTTTGCATAGCATATAGTATATAGTTCTCTATGAAACAGGGAAAGAGGGACGTGGAGGGAGAGGGACTGTGGAAGGAATCACTTTACAGTGATCACTTTTGTAGTTTTTAAAATGCCATCTTTACTATCCATAATAGGATAGGAAAATAAATCCCTAACTGCCTTGGCTTCCTTTTATGAACTCTATTTCTGCTTCCACATGGGCTAGAGACTTATTTATGAACTCTTGGAATTTGGGCCAGCTGATGGCCCCAACAGGGTTTCAAGAAGAATGCCAGGAATATGGATTTAATCTGGCCAAGGTAGTCATAATGGAATGGAGTATAAACCTTGAATAACACTTTCCTGTTTTTTTTTTTTAATTCTCCACTAGTCTAACCATTCTGTAATAAAGAAAAAGAACTGAAGAAAAAAATATTTCACATTTGAAGACAATGAAAAGGAAAGGGGCAGAGAAGAAAAGGAATCTACAACCACTGTAAAACAGGTGTGTATTATCATGAACATTTGTAGATATCTATCAATTTCTTCAGTCATTGCATAGGAGGAAGTGGATTGATATCCACAAATGATCATGATAAAATATAAATCAATTCATTTTAAAGGGGATGCTTGACTCCCCTGTTTTCTTCCCCGCATCTCCTTTTCTTTATCTTTCAATAGGCTAGCAGGGATGAACAATTTCATTTGCAACAGAAAGTGGCATCTACCATCCCCACCCCAGCATTGCCTCCCTTTTTTTCTATATTACTCAAAGAAATCTGAAAGGGAAGGGAAGGAAGCAATGGAAGAGGGAGGTATAAAGATGGGCTTAACTTCATTCAGATTGTGTCTTCTCTTCAGCTTGTGTGTCTTGAAGACTATCCCTTCTTCCTTTTTTTGCTACCTCAGTGAAAGGGTGATGGCAGGAGGCATCATCTGAGTTGGCACACTCCCCATCCTCCTATTACACTTCCACTGTGTGCAATGTTCTGGTAACTAGTCATACTTGGGCCTATTACACTATGTAACATGAGTTTTGTCGCTGGGTTATAAATGTCATTTCCTAATTGACATTTTCCATGTTCATAAAACATGGAAAAAGTTTATGAAACTGCAAAAGTTTGGGTTGCTGTGAGTTTTCCAGGCTATATGGCCATGTTCCAGAAGCATTCTCTTGTTTTTGTTTTTAGGTACATCCTGCAGCACTTTTTGCTATAATTTTTCAATCAATATCTCCTCAAGTCTCAACCATTCAATATAGTTGTAACAAAAACAAAATTTCTGGAGTATAACAACTACTTTCAAAGTAAGTATCACACAATTAAACAGGAAATTATACTTTCAAACCAGGAACAGTTATTGTCCTGCCTGACTTGGGAGTGTCACTTAGAACAGAACTTCTTAAACTTTTTTCACTTGCAATCTCTTTCTACCCAATAATTTTATATAGGTGTGTGGGTATATAAAATAGGAAGGAATCAAAGGTTAGTGACAATAAATCAGAATTTGCAAGGCTTGTTAAATTGGCTGATTTTTTAAATGAAGTACAGCTGAAGCATTTTCTGCAGAGTCCAATGTAATCACTCTACAGCAGTGATTCCCAACCTTTTTTTGACCAGGGACCACTTAGACCAGGGACTACTTGACCTGGGACCACTTTAACCAGAGACCACTCTCCAACATTAGTGCCAAAAGGGTTATGAATCAGTTTTTGGTCAACTTTAGATTTGGTTTGGGGTGCTGATTCAGAAAATTGATCGGCTAGGCAACATCAGCTCTAGTTTCTGATACAGAACATATGCCATGGTCAGCAACAGGTAAGGAGTGGAAGGCAGTGCAAAAGGAGCAGAAATAAAGCAAATAAATTAAATAAATAAAAAGGGAGGAGGCCCGTGGACCAGATTTTTGTCGTCGCAGTCCACTGATGGTCTGAGGCCCACAGGTTAAGAAACTGCCCTTCAGTATTGCTAAGAAATTCATATAATGTCTAAAACAGCCTCTGGGTGATATTCAGAAACCTTTTACTGTTGCCAAATTTTTCATGACCCCCATTTTCAGTTATAGAGATCCATGCCAGGTCAGGGCACATGGTTGAAGACATGGTGATCTAAAACAATCAAAAGGCAGAATGTCAAGGAATATCAGTATCCCTGAGCAATCTCTCTTTCTGATGAGCTGCTAAACTGTTAGCTAACCTTGTCAATGAACCCTCCCCCCCCCACACACACACACACACAACACACCAAAAATTTGTGGTACTCCATGGTGTCTTAGAATAATTTCCAGAGACCAATTTCAGACCAATTAATGTTTTCTACAAAAATGTTGCCTTCAAATGTATGTAAGGTCAGCTCTTCTGAGTTATCCTACATTTTAGTCATTGTTCCATTCTCCAGCCTATCCCCAAAGGCAAATAACTAATTTGTGTGATTGCTGCTGATCTGAAATGGTACAGTTCCACAAATTCTGCAATGTGATTGATCAATAAATATAAATTGGATGCATCAAATTCACACAAACATACACACCTTGCATTTTTATAATTGGCTGTTCATGCAATCACATTTGTGGAAGTGACTTTTCAGGATGCAATTCAAAACTTTAGAGTGACGTAGAAGTTACAAATGTGGCTTCCATCAAAATATAAAGAATGAATAGAAGAGAACTCCGTGCTGTGGGAAATAATAATTTAGACTATTCTGTTTACCCCTCCATAAAGCACAACTGACTGAAAATTATTAGCATAAAAACCACAGGACATGTCTTATGAAAGTACTTTGCACATTTAACATCATCATCTCTGCATACATTACAATATTTTAACAGAAAATGCCTGCTAAATAGTTACAGGGGGAAATGCAAATGGGAGAAAACATCTGTTTCAATGATAGGCAATTCCCTCTGTCAAAATGCTTGTTTGCTCCATGATGTCAGATTGTATGAAGGAAATCACAAGCTGGCCCTCAAAGAATGGCCAGATTCCAAAAGACAGCTTTATGTATGTGGTGCATGAAGTTGTATGCTTATCACACCTCTTTGATTTACATATGACATTTGCTTCGTTTACAAGCGACAAAGTGTTTTTCCTGCAGTAACAGCCAGTGCTGAAAAGCCGGGACTCATCTGCATGAGGCAGACTACCCCAGGTTATTTCCCCATGACAGTAATTTCACCCAGGGGAATGCCTCCGTTCTGCATGAACAAATAGTGCCTGCATTTCAAGATTAGCTGCACCTTTTTGCCCAGGATGTGGGTTGGCTCTTTTTAATATTCTTTCTGAGTACACACCGAGCACAGAAAATACACAATGCTTGTGTAAACAAAAGGGCGACAAATGAGAGAGAAGAGAACACAAACCAGACAATGAAGCAATCTGTGTTCTTGGTTTTCAAATGCAACCTAATCGTTAAACTCTGAGCAGTCATTATACCATCCAACAAATGTGTTTTCATTTTCCAAAACAGCTCTCATTATTACAAGAGCATGCACATCTGAGTGTGGACTGCATCGATTCAGGCTAAATGTACATGCCCATCATCATCATCATCATCCTCACCATACCTGCATGAAGAAAATTAAACATTAAAGATAAGTTCTCTAGGTTTTTTTCTTCTCAACATTGTAACTTTCATTTACAATATGACCCCATATCTGGAAACCAGTATGCACTATTTCATTTATCCATGACTGACAAAATATGTCCTCTCTAGGTCCTCCAGTGCCACTCGAGTAGTCTTTTACACTAGAAGTCTTTCGTTTCAATAGAGTTCAATATTTCCCAAAATTTCTGGGAATCTATCACCCCAGATATGTGTCATACTATGTCTAATAAGCACTCCTGTTCACTGCATTTCTTTGGGCTGAAATTTGGAGAGTCAGAATCAGGAGCACTCCCAAGCTGCAAACAAAGTCTTTCAGGGTGAGTGTAACCCCATCCACAACTAGTTGACACACCTCCAACACCAAGTTAGGACTTTGAACAGTAAACACCTGTCTTATCTGGATTATCTGGATTCAGTTTCAATTTGTTGTTTTTTTTCACCCAGTCCATTACTTCCTCCAGGCATACTTTCAGAGGAGATATACTATCCTTAGCTAAGACATGGAGAAATACATATTTGGGTGTCATCAGCATACTAATACCACCCTGTGCCTATGGATAGTTTCTCACTAATGGTTGCATGTAAATGTTAAAAAGCGCTGGAGATAGAATGACTCCTTCTAGAATGCCACATAAGGGCCCCTTTTTTTAAGGAGCAGCTACCTCCTCCTCAAAGTCCCGAGACCCCTTAGAAAAGTAATGTAAATTTACCCAGCCTCCATGACAGGCTTCAGCCAGCACTCCTGGCACATAGAAATTACATGCCAGGAAAGTGTGGGAGGGGGGAGTGATTTTCCACCCTCAGCGCCCCCCCCCCCCCCCCCCCGCTCTCCCGGTGCATCATTTCTATGCACCAGGAGAGCTGGCTGAAGTCTGTAATGTAGGCCAGGCAAGTTTTTATTACATTTATAAGGGGTTTGGGACTTCGGGGGAGGGGTAAGTATTCCCCCAGTTTACCAGGCTTATTTAGCCTCATAAACTGTGGGAATACTGTTTGGACTACAGAATACTACATCCGGGGAGGCCCTGCTCTCGCTCCCGCCAACATCGCAAATGCACCTGCCGGGGACGTGAGATAGGGCCTTCTCGGCTGTGCCCCCCCCACCTGTGGAACGCACTCCCAAATGAGATAAGATCAGTTTCATCCCTCCTGTCTTTCAGGAAGAAATTGGAATTGTGGTACTGGGACCAGGCTTTTGGACAGCAGATATAATTAGCACTTTGGTTGGAAATTGACTGGAATGGCAAAACAGCTGATTATATTGTTTTCAGTGTTTCTTTTGTTTTAATTAATGCTTATTTATTCTTTTATTGTTGTATTATTGTTATATTTGGCATTGAATCATTACCAAATGTGAGCCGTCCTGAGTCCCCCTCCAGGGGTAGAGAAGAGACGAGGTAGAAATACCGGAAATAAATAAATAAATAAAAACCGGAAATAGTGGATTTATCCCACGTCTTCCAAGAAGGTGCAGAATAAACCCATTATCTAATTAATTCACTACGAACCAGGGTTTTCCTGGTTTGTAGTGAATTAATTCAGGACTGTCCAGAATGTTGTCTGGACAGACCCTCTTTTATTGCGGTAGATACCTCAATAAAGGTACTGTCTGGATGGGCTCTGAAAGATCAAAAAGCACCAGCAGTGACAGAACCAACCCTGTCAGCATTGAGAAGAGATAATCCACTAAGGTGAACATAGCAGTCTCAACTTTGTATCCTGCTCTGAAGTCAGTTTGAAATGGGCCAAGGAAGTGTGTGTCATCCAAGACTACCTAGAGGGCACTGATAGGGGTTTCCCTTCTTAATTAACTATTACCTTACTGATTGCAAGATCTCCTTTGTTCTTTTGCAAAACCTCCAGCAGTTTGCAAGTCACTTTCAGCAATTCACCTTTCCCAACTTTTCCCAACTCTGACCTGGAGAAAATCTTGAGGCATGACGACACACCATTCATGTTTATTTCACTGGAGGAATCAACTCCAGGCTTGTTGTACCTGTGTTGTGTGAACTTATAGATATATTCCATCATTACTGAATGGCTGATGAGGATTTGCAATGAGTTTACTGACATTTAATTGGACAGGAACGATAGCATGATTTAAGGATAAGCACATCATCCCACAATATAAAAAGACTGTTAAACACATATCCATGTAAATGTTATTCATTTCCCACCAAAAACAGAAATCATTGGAGTGGGCTTTAGTATTCCTTGCATACAGCTTTTCATGCTCATCAAACTTTGATTCCCAGGATTATTTATGAGAAGTCACGGCACCATAGTAAAATCAATATAGGTTTATAGTGTAGATGTGTTCTCAGTCCTTTTTTCAGGTTTAGTATACCAACACTTGAGTTCATTTTTCCCCCTTCTTCCTAACTTATTAATTTATTTTACACCCAACCTTTCTCCCAGCTGGTGTATATTTTAAAAGCACAGTACAATTAAAAGTGAAAAGATAAATGTCTACTTAACAGCTCATTAAAAACCAGGTTTAAAATCATTAAAAGAAATTAAAACAGCATTAAATATGCTTGAAAAATCATAACACTACACATGCAAACCAAAATATTCCTTAAATAAAAAGGTTTTTACCTGCTGGTGGAAAGAAAGCCAATTGAACCTACTGGGGAAGTTTTCTGGGAAAACTCATCAAGTAGAAGGAGAGCACAAATGTCAACATAAGGCCCATGGCCCGAATCTGGCCCAACATGTCATTTTATGTGGCAAGTCTTTCAATGCCATGGCAACATAGTTTCATTTTATACAGTGTTACATTTGCAAACGGCTCTTTGATGGCAGCCATAAGGCTAATGTGGTCCTTGGTGAAAATGAGTTTGACACCCCTGACATAGAGTGTCTTTCATGTCCTCACCAGACATGCTTGAAATGGTGGCGAAACTGAGAAAAAACCTTTCTCTGACAATCTTAGAATATGGGCAGACTCACATAGGGAGACAATGGTTTTCAAATAGTCTAGACTCGTCATATAGGGTTTTAAGTATCATAGCCATCACTTTGAATTCTACTTAGAAATTGATCTGCAGCCAATGGAGTTGTTTTAGCAAGGTGCTTAAATGATCCCTATAATCTACCCAGGCAGCAGCCTGGATGCTGCACTGAATGGTTTCCAAAGGCAGCCACACAGAGTGCATTACAGTAATCTTAATGCACTATTACAGTTCTCTGACAGGGGTGAGACATCTCTATATATAATTTTAAATTGGAAGAATACTGCTTTTTCTAAAAATGCAAAAAAGGAAAAGAAAGGAAAGGAAACAAATGTGAATACATGTACATACACTAGTTCAGGTGTTATTAAATGAATTCTTCTGTTGATCTATTACAGTACATATAATTCCAGCAATAACACTATGTAACAAAATTTGACATTTTTCTGTTCCTGGTTTGAAAATGTTTTTCCTGTTTGTGTGGTAATTACTTTAAAAGTAGTGGTTATACCCCAGAAACACTGTTTTTGTGGCTGCCACAAACTATGTTGAATTGGCTGAGACTCAATGAGATAATTCATTGAAAAACTATAGCAAAATGTGCTGCAGGATGTCCCAGAAAAACAAAGTTTTTGAGGTTTAATAAAGTTTTCCCATGTTTTTATGACAGAACCAATTAGGAAATGACATTTATAATCCAGGAACAAAAATCATGTTACATAGTGTAATCAGACAATTTTGTTCTCAGTGATCCACATCTATTAAATGAATTATTTTCATAACTTCCAGCTGAGAATAATTATTTCAGTTGGAGTTTTGATAAGCTACTTATTATTTTTTTCCTGCTTTCTGCATCAAAGCTAGAGCCTTAAACAAAGGAAAGGTATGTTTAGGTTTCACTTGTGTTTTTCCAAATAACAAAGGCATCCTTCTTTTCGTATTATTGCCATGGTTTATCTGGACTTCATTTCATACTCGTATGGTGTACAAGAATGGCCAAATCCCACAACTGAGTAACTGCTAAAATATCTGTGCCTTAATATTCACACTATCAGCAGGCAGTTCTATACAGACCACTTATCCCAGAGCTGATCCAGAGTGATGAAAGCCGGATTGGTCCTGTGATGGTTAGACCACCTTCACCCCAGCCACTGCAAAGGTAGGGGGAGATCTGATTATCAACTGTGCCTAACCTTGTTCAGCACCACCAAAAAAACCACCTTTACTATCCCCTCCCATTCTCTTCATGGCCAGCAGGCTTTGCCTGGAGTGACGTTGGCCAAGGAGACAGAGCATCAGAGGAGGGGAGAATTACCTTGTTCTTGTTACGGGTTATGAAACTAAACAAACTGTGTGCAGTCCTGTCCAGACTTACTCAGCCATTTTGTGCATCCACAATGAGCAAAGACAAGAAAATGGGGAAATCAAAGTTTACTCTTAAGTAGCAGAGTCAAGGAGAAAATTAAACAAGCAACTTCAAAAACACAAAACCTCCAGCTTCAAAATAGTTCAGTCCATCTAGAGCAACAAATTCACATAAAGTTATTTGCATTAAATTCATGCATCTTCTTTGGAGATTTCTTCTTCATTCAATGGTGCGATGAGACAAGCATAGTAGACTCTCAGCCAGGAACTTACTCTGAAGCAAGCGATGCAGTAAGTCCCAAAATACATTGCAAGCATTCCCCAAGTTATACGACATTCAGGGAGTGGTTCAAGCTTGTTATCCTTGATTGTTCTAATTACCCAACTATGAATTGTGATTAACCAAGTGTTTTTCCCTTAACACATACACACACACACAAGAGGCGATCCCACAGAAACTTAGTCAAATACATGCATGTGCAGTAAGAGTTCTCTCTTCTCTCCCTTCACCAATCATCTCATCCCTCTAGCCAGTGTCATTCCAGGAGATGAGCGACTAATACTATTCCAGGAAACAAGCAACAAACACAAGTCCAGAAGATAAGTGACCTACACAAGTCAAGGAGATGAGCGACTAAGATCTGTTGGCTGCTGCAACAAAGAAAATCAGGAGCGGGGAAACAGTGAATGCCATCCCATGTACCAGGGCTGCCTGAGTTTGGGGAATACAGGATGGTCATATACAGTTGCCCAACTGTTTACATGGGCTCAAATTCATGGTTTGCTCCAGAATCTGAGGAGCAATTCAGAGCAATTTACAACTTTGGTTAACACAGTTCAAGCAGCTGTAGCTAAACTAGAACAGCTCCATGCATTGTTTTAGTCACCACAAAGCTAATTCTCCAGTCCATTGCACTAAGTGGCCAATGTAAATGTCAAGAAAATGCATGTTAAAATAAATCAGTCTTAAAGTTTCCTTCTATATTCATTCTCTCCCATCCCCCCACCCCCACACACACACCTCTTGTGTGAGAAAAATTAATACAACTATCATTTTGAAAACTGTTGAGACTTATGCAGTGTCTACTATGCCACAATACTTTTGTTTATGGATCAAAATATTATGTGCAGAAATAAATCACCTATTTGTTTATTTATATTTCTTACTGTTTCAGATGTATATATTAAAAGAGCTATAACATCCATTAAATATCTCTTTAACAAATTAAAATGCATCAGAGTTTCTAAATATCTGAAGGCTGAAACAGTCCCCAAGAACTATGCCATGAGCTCAATCAAAGCATTTTCTTATCCGCAACAACTCTAATTCATCATGACAGTCATTTGAATTATTTTTTCTTCCTTGCTGAAGAGGAATATTGCTGTTCATTATCTAGTTTGACATCAAGGTTGATTCTATACATCTAGCATACAAAAAGCAAAATAAAAACTGCCCAAGCACATGATCAAAACAGCAAATGCATTCCAGGGCTATGCTACAGGCTGTCAGCTTTTCTCACATGGCGAGGAAATATGAACAACTATATACTTGTCCTAATTTTTTCCAGCTGTGGTCTAGAAAACGGCTGGTGGCTAATATGTCACTTCAAATATGATTTCCTGTTTCTCTGCCTAACATTTTATTTCAAAAGAATTAGACCTAGATTTATTTTTAAAATGGTGTCAGCATTTTGTTATTAACCCTGTATTATAGCTGTAATATAGGTGGTGGGAAGCACCCAACTGTTAGGAGAACACAGAAAACGGTAGAATGAGCTCTTGGGGGGAAAACTGACAAATATTTCATTTTCTCAAACAAGCTGGATACATTTTCAAATCTGCACACCGTAAACTGCAAAATTACAGTGCAGCTTCAGGCTCTTGAACCTATAAGTCAACCTTATTCATAAATAACAATACAGGTGAAATGCCAAGTAATGCCAACATCTGAAAGCATGAATATATCTACGGTGGGCGAGGAGTATACTCCCATCCTATTCCTATAACATTTTAAATTATTTTTAAAGTAGAAGTATTAAAAGAAAATCTGCTCCCTGGTAGAAAATATTTTTTTCTAGCTTCCAAGCTTTAGATATAAAGATGCGTTACCAATATTCCACCACATTCTAAACCATATTCAGATATTACCATGCCCAGAACAGCAGGAATGTAAAAGATTCTGGGGTAGCACATGTAGTATCTCCCTACCCAATTTCCTCCAAAGACAGTCGTAAAACGCCTTCCACTTTCTGAACTGTTTACTGATAAAACCACAGACATGAGACTTTTCTATTGGGAAATAATTTGAAACACTGGAAAATTGCACAGGGAGCCTCCATAGGCAAAAACATATCCTCACTGTGGAGGTTATCTTCCTCCTTCCAAGAGGAAGAAAGTTATGTGTTGCCACGGGTGGACTTAAATGCACAGTTTTGTTGCAGCTTCTTCTTTGTAAAGTCCATCCTCCACATATGGCACATGACCATGAAAATAAAGAGCCGTGAATTTATTTATTTTAATTTTTTAACCTGCAATTATAACTCTATAGGAATCTATAAGATCTCCACTATCAATTTATATGGCAAGTTGGCCACAGTATCACATTGAATGATATAAACATTTGTAGAGAGATGTTTTCTCTAGGAATATTTAAGTCCTCTGGCATGACTCTATGATCAACTTCTGGTGGATGTTGACCATAAAGTCGCACTGGAGGACCTAGAGATTCCCGGAGATAACATTTTAATCATATCTGTGAATAATCAAATCTGCAAAACTCACATCCATAAATGTGGAAGATCATATGTACTCTTGTCACTTTTCAGGTCTAATGCATACCTGTAGCATTCCCACGGAACAGACACAAGGGTGACGTTGAGAAAAATAGCAAGACTAAGGAAAGGGCTTTGTTGTCAATGGGCAAGATCACCAAATAATGGCTTCCATTACATGACGATACTATTCTGTTACATTCATCTTCATAAATGAATAAGCTGCCAGACATTTCTAAAAGAAAGGGAATTTTGCAAGAGGATACCATTTGTCTGCCTTTCATTTTTGACAGAACGAGCAGGTCTTTATTGGCAGGAATCATGCTCTTCTCGCTATGCTATGCTGGATAAAGAATTCTTCAGTTAGTGGTCCCAAAAAGTAATAGTTTCAAGCTACCCAGTCTGTTCATAGAGTTTTGGCATTGTGTATTTTCCAGATGACAACTGGGGTACATGCAGCCAAACAACATCGGAATGTGATCAAGTTGGCAGAAGGTATTTGCAAAGAAGAGCACACGGGTTGGGAGAGGCTGCTCCAGTTTGCGTTTTTCTGAGACTCATGGGAAGGGCAGGACTTCACACTTTTCTTTCCTCATTTCTCCTTCCAGCTGTGTTACCTAAGGGCAAACTACTGTTTTGCAGCAAGTGAAGTCAGCTATGGACAAAGAGGGAAAGTGGGAGAACAAGAGAGAATTTGGAATAATTTAAAAGCCACCGAGAAAGAGTGACACCTGAGGATTAATCAGGGCTGTCCCTGCCAAATAAGGACACTTGTATACATTTGTTTCTCTATATACCAGCTCCCTACCTATAAATAACAGCCTTTCTGATATTTACCCTTAACAAGATCTCAAGGTCTTCCAAAAGTACATAGGTTTTATTCTGTCTGTACACATTTAAGGAGGGCTACAATGTCAGTGATTCCCCACAATTTGTACAGCAGATTTTAGCAGCGAAGACGTGTGAATAAATAGCCCAGTACTTTTACTAATTTGCAGTCCAAAGAAAGTTAGCTGAGTTTTAAAAGTTCCATTAATTTCAATTAAATCCTGTGGAATGAAATGCACACAGATGGCCAAGGAGAGAAAGGAAGAAGAGAAGGTAAGAAAAAGAGAGGGGAGGAGGAAAGTGGCAAATAAAAGGAGAAAATGGGGGAGGGAATATGGGAGCACTCACTTCATGTTTTTCCATGGTGACCTTATGAATGGGAGATCTCCAAGATCCCTGATCAACAGGTGAACTTTAATCTCCTGCAAACTCAGGACTGTGGCTTCATTGACTGACTGAATCAATCTACCTATAAAATGGCCTCCCTCCTTTCCTACCCCCTTCAACTTTATCCAGCATTTCTGTCTTTTCTAAAGCATCACATACTCTTGCGATATCTCCAAAATAGAGCTTTGGTTCACTCATTTAGCTTCTTGTGAGCGCTCAAACTTGATTTTGTTAAATGGGGTGGAGGCAGAAAGAGTCATATTGGAAATAAAAATCTGTTAGAGCCTTTTTTCCAGCAACAGAGGAAGTGCCCCCCTAGAAGGATGAATTTCCGGGAAACAAGTGGGGTAGAAAATAGGTTTTAGGATCCTCAAAGAGAAATATTTATTAAATAAATCTGTTCTTGAGGTAGAATAAACTGATCATAGAATCATAGAGTTGGAAGAGATCACATTGGCCATCTAGTCCACTCCCCTGATCCTCCCTGAACTATTCTGGAAGAGTAAAAATAGTAGGCAGACATGCTACAACATCTCTTCCTTTATGAAGACAAGAGCTAACACATGACAGAGGCCAGAATAAAAATGGGTAGTAGTTAATACCAAATTAATATTTTGATACATCAAAGACCATGATTTGAGTCACCCTGGCTGATTAGAAGATACAATCTGCCCAAAGGTGGGAGATAAAGAAAGCAAGTAGATAAGGAATGAAAAGTCACATTCTTAAACTCCTTCCATCTAAGGGTTTCTTTGCACTGCCACAAAACACTATTCTGACAATCTCCATAATGTCCAGGGACTTCTGGACTTTATGCAAGATAAACAAGATTGAACCAATGCTAAGGAAAATTGAAGAATTCACCAGAATTTCAGCAAAATTCCAGAACAGCCCCACTGTGCTTGTGTTGCCACTTACTTTTTCCCACCTTCTTCTCCCTGCATACACCTTTGCTGTTACCCAACACAAGACATCCACAATAGCCAGGAGCTCTGCCTAAACTTTACACCCTTCTGGCAACAGTGATGATAAGAAAGATAAGGTGATAATCCAACCAATCCTATTTTATTTTAGCCTGGCTGGACTGTGTAGATTCTACTCTGCTGTTGTGGATTGGGGGAAATGCATGTAAATATCTCTGGAGACAAGTGAATAGAGTGAATAAGTGTAGAAGTTGCTGCATCTTCCAACAGATTTGATCTAAGAAGACCCAGCCTTCTGTCATTTTAGGAATTCATAGTGTGTGCAAAACTCTCCTCTAGAACCATATTTCAAATGAGTGCTTTTCTTCCTGTCAGCTTTCCTCCAGCTTTCACCGCCATACATAGCAATCAGTAAGCATGTATAGCAGTGCATTATGTCTGGTTTTGGCTGGACAAGTACAGAATTCCTAACTATGGCATTTATAATTATCCTAATACTGAAATAATAATTTTCCAGTGAGAAATAGGCTCTCATCCAATTCCATTATGAATAAATGTTGTTCTTTCAGCCTTGTCTCACTTTGAACAGTTAACAAATTATTGTTTGTATGCTGCTGAAACTTATTCACTGTTTCTTTTTTTTACAGCAGCTTTATGATCTGACATTTTGAGGAATACCCAGTGAAAAAAGAAACAGCTTTGCTTGATTAAATTATAGATAAATATTTTATCATGTGAGAAATGAGAAATGTGCTTCCAGAATGGGGGGTAGGGGTGTAGCTATACTTGTTTAGAACGTTAAGTACCCTTTTTACAGGTGTTCACTTCCAAGTAAAATCCAATTAAATATTTTATTATGTTTTCTGAAAGAGGTTACACTAAGATGTGAAGATGATATGATATCAAAGCAATAATTATATTCTACTGAAAAAAAAACAGAAACAAAAATCATAAATCAAATATAATTTTCCAGATGGATATCTTAATGCACCAGACGATGCCTCCTTCTGTAGAGTTTCCTCTGTGGATTAGGATTTTGTAGCTTCTGAAGCTTTTCTATAAATGAGAAGAATGGAGTTGAGAACATTTTGGTAGAGCTGTTTGTTTCCTAGTTGAGAGGACTGGTCGTGGGACAAATGGAATACCTATTACCTACATTTTTAACTTGGCTCTAGGGCAAGATTCCTAAATCTTAATGTTACACTTGCTAGTAGGAAATTATTCAGTTGAGAAATATTCAGAGCACGATTAAACAAAACCTTACAGTTCAGAATTGGTTTCACATGTCGAAAAGGTGCCCTTAGCCTTTAAAAATCCGAAAAAGGAGGGGGAGGAGATAGAGATAAAGATAGATAGGCAAATGAATGGGATGCCAGCTGTTGGTTTAAGTGGTAGTACATAGAGAGGTGATGGTCTGCAAGCCATCTGCTGATGGGCCACAATGAATTTCTGGGAAAGAAAGCAAATTGCAGCAATATAGAATCACAGAATCATCAAATCATAGAGTTGGAAGAGACCTTGTGGGCCATCAAGTCCAACCCCCTGCTAAGAAGCAGGAAAATCACATTCAAAGCACCCCTGACAGAGGCTATCCTCTGATTAAAAGCCTCCAAAAAAAGGAGCCTCCACCATATGCCAGAGCAGAAAGTTCCACTGCTGAACAGCTCTCACAATTGAATTCTCTGCCCCAGGGTGTGGTAGAGGTTTCTTCTATGGAGGCTTTTATGTCAAAGTTCCTGTCACCCTGGGATGAAAAACTTCCAGTCCACTTTATCAGAAGCACTAATGAACAGGATTATTGAATAAAGAGTTTGTCTCATACAGCACTAGACTGAGGACCATGTTGGATACAGCTGTCCCACAATTTTCATAGAGGTTGGGAGTGCAGGATTACCATGAAAATGATCTCAAGTCCCACAAAAAACATTCATGCTATTAAGACTCCTTTTCCACTAATAGCCCCAGCCATAGATCCCTTTCCCACCTTGGCACCACACTGCTTCCAGCTTACTTGGAGAACCTCCAACACTTCTGCCAGTGAAGTCAGTTTTTGCAGCCATTGCAGCAACACCTGGCTGGTGGCAGCAGTAATGACCATGTCTTGCCAGCCTCCCCTTCTATCTGCCTCTTTTCCTGCCAGTAGCCCTAACTCCCTTTCCTGTCTTGACACCACCATCTCACTCCAACCAACTACATATATTTGTACACTTTATATAATTCATAATATGGGATCCAATGTCTCCATATCAGAGGGACTGCACTGAGAGCAGATGTATGAGCTCATCACAGCCACTGACCTGGCCCTGTAATATTTACCAGATCTAAGCCTTTTCTAGCTCCGGCAGTGGCTAGTTAAGGAGCAGCTACAAATTCAAAAATCATAAAATATGGGGAAATTAAACCCACAAAGTCTGAGGACTGTCTGTAATTAACATTCTGACAACAGTAATAATATATCTATAATACATATAATCAGTTGCAATACCAACTCATCTGAATATATGAGTTGGTATCCCAATGAAAATTAACATGAAGCTTGAAACCACATATTTCTGCCATGTTTTTTTCTCTTTCAGTATTTGCTCAACTGATGTTAAATCATCTTCTTCATGTCTTGCATATGTTTTATTCATCACTGGATCCAGTCTGATGAGTTGGTAAGAGATGTGCAGCCAGATTCCCAAATACCCAGATAGCAGATACAAATGTAAAAACCAACATCACTTGGGAGCCTGTAGTATCTATCACCTGAGGAACTGGCCAGGAAAAAAAATCAGCAGAAATCAGCAGATTAGAATTACTTGTTGAAGACCAAGGCCTCCTGAGACTTCATTTTCAGAAGATAAGAAAACTCTTAATTTTCTCTTGAATGCAGATGTTGAACTGGAATATTGGTTAATTGGTAATTAACAAAATAGCCAATTTCTCTGCTGATGAAACATCTAAGTTTGCCTTTCAAGTGGATTAAAAGTAATTCAAATATAAATGTTTCATCAGCACATGAAATTGTACTTCGAAAGTAATCCTATTTTAATTACTTGCAAATGAGTTGAGTTTTTTCCTATGTCTCAAGCCTCAACAAATAGCATTAATGAATTAACTTATAATGAATGTCTTTCAAAAAGCAAATCAGATCCCAATTTAACATTTTTCACTTGTTTGCTCCTGTCACTCTTTCCATTGCCTGTTGAAAGTAAAATGGCACTTTTTCCCTTGCTGTTTGTTATCCAAGTGCACTTGATTTGTGTTAGGTTTACACCAGTCTCAGATGATGACCTTACTCATCCTTTTCAACAGGGAGGTACAAAATTGAAACCAACAGACTGTTTTTATGCTACATTTTCTTCAAGAAACTCTCTTTATCTTCATAATAATCCTACAAATTAGGTTTGGCTGAAGGAAGGAAGGTCACATTCTGAGCTTTATGACAATGCTGGTATTTTAACCCTCTCCTCCCATCTTCAAAGAAACACTACTGTGCATTGCCTCTGAAGAACTGCACTCTCCTGGAATTAAAAGGGATGGTCTTTAGAAAGATTGTGTCCTGGATCTATGCACATTTTTTCCCTTTTCACAAAAAAGTTTCAATTATATGAGTCTACACTGCCATATAATCCAGTTCAAAGCAGATAATCTGGGATCAGATCCTGAGATATAGAGGAGTGTAGATCCAGCCTGACTTACTGTATTAGGTAAAGGGCAAAGGATTTCCCTTGACATTAAGTCCAGTTGTGTCCGATTCTGGGGGGGGGGGGGTGCTCATCCCCATTTCTAAGCCAAAGAGCTAGCGTTGTCTGTAGACATCTCCGAGGTCATGTGGCTAGCATGACTGCATGGAGTCCCCGGTGGTGCAGTAGGTTAAACTGCTGAGCTGCCGAACTTGCTGACCAAAAGATCAGCAGTTCAAATACGGGGAGCAGGGTGAGCTCCCACTATTGGCTTCTGCCAACCTAGCAGTGTGAAAATATGCAAATGTGAGTAGATCAATAGGTACCGCTCCAGTGGGAATGTAACGGCGAGTTACTTATTAACTTCCTCTATCTCTCTGCCACGCTGCCACTTCTGATGTGTTTTAATGCCCAGCTGGAAAATTGTGGCAGTGGACTCCTTGAGGTAGTATTGGTGTTTACCCCTCTCAACAGAATGACCCTCGAATTATCCATGGGTCATATAAAAAATTCCTAATTTTGGCACAAAAATCCTCCACTTATACTTGAAATCAATTTATTTATGTGTATATATACAGAATTTTTTCACACTGTGATTGTATTCTATGGTGTTCTAAATCCATCGACACTCTCTGAATAAATATTAGACTAATTGCTTAAATATATAATGTCTTCAAACAACATTATGCAAATTTTTCACTGTGTACCCTGAAAGCAGCTGTGGATAAAATTCACCTGACTTCAGCATACGTTTCTCTAATCCAGGAACTGGATTGTTGCTGCCCTTCCAAAGAAGACCCTTTCCTGCTTGCTCTGATGAAGATCAACTCCTCTATTGATTTTATCTGCAAAACCTTGGGTTAAGGCAGGTGGTTTTTATTATTTTTTTTAGGTCAGGTGTGTTTTTGTGGGGTTTTTTACTCATAGCAGGTAACCTTGGAATGCATGGAAGGTTTGTCACCTGGATAATTTTCCCAGCTTCTGCGTAATGGTTTTTGGTTTTAATTTTGCAGTGAAAGGCTTTCCATGTAGCTCAATTATTTTTAATGCCTTTGTGGTAATGAAAAGATGGTGTTTAATATGTATATCAAGAGCATTTTCACACAGTAATAAGTGACATAGCTTTTATTTGGAACCCACCAACATTTCTCGGTTATCTCCTCTTCCTTTGTGGATGTTTCAAATCAGAATGTTTAAAGATTGAGTTTTGTTTCTTTGCTATGCATCGATGAAAACTTTGGCAGAAAAGCTGCTACTAAGACCCTCTCTTCTATGACCATTCAATGAAGTTTGAAGCTAGCTTCATACTGTGGCAATCAGACAACAAACATAAAAGCAGGCAAAAGAAAACCCTTAATGCGCATCAGTGCTCTGTTAATTATAATCTGAGCTTCAAACTGGATCACCTGCATAGCAAAACCACTTTCGTCAATATCAGTTTGAAACTGCATTAAATGGTCAGTGTAGATGGGGCCTAAAGTTTCCTTGGAATGTCTTTCTAATCTTGTGGACACCTGCTGACGTAAATGAGTAATTTATAGTGCCAGCCATCTGCAGGGAAAGTACACAATGATGTGTGATTTCCCTATAGCTATCAATATGTCCTAAGGGCACCTGCATGAGTGGACAATAGGTGTTAAACAACCACAGAGGAGGTGGAGTTAGGCCATTCCAGGTAATTATGTAGTCCCCATTTCCAGAGCAGTGAGAGGCTTAGGATACAAATAACACAACACAAATTTGGTTCTTTTAGGATACAGAATAACACTACACAGATTTGGTTCTTTTTGGAACAAATAACTGAATATTGCTTTTTTCGGAATATTTTTATTTACAAACATACAAGCAAAGCATTACTGAAGCTGAGCAGTGCTTCCCTACAATAAAGTGGGCAATACATTGTCTCATATCTGATCTCCAGAATAATTCATATATGTACAGTCACATGCCATGGTGTCAATACACATTTCTCTCACCAGAATCTTGTATGGGAAATACATCTGCATAGACATCATTGTTATCTACACAGTGGATCCTGGGCCAATCTCCCAATATCCATTTATTGGGAAGCAGTTGCTGCTGCAAACAAGAATCTGTTCCCCTGCCGCTTGGGAAGCACTTGATTACTGTATCTAACCTCTCCCATGAGAGATAACCACCAGCGCAACAACAGGCAGGAGCAGAATGCCATTGCTATTCCTCTATATACTAAAGATTGTTAGTGAATGATTGGGGGGGGGGGTGGAGGATTGGCTAGCTGCTTCCAGATCAACAGTGGAATGAAACCCCATTGATCGCAGTGCCTGTCAGTAAAGATTTCATAGTGCTACGCAGAGATAATAAATAACAACAATAACAAGTAATATTTCTAGGTTATGCATTTGAAGAGGATTCCAGGTCACATCTTCGCTTAAACACTAGTTTCCACATGCTGGCAGGCAGTCCACGAGTTACAAGCACCCAACTTACAAATGATTCATAGTTAAGAATGAAGGTGAGAAAACAGGAAGTGAGAAACGAACCTCTAGGAAGGGAAATTCACTCCCGAAAGAGTTATCATGGGGGAGAAGTGTCTACGCTGAAACTTTGTCACCAATCCTTCTTTCCAGAATAAGCCAAATTTTTCAAACTCCAATTATCACAGGGACAGAAGCAAAGTGAAACCTTCTGAACAGGAGCATTGACAGCAAAACAAACATCAGAGGAGTGTTAATCCTTTCTTATTCTAGTGAAGTCATTTGTGTGTGTGTGTGTGTGTGTGTATTTGGCTGGAGTTACAATTTTAAAAAGAACATGTTCCAACTTACATAGAAATTCAGCTTAAGAACAAACCTACAGAACCTATCTTGTTCATAACTTGGGGGCTGCCTATATATCTGTCATTACCCTGCTACACTATAACTGTATTCTCAATTTGCTTCTGACAAGATAAATAAAAATAAATAAAATTGCCCTGCTTTTGGGGAGGGGAACACACCTGTCGCCTTTACTTAAGTCTTGATTTTGAAAGCAGGAGATACCTCTCATGATTCCCTATGTACTCGTTTGCATTCTATTAAGAAGCAATTTGCCTGGGAAAACATACATGTACCTAATTCCAATTGCTAGTCTCATTAAATCAATGTATATATAATAAATCAACACATGTGTAAACCTCATTGTTTCATTCGACCTATTCCAGCTAGAACTAGCCATTAGATTTTTCCTACATCCACCCAGCAGCGTGGTAAAAGGCAACATGCAATGACGACATCTCCCATGATATTCTTGCAGACAAGCTGATAAATGTGGGCTAGTGTTCTAGTTGGGCGGGTTTATAATTTGCTGACAGATCAAACATAAACAGTACTAACCAAGGATTTTTTTGGTCATCCTTCAGAGTAAGGTGACTTAGGACCCAGTGTTGTTTAACATTTTATAAATGACTTAAAAGGTGGAATAGAAGGCATGTTTATCAAATTTGCAGATGATACCAAATTAGAGGGAGTAGCTAAAACCTTAGAGGACAAGATTAGAATACAACATTCCTGGACTACAACATAAAGAAAATGAATTTCAAAAGGGATAAAAGAAAGGCACTTCATCAATAGGCAGGAAAATGCACTCTTCTAGGTTTGGTGACACCTGGCATGAAAGCAGTACATGTTAAAAAGATCTAGGAGTGTTAGTGGAATGCAAGCAAAGTTATGGAATACAGCAGCCAAAAAATACCAATGCAATTTTGGGTTGCAGCAGCAAGAATATAGTGTCTAGACCAGGGGCTTTATACGGCCCTTCAAGGTCATTTACCCGGCCCTCGCTCAGGGTCAACCTAAGTCTGAAACAACTTCAAAGCACACAATAACAGTCCTATCTCATCAGCCAAAAGCAGGCCCACACTTCCCATTGAAATACTAATAAGTTTATATTTGTTAAAATTGTTCTTCGTTTTAATTATTGTGTTGTTTTAAAGTGGTTTTTTGCACTACAAATAAGATACGTGCAGTGTGCATGGGAATTCATTCATATTTTTTTTCAAATTATAATCCAGCTCTTCAATAGTTTGAGGGGATGTGACCTGGCCCTCTGTTTAAAAAGTTTGAGGACCCCTGGTTTAGGCTGAGGAAAGAAGTAGTCCCACTTTATTCTACTTTGCTCAGATTTTATCTACAATTCGGTGTCTAGTTCTGGGCACTATACTTCCAGAAAGATGTTGACAAGCTAGAAAGTGATCAGAGAAAGGTGATCAGGATGACCAAATAACAATTTATGGATTTGTATGTTTTGCTTGTAGAGGAGAAAGAAGTGAAAGATACATGGTTAAAGGTAAAGGTTTCCCTTGACATTAAGTCTGGTCATGTCTGACTCTGGGGGAGGGTACTCAGCTCCATTTCTAAGCTGAAGAGCCAGCATTGTCCATAGACACCTCCAAGGCTATGTGGCCGGCATGACTACATGGAGCACCATTACCTTCCTGCAGAAGCGGTACCTATTGATCTACTCACACTTGCATGTTTTGAACTGCTAGGTTGGCAGAAGCTGGGGCTAACGATGGCAGCTCATCCTGCTCCATGGATTTGAACTGCCAACCTTTCAGTCACCAAGATCAGCAGCTCAGCAGTTTACCCTGCTGTGCCACCAGGGGGCCCAAGATGCATGGTAGCCATTTTAAAATATCTGAAGAGATATCATGTTTTCTGGTGCTTCAGAGACTAGAACACAAATAAAATATTCAAATTATAAGGGAAAAGATTCCCTTTAATCTCATCAATAACAAGAGGTTGACTTAGGTGGCCCTTGTGATCCCTTTCAACTGTAATATTTTGCTATTCTAAATCCTACATTATAAAGCCACAGCTGACGCAATTGTAGTCTTTTTTTCCAAATTGCAGTAGTCTCTGTGTTCACTCTTTGTATTTCCTATGCATCCAAGCATGGATATATTTATCTGCCAATCTAAAATAATGTTTTGTGCACATGATGGTGAACAGCTTCCAAAGAAACTATTCCAAAATAAATGTATTCGTCTTTGAGGAGTCACAAGGTGACTCTGTTGTTTTCCCTGCAAGGGACTAATAGAACTACACCTCTTGAAATCCTATTAAAAATAAATCCCACTGACTTAGATGGCACTTACAGTGAAGTAAGTGTGCATAGAAACAAACACTTCGTTTGGGATGCATGTTTTTGTTCAAAGTCTTTACACAACTATACCTACTGCTCTGGATTCTATTAGGCTTGCTTCTGCTGCTTCTGCTGCTGTAGAAGACACCTGAAGCATCTCCATCCAGCTCTTCTGTTGCTGGCTTCAGACTTCTTGCAAGTATACTGCAGTCCTAGACCCATTCTAACTGGGTGTGACTCAGCAATCTCCAAGGAAGGAACAACTATCAGGCTCACTGGGTGGATACTGGTCATTCTGGGAGTGTTACACTAGCTGGTGGTGAGAGAGCCAGCTGAAGGACTGGGTACTGTGGGTAGTAGTGAGAGAGCTACCCAGGACCATCTAGTTTGCTACTGGGCAGTCCCCTAGTGGGGATAGTATGCTGCTGGACTAGCCAGTTAATCTGCCTGATTGACTAGGAATATACGCATTGACTGTGTGTTAGTGTTATTAGTGTTGTTGCATTAATGTCTTGTAATTTGTCTTTAAGGGTATTTTCCCCCTTTTCCTTTTGGTTGTTTGTCCTTGTATTGATTTTAATTCAATGTATATGGAAACTGGGGCAGCAATACAAGTTGTACAGGGCAGGGGGAGTTATGGTGATGGAAGGATCACATATCCTTATAGAGCAGGCATGGGTAAACTTTGGTCATCCAGGTCTTTTGCACTTCAACTCCCAGAAATCCCTGCCATCTTATCAGCTGTTAGGAATTGTGAAAATTGAAGTCCAAAACACAGGGAGGGCCAAAGTTTGTCCATGCCTGTTGTAGAGGAAGGAGATAAAGGTGTTTATTACCTATGTCACCTTCCAGTTACCCTGCTAGCCTAGGGAACTTGGAGAGTGAGCCAGGCAACTCACCAAGCCTCATCTTGCTCTTAAATAATGCCAGGTCAGTCAATAATTAGACACATCTATGATCTCCTCAAGGATGAGGAAGCTGACCTGACATGCTTCACTGAAACTTGGCTGGAGGAACCAACCTGGGCTCAGTTCCTCCCAGCCAGGTACTGTGTCAGTGAGCAGGTGAGTGAAGCTGGGCAGGAGTGGTGCTGCTGTGGTCTATAAAGACCATCTAACTTGACTGGATTACATATTAGGGACTTGATTCACATTGAGTCTGTGTACCTGAGTCTGAAAACAGGGATAGACTGGGGATTCTATTAGTGTACCACCCACCCAGCTGCCTAACAGACTCCCTAGGCCAAGCTCACTGAACTGTTCTTGAAGGTGTTGTTAGAGTTGCCCAGACTTTTGCTTCTGGGTGACTTCAACACGTACCACTGGAGGCCAGTTTGTCAGATGCAACTCCGGAGTTCATGGTATCCATGACAAACATGGAATATCCCAATTGGTTTCTGGACCAACACTCAGCAAGTCATACCCTTGTTGCATTTTTCAGTTTGGAACATACAGATCTCTGGGTGGAGGTGATCAATATCTCTGAGTTGTCATGGACAGGGCTATTGACATGATTGCTTCCAAATGTCTTCTCTGACCCGTGACAAAACAGGCTCCATAGTATACAGAGGCCTCAGGGAAATGAAATGGAAAGGATGATGACTAGAGCGCAGATGGTGAAAACCCCGACTTTTATGTGACAAGACACATTATAGAGCTCCAATATAGTGGAAATACATGAAGTAAAGAAAACTGTCTTCTCTGTACACATTGTGTCTGCAGATTCATGTCCAGCTGAGCTGTTAAGAGTGGTGAGAGGCTTAACCCAGGTGCCCTCCCCTCCAAACCCATTGCTAGAACCTTCAGTAGCTCATTGTAATGCTTCTAACAACCATTTTGCAGATAAAATATTTTGCATGAGAGCTG
This sequence comes from Anolis sagrei, assembly GCF_037176765.1. Taxonomy (NCBI): domain Eukaryota; kingdom Metazoa; phylum Chordata; class Lepidosauria; order Squamata; family Anolidae; genus Anolis; species Anolis sagrei. The sequence continues at coordinate 140,651,585 of NC_090023.1, forward strand.
ATTTTGATGTGTCATTGGAACAGAGGCCAACTATGAGGTGTCCAACAACTCTGTGACTGGAATTACATTGGATCAGTTTTAGCTGGTGAGTACTGTTGATGTGGACAAGCTCCCGGGGCTAGCAAGGAGGACAACTTGCTTTCTTGAACCCTCTCCCTCTTGGCTAGTCATCTGGGGAGGTGATGAACTTCCATCTCAAATACCAGAAATTAATGCATTTCTCAGGAAAGAGAACTTTCCATCCTGTTTAAAAGAAGCAATAATTAGACTGCTGCTCATAAAGACCTCTCTGGATCCCCTGGACCTCAATAATTACAGATAAGTGTCCCTTTTTTTGATTAAGGTGATTGTGAAGGCAGTAGACCACCACCTCCAGACAAAACAGAGGTACCTGCAATCAAGGGTCTTAATCCGGGGGTGGAGGTATATCAATCAGTTCTGGATGGGGTTACACCCCCCTGAAAGACTCTGAAGCTTGGGACTACTCCTGGATCCATCTCTCCAAATGTCACCCCAGATAAATGTGACAGTCAGGGAGGAGTCCTTGGGGGGGGGGGGGGGTAGCTACTCCATCCCTCCAGAACCCAACTGGTGACTGTTACCCAGACAATCTTTCCATCCATTACCCCAAGACTGTGGAACAACCTGTCGGAAGAGCTCCAACAGCTAAATGAGTTGTCGGAATTAAAAACCCATCTAAAGACTTATTTCTTCCAGCCAGTTTTAAGCATAAATTTTAAACTTATGTCCTGTGTTTTACCTCTGTCCTGTGCATTTAATGTGTATTTCATAGAAATATGTTTTAATATGTATATTTTATAGAACAACATTTTAATACATGTGTTTATAGAATTTTTGCATTGTTTGTGTGTTTTGACTGTGCTGTGATCTGCCTTGAGCCGCGAGGAGTGGCAGATAAGAATTATTATTATTATTATTATTATTATTATTATTATTATTATTATTTCTAATCAGCAGCAGCAAATTCGCCAAGCTTTATATATGGACATGTACTTTATATACGGACATGTAGGGCACCTGGAAAAAACATGCTACCACCACACTATGAACACCATCCACTAGCCACTATCTTCTTAATTTCTTTCTATATTTCACTTTCTAATACAACGTGATATGCCAATGACTCTCACAAGTCGTTCTCGAGGTCTATTACTATGCACTCTTTTATGCTCTGTGGGGAATGCTGCCATCACTGGTGTTGCTAAGAGAAAATTTTATAGACTCTCAACATCCCTTTACTGCCTTAAATAATAAAATGTGTGTGCCTGTGTCTCTGTGTGTATGTGTGTGATTTTTTTTTAAAGAAGAAGAAATATGCATCCACTATTTGCCTCAAAAGGACCCAAGGTACTATGTGAAAAAAATGAAAACCTTATATGAGAAGCATTGAATTGCCAATAATGAACATTGAGTGCAAAAGCAAATTAAAAACCCTATGCTAGAAGAGACCATTAGGAGCAATTTGGCATTTATTGAACAGCAGATGGTGATTAAAAGCATAAAACCTAGAGTGTCATGCTAAGAAGAAAAATAACAAGGCTCATTCCATTTTCAGAAGTCTAGCATTTCAATTATCAAAGCTCTCGACACTTAAAGGCAGCTCTGGACACGGCAAAGTTGTGGGGAGAACAGGAAGCTCTAGTGCCTCGTATTTCCGATTCTGAAGCATTTCTGTGTGAATAAAGGCAATTATTTACCATGCTTTAACTTACAAAATGTAGTTCCAAGGTTATAAAGTTAATAAATATGGTAGTAATGTATGTAAGGGGGTGCATAGGGAGATATTCTCCCATGCCACTCTCAGAATAGCAGAATTCAAGACCAAATGAGACCAACTAACTGGTAGTAGATGCAGGAGAAATAACAATATTTCTTCACACAAAGGACAATTAGCCAGCCACGGTTGGTTGCTTCCATTCCAGTGAGGTGGTAAATCCACTTCATCTTTTAAATTGAACTGTAAAAGAGCCATCCAAATGCTATGGGATGGATAGGCATTTGGGATGGGTAGGTGTTTGACCTTGGATCCATTTTAAATATTCAAGTTAAATGTCTATTGAAGGATAGCAAAGGCTTGGGCGAGTGCACCTATAGCCTATGGTAATTGGCAGTGGAAAAGTCAGGCTAGTCCAGGATCACATACATAGTGGCAGTGCACCTCTCCACAAAAGTCAATATTAACACTGAAATACAACACCACCTGAGTTCTGCGAGTGCAGTATTTTTCTGAATGATGCAGAGAGTGTTTGAGGACCAGGACATCCATAGGGATACCAAGGTGCTTGTTTACAAAGCCATGGTCCTCCCAATCCTGCTATATGCCAACAAAACGTGGACTGTCTGCAGACATCGTACACAATTCCTGTAACTGAATTCCATCAGCACTGCCTCCCAAAAATCCTGCAAATCTCTTGAGAAGATAGTCAGACAAATGTCAGCATGCTGGAAGAAGCAAAGACCACAAGCACTGAAGCAATGCTCCTCCGCCATCAACTCTTCTGGACTGGCCACATTGTCCGAATGCCCAATCACTGTCTCCCAAAGCAGTTACTCTACTCTGAATTCAAGAATGGGAAATGGAATGTTGGTGGACAGGAAAAGAGATTTAAAGATAGGCTTAAAGATAACCTTAAAAACTGTGGCATAGATACCAAGAACTGGGAAGCCCTGACCCTTGAGCGCTCTGACTGGAGGTCAGCTGTGACCAAAAATGCTGCAGAATTCAAAGAGGCATGAATGGAGGGTGAAAGGAAGAAACATGCCAAGAGGAAGGCACATCAAGCCAACCCTGACCAGGACCGCCTTCCATCTGGAAACCGATGTCCTAACTGCGGGAGAACATGCGGATCAAGAGTAGGGCTTCACAGTCACCAACGGACCCACCACCAAGACACCACTTCTGGAAGATAATCATCCTTGAGCTATGAGGGATCACCTAAGTAAGTAAGTAAAGCAGTGGAAGCCATTATGTAGTCACCTGTCAGCCAGAGAGTCACGGAGAAAATGACCTAAGGATCATACCACTATAGCCCACACAGTGAAAAATGACAGAAAACTGCTGCTTGTTGCAAAAAAAAAAACCCTTTCTAATTAGCATAGCATTTTCATCCTAAGGAAAACCAGGGTAGTTCCCATTATATTGCCAAAGGCATTTTAGTCTCCAACACTTGACAGGAAGAAGTTTGTGAAAGTCTGGTTTCCCTTCCTGCCCATTTCAGATTAGGATAATCAGCATCTTTTGGCACTGATTGGAGCCTTTTATCTTGGCTCTTGCCCTTCTATATCTGAAGAGGCATAACATTAAAGCTCAAAGTGGATTGATAATCCCATTGAAATAGAGGTCACAAGCCATGCTGGCAATTAACTAGTGCAATGCACCACCAAAAGATGTCATGATAGCACTGCTCTCAAAGTCTCGAATGAAGGATTAGAGAAACTCATGGAAAACAAGTAACTGAGAACAACAGAAGCCATTTTAAAAGTGTAATTGTTCTTTGTCTGAAAATGTATGCAGATATTGAAATCTTGGAGGGAATAATTTGTGCCCTTTTAAAATATTGGCCTTATAAATGTCCACAACATGGACTTCAGAATGTGTCTTCACTTCCAACTTTTTTTTTCTTGGTGCCAGGAGTTACTTGAGAAACTGCAAGTTTCTTCTAGTGTGAAAAAATTGGCCATCTTCAAGGACATTGCTCATGGGACGCCTGGATGTACTGATATTTTGCCATCCTTGTGGGAGGCTTTTCTCATTCCCCACATGGGGAGCTAGAGCTGACAGAAGGGAGCTCATCCGCACTCTCCACAGATTCAAACCTCTGACCTGTCAGTCTTCAGCTCTGCTGATTTAACCCACTGCATAACCGGGGGCTCCACTTATATTAAGTACTAAGTATTAAGCATAATACTACACTTAGCCATGCATCAATGAGATCCTACGATGGAGGAAGAGGAGTTTTGATAGCATGTGCAGGTAATTTTGTGTTTTTTATTGGACTAACCAGGGTATTATTAGGAAATTATGTTCAAGACCACAGAATGGGCTCCAAAATTTGCAGTTTTTTCCATCACTACATAAAATAACAGTAGTTCCAGCACAAACAATAAATGATATTGTTGTTGTAGGTCTCCCAAAAGGTCAGAGTCTCATGACACTTAAGCATTTATGCATGGCTTCACTGGATGAGCAGTTTAAAGGCCCCTCTCTAAACTACAAACCCCAGAATTCTGCAAGAGGCAGTCACAGCTTTTAAAGTGGATTGAAGTATATAAATGCTCAAGTGTGATACAGCCCATGATGCAAAAAGAAAGAAAATCCTTTCTCAGCTCCAGCAAATCTGGTTTTATTTTCTTTACATCATCTTCCTCAACCTCAAAACTTCCAAAGGTTTTAGTCAGTAAGTTTAGCCGTCATGGCTAGGGGCAAATATCCAAATGTTAAGGGATTCTGGACTAAAGCAGCTGGAAGTTTAGACTGGATCTATATAATCCATATAATCAAGCTTCTGAATTCAGATTATCTGGTTTGAACTGGAGTACAGGCAGTCTCTGAGTTACAAACATCTGACTTCAAAATGATTCATAGTTAAGAACAGGGGTAAGACAACAGAAAGTGAGAGAAATTTACCCCTAGAAGGGAAATTCACTCCTGAAAGAGTTATCACGGTGGGGGGGGGGGGAGGTGTCTTCACTGATGTTTTCTCACCAATCTTTGTTTCCACGAGCTAATTTTTCAAAATCCAATTTTCACAAAGTCAGAAAGTGGGGTGAAATCTTCTGAACAGGGGCACAGACAACCAAACAAAAAACACAGGGGTGTTCATCCTTTGCTATGCAATCCAAATCACACATACACTCTCATATATATATATATAGAGAGAGAGAGAGAGAGAGAGAGTTAGACTTTAAAAGTACTTCTTCCAACTTACATACAAACTGCCTTTATACGAGTCTACACTGGCATTTAATCCAGTTCAAAGCAGATAATCTGGATTCAGAAACTGGATTATATGGAAGTGTAGATGGGACCTTTGAATTTAGATACAAAGCTTGTGGATATGATGTCTGACTTTAAAATGTCCTTTAACCTTTCCCCAACCTCAAAGCCACAAGTGTTGTTGGGTTGCAATTCCCATTATCTGCAGTCCGCATGGTGGATAATCAGAAGTGCTGGGAGTTGTCATTCAATAATATCTGGTGACCCAAATTGAGCAAAAACTTTAAAAGTACCAACTATGATGTTAAAAAAATCTAGTTGACCCTTTTTATACATAATTCCACAGCCCTTTGGAGGCAAATGTAAGGATGATGTTGGCCTCAATGAAAATGAGTTTGATAGCTCTGTCTTAGATCTAGCAACTAAACCCTGGTACAAAAATCTTACATTCAGAATTAAATAACAATACAACCATTAAAAGGCACTTCTGGTTATTCCAGGAGTGCCCTTTTATTTCAGTAAGAGGCCAAAATGACAAAGATCACATTTAGGACCACATCACATTGAGGTCCTAAATGCCAAGCGACAGCAGGGGAGTGTGGTGAATCCTTGGGGCAGCAGAGGAAACCATCACTGGGCGTCCTGCATTGACAGCTTCCCCAGCACATGGGAGAGGCCATCACTACTGAGCTTCCCCCTGCACTGTCCTCAACTCACTCAATCAGAACACATGCAGTCACCCGTGTACTGAATTCTTCCACCCAGCATGCTTTCAACATGGGAAGTTCTGCAGGAAGTAGCCCTACATCATGTGATGGACTCCAGCAGGTTCTGTACTAGCTCTGGGTTGAAAACATCCTAGGTAAAGGTAAAGGTTTTCACCTGACATTAAGTCCTGTCATGTCCGACTCTCAGGGTTGGTGCTCATCTCCATTTCTAAGCCAAAGAGCTGGCATTGTCCAAGGTCATGTGGCCAGCATGACTGCATAGAGTGCCATTGCCTTCCCACCGGAGTGGTACCTATTGATCTACTCACATTTGTATGTTTTTGAACTACTAGGTTGGCAGAAGCTGGGGCTGACAGCGGGGGCTCACGCCACTCCCCGGATTCTAACCTGCAACCTTTCGGTCAACAAGTTCAGCAGCTCAGTGCTTTAACCCACTGCATCCTACAATGGGGCAAAAGCCCAATGTGATGAGGTCCATAGAAGGAGAGACTAGGACATAAGAAGCCCTCACTTTTTTCTGTCTTTTCTTGCTGTGTCCCTGTGATACAGCCTCTATAATGTAACAATGCCCCGGAAAGATCTTACTGATCTTGAACAAATGTTCCTGCAAATGCTATGACTACCCCCATGAGACAATTGGTCCAATAGGTCTCTTTTATCAAGGCTACTCTGATTTGAGTATGTCACACCATCGCTGAAGTATTCTCAAGTTAGGCAAGATTGTAAAACCTTCGCAGCAATTTACCATCCTTAATCACTTCTTAAATCTGCGCAGAGTGGTTCTTTGGAAGTGCTGAGAGACACACTTTCCAGGCACTTGTGCATGACAATGGGAACTTTCACTGTTAGCATTTTGCTTTCAATTTTCTTAGCAATCCCGTTTGTAAGCAGGAGGTGCTCTTCCATGAGAGCCAGCCCATTTAAAAGGCCAAAAGGAACAAGACTTCATGGCAAAACTGATAGAGTACAAGAAGATGTGAACTGATTGTGCAGTGAACTGAAATAACTGCAAAATTACATGTAATTAAATTAAAAGGAAATAGGTAGACTGATGTCAAAAGTTTTCTCTGAACATTTTTATAAAACATCAGGAAAGCTTTATAACATCACAGTACATTTTCACATAATAATGTTGCCTTTCAAAATGACCCTTGGATTTCACAAGCCTGAGGCATATTGCTAACCATAGTATATGCAAGAGGCCACAGTTTGCACTCATGCCTAGCTGGTAGGGTTTTCATGGCCATCTTGCTTTCAGCTGTGGAAACAGTTTGGTAGAATAGACTTTAGTATTTGTCCTGATCCAACAAGGTTCTTCTCATATTTTTATGTTCTTAAGTGTGTCTTTATAAAAGTCAAAGCATATACCTGGTTGCTTGGTAGCATGGCTTGATGGATCTGAACCAAACTTGTCATACTTTTTTTTCATGTCAGGAGCGATTTGAGAAACTGCAAGTCATTTCTGGTGTGGGAGAATTGGCTGTTTGCAAGGACGTTGCCCAAGAGGTGCCTGGATGTTTTTGATGTTTTACCATCCTTGTGAGAGGCTTCTCACATTCCCCGCATGGGGAGCTAGAGCTCACAGAGGGAGCTCATCTGCAATCTCCCTAAATCTGAACCTGCCACCTGTCGGTCTTCAGTCCTGCCGGCCCAAGGGTTTAATCTAGTACACCACTGAGCATACTTACTTACTCTTCATTATCCGACTTAAAATAATTGAGGGGTTTCAACTAAAAAAAACCCCTATCCAGAGGCGGCCCTAGGTAATTTTCAATGGTAAGCAAACAGTATTTTGGCGCCCCCCCCCCCCCCCCAAAACCAATCACTATCTATCTATCTATCTATCTATCTATTAGGCCTGGGTAACAACGCAAAAATTTGTTTCTAAAATCGTTTTGTAATTGGGTTTTTTTTTATTTCGATATTTAAAATAATTACAAAATTTTCAAAAAAAAAAGTTCGGTATTTACGAAATTTCGTAAATATTTACAAAACATTTTGTAAAGATGGCGCCCTTTTTTTCAATATTTTTTCAATATTTTTTCAATATTTTTTAAATTTAATTATTAATTTAGTAGAATAGGGAGGAGAAATTAAAATTATTATTAAGGAGGGAAGGCAGACACTCACTCTGGCGGGCCCTCTAATCAAGGTGGTCAGTTGAAACATTCACACCTCGCTCCAGCAGACAAGAGTCCTTTGTCCCACCCTGGTCATTATTCCACATAAATATAAACCCTTATAAATATAGACTTCACTACCTCTGAGGATGCTGCTTGCCATAGATGCAGGCAAAACGTCAGGAGAGAATGCCTCGCTCGCCCCTCTCGCTCGCCATAGATGCAGGCGAAAAGTCAGGAGAAAATGCCTCTAGGCCATGGCCATATGGCCTGAAAAAACCTACAACAACTCAATCAGGGACATCTAATCACCTCTCAACAAAAGATTGCTCCAGGGACTGCCAGGCCATCAAATGCTAATCAAGGTGGTCAGTTGAAACATTCACACCTCGCTCCAGCAGACAAGAGTCCTTTGTCCCACCCTGGTCATTATTCCACATAAATATAAACCCTTATAAATATAGACTTCACTACCTCTGAGGATGCTGCTTGCCATAGATGCAGGCAAAACGTCAGGAGAGAATGCCTCGCTCGCCCCTCTCGCTCGCCATAGATGCAGGCGAAAAGTCAGGAAAAAATGCCTCTAGGCCATGGCCATATGGCCTGAAAAAACCTACAACAACCCAATCAGGGACATCTAATCACCTCTCAACAAAAGATTGCTCCAGGCACTGCCAGGCCATCAAATGCTAATCAAGGTGGTCAGTTGAAACATTCACACCTCGCTCCAGCAGACAAGAGTCCTTTGTCCCACCCTGGTCATTATTCCACATAAATATAAACCCTTATAAATATAGACTTCACTACCTCTGAGGATGCTGCTTGCCATAGATGCAGGCAAAACGTCAGGAGAGAATGCCTCGCTCGCCCCTCTCGCTCGCCATAGATGCAGGCGAAAAGTCAGGAGAAAATGCCTCTAGGCCATGGCCATATGGCCTGAAAAAACCTACAACAACCCAATCAGGGACATCTAATCACCTCTCAACAAAAGATTGCTCCAGGCACTGCCAGGCCATCAAATGCTAATCAAGGTGGTCAGTTGAAACATTCACACCTCGCTCCAGCAGACAAGAGCCCTTTGTCCCACCCTGGTCATTATTCCACATAAATATAAACCCTTATAAATATAGACTTCACTACCTCTGAGGATGCTGCTTGCCATAGATGCAGGCAAAACGTCAGGAGAGAATGCCTCGCTCACCCCTCTCGCTCGCCATAGATGCAGGCGAAAAGTCAGGAGAAAATGCCTCTAGGCCATGGCCATATGGCCTGAAAAAACCTACAACAACCCAATCAGGGACATCTAATCACCTCTCAACAAAAGATTGCTCCAGGCACTGCCAGGCCATCAAATGCTAATCAAGGTGGTCAGTTGAAACATTCACACCTCGCTCCAGCAGACAAGAGCCCTTTGTCCCACCCTGGTCATTATTCCACATAAATATAAACCCTTATAAATATAGACTTCACTACCTCTGAGGATGCTGCTTGCCATAGATGCAGGCAAAACGTCAGGAGAGAATGCCTCGCTCGCCCCTCGCCCAAAATCTGGCTACCAGTACCCTCTAAAATAACCCTCTAAAATCAGAACAATAAATAAAGAGCAACACTAAAAAAGGGGGGGAATTCCTGACATAAAGCAATCAGGGCCAGTTAACCGCTCCCAACAAAGGATTCCTGGGCAGCAACTAGCTCGGCTTCGAAGCTGCAAGGCCATTAAACACTCATCAAGATGACCAATTGCAACATTCACACTTACCTCAAGCAGACATGAGTTCTTTTTCCCACCCTGGACATTCCACAGATATACAAACCCCTCTTGCCTAGTTACAAACAGACCTCACAGCCTCTTGAGGATGCCTGCCATAGATGTGGGTGAAACATCAGGTGAGAATGCTTCACCAAGCACCAAAGAGCATTCTGAACTCCACCAATAATAGAACTGAACCAAACTTGGCATACAGGACTTCCATGACTAACAGAAAATACTGGAGAGGGGGTTGGGAAAAATAGACCCTGACATTTGGGAATTGCAGTTTACCAAGCACCAAAGAACATTCTGAGCTCCACCAACAATAGAATTGAACCAAGCTTGGCATATAGGACTTCCATTATTACCAAATACTAGAGGGGTTTGGGGGAGGCATGTACAGAAGATGACATTTGCAGTACCTTTTGACGAGGCCTCCTTGCTGCCCTGAGAGGGGTCCAGGCTCAGCTGCAGCAGGGAAGGAAAGCGAAAGCGAAAGAAAGAGCCTGGCTGGCTGGCTGCCTCCCTCCTGGCAGCACGTGGAGGGAGGGAGGACTTCCCTCTCGCCTAGTGGGCGGGGCCTGCGCTTCTCCATTAGAAGAAGGCTGTGGAGGGCGCATGGGGCCTGCAGGAGGAGGCGTGGCCTAAGGACAGAACAGCGCCCCCTGGCAAAAAAAGTATTCCGCCACCGCTTACTTCGAGTAATGGACGGGCCGCCCCTGCCCCTATCCCTTTTGGGCCTAGAGATGCTGGGGGGAAAGGAACAAAGCAGTTTTGCTGATGCTTGGTGAAGTGGTCCCTGCATGTGACTGGGAAATAAAGGAAGTGATGTGGATTGGTGAATGTCTACTAGCTGAATGTTTGTGGGGAGAAGGGAGGAAGGAAAGAAGGAGAAAAAGAAGGCGTAGAAAAAAGGAGGGAGGGGAGGAAGAAGGGAAGGAAGAAGAAAGGGAGGGATGAGGGAAGAAAGAAAAAGGAGGGAAGGGACAGAAAAGAAAGAAGAAACTTTGTAAACTATATAAAGTAGCCTAACATATTAATTATGCTGGGGAAAGTGGAAGGCAAAAGGAAGAGGGGTCGACCAAGGGCAAGATGGATGGATGGCATCCTTGAAGTGACTGGACTGACCTTGAGGGAGCTGGGGGTGGTGACGGCCGACAGGGGGGTCTGGCGTGGGCTGGTCCATGAGGTCACGAAGAGTCGGAGACGACTGAACGAATGAACAACAACAACATATTAAGACTTGTATGGATTCAAATACTTGGTGTTGAAGGAAAGAGAGAGAAACATAAAAATGGACACAGAGGCAGGGAAAGAGTATAATGGCAGAGATGTTTACTGATAAGTCAGCAAACATGCAGGTTAGCATTTTGTTCAGGCATGCAAAAGTTCCTAACACTCTACATCTCTCCCATTATAATTAGCCTGAGTGTCCCTGGGTGAAGAATATAAGAAGGAACTGAATAACCTCTGAGTTATATTCTAAACATATTGTGGATTGGCGCCTACATTTGTACCACCAAATTCACTGTTTTGCTGCTGAACTCTTGTGGCACGGCAGGCATAGTAACAACCGCGAAACCCTCAGGATTCCTTTTGGCAACAAAAGTGCAGGAGGAATGTATGTCACCTATTGGCAGCTTTAAATTCAATTCTCTTCTTTTTTTTAAAGTCATATGACACCTTCCCACCTCCACTCAATACCTTGTTTTCAAAAAATATTTGGGGAAGGAGTCTGTTACCTATTTTGCTTCTGAAATTTAGCAGTGTAGGGGGAATCAGGAGGTAGAAAGAAAGCTGCTTGCCCCCTTAGGAACTGATAGTGTCCTCCAAAGTAGAGAGATAAGCACTAGAAAGGAGAAGTACAGTTTCCCACACCTACATATACAACTCTTATGTCCCTCTGAGGTTGAAATCCTGGGAGTAAGCCTCTGAGCACATGGGGAGGTTTCCTTCTGATTCAACATGCTCAGGACTGAGCAAAGCACAGATTTACACACTTAGATTCATATGCACAGATTTGAGCAAATGTTGTTTGATCCCAATGACAATCATGACAAAATGTCCTTTTAGTAACAGATAAAGAAAAATTTAAAAGGCTAGCTAGGTATGTCTCACCTGCCAGGATAGAAACTACAAAACATGTGTCTCAATATTACATTGGTTTATTGTTCAAATAAATTGCCTTGGAGAGTTAGTACATAGAAATAACAAGAAAGAAGACATCTGAGAGGCTGAAAGAAGGCTGCTGTTTATTTATAAGTGATGTTATGAGCTGTCTGGAGCAGTCTGGAAAGCAGATTGATCAAAGGAAGGCTATTACCAGGGGCTGAGGGGCCACACTGGGACTGGAGAGGATTTTGGAGAGACATGCTGCTTGCCAAAAACTGGAAGTGCTGAAGTTCCCCTGGATGGGTTGTTGTAGGTTTTTCCGGGCTATATGGCCATGTTCTGGAGGCAATTTTTCTCCTGACGTTTCGCCTGCATCTATGGCAAGCATCCTTAGAGGTAGTGAGGTCTGTTGGAAATAGGAAAAATGGGTTTATATATCTGTGGAATGACCAGGGTGAGACAAAGGACTTTTGTCTGCTGGGGCTAGATGTGAATGCTGATCACCTTGATCACCTTGATTAGCATTCAATGGCTTGGAAGTGCCTGGGGAGAATCCCTTGTTGAGAGTGATTTTATGTGCCTGTTTGTTTCCCCTCTGTTGTTTTGCTGGATGATCAACATAGCGTGCAGGGTGCTGTTCCACAAGATCTGGTATCAATATTAAATCTCACCTTTGAGAATGGCAGTTGCTCCATGGACCTTTTAACACTGGCAGCTAGAATTGCCACACATTGTGGCAAATCCAGAGACTACCTTCGGTGGGGGGGGGGGGGGACGTGACCCATCAACCCATGCCCCACGTCACCCAACTTACCAGCAGGACGATCCCACAAGGGAAGCATTGACCATCTTGTTTCCCCTCATTGATCCAAGGCAACACAGGAAGCAGCATGCCACCCCTGTGGCATGCCACCCTTTTAAGCACGAGCCTTGCCAGAAGTAGTAGCATGTTGTGCAATGGTAGGTGGCAGGCTACCTACTAAAAGGCAGGGTGAAGTTAAGCATGCCACCAGATCTCTCCCCATCTGATGAGTTCGCAAGACCATCATTGTCTCTCTTGATTATAAATAAGGGATATATAATTGACACGAATAAAAGCAGCATGTAACCAAGAGGGGAAGCATCATTCCCCCATCTTGTTTTGAGGGATTGCTTTCCTAATTGGGGTTTTGTTTCTACCAGCTTTCCTCTATCCCAACCCAGATTATGAGGTTGAAGCAGACAATGTAGAAAAAGGAAAATGCAGATTTCACACTTATCTTTTTTAATGTTCTCTTAGGATTAAAGAGAAAAGAAAAACAAAGCATGCAGGTAGACCAGTATTAAACACTAACAACAACAACAACAACAACAACAACAACAACAACAACAACAACTTTGTTCTTTTACTCCGCCTTCATCTCGGAGCGGCTTACATATGGCACAAAATGCCTGAAACAGAGCATAAAAATACAATACAATACAATAAAGTAAAACATATAGCATATAAAAACAACAGTTTAAAACTCAGAGCAATACCCTATAGTTATGACAATTATTATTATTATTATTATTATTATTATTATTATTTACTGTATTTATATACCACCTTTCTCACCCCTGGAGAGACTCAAGGCGCTTTACAACATATTAATGGCAAAAATGCAATGCCAACATACAGTAACACAAAAAAATCATAATAACTAATTACTACATATGGCTTAAAATCATTAAAACCATCATAAGACATGGTCAGACTGTAAACAAGACAAGTGAATCAGACATGGGATGAAGTGCAGTACTGTGTCATTGATTGTGGATTATTAGGACTAGACGTTCTCAAAGTCTTCTTTAAATATCCAAGTTTTCAGATCCCTAAGAAAGTAGGACAGTGTGGGAGCCTACCTAATCTCCCTGGGAAGGGCATTCCAAAGCCGGGGGGCACCACCGAGAAGGCCCTCTCCCTCGTCCCCACCAACCACACTTGTGAAGGTGGCAGAACCAAGAAGAGGGCCTCACCAGCAGATCTTAACGCCCACACAGGTACATAGGGGAGGATGCAGTCACGAAGCTTTATCCCTAAAAGGATATTGAATAAAATTAATTACAAGACTTAGAAGGAAAATGTTCCAGCTGCAGTGTCATACATACTTACCTTAGAGTAAGCCCCAATGCGATTTGAAGATGCTTTCAACTGGACATATACAGAATTGTCCTGATAGTTATAGAATCATGAGGATGGGATAATAATACTGGGCCAAAAAATAATACTGAAACAGTTACACACTATTTCTTCCTGCTTCCAAACAGAGGTGATCTTGAGATTGAGTAGGAAACTGGAAAGGCAATAAAAAAAGACAATGCTATAAAATCTGTCTACAACTAAGCTCACATTGGTTGGGTAAATGTTCACTCAGATCATGATAAGAGGGAACATTTATAGATACAATTAATGATTCTGTCTCAGAACAGTTAGTCATGGAGCCAACAAGAGTGGAAGCAGTCCTTGATTTAATAGCAAACAGTGTCTGGAATCTGGTTAATGATATAAACTGTGACAAACTATTTAGAAAAGGTGATTGTGTCCTGAGCACGTTAAATGTGAACAGAAAATTACCTAGAATGTCATCAATGTCACATGTAATGTCTTAAAAGAGAGTGTCTCAAAAATCAGATTAATTAAAAGGAGGTTTAAAGAGTGGAGGAGATGAGAAAGGTCAGTTCCCTTCAGAGCACCAAAACTACTACATTAAAAACTTGCGGAAACTGTATATCACAAATTAGAAATGGTACAAACAAGTACAACATTGTGCCAGTTGGTCGAGCTGTAATGTAAGGAAGGCATAAAAGAGACCATTTCTTTTTTAAAAAAATAGAAGACTTTCTCAAATGAAAGAGCAGAAAACTCCAGCAAAAACAAATGTAAGCTGATGATAAGGCAAGCAATTTGAGAGGGAAATTGCTACAGGCATAAAACAAACAACAAACAGCCAGGGAGGTGGCAAGACCTTTAGATGACAAATGAGAGAAAGGAGTACCTAAGGAGGACAGGGAGCTGGCAGAAAAGCATAATGTATTCCACGCATCAGTGCAAGATTGTTTCAGAGAGGGCATCTGAGGAGATATGTCAAGTAGAGGTGACAGATGATTAAGTTTTAGAGCTAACTGACAAACTACAAATTAGCAAGTAACTGGCACTCGTTTATTCACCCAAGAGTTTTGAAAGAACCCAGACGTGATACTTCTGAACTTTCAAGGAAAATTAAAAAGTATCTTGTATTTAAGATCCGCATCCTCAAATTCCAGGAGACTAAATACAGCAGCCTTCCTCCTGCCCTAGAGGTGACAGGCTCATAGCCAGGGGAAAAAAAGGGGTGGGGGAGTCAAGAGGTTGAAACACTTTTTTAGCAAATCATGAAGAGTAGACCCATAATACAAAATAATTTAAATTCGATGAGTCATTCTATATTTTTATATAGACTTAAATAAATCAAATTTCTATTTTAGCTACAGAATTTTAAGTCTAAAAAAACCCTGAAACTAACTCTTAATTGATAATTCCGTGGTTACAAAAATACCACAACGCCTACTGGGAACACTTGAAAACTGTATCAGTACACTTTGACAGAAATCTGGCTCCATTGATAAACTTCGGTGGACACTCAAGAGTTCAAGACCAGTCAGCCTTTATTGCCCCATTGTGCTTTCGCATCTCTTGGGAAGACAGGTGGACAAATGTCAGCATACTGGAAGGAGCAAAGACCACCAACATTGAAGCAATGATCCTCCACCATCAACTTTGCTGGACTGGCCACATTGTCCAAAATCCGATCACTGTCTCCCAAAGCAGTTAATCTACTTCCAACTCAAGAATGAAACATGGAAGGTTGGTGGACAGGAGAAGAGATTAAAGATGGGCTTAAAGCCAACCTTAAAAACTTTGGCATAGACACTGAGAACTGGGAAGCCCTGGTCCTTGCTGTTCTAACTGAAGGCCAGCTGTTACCAACAGTACTGTGGAATTCAAAGAGGCATGAATGGAGGGCGAAAGGGAGAAATATATCAAGAGGAGGCCATGTCAAGCCAACCCTGACTGGGACCACCTTCCATCTGGAAACCAATGCCCTCAATGTGGAAGAACATTCAGGTTTAGAATAGGTCTCCCTAGTCACCTACGGACCCACTGCCAAAACCCTACACTTGGAAGGCCATTCTACTCAGAAACAAGTGATTGCTAATGATGATGATGATGATTTACATTTTTAGAAACTACATAAAATACCTTTAATCTGATACTTAGATATTCAAAAATACTTGATAGTTTAGGAGAAATTAAAGCATAAACTTTTAAAGCAAGCACACATTATCATAGTTGTTATATATCTGGAAGCATTGTAAATTGTATTTAAACTTAAGTTCTTCTTATAGAGTTTAACCTGGGGAGTCCGATTTTGATGTCAGTTTCTGTGGATTATGTTGTCTTCACATTGAAAATGTTGATTAAACATCCATGACATCAAAACTTGGTCGCTTCCACAATGTCAGCTATTGCTACTATTACAATGTAAATTGGCAGAAAAGTGGGTAATGATAGTGCAAATAAATTATCAAAATTTGGTCAAGGTAGTGTTTGCAGTTCTATGTTTCTCATAGACTTAGCATGGGAATTTGGTTAACCAGTTAAAATTCTGGAGTAAAGCAGGGAACTTTTTAACCTGAAATTTGTGTGGGGAAGGGGGGTTAAATCCATAACCCACACACACACATACACACCCCAGCTACGGACTTGCTAAAGGAGGTATGGTTTTGGAGTCCAAGATTGTTGGGGCTTTCAGATTCATTGACAGCTCCTTACAACGTTTTCTCTTAATAATTCCAATGCTGTAGTCAGCTAAAGCTCAGAATGAGCTGAGGCTTAGTCAAGAGGTTAAAAATAATAAAAATTAAAATGGTTTATTTGGCTACATTGAAAGTGAGAAGAAAATAGTAGGGCCACTATACCGAAATGTTAGCAGGGACAGAAAGAAGACCAAACTGTTTCATACCTTCTTTGTTTTAAACTTTTCCAAAAGAAAAATAGTGTTTTATCAAATAAATCATACAGTGAGGGGATGACAGTAGAGAATAGGCAAAGAGATAGCAAAATAATAACTAGATAAATTCAAATCTCCAGGGCTGGATGAGCTGCATCCAAGAGTACTCAAGGAACTTGCAATAATCTTTGAGAATACTTTGGAAAGGAGAGATTCTAGTAGATTAGAGAATGCAAATGTGGTCCCCATTTTTAAAAAGGGCAAAAATCATGACCACCAAGCAAGACCAGGGAAAAATCTAGAAGAGATCATTAAACAGACAGTCTTCACAATTAGACAAAAATGCTGTGATTACTAAGAGTCAGCATGTGTTTCTCAAAAGCAGACCATGCAAACTAATCTTTTATCATTTTTGATATGTTAACTAGGGTTGGATAGGCTTGCTCAGATGTGGCATAATTCAGAAAAAAAATTGGATGTTTTTGCCTTCCAAAGGGACTTCCGCCACATTTCCGGGAGATGGTAGACCCCCTATAGTTCCGACTCGCCTTGCACAATTGATTTCAGGGATGCGGAAGTGAGTTGGAACTATGATGAAGCATTTTAATGCAACTAAGCCTGCTGGGAGGTGAAGCTTAAGCTACTTGCCTCCCTGCCAATCAAGGGTTACATTTTGGTGGAGGGAGAGGTTTGCAGCATCCGGCAGCCATTGCTGTATAAACCCAAGCACATGGCTAGAAGGCTCATTGGCAGCCAGGGAAGGGAGAGGGGAGGCTGGGCCATTGTTGCTGCTGCTTGTTGCTGTTGGTTGTGGGAAGAAAGGGTTTGGAGCCAGAGGAAAGGAGTTTTGGATAACTGAGGAAGGCAAAGCAGAAGGGAAGATTTTGAGAGAGGAAGGGTTTAGAGCCAGAGAAGAGAGAGAAAGAAGGAAAAAATTGTTTGGGAGGCAGGGAGAGGGTGAAATTAATAAAGTTGTTTCTGGAAACTACTTTTTTGCTCACCACTAAAACTTTGCTATTTTTATTGGGGTCTCTCCCATTTTTCTGAGGAGAAACATGTCCTAACAATCCTGTACCAAAGAAGAAGGAAAAGTGTGTTTGGAGGGAGGGTGAAATTGGAGTGAAATTAATAAAGTATTTCTGAAAACTTCTTTTTTGCTCACATGTCCTAACATGTTGAAATTTGGTATGCTAACAGAGGAGGATGTGTTGTAACAGTATATCAAGTTCCATCAAGATTGGTATAAAAATGAGGGAGGGAGAAGGCCCTGGAGTTTCCCCAGTGCCAGTGCTGTTTTCCACACATTGTGCAATTGTGTCCGCCATTAATGAAGTGATTTGAAGTTTCAGAAGTTTCGGAAAGTTCTGAGTTTTTTCAGAAAAAATCAGAAGTGACTTTAGAATCAAACCACCAGTGTCCCCTACATCTGAAATGAGTTTTGAACCATTTTTTTAAATCAACCAAGCCTAGTATTAACAATCCTTGTAGATCAGGGAAGTGTTGTGGATATAGTGCATCTTGATTTCAGTAAGAATCTTGACAAGGTCCGCCACGATGTTCTTGCAAGCAAGTTAGTGAACTGTGGGGCAGACAATGTTATGCTTAGATGAATCTGTAATTGGTTGACAATACTTACTAAAATGGCTTTTCTGCATCTTGGAGAGAATTGACTGGTGAGATACCTCAGGATTCTGTACTGGGTTTGGTACTGATTAATAGCTTTATAAATGATTTAGATGGTGGAATAAAGAGCAATGAGGAATGACTTAGGGAGTTACATGTACTTACTCAGGAAAGAGAAGATGACTTGGATGTGGCATGATGTTGTTGTGTGCAGCTTGAGGCCAGGTACCATAGTAACTGTAGTCACCTTCCTGACCTCAGCCCAGTTCCAGACCTGCCAATCTAGTGAAACCAGTTCTGAACTGATTAAAGTGATCCATGTAGATTTGTCCTTCTTTTACCTCCTCTCCTATTCCAGATTTAATACTGATTCAACCAGTGCATGCTGCAGGGAACTCAGCAGCCAAGGAGTTAATTCTCCAAAGACCAGAAAATGGACTCAAACAAATCCCAAAGGGAAGGGAAAAAACCTGCCATTTTGTACCTGATGCTTTCACAATCCAGCATTCATTTGTGGCCGCATTGTGCTATCAATCCGTGTGCATTCCATGGGGTTTCAGCTGCACGGCTCCTATTAATTTTAATAGAAGTCAGGAGAATAAAATGCTGAGCAAAGCACTTTGAAAATGTGCTGCATTCTTCAGAATGTATTGCTCTGCGTTGTGCAGTGGGACATCTTTAGAAAACAGAGCTGAATGCTGCATCATTTCAATAGCTTGTGCTTTTGTGCCGACTGTTAACAGTGTGGGTCCCTGGCTGGTCTACACTATTGTGGACAATAGACTTCATTACTGAATAAATGACTTCAGAATTTATCAACCTGGAGCAGACAAAAATCAGCAGATAATCATGTTATAGCATTTGCATGTATATAGGTCTCACCGGGGGGGGGGGGGGGGGTTCAGAAGCTCAGACAATGTACTCCTGAGTAATCCCATCCATATTGCTCTAATTTCCATGGTTTAATAGTCTTCTAGACACTGGCCAGTGGGATAATTCAACAAACAGAATTTTCATCAATTTGTAGGACTATTCAGCCTATTACACAGAATTAAATTAGATCAGTCTGTGTTTTGCCTGCAGGAGGCATCAAGACATCAGCTGCTGATCACAGCCCCTCACCTCTCACATTCTGAGCTAGTTCACACCTGTTTGTACATGTTGACTTTTCAGCAGGCTGAAAAATGTGCAATGGCCATTTCAGGAGGTAAAAATCTGTTCTCCATTCTTTTGTATATTGTCCATATTATTTTGCAGGCATTTTGCCTCATTCTGCCTATACGTAAATGATATTTGGTGACGTAAGGAGTGACTTCACCAGGGCATGTTTCCTGCCAATCAAGGATCATGTAGTGAACATGCTGACAGAATATCTCCAAGCGGCTAAGCAAATCCAACTATATAACGATACCCTGGAAAGAGGAGTCCTTCCATTAGTAGCCATTTACTCTTAATTTGAGAGAGACTCAGCAGTCAAGAAGTTAATATGCCAAAGACCAGGAAAGGGACTTACTGAGATCACAGCAATGTGCCCCCCACTCCCCGGCAAAAATCCTTGGAATTTTGTTAGAAGCTCATGATATCAATCACTTTATTAGCCCTCAGTGCATGCAGCCTAACTTTTGTTCTAACCCAGCTTTATTTCATTTCATTTCTGTGCCCTGCCTTTCTTTCATGCACAGTTACACTTAAGTACTTGGGACAAAATATGGCTAATGAGAAGGCACATTCCATTGTGTTTCTCAATGTACATTCTACTGAAACCAGATCTCTACTCAATGTAAATGAGAAAGTTGTCAGTCTGCACTGCAGTACAGTTACACATACCAACCTTACGTGTGCAGCTGGTTCCCCTGACAGGCAAGCTCCTTAAAGACCTCAACTCATTGGAGATCATAGACCCTGTGTGTCTTGGGAGAAGACCCATTTTAATTCACAGTTTATAAAACAATTATTGTGATGCTTTTAAGTTTACATCTGAAATGTTCTTTTCTGTTGGTTAAAAGGTCTAGTAGATCGAGCCTCAAGCCTTCTCAGTCTTACAATATGTTGTTATAGTGTCTATAAGGCTCTAACTGTGGATACTGCAGAATAGATTGGAATCCCTCACTTGAAACTGCCCTTAAAATTTGCTCTCCACATGCGACACTCCATTCACCAGTGTCTTCTCTATGAGGTATTATTTACTATTGAATGTTCCCTTTCCTCTTTGCTTCTTGCTTAATTCTTACCAGTGCCTTCCTCATAGACTGGGGAACATTCTCCAGCTTATTGAGAATGTGCATGCTAGAGTCCAAGCAAGGGCACTAATTGTGTCTTTTTCAAGCTGGACCTGAAAAACCACAACTCACTATATACACGATCGTTGTCCCCTCAATACAAAGTAGCAGTGAATTACACACAATGTTGCCTTGATATTCTCGGATTCTATCTTCGAAGGAATGTTTCTAGTAGCTGGTCAAAACACTGTTCTGGTAGATTAACTTCACCATATCTCATTACAATTCCACAGATGACAGAAACCAGGATTTTTGATGCTGCCTTTTGTCACTGGGGCTTTGCGAAGATCGATGTTTATGTGTCTTCATACAACAACCAACCTTTTGCAACAGAGTGAACATGTCAGAGGGCTTCTGCTATTGTTGTTGTGATTTCAAATAGGGTGTTTAAATCAGGAATACTCACAGTTCCCTCTCTGAAGAATTCACCAATTTTCAGTTGTTTAGAAGCCTTATGGTGTGTTGTTGACTCAGGGCCAGTCCTATTGCCTTTTCTGTTTCCCATTTCAAGGAGAGAGAGTCTACCCAAGACTAATTTCTGATATTGCAGTCGACTGTGCTGGGGGTGCTTTTAACTAATAGTGGCTGTTCATGTAGTTTTAATAATGCTGTATCTATTTGGTTTTACCTAGTTTTTAATTATGCAGGTGCATAATTAAATACAGTATACTGTAAATACTGTAAATACAGGATGTAGTATTTTAAGGATGCCATCTCACCATTTATATACGTAGCATTTTAATGATTTATAGGATTTTAATTGTGTGTTTTATATTGTATTTAATAATGTGGTTTTCATGTATTTATCTATTTGTCTTATATATGAAAGACCTATGGTCTAAGCATTGCAAAAACTTGACTTGACCATTGTTGTTGTGTACCTTCATGTTGTTGGCACCTCTAAAACATACATATACCTATCATGGGGTTTTCTTGATAAGATTTGCTCAGAGGGTATTTAGCTATATCTTTGAAAGTCAGTGAGTGTGACTTACCTAATGTCCTTTAGCATGCTGTTTTGTTTTGTTTTGTTTTTTTCATAGAACCGAACAGTGTGGGTTAAATGTCATATTAATTCATATAATTGTTTGTTTTTTAATTGTATCTGTTTTGTACTCAATTTTAAACATATTTTATTAAGCAATGTTTACGTCTTGTCATGCTTTTAATTATATTCTTTTCTATCATCCCAACATGGCCTGTGTGTTTCCCAATATAGTGTATGCAAACCTGAGCTACTTTTATTGGCCCACAGTGGGAGGACCTTTCCACCTCCACATCTATAGCTTTCCACCCTAAATATAATGGCATGGGCAATCAGCCTGCACTAGATCTATCCCCTGCATGCTGTGAAATTTTGAGCTCTTTGGGAAGTCTGTGGCCCATCACTCCCATGTTTCCCTTTTCCCTGCCTCCAGTTCTGCGCTGACATAGTTTCCTGTTCTCTACAGCTACAATGAAATCCTTCAAACTTGCAGGGTCTATCAGGCTTTTTTTCAGCTTTGTTTGCTCTCACTGCAAGCTCATTTATATTCTTCTACCCAACTACAAAGAGGTTCCGAAAAGGGCTGATGAATTTTTACCCACTGACAAACCCTCACATCTTTCAGTCATCCTTGCAGGCCTCATAGGTAAGCTCTTCAACTTTCTTGTCACCTTTGATCTTAAGCTTCAGATACTGAAAGTAGTGCTTCTATTTGTAATTGCTTTTGCTTGCTAACTGGTGAACTTTGACCTCTCATGTCAGATCCCACGTACAAAGTGTTTCATGAGGATAAAGTCATGCTTTCTCCTGGTGTGACTTTTTTGCCAAAATTGATGGCAAAAATGTCACACTTTGCACCTGGGCCAGGATGTTGTCCAGGTCACCTTCTTTTCTCTTCCAGTATTTTTGTTACAAATATCTGTTCATTTGCTGCATGTGCCACAGACAAAGGCTTTCATTGTATTTTACTTTGGTACCTTGTAAGAGCGTTTCAGATTCTTCTCAGTGCTTGATTCAATTATATATACTGCCAGGGCCATAGAACCATTTTACCATGACCTAGCTGACCTTTGGGTGCATTCTGCATCAGCTTTGGCCACATCCAAAGCATCTCTTCTTACATACCATGCCATTTCTCATCTTCTCGAATTGTGTGGCATTAAGGG
Source organism: Anolis sagrei (assembly GCF_037176765.1). Taxonomy (NCBI): domain Eukaryota; kingdom Metazoa; phylum Chordata; class Lepidosauria; order Squamata; family Anolidae; genus Anolis; species Anolis sagrei. The sequence continues at coordinate 140,674,317 of NC_090023.1, forward strand.
CTTGAGATGTGAGCCAGACAGGACACTTCCTTTGGGAGGGCAGTTCTTTCATCAATGCACCATTGATATCATTTGCCCTACCAGAAAGAAATACAAAGAAGAACACATCGTTCACCTGCTACTATGGTCCTTCAGGTGGTTGGTTATCTGTGCATACACACAGCCTGCCTTCCATCTCCATACAAGTGAGATGTATCTATCATTTAGTTCCTTATGTGTCCTCTTGCTTTGAATTGCAGTACAGAAACCTTACCATTGGGTAGCCCCATGAAGAACAAGATGAGGCTCTAAACCAGTGGTTCCCAACCTTTGGTCCTCCAGGTGTTTTGGGCTTCAGCTCTCACAGTTCCTAACAGCTGTTTCCTCCAAGTGTTTTTGACTTTAGCTCCCACCGTTCCTAACAGCTGGTAAGCTGGCTGGGATTTCTGGGAGTTGAAGTCCAAAACACCTGGAGGACTAAAGGTTGGGAACAACTGCTCTAAACATTCAGAACAATGTTCTGTACTGGCACAGAACCCATGTTTGTCCATATACAGAACTAGAAGGGAGTCTTGTATAACCTTTAAGACTAATTAGTTCCATCTTTCACCTTTCTTCTTTCATCGCCTGCCTTATTGAAACAAACTAATATGGCTATAACTTTGAAGGTTGCTACCTGATTTACAGGTAAGCAACTATTTCTGCCTATCTCAACTCCCCACCCTACAATGTTATGACTCTTCCAAACCTATCCTGCATGTCTGCACCTATACTCCTGCAGACAAATCAGGACAACCTGCTCTTCAACTGGGCTAACCATTAAATTAGGTATGGTTCCTGTCTTAGATATTCCGTATGCTTTGTCACGGTGCCATATTCCTTCCCCTCCCCTAAGCACAGTTCTTCCCTCTCGCACAGCAGCAATTGAGACTTTCTTCCCTGTGACACTAAAATGGAGTTGTTTGCCGCAGAAAGCAACTCCATTTTAATAAAGTCAATAATAACTAGAAGGAGGCAGCATCATATTGGTCCAGAATCCACTTATTTCTTGAAAGTAGCACTAAAGGATCGCCTTCTAAGCAAAAGTGGGTTGCTGATCATGTCAACTGTTATCAAGTTAAATCCTTATTTTTTTAAAGAGTGACAGTTACCCGTCATCCCATCATCACCAGCAGTTAGAAGTTATAACCTCCAAAGAAGAACTCCCTTCTTATATTTCAGCTAAATTTGGTACTTACCTTTCTCTAAACAGCATGCCTTGTAGCATAGGAAATGTGAGTGATTTCTTTGTCCGGGAACTAGATGTATTTTAAAAATCTTGGTATGAGCCCAGTCCAACCATAGAGCTTGGATTCTGATGAGCTAATAACTGTCTCACTCCTATTGATATTTTCAGCAACAAAGTGCTGATAATTGCGCAGTGAATGCAAGCATGAAGAACTAACCCCCTGTAAGCAAAATGAGATCCAGGAGCAAAACTCTCCTTTATTTTATTGACTTTAGATTGCAGTGTTGTTTAGCCAACTGTCTAAGCCTTCAGAGAGGGCTCTGAAAACTAGAAAGCGTTGGTTTTGATCTTTGAGCAAACTCACTCAATCCTCCCTTTGTCTCCTCATATTAGAAAAAGGCTGGAAGCAGCTTTCTTTGGAAGAGTCAGATACTCTCCTGGGTGGTATGGCTCTTGACTCCTTCCGGTCCTGTTTTGGATTCACAATACAAAATTATCCACATTAAAGGATTCACTAGATCATGGGTTGAATGCTGCAGAATCAGAATTAGATCAAGACATACTTAGTCCCTAGATTATTTTAGATTTAAGAAACCACATAGCATTAGCATGCATCTGTTACAATGTGACCATCATAATGTAAAGTCTGAAAACTAAAGTCTGACTTAATGTGCTCTCTTGAGTCCAGTTTTCTACATCTTTTCAAATAACAGATGTCATCTAAACTATATAGAAACAAGCAATGAATTGAGGTATATGGAGGCTACTTGTAATATTTTTGCAGTGATTTATTTATTTATCGTGTCAGGAGCAAACCAAACAGTTGTATTGCATTAAAAACAAACAAACAAAACACAAAGTTTGCAAACTTGGTAGTTGATTAAATGTCCTTTGACTAGTAGCTGGCCACTTGGAGTGCCTCTGGTGTTACTATAAGAAGGTCATCCATTGTGCATGTAGCAGGACTCAGGTTGCATTGTAGCAGGTGGTCTGTGGTTTGCTCTTCTCCACACTCACATGTCATGGATTCCACTTTGTAGCCCCATTTCTTAAGATTGGCTCTGCATCTCGTGGTGCCAGAGCGCAGTCTGTTCAGCGCCTTCCAAGTCACCCAGTTTTCTGTGTGCCCAGGAGGGAATGATGCTATGCACTGCAGTGATGTTATGCACTGAGTAAGGTGCAGACACATCATTGCAATTTATCAAATTATGGATTAATGAAGTAACACTGACCACAATCTAGCTAAGTTTAAATGTTTATGCCAGACTAAGGACCTCATCAGATGGGGTGAATTCATCTAGAGGACAGAGCCCCACACCAGACATCACATGATGTAATATGTGTTCTGGTGAAGGCCCCACCCCCAACTGAGGTGCAAGCATCACCGGACGCTTTCCCGCCATCATGGGAAGCTTCCCATGTTGTGCTGGCTCCAATACAGCCAGCATAGGGTCTTGCCAGGAAGGCAACACTTTGTCCATGTGATAGGAAACGCTTCATGGAGAAGGAGCCTCTCACACGGTGACAGATTGGGCCCACTGCTCCCTCTTTCCTTCCAGGTGCCAAGTGAAGCAGGGCACTTGGTTTGGCCTTTACGATGAGGCTGTAACTGACTTTAGTGGGAAGCACAGATTTCTAAAGTTATAGTGCTATTCACACTTGCATTGAATATGTAGAGAGTGAGGCTCAGGAAAAAATGTTTGTGATCAGACTACAAATCTCACCCATTAAAACCAATAAGACTGAGGAAAAATCAATTTGCATCCTGTTGCTAGCGAGTTCAGTCTTGCTCATTCCCAGATAGATGGATTAGAAACTATTAGCCTAACTTCAGCTGGGGGCAGTTGTTTTGAAATCATCATAGGACTCAGCCTGCCATAAAACAGACTGGCAGCTGCTTTAGGCAACAGGTTTTCTATGGAAAAAAACAAGAAATGCTTCGTTATTTAATTTGAAATGTGTTGTACAGTGTTCTGCTTTACACATCAAAATACTTCAATTGGCTTTAGGTAATATGAACCTTATGGGGTGCCATTTGCTTCTCTGTCTCAGAAAGCAAAATATCTTGGAAAGCGTTGAGTCCTCTATTTTTTCCTATAGGGAACCAAGAAATGGATTGGCAGAAGAGGCAATGTCTTGTGTTTTTCCCCCCTTTCTATATCAGTTCAAGGAAGCTGCCTTGGTACTAAATCAATATCTACTGTCAGTAATGAGCTGGGTGAAGTAGAGCAAATGTAACCATAATCCAGGGAAGACTGAGGAATTCCTGGTCAGTTTAAAAAGCAGATAAAGAAACAGGGATTCAACCTGTGCTAAAGGGATTCCACAGCTCCTAAAGAAGCAGGTTTGTGATTTGTATGTATTCCTAGACTCAGCTCTGAGCTGAGAAACTCAGCCTTTTGTGGTGGGCAGGAATGCATTTGCACAACTAACTGCCTCATCACACTAGAGCATGGATCAACTTCAAATCCAGTTTTTGCCTCTTGCAGAATTCTGGGGTTTGTAGTTTAGTGAGGCTGTTAAAGGCGGCTTCCTAAACTACAAAACCCAGGATTCTGAAGAAGGCAGTAATTGGATTTAAAGTGGATTCATTCTCTAGTGTGATGAGGTCATAAGACTTGTGTTGTGTACTAGTTGCTCCCATCCTTGAGACATCATCTCTGTGTTGAACATGCCTATTTTAATTGCTATAATGGAGAATATTCAGAAACCCAAACTCCTCCAAAGAGCGGCATCCAGGCTGTTAACTGAGGCTGACTACATTGCTGCAATGCCTCCAATGGATGCTGGTCCATTTCTGTTCAGAAATGTAAAAATTAAAAATGGTACCTTACACACTGGCATAGAGAGAGAGCCCCCATCTCCCAAAGGTAGATAAACTCAGTGCATCTAAAGTCTGTATAAGTGGGATCTGTAAAAATGTAAAATCCCACGAATCTATAAAAGTGTAGATGAAGACAGACTCAAACGCATGTTGAATGCTGAGAATGCCAGCCAGTTCCCATGAGCCTCTCTTCAACCAACTAGACAGTAATTCTTCGCAATTCTTTCTGAGTGTTTCGTTCTCCTATTTATTCACACTAACACAAATAGTGGGTGCCACTGATGAAATGTTTTTTCCTGCTTTATCTCTGGGATTTTGGGGGAAATTGAAGCAATCTGCATTACAATGCCTTGTTACTACAGTGAAGGAGCTCACAGATATTTTCTTACATTAGTCGTTTTTTTATCACCACTCCTGCAAAAGAATCATTATTTCAGCATCATTTGCATAAGCAGCATGTTTTTCCTTTCAAAATGTGTGTGGGCAAAAACATGTTCAAGGCGCTTCCCTAACATGCAGCTGTCAAGGCTCAAATGAAACATTTGGCTCTGAAAACTCAGGTCATTATTTTATTTATTGGCTGAATTATGTTGGTATCCCATATAACAATATGTACAATACAATAGCACAATACATCCTATCCTATATTCTATTAGGTTAATACCCCAAAGATAATAAAAATATTATATTTATAGCTGTTTGGAAAAGGATACGGCACCACATTGGTTTTCTATGCCCTGCCCTACAGATACACTCTGTCTGGCATTCCCTTAGTGCCATATGGATACTAGTTTTCCCTTATGCCTACATTGATCTCAGCGCTGATGGAATCATCTCACATCTAACTACATGGAAATAGCAGGGCATTTCTCTCATCATGCACATTCCTCACAAAGCACAGAACTGCTGTAGTTCTGAGGATGCATGGGTTGGTTCAGAGAATTTATGGCGAGTCTGTGAGGAATTTAGCATATGTCTTAGCCTAGTGTAAGTATGCATGCAGAATGACTACCCTACAGTGAACCATAGCAAACTACAGCCATTTTATTGAAACACAACTTTGTAAGATAAGGTAGGCTGAGACACATGAACTGGCCCACCATCAGCTATATCTCAATGGTAATTTGAATGAAACCATTCCTAGTACTACTCAAAGCTGGTAGCCATCATGTCATCTCATGTAGCAGGGGTAGGCCATGATATAAAGCAGAGCAGGAATATACAAGAAATTAGTATTTAACCCATTCCACAATCTTTTCCCTCCCAACTTCACTGTTGCTTATCACCATGACACAATAAGAATACCAGGCAACTTTGCCTGGAAGAAAAGAAATTTCATGACATGTAGAATGTAATTAACATATCAGAATTACCTTCCCTTCCACAACCTATTGGTATTTTCAAGATACTAGTTTGCCATGTGAACAGCCAATTCTCAAACCTGTTGTGCAGTTTTCTGCTATGGCATAAGTTTGGTGGTATATAGCTCTATTATATACCAGTTTTAGAATTTCCAGATTTGGGATTATGAAGGCATAAACCCTGAGTATTTCAGCCATTATTTCAGCCATTATCACTCTACAAAAGTGACATTCAGCTTCCCTTGCTGACAATACCTTAATTTATTATAGTTGTATCCTGCCAAGTTCCGGCCAATGTACTATTTCTCCTTGTCACAACCAGCTGGCATCCTGTTCAGCAGTTACAATGTCATAAACCTGACTTACGACATTGTAATTACACTAATTCACTTTTATGATTGTGGGGCCATGACAATGGCCAAAACCTACCTTTCAACCCACCCCACCCACACCCCAGTAAAGAAATCTCTGAGATGCTGAGGTGTGTGATGACATAGCTAGTCATCTCCTGATAGTGGAGCAGACATGCTAAGAATAGTTCAGGTAGATGCTCCAAAGGGTCTCTCATACTGCCTGCCTCAAGATGCTCCACTACCAAGAGTAGTGTGGACAGACATGACATCATTCATAACCCACTTATTTAGAGCCTCACTTTTTTCTTTTAGGTTGTTGGCACTACCTGGCTTTAAAAACAGGGGGGGAGGGGTTCATCATAGTCACATCTCCCAGTGCAGGGTCTCAGCCAACCATTTGATGCAAATCAGGATGAAAATTGTATGGTTAAAGATGGCCAATGAACTGCCAGATTCACAAGGAATTAAGCCAGTTTCCTCCCAAAATGAATAAATTGCCCAATATTAGACATTTTAATAAGGATCCAAAGCTTATTGGTTTCAAATTGCTGTATTTCTGCCACGTCTGCCAAACCTTTTGTTCTACCTCTCTTCTCAAGTGTCTTCATTACTACTGGCCAGGTAATTTTTCTTTCAATCATTAGCTACTACTCTGCTTGGTATTTGGAAGGGTTGAATTTCATTCTTCATTGAATGATTTCAGACAAATTGGGACTATGATGTAATTCGGGGGAATATGTGACGACTCTTATCCTTTTATTTTGTAGGGTGATTTTTGGACAATTTTCAAACACATCCAAATATATGACCCCCTCTCACATTCTACACCTCACCTTGTCCTTAGTCTTTGTTTTTTGGCCATATTCTCATTGAAATAACTACCAGAAAAGACACAGTGGTAGCTGTTTTTGTTAAAAATTACAGCCTTCTTCAAGCCTTCTCTAATAATTTATAATCTGTTTGTTTGTTTGTTTGTTTACTTATTATATGTATGTTCTGATATGCAACTTTCTTTCCTTGCTCTATGTTTTCTTGAGAAGCTGTGGAAGGGGCTGCAGACCACATGATCCACTCTGAGATGAGCACAGAGCTTCTTTAGACTTTGGGATTGCTCAGATTGCAGACTTACAAACACTGTTTATTGTAAGAGAAATGTTCTGACCAGATGGCACAGAAACTATCTCAAGCATATCTGTAACTGACTGATAGGTTGTGTTCCTGTGTATGCTGAACACATGAAGGTCGTGAGTAAACCAAATATGTTATTTATTTATTTTTACCAAAGTCTGCTTTATTTTGTCTCTTGAGTGCATAATATAAAACAAGTTGTTTTATGGGAGAGTAGATGTATTTTGGGGCACTGAAAAACACTTCTGAAGAACAGCTATTTTTATGCACTGGCATATTCTCTGTTTCCTAACAGATCAGAGACAACAGGTCATTCAGTCTAACAACTAAAGTTAATTGCCTTGCATAATTACATTAGGTTGCATACCACTTGAGAAGATTCTACTGAAACGGGTTTTTGTCTCTTATTGAAAAGGTCGTGCTTTTCTAAACGGTTATGATCTCTAAAAGGTCATGCTTTTCTAAAAGTTTTGTCTGGTAAGCAAAGAAACATTTGAAAGGCCTGAAGGCAGAAACCCTATGTGATCCCATAGAGTTGGCAACGTTTGAGGTAAAGGATGTGATTATACCATAATGCCATATAGCCAAGAAGATACAAACTTTCAAAAAGTATTCAGACCTCAGATAAGGAGAAAAGTGCATTATTGCTCCTGTGCTGACATATTCTGGTATTCACACTTTATAAAGAGCTGCCTTCATGTGAGCAGCTCTATGTATGTAGCTCAATGGTTCCCAGCCTGTGGTCCGTGGACCACCAGTGGTCCGCAAGAACTAAAATATGGTCCTTGGCCTCACCGTTGCTACACCATTGCAATGAGAGTGACTAGTCTCACAAAACCCTCTTATACTGCCGAGACTTATTAAATATGTTTATTTATGGGCGAGCAGGTGGCGACTACTGGATGGCATATGTTCTGTATCAAAAACTAGAACTGATGTGATCTATCCAATGTAATTTTCTGAATCAGCACCCCAAATAACCAAACCAAATCTAAAGTTGACCAAAAACTGATTCATACCCCTTTTGGTACTAATGTTGGAACTTTGTAAAGATGGCATAACAAGGAGATTGGTCTATAGCTTTTTGGATCATTACGGTATTTGCCTGGTTTCAAGATGGCTATGACTTGCTTTCCTCCAGATTTTGGGGATCTGACAGAATGCAGTGCAGTTGTTAATCAGTTCCATCAGCCAGCACCTTGCTTTTGGACCAAAGTTCTTGATTTGTTCCATCCGTAGATCATCCAGGCCAGCTGCTTTGCCATTTTTACATTTATTGAGAGCCATGTCCAATTCATAGATGTAAAAGGTTCATGAAGGTTGTTGTTCTCATTATCTGGTTGTCTGACTATTGGTTTCTTTCCTACCTTAGTGGCAAGGTTGAATTTCCCATTCTTCAAGAGTTGGTGTGCTATCTGATCTGCCTTTATGTTGGCATGGGTATTAGTTTGTGAGGGGTCATTGTTCAACTGTCTTAGCAGCCTCCAAGCCTTCTGGCTGCGCCTGCCCATGTCAACCTCTGTGATCAGCTTTATCCACTGTTCTTTCTTGGCTTCAGACACAATTCTCTGCACTGCCTGAAGAGTTTGTTCAATAAATGGGTCTTCGTTGTGGAGCCTGTAATAGTTTTCCAGCAAGTCAGCTGTTTCAGGAGTAATGCCCTAAAGGTAGTTGGTTCTGCAGCCTCTCGGTATAGAGGCCCGTGAGCAGGTTTTCACTATTTCAGTAAAATGCTCGTATTCCTCAGGGATTGGCGCGACTGATATGATCATGTCATCTAACATGTCTGAGAATTTAGTCCAATCTGCCTTTCTGAAGTTGAATCTTCATTTAAATCAAACTTCCTGAGGCCTTATAGTTGAGAACAGTTGGCATACTATTGGTCAGTGATGTGTGTTTGGAATTGGTGGTCCCGCTGATTTAGTGCATTGCTGTACAATGCTGTTGCTCACAATAAGAGGTCTGGTGGGAGCTTACTATCATGAATGAGTGATAGTTTGTGCAGTTCAGACAAGGAGAAGACAGCCTCTCCAATTTTATCCTCTTGAGCATAACCCCATACATGGCTATGCTGTTAAAGTCATCAATTACTACCGCCCTTTGGTGCTTATCAAAATTCTTGGGGGAGGAGAAACAAAACTCTTCATTTGGGGGCTTGTACACAGAGGTGATTGTGATGTTATTAAGCTCTACTCTTATAACCTCTATATTGTTTTCTTCAGTGTTGTGGACACTGCTGATTGGAGGCCAGGTTTTACAAAGACAGCTCTTCCATACTGTGCATGTGGTCTTTCCGCTACTAAGATCATTCCTGGAACTTTTGGTCATTTCTGTTGTTCATCCCTGTGTGTTTCTTGGACACTCATCACATCACATTTCTTATCTTGGCACAGTTCATAGAGCAGTTGTTCTTTTGCAGCTGACATGCCTTCAGTGTTGATTGAAATTATTGCCATGGTTGGTCCTGAAAAGGTCAGTTGGTTGTTTGGCTTGCTTGTTTGCCTGCTGCAAGTCACTTCTGGTTGTTTCTGGAGTGAGAGAATTAGCCGTCTACGAAGATGTTGCCCAAGGGATGCCCGGATGTCTTGCAGTCCTGCGAGGAGGCTTCTCTCATGTCCCCCAAATACCACCCAAATACCTGGAAGTCAATCTGGACCATGCTCTGACCTACAAGAAGCACTGCCTGAATATCAAGCAAAAAGTGGGCACTAGAAACAATATGATACGAAAGCTGATTGGCACAGCCTGGGGATCACAACCAGACACAGTGAAGACATTTGCCTTGCGCTATGCTACTCTGCTGCTGACTATGCATGCCCAGTGTGGAACACATCTTACCACGTTAAAACAGTAGATGTGGCTCTTAATGAGACATGCCACATTATCATGGAGTGTCTGCGCCCTACACCATTGGAGAAATTACACTGTTTAGACGGTATTGCACCACCTGACATCCGCCGGGAAGTAGCAGCCAATAATGAAAGGACCAAGGCAGTGACATCTCCAGCCCACCCCCTGTTTGGGTATCAGCCAGCACATCAATGACTTAAATCAAGAAATAGTTTTCTAAGATCTACAGAGACACTCGCTGGAACACCTCAGCAAGCGAGAGTCCAAAAGTGGCAGGCTAAAACCCAGAACCTCAATCAATGGCTGATACCAAATGAGAGACTGGGCACACAGAAAACTGGGCAACTTGGAAGGCACTGAACAGACTGCGCTCTGTCACCACAAGATGCAGAGCCAACCTTAAGAAATGGGACTACAAAGTGGAATCCACAACATGCAAGTGTGGAGAAGAGCAAATTACAGACCACCTGCTACAATGCAACCTGAGCCCTGCTACATGCACAATGGAGGACCTTCTTATAGTAACACCAGAGGCACTCCAAGTGGCCAGATACTGGTCAAAGGACATTTAATCATCTACCAAGCTTGCAAACTTTGTGGTTTGTTTGTTTGTTTAAAAACGCAATACAACTGTTTGATTCTTTCTGACACGATAAATAAATAATATTGGAGAGTGGTCCCTGGTCATGAAGTACCTGGTCAAGTGGTCACTGTTCAAAAAAAGGTTGGGAACCACTGATGTAGCTGTTTCTGTAACTCTTGGTTACACATGAATTCCAAACCAATGGAGCACCTTCATGCACTCTCCTAGTCCTATGTAGACATTCAAGAGCAAATGTGCAGATGTGATGTGAGGAATGGGCTTACTATGGTGCTAAAGTGTCTGTTCTTGGCTATTGTGTACATTCTGGTGCATGAAAATGGCTTGTGCAGTATGCACTGATGTTACAAAAGACACTGAAGATTGGTAAATTAATAGTAACTATTTCTTATACTGGCCAGAGAACAGATCACAGTATGAGAGAAAAAATGCCAAGTGAAGGAACTCATGGCATGCTCGTAAGCATTTCCTCAAAATTAGTGCTCCCATTTTGCTTGGAAAAAAATAATTTGTGAAATCCTGCCTCCTAGAAATGAGGTGATTTCTTTCTCTTGATTACTGGTAAAATTAGTTCAAACAAAAAAAAAACCACAAGTCCAGATCCCTAATTTATGTTCATAATAGATTGGGAAAGAAATATGACTGTTCTCATCAGACACTACAGATCACAGTGTTTCGCAAAAATGACAGTGCATGAAGTTAGGGCTGACTTCTGCTATTTACACCCTGTTGCACAAGAAGGGTGAGTGTCGATGCTTCTTCTGCTACATTTGTCTTCTGTCTTGTATAGCCCCACATGAAAAGTCCCCAGGATTTTAGCTAGTATTTCAATTCGGCTATAAAAAGGAGGAAAGAAATGCATTACCGTACAGGCACTCAAGAGCTCCTCATTCATATATATTATGAATTTAAAGATGAACTTATGAAATTTAAACATCACATTATGCAAGTACATCTATTGAAAAGGCAGTTGCCAGCAGAATGTTTACACAGTTGTCTGGAAGTGCATTGTTTGCCCACCATCCAAGGATATTTTGCATTCTAGCCACGTAGCAGCAGGGAGAAAAATCTACACAAAATCACAGATGCACCAAATGTCCAAACTCAAAGCTTGCTTTTGGTAGCGGCTGCTGTTTGTTTTAAAAACAGTACTTGCAGGCTTCTAAATGAAGAGTTGTGGCAGGTTGGGAGGTGATAGTAACTGATCGAAAACAGGCAATCCGCACCTTAATAGTGTGCAAAAGGGTAAATGGATTGAAGAAGCAATCAGAAATAATGAGAAGAGGAAGGAGGGTGGTAAAACTAATGGGAATATGAGTTTTAAACATCAGTCTTGAAAGCAGCACTAAATTATGTGGATCTATCACCCCTCCCTTATCCATAAGACCAGGGGCACATAATTTCCTTACCTCATCCATTCTTACAATAACCATGTCTGGTAGGTTATTATTGCTGCTGCTATCATTTCCACAAGCAGAGGGGGGGAAATGAAAGCAATCTGTCCAAGTTCACTTGGGGAATTTCTAGCTAAGCCAAGAAATATCTTAAAGCTCTCAGATCCTGGATGAACTTTGCATCCAAGGCTGAAACTGCATGCCATGCAAGCAGGGCCGGTTGGAGGCTTCCTCCTCAATGGGGTGGTGAATTTGCTCTGGGTTATTTTCTGAACTTTCAAGGCAGTGTCGGGATGCTGAACCACTCTGGTGTATAGGGTTCAGCACCTTGAATGGAAGGTTCAAATGAAAATCCAGAGCAGATTTACTGCCCAATTCAAATGTAAGTCACCAGCTGCTATTGCATGAGAATTATAGCATTGTCACTGAAAATGGGACGCTTATATCAAATTTCTTAGCTTTGTTACAATTGTATCCTGGCTTTTCCCCCAGCAGAAATATTCAGTGTGGTGAACAAAAGAAATATAAAAATAGAAATGGGTCAAAGCAAGGTGATGGGAAACGTTTTCCTCCTTCTTCTATTGCAGACTTGATAGCTCCTGGTAAAGTCAAAAAATGCATTGGCTAGTTCACAGTAAGAACACCCAAGGAACAAATTGTGTTTAGGTGTTCGCTGGCTGTCACTGATGTTCTTCCCTAACCCTAAGTTATAATTTATAATTTTAACATGTTTTGAGCTTTTGATGTTTGTCATCAGTGATGACAAACATCAAAATATTGTTGAAGGCTTTCATGGCCGGAATCACTGGGTTGTTGTAGGGTTTTTTGGGCTATATGGCCATGTTCTAGAGGCATTCTCTCCTGACGTTTTGCCTGCATCTATGGCAAGCATCCTCAGAGGTAGTGAGGTCAGAGGTAGTGAGGTCCAACAGACCTCACTACCTCTGAGGATGCTTGCCATAGATGCAGGCAAAACGTCAGGAGAGAATGCCTCTACAACATGGCCATATAGCCCGAAAAAACCTACAACAACCCAAACATCAAAATGTGATCACGTCCCCTCATACGCTTTGCATAGAAGATGGCCTCTGACATCCAAACTTCTAATGCTCTTTTAAGTAATGCTTAGGGATATAATACATGCTGTAACAATTAACAACATATTTTTTAAAAAAATTCTACTAACATAAATTAATGTGTGACTTTTACCTAATGATTAACAGATCAAAGAGAGGCTATTTGAAACATTAACATTCTAAGATCTGGTTGCTCTGTCTTGAAAAGTTCTTCAACCAATGAGCCTGAACGGTGAGCCAAAGGGAACAGCTTATAACACCTGAGGCTAGATCTACACTGCCGTATTATCGAGTATCTGATTCCAGATGTGCTTTGAACTGGATTATAAATCTAAACTGCCATATAATCCAATTCAAATCAGATAACCCGGGATCAGATACTGGATTATATACAATCATAGAGTTGCGGGCCACCCAGTCCAACTACCTGCAAGAAGCAGGAAAATTGCATTCAAAGCACCCCTGACAGATGGCCATTCAGCCTCTGTTTAAAAGCCTCCAAATAAGGAGACTCCACCACACTCTGGGACAGAGAGTTCCACTGCTGAACAGCTTTAACAGTTAGGAAGTTCTTCTTAATGTTCAGGTGGAAATCTCCTTTCTCCTAGTCTGAAGCCTTTGTTCTGTATTCTAGTTTCCAGGGCAGCAGAAAGCGAGGCTGCTCCCTTCCTATGACTTCTCGCGTATTTATACATGGCTATCATATCTCCTCTCAGTCTTTTCTTCTGCAAGCTAAACATGCCCAGCTCTTTAAGATGCTCCTCGTGGGGCTTGTTCTCCAGACCCTTGATCATTTTAGTCGCCCTTCTCTGGACACATTCCAGCTTGTCAACATCTCCCTTAAATTGTGATTCCCAGAATTGGACACACTGTGATTCTAGCTGTGAATAGAGAGGTAGCATGACTTCCTTGGATATAGACACTGTACTCCTATCTATGCAGGGCTATATGTGGCAGTGTTGAAGGGACCTCAGAAGTGGTACTTAAGACATGGAATTATGGAATTATGCAATATTCAGTTAGGACCTCATCACACTTACCAAAACAAGTGTTCTAGGACACTTTGAGCCTTCTTCGGGAGTGGACCCAACTTGCTAGCGAAATGGCACTGTGGGGTGGGGAACGCAGGGACTCCCCCATATGATAAGGTAATCACAGTCCATCTCTCCCATTGGGTGAATGTGCCATTGCTAACATTGCTTCTTCATAGAAGTGCAGTTCTTCTTATTCAACAAGGAGAAAGATGCCTACATTTCCAGCTAATGGGAATTCACATTAGGATAGAATATGTTGCCTATCAGCATCATCAACCAGCCCAAGAGAGAAATAGGCAGGGTAGTTAAGACCAGGATGTATCCAGAATGAGCAAGCCAGCTCCCAAACAATGAGGACCTCAGAAGAAAAGAAACAACAGTGTGCTGCACATCAATCAGCCTTCCAGCCAGTTGGGGCCATTTTCATCTGCATCTACGAAGCTGCAGGCATTTTGAATCAAAAGCAAGAGCTTATGTATACATTTCTTTACCATGGAAGGTATTAAAATTTAAAATTATTTGGATAATTGTTATCCACACAAATATAAATATCCACCAGGAAGATCTCCCACTGAATGGACAATGGAATTTCACTCACTTTGACTCCATCTACACTGCCATATAATCCAGTTTCTGAATCCAGATTATCTTCTTGGAACTGGATTATATGGCCGTGTGGACTCATATAATTCAATTCAAAGAAGACAATCTGGCTTCAGAAACTGGATTATATGGCAGTGTAGATCCAGCCTCACTCATTCACACATACACACAAACACACACACACACACACTTTCTATTCTTAATGTTTATGTTAACCCTTTCCTGGATTACTGTTGTGTTGATTTCAAGTGTTATTACAGCAGCCATTTGTCTTTGCAGCAGAATGCACACTGCTCATCAGAAAGTTTGGGTTAATCACTTGATCAAATTTACCTGAACACCTCTGTTTTATATTTGATCTGTTGATTAGATTTATTTGTATATTAATAGTTCAAGTCAATGATAAATTAAGATTCAACCACACAACTAAAAGACATGAGTAAAAGCCAAGGTTGACTGTACACAGACATTTCATTCCACTTCCTGTTGAACAGATTTTGGGGAGAGGTGCTTGGGGGTGAAACAAGTATAGGGACAATTTCCCAGTTTAGGACAGGGAGGAGATTGTTTATTTAACATATTTTAGGCTCTGATAGCCAAAAGAAACCCACGTGGAGAGCATAGAAAGGGAAGAAATCAAGAACAGATAGAGGAAGATAATAGAACAGAAAAAAAGTGCTGTTACTGGTGGTGGAAAACTATTGGGTCTTAGTTTCCAACAAACAGCCCCACTTCAAATAGCTTGGCTATCCTTGCTGACAGGCCTTTGGGGCTGAACATGTTGCAGCTCAATGTCTAATGAATGTAATTCTAGCTCCTGTTCCACGTTATTGGATACATTCCATTTTGTTTAGCTTGAGGATATAGGCAGGATTCTGGGAATTGTGGGATTCCACACATAAGTAGACCTATGCCCTACCTGTTTTATAAAAGCAGTTAGAGGAGGCTGCTTTAATGCGGACAACTGGATGAATGCCTCTTTGCCGAAAGACAATTTTATCCTGCTGAAAAGAAGGTATTAATATGGTGAAGCTATTAATGAAAATAAGCTTCACTCAGATTCACTAGGGATGCTGAACAGTTTATGACGTTCCTGTTAGACAGGATTCTGAAATATGTGGTGGCCTCCCAGCTGCAAAAGTCCCTGGATGAAACTCTATGATACATTTAATTCTGACTTCTGGCCTGGCTATGGGATACAAACAGTGTTTGTTTCCTTCGTGGACAACCTACACCAGGAACTGGACCAAGAGAGTGTGTCCCTGTTGGTTCCATTAGGTCTTCAGTACCATCAAGCATGGCATGCCAAAGGGCTTTCTCTCAGGATTGGACTTGGGAGCTCTGTTCTATAGTGATCCCAGTCCTTCTTGACACTGGGGTATTCCTGTTCTACTCTCTGCTATTGGTCTGTGAAGTACCTCAATGCTTCATCTTGTCTCCATGTTGCTTAATATCCACAAGGAAATGCTGCAGGAGATTCTTCAGAGTTTGGGGATTCAATGATATCAGTATCTCTCATTTCCGTTTAATGTGAAGGAAACTGTCTAGGTGCTAAACCAATGTCTCTTATCAGTAATGAAGAGGATGGGGGCAAATGAACTAAAACTTAATTCAGTCAGGACAAAGGTGCTCCAGGGGCTCATTCACACGACAGATTTATAGTGCTGTTATTCCACTTTAACTGCCATGGTTCTACAGTGTGGAATCTTCAGAGTGATAGTTTATGCACGGACATTTAAAATTCCCATCCAGAGTACTATTGTACTTCACCAAACTACAAACTAAGATTCCATGGGAGGGAACTGTAGCAGTTAAAAGGTAATAATAGCACTATAATTGTGTAATGAGAATGTCAATAAGTGAAAAGGCAGACTGAGGAACAAAGTCTCAGATGGGTAGGCTTACATTCTTCATCAAACTCGAGTTCACAGTTTGGACATATTCCTGGACTCAGATTTCAACGTAGCTGCTCAGGATTGCTATGTTTGCAAAGTTAAAATGCATGTGCCAGCTGTGCCCATTCGTTGAGATGTCAGATGTGGCCACAGTAACATTTGCCTTGATTATATTCTGGTTGGATTATTGTAACACATACACACACACACACACACACACACTATGTGGGGTTGTTTTGAAAAGCTTGAATGGACTCAAAATCCTACAGCCAGGCTGCTGATTGAGACCAAATGTACAAGAAACTGTTTCACTATCAGTCCATTTCTCGGCACAATTCAAAGAGCTGTTTTTGATCTTTAAAGGCCTTGGATCCAGACTTTAGATAAAACTCATTCTGTCTATATATGGCTGATGTGTATCAAGATATTCAGAGTACACTTTCACTGAGTCCCTCCACCATCACAGGCCCAATTGTTGCAGGCATGAGAAAGAGCCTTCTTGATAGCTGCTCCCAGATTATGGAATTCTCTCTCATGGGAGGTTCAGTCCTTTTTTATTTGGAAAAGCCTTTGGTTTATAAACCAGGTGGTAGAAAAGGCTTTTAATGAGGCTGTGCTTTTGAATAATATTTTAAATAAGTCTATTTTTTTTCAAATTGGGGTTTCCTAAATTTTGTATAGATCACTTTTAATTAGATATAAGCTGCTTTAGGTCCTGTGCAAGGAGAAATGTATATGTTAAATAAACAAACTCAGTAACTAACTAGCTAATTAGCTGTTGGCTGTTGCTGTTTTGGAAAGAACTATTATTTTACTTAAGTCCAACCTTAATTGTACAAATGATGGAACAGTAGAGTTGAAATTTAATATTATAATAAAATTGTATAATAATAATAATAAATTAATAAATAAAACTTTATTTGTACCCCGCTACTATCTCCCCAAGGGACTCAGTGTGGCTTACATGAGGCCAAGCCCACAGCACATCAATAACAAAGGCAATAACAAATAATCAATACAAACAGTTAAAATAAAATAAAATAAATAAAACTCAAAAACAAAAAATACACAATAAGCAATAAACAATAACAATAATAACATATAGCATTTAAAAAATCTATGGCCGGGCCAAATGTAATAAATAAAATTTTAAATTTATAGCACAATAGCTATCCCTTTGCTTCCAACTAGATGTGGTATACAGTAGTTCTCACTAAGGTGGCAAACCTGTTTTTAGTCTCTATCACTTCAGACTCTTCTGCTTAACATGGACTATATCATGCTACTCCACATAGAAATATTCCCACAGTTCAGGAAACATAATGTCAGAAAGAAAATGTAATCCCAATGGTGCGTTCAACAATTTACTGGTTCCTCAGGGGGAAAAAACTTTGAACAGATTGGTGTATTTTTATTGATGTTGTGTGCATTTTACTTTAAACTATGTTTGTGTTATCACACAAAAAGTTTCTGTTTTCCCCTGACCTATTTCAACCTTTTAAGCAGCCTTTGACTGCCAAGTCTGGAAGAAAGGTGGAAGATACTGAATACTTAAACAGACAGACAAAAATGTCATCCAAAATGTATTCTTTCTTTCTTCTTCTCTTTCTTTCTTTCTTTTTGGTTGTTGAGAAAAGACATTTTAATGGAGGACTATTCATTCATAAGTGCTTCCAATGTCAATTCCGAAAGAAAGAAGTGAGCCTGGACTCCGGTTTTTACTATTTCAGTGAAAGCAAAGCCCAAGTTGCCAGCTGAACAGACCTAAGATGCCTGCATGGAATCCGGGAGGAACTTGCTCACCAAAATAGCTAACAGATTGTATGGTTTACATGTTGACATGTGGCACTGTATCCATCTGTGTTTCTTTTCCCCCAGGAGTCGCATAAGTAGCTGAGTCCAAAGGTGTGTAAGTGTCACAGTTTGGGATAAAATCCCGCCAGGCTGACTGCCTTTTGTTTCCCTGACCAACTGTTGGGGAAAACAATTTTGACTGCTAAAGAATTCCATTTCACTTTTTCTTTAAAAAAGCAGTTTATTAAGAGAGAAAGTGAGTGAGAGAGAGAAAGAGAGCCAACCAGTTGTACAGCTACTCATTTTTTTCTAACACAGAAGCCCATATTCAGTGCCAAATAAATAGAAAAACTGTATTCAACATGAATTATGCAGCACATAACTTTTTATGCAAATACAGTTATATTTCCCAAGCTGACACAATTGCTGTTTTTTTTATTATGAATCTATTCTTGATTTTAAAAAAAAACATTCAGTATTTCAAATTTATGGTAAATGGAAGAATGCTGGAAGGGGCAATGGAAAAGGTAAAGGAAGTGTAGTTATGCTTTTTTAATTTTAATTACTTTGACCAAAGGCCATGCCATTGAAGATTACAGTCTACCCTCAAAACACTAGAAACATTTGCAGATGCTGTTTTTATGAACACAAATAGCTCAACAGAAATTAAAGAATGTACTTGCTTTGAAAAAGACTACTGTGATTCTCTAGAGTGCAAACGTTATGTTAAAGAACTGGTTGTACTCAGAATTACAAATGCCCACAATGGGCGGTTCCAGACAGGACTTTAATGTGTGCCCAATTGGGTTTAAAAAAACCAATTGGGCCTGCATTATAGTCCACACACCCCAGAAAGCTCTTGCTTTTCAGGGAGGGGGTGTCCAGATGCCCTGCTGGACTTTCTGGCAAGGCACCCAGACACAAAAGAATGCCCCCCCCCCCCCATAAAAGCCTTAAAAAGATAAAATAACTTTCACTGCCAGCTATTTATTTATTTATTGTGTCAGAAGCAAATTCAGGGTACATTTATAATGTATTTAAAAACACAAACAAAGTTAAAAACTTGGCATTATACTAAATGTCCTTTGACCAAAAGCTGGCCACTTGAAGTGCTATAAGAAGGCCCTCCACATGCCTATAAGAAGGCATGTGGCAGGGCTCAGGTTGCATTGTAGTCAGTGGTCTGTGCTTTGCTCTTCTCCACACTCGTATGTCATGGACTCCACTTTATGACCCCATTCCTTAAGGTTGGCTCTTCATCTTGGGGTGCAGAGTGCAGTCTGTTTAAGTCACCCAGTCTTCTGTGTGCCCAGGAGGGAGTCTCATTCAGTATCAGACATGGCTTGAGGTTCCAGGTTTTAGCCTGCCACATTTAGACTCTTGCTTGCTGAGGTGGTCCTGCAAGTATCTCAGTCTTCTGTGTGCCCAGGGGAAAGTCTCTCATTTGATATCAGCTGTGGCTTGAGGTTCTTAAGATTAGCTCTGCATGTTGTAGTACCAGAGCGCAGTCTGTTCAGCACCTCCCAAGTTGCCCAGTCTTCTGTATCCCAGGGTGGGGCGAGGACTCTCATCCAGTATCAGCCAAGGATTGATGGTGCCAAGTGAGCAAAACACAAACTATGTGATCCAGCCATGGCAATCCAGCACAAAATGAAGGATGTTTTTAACATTTGAAATGCATGTGTTTAAGACCTCATTTTCCATTGCATACTGGATTAGATCATGATGACATTTACAAAATGAATGATAGGAAAGTGGTTAAAAAAAGGGTTAATGTACTAACCATTAATAATTAGTTAACCGTTAATGAACTACAAAATCAAATTCAATTGCATTTACTTAAGAGGATTAATTAGCTATTATCTGTATGTCAAACTGCCATTAAGATTTAAGTTAAATGCCTGAATACCAGAATTAATTTAAATTTAAATTAATTCCCTGCTTCCCAAAATTAAACCAAAAAGAGCACCATTCATGGTTTTACCCTCCTTTTCCTTTGCCTCTTTCTTTTCTCATCCATACTATCACAAATTACCTTGCTTTTTCCTTTCTCCCTCTCTTATAGCTCCATATGCCCACCTTTCATTTAGTTTACTGATTCACAGATGGATCTCAGCAAAAGTCCAAGGGTGAAGAGTTTCACCTTGAATTACTGATATTAATAA
This sequence comes from Anolis sagrei, assembly GCF_037176765.1. NCBI lineage: Eukaryota > Metazoa > Chordata > Lepidosauria > Squamata > Anolidae > Anolis > Anolis sagrei. The sequence continues at coordinate 140,694,602 of NC_090023.1, forward strand.
GAAATCTATGTGTAGAATGTGGAGGACCATCCAGATACAAAGGAATTCATCCCTTTCCAATATGCCTACTATTTCTTGGTTTGGTCTAAGTCAGTGGTTCACAACACTTTTTTAACCAGGGACCACTTGACTAGGGACCACTTTGATCACCCTCCAACATTAGTATAAAAAGGGGTACAAATCAGTTTTTGGTCAACTTTAGATTCAGTTATTTGGGGTGCTGATTCCGAAAATTGCATTGGATAGACCACATCAGCTCTAGTTTCTGATACAGAACATATGCCACCCAGTATTCGTCATCTGCTTGCCCACATAAAATCATATTTAATAATCTAGAGCTGATGTGGTCCATCCAGTGCAATTTTCTGAATCAGCATTCCCAAATAACCCCAGGAACAGGCCTAAAAGTGAAGACACCAAGGCTCTGCTCAGAGGGAGGGAGTAGGAGGGGAAGCAGCAGTTAGGAGGCTTGTTATTGTGGGTAGTCAGCCTCTCTCCTCTCAACATCTCCATTGCTTTGCCACTATAAGAGGGTTTTGCAAGATCTGTAGCTCTTGTTGCAACTGTATAGTAATGATGAGGCAGTGGACCATATTTTAGTTCTTGGGGACCACTGGTAGTCCACAGACCACAGGTTGGGAACTACTGATCTAAGTAAATAGTTTTTATCATGAACTTGGTCAGATCCTGTGACATGAACAGTGAAAATCTTCAACACTGGAGAAGTCTCAAAAAGCAAGATGAACAAAAGCAAAATGGGATAAAGCAAAAAAATTGAGGGAGGGGAGCAGGGGCTTAAAGAAAATTAGTTTTTGGCTGAAGAATCATTGGGTAAATGGCTCTTTAGCGCTGTCTGTCATTTAATTAATTAATCACACATTTCTAGGATCAAATTGATGGTGACATTCCAACTCAGGTCAATCATTTTAATTTTAAAAAATGAACTTTTAGTTAGAAAATTTCCAACCTAATTGATAACATCATTGATTTTTGCTAGTCAGTTTCTGTCTGTGCAAGAGACTTTTCAGACAGAAAAGTTTACAAATCAGAATCATTTATCAGAGGAGATATTTTCATCTATCAGAAAAGATATTGATCCACTTCTTCTATAAATGTAGCCATGGCTTTTACACCGCCTTTGGCTCTTACATTAATGACAAAATAAAATGAGGCAGGGAGGGGGAGGAGAGACCTTTTTGTGTAATGACATACTTTTGATTATACTTTGGGGACAGAAGGGTCTGAAGAAGCCCTGTAGAAATGTGACCCCCATTCATTTCTCTGTGTATGTTTATGCAGCTCCCTTTTTTTTCAGTGGTACTTTTACAGGAAGGTTTCTGTGAAATGTTCACTAAGATGCTTGTGGGAGGTGATGCTTTGCTACATCTTAAATTACCATTTTGCAGAATATTTAATTCAGCACATTTGGAAAGTACCACGTTGTGGGAAACAGGAGTTGCAAAAAGAGCCCATTTAAAGGAGCCAATAATAAAATCAGCTATGGGGGCAATAGTGACAACCAAGCATGGTTTCTTCTCTGTCCTATATAAGTCCGGCACAATGTAATGGAGGTGTGCACCATGACAATATCTAATGTCAGCACTTTGCATAAAGCTTCTGAAAAGAGGGTGGTTGTACTTCCAACATTTCAGAAACTTTGTAAAGCTTGTGATTAAAAGCACATTGTGCAGCAGCGTGAGGGCTTCTCTTGTGACTGTAGCCCTCATCCTATTTTTGGAACTCTACCTCACTATTTTCATAGCATACTCCCCAGCATTGCAAAGATTAAAGAGTGAGGCATATGGGTATAATTAGGAAAAAAAACAGATATTGTTAAGAAGAGGAACACATGATGTGGAAGAACTAATCAAGACCAGAATAGGACTTGAATGGTTAAGGTCTGCTATATAAAGGGTGCTGAGGACCAGAAGATGGAAGTCTGCAACATGCCAATAAATAGCATGTTGCAGACATGCAAGACTTAAACAAAGTTGCAATAGACCTGTACATTTTCTACGGCCTTACTAAGAGTCCTGTGTTTGCCTAGGGATTATCAGGTGCTGCCCCAGCAGTCAGTATGGCTGTCCAACACCACTAACCAGGTGTTTTTACCGGCTAGCCCCCTTATCTTTCACCAACAGCGAGCCAATTCTTTTAATTTAGTGGTCCATTTACAGCCTTGGGCTTCTCTTACAGAGTTTTGGGATGAGGCCCAGTCAATAAACTCTTTTCTTTTTTACCTATAGCTATATGGCAGCCATACCCTATGAGGAATGACTTATATAGCTGGGTATATTAAGACTGGAAAAGAGAAGGTTGAAAGGGGACATGGTAGCCATCATAAAATATTTGAAAGGATGTCATATTGAGGAGAGGGCAAGCTGGTTTTTGGCTGCTCTAGAGACTAAGGCATGGAGCAATGGATTCAAACTGCAGGAAAAGAGATTTCGCTTGAATATCCTGATAGTAAGAGCTGTTTGACAGTGAAATATGCCGCCTTTGGAGGTGGTGGAGTCTCCTTCTTTGGAGGTTTAAAACAAAGGCTGGATGGCCGTCTGTCGGGGATGCTTTGATTCTGTGTTCCTGCATGGCAGTGGGTTGGACTGGATGGCCCTTTTACTCTCCCACCTCTATGATTCTGTTTCTGTATCCTAACTGCCTGCATATCCATTGGTCTCAACAAGATTTTGTCATTTTGAAGGAGTTGAAACTTTGCCTGCAAAAGATCCTGGGTTCTTTTCATTGTGATGTGTATTGTGATATTGCCATCCTTCAGATTCCTACCTCCACCCCCACCCCCAACACACACACACACACCTCCTTTTCATCACAGGATGAGCTTGGTATGATGGTCATTTTGCATCATCTGGAGTCATATAAATGGGCAATGTTCTCTCAATTTTCAGAGAGTGCCAACTTGAAAGGTAAATAATAAAGAGTATTGACTGGCCTTTAGGTTCAATTTGACTAGCAACTCCTGAAGAAAACACACAGCATCTATGACATCTGTGCTTGCTCTTCAGTTGACTCTAATTACAAATTCCTAGAAGAAGGTTTGCAGTTCTCCTTCCCTACCACTCCTGGCCCTTAGAATGGTGAATCTGCAGCATGTCCTTGCCGCTTACCGTATTAGAGTCCATACAGAATAATTTGTGTGTGTGTCAGGAGCAACTTGAGAAACTGCAAGTCACTTCTGGTGTGAGAAAATTGGCCATCTGCGAGGATGTTGCCCAGGGGATGCCCTGATATTTTACCATCCTGTGGGAGGCTTCACTCATGTCCCTACATGAGAAACTGGAGCTGACAGATGGGAGCTCACTTCAGTCCCCGGATTCAAACTACTGACCTTTCGATCAGCAGTCCTACCAGCACATGAGTTTAACTCATTGCACCACTGGGGGCCCCTGCAGAATTACTACTACTAGCCCTTTTTGGCCTCATATTATCCAGCAAACTTTTGTAGTGGTACTTGTGGGGAATCCTTTTCCACCAAAGGCAGAACTGTACTTCCCAGATTATGTTGTTATGGTGTATGCTTAAGTCTAGCCCAAATAGCTGTGTTTCATCTAACCTCCCACATACGAAGCAAACTGGGCTAGTTAAAAACATATTATCATAAGTCAGAGACAGCAAGGATAACAACAGTCGCACAGATTGTTGAAAGAGTTGTGGTGAGATCATCTGATGACCATCCAAATTTGACCTCTCAGGGGGGCACCTCCACTGTACAATGAATGCAGTTTGATACCATTCTAACTGCAGTGGCTCAGTGTTATAGAATCATGGGAGTTGTTATTTTCATCTTCTCTGCCAAAGAGTACTGGTGCCTCACCAAATCACAACTCCCAGGATTTAATGTGGTATTGAACTGCATTCATTCCACAGTGCAAATGCACTCTCAGTCTCTCTCTTAATTCCCATTCTTTACAAACATTGACTTGCCTTGCTTTATTCCATTTGCCTTTCTGGTTAATCAAAGGACCCTTCCAGACAGGTCTCATATCCCAGGATATGATCCCAGGCTTTCTGCTTTAAACTGGATTATATGAATCTGCACTGCCAGATAATCTGGGACAAACAGAAAACCTGGGATCAGATCCTGGGCTATAGGGCCCTTAGTAATACTTTGTTCATTTGCCTTAATGTCTTCCCACCTCCACTCCTCAATTGTGCCTGGCTGTTGCTAAATGTCTGGTTTTCTTTTTTCATTGATTCATTTTTCAAAACCATCTGTGTGCCATTTTGGTTTGTCAACAAGCAAATTTATTTTCGCCACAATGAACATATCATTTATCATTACATTTTATATTTAATTCATATTGTGAAGCAAAACATTGATTTTTGATTGTTTTGCTGAGCAAGAAGTTTGCTAAATTTATTATTACACTTGATCATTAATTAACTTAATCAATGCTGAAGTTTCTGTTCCGTTAATAGAAATCTCCCTTCAATAAATCTTGACAGGAAAATCCTTTGATTGGGTTGTCCTAATATGGAATCATCTTAAAGGCACATAACAACAAATAACAAATAACAACAAAATAAAAAAAAAACATAATTGCCTTCAACTCCAGAATGACCTTGCAGTAACTCCCTCCAGTAGCACTCATTATCCAAAATCTTCAGAAAGCCAGAATATAGAAACCAGCATTCTATGATTAATAGTAATTCCACATACATAGTGACATTGTGATACTCATATACTGAAAAAGTAGTATACAAATAAATTTGATCCTTGCTTTTTCTTCTCCTCATGATATGTTGGTTTATTTGTGAACAAACATATATAGAAAACTATGCTGGTATAATAGGCTGGAAAATGAGGTCATGTCGAACAAGGTATCCATCATTGTACACATAAAGTCTCCGATCTATAGGACTATAGTCAAGACTCTGGATGGTTTCCAACATTTTATCAATAATGATGCTTACTCTCCCTTCTGTTCGAGTGTTTGTGTCATATGTGTAAAAGATCTCCTCTTTCCTAGTATTAACAATCCTCGTGGCATACAGCACCCCACAGACCATGAAGGCATTTGACACCGAAGGCCTATACTGTCTCGTTTCCCATGTATCAAGCACTTCAAGAGTTGTTTCATTAATTTTGCTGATCACAATATTCCCTGTGCTGGTTTCTGTTGAATAAATGACCCACAACCCATTCTCATCCACAGCAAAATCCATATCTTGCCAGGAAACACCAGCATATGAGAACCGGTTGTTAAAAGCAGCATTTGTGAGAGCTCTCCTCAGCACCAGGGTGTTTGTGTTTACATCTAGCTTACCCATATCTCTAGAATTGTATACATTAAAATACATGAAATTGTTGTAAACAACAGCACCACTGCCATCACCAAACTGATATCTGTTTTCCTTTGAATATTTGAAAAGCAACAAATCATCGTAGGACTCATGAAGCCTGTAGTATTCTATGTATCTTGCACTTGTCAGTGGAGCAATCCAGTAGAGTTCCTTTCCGGGAGCAAGAGGAGAGGAATACCTTCCCCAGCCGCCTTGTTTGAAGCCAAATCCTCTCCAGTTCAACTGAACCATGTAGGGCTGGCTGATGTTCACAATTCCGCCATGGCTGCAGGTTCCTTTAACCAAAAGAAAAGTGCATTAAATATTTGGGAAAGGTATTCCAAAAGTATAAACTTCCAGGCAGAGAAGGTTCTCAAACCTCTAAATCTCAAATGCTCACCACCCACCAAACTTTTACATCTTAAGCTTAAGCAGTGGTGCAATGGGTTAAACCATTGAACTGTTGAATCTGCTGACCCAAAGATTGGCAGTTTGAAGCCATGGGCCGGGGTTAGCTCCTGCAGTCAGCCCTAGCTCCTGCCAACCTAGCAGTTTGAAAACATGCAAATGTGGGAACATCATTAGGTACCGCTTCAGCAGGAAGATAATAAAGGTGCCCATGTAGCATGCCGGCAATACAACCAGGAGGTGTCAACAGACAACATGCAAATGTGACTAGATGAATAGGTACCCCTTCAGGTTCCTCGGTTGGTAAATGGAACAAGAGCACCTCCCCATGGTCAGAGTTAAGCACCTCCTCCAGAAAGCTGGAAATGAAAGGGGAAGCTTTTACCTTTGTTCTGTGTATTTCTATGTCATTGTTATTCCACTGTATGAAAGGCATTGAATGTTTGCCAATCTGTGGATGTTATAATCCACTCTGAGTCCTCTCAGGCAGATGGAGTGGAATATAAAATCTTATTATTATCATCATCATCATCATCATCATCATCATCATCTACTCAACACACACACACTTGTCTCTTCCAACTCTTCGCAAATTCTCACCTTCCTTAATACTTTGTTTAGACCAGGTATCTGGCCAATGAATCAGTCTAGATAAAAGCTACTGCAAAATGGGGTTCATTTTCACAAATTAAATGCAACATTCTAAGCAAAATGGAGTAGACTGTCTTCCCCGGAAAAGAAAACTGTATTTTAGAGTCTGTACTACTTCTTGTTCCCTTTGTACTGTCCAAGAGATGGGCCAATAAAGGGGAAATATGGCTGTTGTCTAATGACCCTTGCTGTAACTTCTTCACCATGAGAATTGTATTTTATATACAGCATTTTTTATTCTGCTCTTCCACCAAAGATGTTCCCAGAGCTGATTACACAGAATCAATAAAAACAAGCAAGCTTTGCCCACAATACAGTACAAAAGGAAACAGATATAAGAAGCAGGGGAGGAGAGAGTAAGTGGCCTTTCAGCATGGCTCCCCACCTCATGCCTCTCTCATGGCAGCCGTCTTCTAACATGGCCACTGGCAGTACGTAGCTTTTGTAACATACCAAACAAGTGTTTTTGTTTTGCAAAAAAAACAAGGTTTTAAACATTTATTTATTATGAGGATTTATACATTGCTTTTCTGTCAAATATTTGTATGTGTATGGCTGGATCTATACTGATGCATAATGCAATTTTACAATGCAGATTAACTGCATTGAACTGGATTATGTCAGTCTGCACTGTGCAAAATGCATTCTAAAATTGCATTATATGGCACTGTAGATGGGGCCTACGACTTCTTCTAAGTCAGAGTACTGAACATACTCACTTCTTGGTTAGCAACCAAGTCCTTTTTACATAAGGTTTTTTTTTTTTTTAGTGAAATTGAGGTGGGTTAGCATTGGCAAGCAAAGGAGCTTTATTCACATGACACCGCTCCTATCGTATGTTCCCCCCAATACCATCCCAGGGGTTTTTGTCATCAAATATAATTTCTCCACCTTTCTACACACTCTCCAACTTCCCAAATTTGGCTGGAAAAGTTCCAATTCATCTTTTACCATCCCACTTTCAAAATGCCCCGGTTTCTTCCACTTTCCCCATTTGTACCTAAATTTCAGCGAACTGAGTTCAAAATGCAAAAGTAGCTTGCATTCAGTTCAGCAGGAGAGAAAAAAGAGTACGCTCCATAAATGCAAAATGCTCCAGTCTCTCCTAGGCTGTCCTTTCTTCCTCATTAATAACGTTTGCCATTTGGACCATTGCTTTGATGTCACCTGGCAAAACATGTCCTGTCCTGTGTGTGCAGGCATGTAGCCGGGGGGGGGGGGGGGCCTTGAGGGGCTTCAGCCCCCCCCCCCCCCCGAAATTCTCATGATGGTTCGCGAAAAGGCCTTACTGGTGCATTATTTAAACTGTTATGTTTATTCATATCATGATCTGATCACCATACTCAATATATCCCATATGCATGGGGGTATTGGGGTAATGATACAAAAGGTTTGCTAGGGTAGAACCTCTTTCACTCAGACTCAGCCCCCCCCCAAACAAACTCAGCCCCCCCCCCCCCTTGAATTGAAATCCTGGCTACGTGTCTGTGTGTGTGGGTTCTGCAATCAGTCAATCAATAAATAAATATACTCAGACCTCATATTCTTTGAGGTTGCCTGCCTTAGATGTGGGCAAAACATCAGAAGAGAATACTTCTGGAACATGGTCATACAACCCAGAAAACTCACAGCAACTCTATATATATATATATATATATATATATATATATATCCCCCCCACAGTGTGTGTGTGTGTGTGTGTGTGTGCGTATATTTCCTGTTGTTTGACATCCATGCATTCCTCTCCTGAGCTGTGGCCATCAGTCCCTTTGGAAAAACATATCTCTCAGCTGCACAAGCATGGCCAGAAGGTTTAATTTGCAGGTTAAATTATTTAATGCCATGGGTATCTAGACAGGAGCCTGAGCTGAACTTTCATTCAGCTGTCCAGCCAAGGAGGGCAAAAGTAAGCAGTCAGACCAGATGGCTGAAATGATGCCAGGTACAATACTGCTACATTCCTCCATCTTAAAATGCCAATCAGGAGGTGAAGTTCCCAAGCAGACGTTCCCCTGGCACTAGAGAAACATGTGCGGCTTTGATGTGTGTATCAAAAGGACAGGTGCATTATTGGCATCTTATTATTTCAGCAAAGGTCATAAATAAAACTGTCAGGTTTTCCCTTGGAGGATTTTAAGTCTGACATTCTACCACAATTAGGTAACAGATTTTACAGCGATCAGAATCAACAGTTGAGAAAAACAGAAATGAAATGGATCTGTACACTCAATTGCTTTCGTTGTACACAAATGAACAGCTCACTGCAGCTGTCTAGCCAGCCTGGATTGGTCCCTGTTGTTAGGTACGATAGCCAGGAGGTAAAATACCAAAAGAGTTGTCATGGGAAAGTTATCAGTAAATTGCAGTATTAGCTTCAGGGCTTTCTTCATTTCCAGTATGGGTCAGGTCACTTTACTTCGTATTTGTTAACAGATATCTGTCTTGTCTTATTCATAGCAAATGCAATTGCAGAAATATTTATGACAGATCCTGGCATCCAGAACAAAATGTGTGAGGTATAATCTGGACCAGCCTCTCCCAAACAACTATGCAGGAAAGCTAGGAATAATTTTCAGTGTTCAGGGAACCCCTGCTTAAAAAAATATCATGTCTACAGCTCAACTGTTGATTGCAGACAATCGCTCACAGAACCCCTGGCGATGTTTTGTAGAATTCTAGGGTACATCTATATATAGAATGAAATGTAATTTGACACCTTTTTAATTGCCATGACTCAATGATATGGAATCATGGAAATTGCCTCACCAAACTACAATTCCCATGATTCCATAGCACTGAGTGATGGTACTTAAAGGGGCGTCAGGCGGCATTAATTCTGCAATGTAGATGCACCCCTAGGGTTCAGATACTCTGTTCTAGACCATGAGTAGGCAACCATCCAGAACTTGGACCCACTTTGCCTCTCTTGAGGAATCTGAAGGGACTAATCCTCGTACTGACACTGTGTGGTGACAATTTCTCCTTATCTAGCCAGTCTGAGTCCCTCTAAGGAGGTAGAGAAGATTGGGATACAAAAGTGTTAAATAAATAAAGTTTTAAATAAATAAATAAATATTATTTTCAGCACTGCCTGGGGCATTTTAGCATACTCTCAATATTTCGCTGGAACCCTTATGACCAAACAATGTTAAAGCGCAGTCAATATGGCCAATGCTATTAATGAGGAAAATCAGACAGCATAGGAAAGGTTACAACAGTTTGGTTTTGCCTGAGTCCACTGAGAATGGCAAACTTTTGTCCTTCCTCTCCTATTCCAAACTAGTTAAAGGATTGCACACTACTTTAAAACTTTGAGCTTAGTTTGAAGATAAAAGGAAAAATGCAGAACAGGATGGTCAATTTTCAAGCAACTGAAAAAGATTACCAAGGATTGATCAGGGCTGACCCTATCAAATTGGGATTGATGAAAAAAATATTTATTTATTTATCTATTTATATAGTTACTGTATTTATACCCCGCCCTTCTCACCCCAAAAGGGACTGAGCGTGGTTTATAGTAGACAACAATTTGATGCCGCACAAACATAGATAGAATAAAATAAAATAAGCATATACATTAAAAACCAAAATCTCAACATTAAAACTGATTATTAAAACCACACAATCCAAATCATAGTCCAAAGCCATTCCAGTCATAATTGCACTATTGTGTATTCTTATTGCACTAAGAAATTACTGCCCAAAAGCCTAATCCTACAGCCATGTTTTTAATTTCTTTCTGAAGGTCAGGAGGTAGGGAGCTGATCTAATTTTCCTGGGGGGGGGAGTTCCACAGCCAAGGGGCCACCACTGAGAAGGCCCTGTCTCTCATTCCCACCCGCAAAGGAGGTGGGACCAAGAGCACAGCCTCCCCAGAAGATCTTAACTCCGAGGTGGTTCATAGGGGGAGATACATTCTGACAGGTCAGCTGGGTCAGAACCGTTTAGGGGTTTATAGGCTAAATCCAGCATTTTGAATTGTGCTCAGAAGCAGAATGACAGCCAGCAGAGCTGACACAACAGGGGGGTTGTATGCTCCCTGTATACCACTCCCGTGAGGAATCTGGCTGCCACCCGTTGGACCACTTGAAGCTTCCAAATAGCCTTCAAAGACAACCCTCCTCATGGAGCACGTTGCAGTAATCTATTTGGGATGTAACAAGAGTGTGGATCACTGTGGCTAAGTCTGGTTTCTCAAGCTAGGGGCACAACTGGTGCACAAAATGTGGCTTAGGCTCAATCGGTGCTCTATTTTCAACAGGAAATTACCTAGAATTTATTTTCCAGGTCACTGTAATGGCCTGGGGAAAATGTGGCATTGTTCCATGTGGCCCCATATAGGGGGAAATTGGGGGCATTTTAAGGGCTACATGTCCTCATCCTGAGCTAGGTTTAAGATACTAAAGTATGGTAGACGCAGTTTGAAGCCCAATCCCTACTTGTTGCATTCTGAATCTCAAACTCCACATTTAATACCTTGCTTGCAGCAATGGCTCTGCTTTTTCTTTGACTAATTAGAGGCATGGGAGGTATTTTAAAAAGATCACAGAATTAATACATGCAGGGAGGCAGCCTCAAGCCAAATCAATTCCCTCTGTCCTCAGGAGGTTTTTCATGTAAGGCAACAGTCAGAAAGAAGATTCTCCCTCCATCTCTGCCTGAAGTGGTACAACCCATTCTCTAACACCTCATTCAATTGCACTTCCAGCCCACCGTTTGCAGGCATTTGTTCTGGGGAAAGAAAATTAGTGTGAAACACTTCCATTACCCTTCCAAAACAGGGCTATTTTTAACACAACTTTATCAAACTCCTCACAGACTATTCTGCATGATTAATGGGTTGCATTTAAAAGTGAGTCACAACTTCTGGAGACCTGATTTACAGTTGCTTAAGGTGGAATGACAAGTTGTGCTCAAGATGGGATTCCAGCTAGCTCCATTGTATGTCATATTCTAACCCAGGGAACATAAAGAATACATGTCATTTTTTGCCTGCTCAAAAAGAAAGGGTAAGTTGACTTAACAGGATGTTACTTCAAAAATGGTCAATTGCTGCAAAACGTCTCACATCTTGGCAACGTCTTGTAAAAGTTTGTTTTCAAATGTTTGTGAACAAAGGAAAATGTCATAAAATGTATGGAATCCTCAAATCATGTACAAGATCTCTCAAAGTATGCAAAAAGGTTCCTCTACCACATAAATGTGAGAATGAAGTTGGTAGCATAAGCATTTGTAGATAAAGGGTGTGCCTACAGTATAGAATTACTGCAGTTTGATCATTGCCATGGCTCCATGCTATGGTATCATGTGAGTTGTAGTTCTATAAGATTTTTAGCAGTTTCTGCTAAAGAGTGCTGGTCCTTCACCAAACTACAGATCCAAAAATTCCATAGCATGGAGCCATGGTGATTAAAGTGGTCCCAAACTGCACTAATTCTGTGGTGTATATTCACCATTCTGCTAACTTAGATTGAGTAAATACATTACGCTATGGAAGCCTATGCTACTAACGTTGTTCTTTTGCTATTTAAGGTGCTGCAAGAACACTTTGCTACTATAAACAGTTAGTGATATACATCAAGGATGGGAAATGCAGAATTTAGCAACATCGTGCTACAAGAAATGATCTTATAGTTCATAGGTGAGAGAAAAATTTGCAAGGGGATGACAACTTTCAGCTTCCACTATCATGTTGCACATTATGGATTGCATTAAACATAAAGGCTTGCTCTACTAAAGACTTTTGTAAATGGGAAAAGAGATGAATTTTCACACTTTACCCCTGCTTCCTACAATCACCCAAGCCACACCCCACTTTGTCCAAAGCAGTTCCCAAAGTGCCTAGAACAGATTTGAAATTGGCAGGAAATGGTATACCTAGGACTGGATCCCAGGACTAAAGTCCTCCACTCTCCTAGTCCCCTGGGTCTTCTCAAACTATCATCAGAGAGCAGCAGAATATAGATTGAATATACTTATCCTGACAATCCAAAATTTTCCAAAAATCAAAACATTTTGTTGCCACCCATATCTGCCTTTGAGATACGGGATCTACACATCCATTTTTTTTCTCAAGGAGCTGTTCATCCATCATTCACCTGTCAAATTCAGAAATTTGACAGGTGAAAGGAAAGGGAGGGAGCAGATATCAGGAGACTGAAAATTCCGAAAGCTTCGAGCCGTTACAGACTCGGGGAATGTTGCAAAGTTCCAGGTGCCTGACTAAGCAATGTCCTGCTCATGTCCCATTTCAAGGGCACCTGACCCGCCATTAACTGGACAAAAGGAAAGCATGACATGGATTGGCCAGGTAGGCAGATGTGTAGCTAGCCCCTTCTAACAGCAAAGATCCTTTTAATGAGGGTTTTTTAATACCTGTCCAGCCTACACCTCTTTTCTATCCCATATCTAAGGACCTCATCAGACAGAGTGGAGGGAGAAGGGAATGGGGAAAGTGGAGAGGACCATCTTAACCCGTTCCTTCAAGTCTTTCCCCATCTTCAGGGATGGCCAGCCATCCCACATGCTTACCACACCTTCTCCCCACTTGACCCCATCTTTCTCTATCAGGAGTTGATTGATATCTGACTCCTGATAGAGGTCTTTGAGCTCAATTTCCATGTACTTGGGAAACAGAGCACCACAGCATCCCACCAGCAATCCCCTTAAATCGTCTGATCGCCTCTGAGGGACTCCAGTGGGGCTCCGTTTCCAAGAGCATGGAAACAGAGCCTGAATAATTAGCATTGGGAGAGTAGTAAAGGAGACATGAAAAAACAAAGACCCTTGGTGTCAGGTTGCAGCAGCATATCTGCAGTAAGCAGTGCAACAAACAAAGCATGAGATGGGAAAGCACAAAATTCAATTCTATCTTCCCATAGCCATGTGTGCCTGACTACAACAGGCAAGGTGAATAGCAGCTGCTTCCAGAATCCCTTACAAAGCATGCATGAACAGCAAAACAGAGGGGAGGGGAGGCCAGATAAACCTGCATCAATAGCTCCAACTGTATTTCCTCCATTGAGAAGTGTTATTATTGATGCAACTTTTAATTGAGATTTTAATAATTGAGGTTTTAATTGTTTAGTTTTAAATGTAATGGTTTATTTGATAGTTGTATATATAGCATCGAATTGTTGCCTGTTGTAAGGATGCCTTGAATCCCCTCCAGGGTGAGAAAGGTGGGATATAAATATGGTAAATGAATGAATGAATAAATAAACAAACAAACATGGCCCACATTCTTTCCTGGTATGCTTTGTTCTCTGTATTTTTATCATCCTTATTGTCCTTTTTCTATATCTTACAGAGGGTTATCTGTTGTCCAGAACTGAACACTTTGCTCCAGATTTGGCCTGAATATAGTAAGACTATTACTTTGAATTGTTTGACTATTAATTTGAACTGGAAACTTTCCAACTTGCTGCGCACATTGTGAATCACTATATAATCAGAATTATCTCAGCCCTTGGCATATATATACTTTTGTACTTAGAGTTTTATATATACCACGATCAGTACAATAAAAAGAAAACCAACACTGATTGTAATGGTTTTATGAGCCAGGTTTACTGCTAAATGCCTTGCAGCTCCCCAGCTCTCTCAATCAATGGGAGCTCTTTATAGACGAGAGATGTAAGGTAATGTTGCCATTGTAATTTATAGTTCATCCTTAACTGTCAACACATTGATGGAATTAGTACACTCAAATCAGTAATGTTATCTTCAAATTAAATGCTTATTAATGGCTTGCATAAATCTTCAATATTTTGTTTTTTAAAAACAAAACTATACCAAATTGTGAAGGTATTAAAGTGTCACACAGATTTAGCTAGAAATAATTCTTCATGTCATTAGACCAAGTACAGATGAGCTCTGAGGTTTAATAATTCATGCGTTGTTTCATAAATAAAAAAAATGTGTATTCCTGCCAAGAGGGGTTTTATTGTACAAAAGAAATAAGAAAAAAGTTCTTTTTCTTAAAGAGTTCAGTCTCCCGAACACTTGTTTGTCTTTTATTTATGAAATAATGCATGAATTATTCAAGTTAGAAGTGGGTTTGGCTTAATAACATAAAAAATGGCTTCAGGTTCAATATTCCATATAGGCTTTTCTCTTTAAAAAATCAAATCCTTATGAATATATTTTAAAACCAAATAACAGTACAATACTCAGGGAGGGTTATCTGTATCTGGTACAAATTCTGAAGGCTGCATTTCTGTTAAGACTCTTTAATGCAAATATGCTGGCTACCCCAGGATGGGGTGAAGGGGAGTGAAAGAAAACAAAGCATCATCTGATTCTGTAAATATTGGAAGGCATATGAAATAACTGTGCATCAATTATTGAGACTGTACCTTCTTTCTTCTGGTTAAGCCTCTGTTTATTGTATCCATGGCAGATATCTTACTTGGTTCAAAGTTCATTATGAAATACACAGATCCTCAATACAGATATATAAGGAATGTCCCATACGCAATGGGAATTAGAAGACTGCTTGGAGGTAAAGGTAAAGGTAAAAGTTTCCCCTTGACATTAAGTCTAGTCATATCCAACTTGGACCGGGGGGTGCTCATCTCCATTTCTAAGCTGACAGCCAGCATTGTCCAGAGACACCTCCAAAGTCATGTGGCCAGCATGATAGCATGGAGCACAGTTACCTTCCCGCAGAAGTGGTACCTATTGATCTATTCACATTTGCATGTTTTCAAACTGCTAGGTTGGCAGAAGCTGGAGATAACAATGGGAGCTCACCCCATCCATGGATTTGAACTGCCGATCTTCGAATCAGCAAATTCTGCGGCTTAACCTGCTGCGCCACCATGGCATGGAGACAGCTAGTTAAAATAAATAGTGACTAATAAACAAGTCCCTGTTGCAATAACTAAGGAATAAATAAATTACAATATGATTGTCACATAATAAGAGGAAACTCAACGTCTTTTGCAAATTTCCATTATGTTTATTTATACGTGATTGTGGCCTCAGACCTTAGGTGTGTTTTGCACCATAGGCCATGTAGTTTATTTTTCACACCGTTTAAAGTTATAAAAAAATACCTATTTCAGTTACTCAAAAATGCAAGAAAGTTATAGTTGTTTTTGCTAAAAAAAAAATTGAATTATACCTATTACTATCCAGATTTCACCCTGTAAATGTAAATGACTGCCTTTAAAAAATAACTTTCCGAGCACTTGTTTCTATACTACGCAAAGCCAACATAGTCCCCCAAATATGCTGAAGAATGTTCTCCTTTCCTTGTCTATAACTCAAAGGGAACCACGACATATCACACTTTCCCAAGTATTCAAGTAATTGGGGAAATGTCAGCATGGCTGTTACATTTTTCAGAGATGATTAAAAATACACATTTTACTCAGTCACATACCAGGTAAGTCTATACAGTAATGATGACGATCTTTATTCATACCCTGCCCTTTCCCCAAAACTAGGACTCAAATTGGCTTTCAAATATCATTACATATGGTATATTCAAGCCATAAAACAACAAAATCCCCCTAAATCACCTTGTAAATAGTATTATCCCCTGCTCCAACATGGCCATTTCCAACTATTTTTCTGTAGTTGGATGAGCTTCAAGGATGTCATCCGTAGAGACATCAAAAGGACACCCAAAAGTGTCTGCAAATGCTTATTGCAGAACATCCAGCTAGGTATCTTCCTACTCATTTCCCTGATCCCTGCTCCACGCAGGCATCAAAATTTACAGGGGGCCAAGGATTGTGCTACTTGTAAGGTGAGTTTTTGGATGGTAACATCTGAAGACACAGCTACGGAGGCATTGTTATATGACAGACATGTAGCCCTCAATGTATGATTTTGACCATACTTAATTTACCACATACACTGAAAATAATAAGAGAGCAGCTAAAATTAAATTTCAAATAATACTATGCCTTTTCAAGGCCCGTAAAATCTGTCTGAATTAAATCTGGGAGGAGACCAAGGAGGGAGCTATTCCAGCCCTGTTAGGGCCCATCCAGACAGCCCCTTTAACGTGGGATTTCCAGCAATTAAAAGGGGGCTGTCCAGATGACATCCCTGAGAAACACGAATTAATTAGCCACAAACCAAGAAAACCCTGGTTTGTGGTGAATTAATTTGTTAGTGGGTTTATTCTGTGCCTTCTTCGAAGGCGTGGGATAAACCCACCACTTCTGCTATCCTGGACTGCTCCCTCAAAAGTTCTGGCCTTTTGAGATGACACTCCAGACAGGAGTCCCATGGTTTTCCGGGATAAATTAGCTCTCCCCCCTCCCCTTTTCTCCTGGCACAGCATTTCTACACACCAGGAGAACTCCCGCACAATGCAAATGGAGACCAGGGACTTCTTTTATTTTTTAAAGGGCTTTTGGGGGCTTTTGGGGAGGGGTTTAGAGTGTCCAGGAGAACATCTGGACACCCACCCCAGAAAGCACGCACTTTATGGGGTTCATGTTGATGGGGACCCGGGAATATTCGCGTTTTTAAAACACGAATGTTTCCGGAATAAAGGGCTGTCTGGAAGTGCCCTCAGAGGGCCCTTCCACACAGCCATATAACCCAGAATATCAAGGCAGAATATCCCACAATATCTGCTTTGAATTGGGTTATCTGAGTCCATACTGCCATATAACCCTGTTCAAAGCAGATAATGTGGGATCTTATACAGCTTTGTGGAAGGGGCCAGAGAGGGAGTTTAAGAGCCATGGAACAGCCACCAAGAAGACCTTGTCTCCTGTCTACACCAAGCATCAGTGACATGATAGACAATAAAGGTATGCCCAAAATGTCTAAAATCCACTTAAGTAGACAGTGTGGGAACATCATTATTGTCCAACAATGTCCATTTGAGAATCCTTTCACCTTGCAAATATCTTTCTTTCTCAGATGATAAACAGATATTATCTATGAGTAATCAGAACAAGAGAGTTCAGACCTCTGAACACACCTCTGAGGATGCCTGCCATAAATTTGGGCGAAACATCAGGAGAGAATTGCTACTGGAACATGGCCATACAGCCCAAAAAACCCACAGCAACCCGGTAATGAAAATGGTTTGAAGATATCTACTTTAAAAAATAAATCTCAAAATGCATCTAAATCTGAGTATAAATCACTTTCCCTCACGCAGTATGGAAAGTGTGAGAACCCACACATAAGAGGCTGCTGGTGACGTGTTCATTGGATCAACCTGTTCTGTCACATTTCTCTCCCTCCCAACACACAAACACAAGTGTGCAAAGATCTTTTGGCAGAAAGATTGCTTTCAATGGGGGAGAATCTCCATGCAGTCTGCAACTCTGCACCACCATCCCACCATCTTCATCTACAAGGCAGAAACTATTATTCCAGTATAGATGTGGCATAGTTCCTGAAGCACACTGCCTGAACATGCGCAACTCATGAATAAGAATTAATGCAATAGGAATAGGATCTCCTCTTTGCTATAATCAGAAATCATCTCCACAATGTTCCCTTTTATCAAGAAGATAACACCAATAGTCTGTTTGTGGCATTACTATCATATTTATACCCTTGTGGTGCAATGGATTAAACCCTTGTGCCAGCAGGACTGAAGACCGACAGGTCAGAGGTTTGAATTAGAGAGAGTGTGGATGAGCTCCCTCTGCCAGCTCCAGCACTTTCCTCACTAGCCTCTTTCCCTTTCAAAATCACTCTACCTCAGTGAATTGTGGTTTGTAGTGATATTTAGATGGACATGAATAATAAAAATGCATCCGGTGGTGCAGTGGGTTAAACTGTGCCACCGGCAGGACTGAAGACTGACAAGTCGGAGGTCCAAATCCGAGGAAAGCGCGGACGAGCTCTCTCTGTCAGCTCCAGCTCCCCATGCGGGGACATGAGGAAAGCCTCCCACAAGGACGGTAAAACATCAAAATTTTCGGGCCTCCCTGGACAACGTCCTTGCAGACAGCCAATTCTCTCACACCAGAAGCAACTTGCAGTTTCTCAAGCTGCTCCTGACATGGAAAAAATTCCCACCATATTTATACTATATTTCCAGTAGTATTCCATGGAGATATACAGGTCAGATTCATACTTAGCATTGTTATAAAGTGAATTAATTGTGCAGAGAAGGCAAATGATTATTAGACGCAAGGGAAGATGCATGAAACCAGTGAAAATATCAACAATTTGCCAAAATATTCTAACAGAAAATGAGACTACATTTCAGTATCTGCCAAATGTTTTTTTCTATCTCCGAATGAGCTCTTAGCTAGAAATGTGTAGGCAAAATGGAGGGCATATTTTGCTTTAACATTCTGCTGCAAAGTAGGCTAATCCATTCTATTGAGCACAGCCACAAGAGAAGCTTTACAAGAGTGCATCTCATGAGGTGACTTTCGAAAGCTCTGCCGTAGCCGTTAACTTTATATATTCTCATTAGATTCATAAATGGAGACAGCTCTGGGATTTCCTAGGCGCTCTTCACGCCCACCACAAAATATCCAGGAAAGAAAGAGGGGGGGAAAAGAAAAGCACTGGAAACAGGACAAAAATATTCCCAGTTTAATACAAACATTATAAATATAATATGAACCCCAAGCAAATGGAAGCCAAATGGGCTGGCAGCAATACAGGTGCATCGAAGGCTGCTGGGAGAATGCACTTAACTATCTCCGCACCTGCTTTAATGGGCATAATGGGGAGCAGTACACTTTCCAAAGTAAGCCCCTTAGGAATTGAGGCACAAGACCTCCCCTTATCTTCCTGCATTTCCATGGAAAAGAAATAATAATTCAGTAGTGATTTCCCAAAGAGATTTTCAATAATAAAAGAATCAAATATGCTATTATTATTTTATGTAGGCATCATGTTGCAACACTACAATGGCTGCTTTGTGCATTGCATATTGTTTGAATTACTTCCTATCTAGCTCCAGAGTTGTGCAGGGGGGTGCTGCAAAACACTGGCAGCAAGTGGAAAGATGGTTCACATGAGCACCTCCTCGTGTTGAAATTATACAGAAAGAGACCAAATTATATTGAAGACAAGCTCCAACATTATAATCTATGAAGCAGGAGATGGTCAAACTGTGGGCTTCTGAGCTGCAACTCCTATAATCCACCACCTTTAAGATTACACTGGGCTTGTGCTAATGAGAACGCAGCCCAAATCTATCTGAAATGTCAAAGTTGCCAAAATCTGTTATGGTTGAAATGCTCTACACATTCAAATGCGTAGGCAACTACTCTTACTGTACACAGGTTGAGTTCATCCACATGAGGAGGGAATCTGATCCCATGCATCTCTTTTCATCTATGTTAGCACACATTAATAACTAATCCCATGCCATTCAAACACATAAGGACTGAGGAAGTATTTACAATAGAGGCAGGAGATTCCATAAAGGAGGGAAAAAAACCTAACCTTGCCACAAAAAATTAGCAGGTAGTTAGAATAACCTCTCCAATTTGTTTGCTGCAAGGTAATATCTTCTGTCGATTCCATCAAATGTCAGAAAGCATCTGAGCTATATAACTAGTTGCTGGGGCAATTCTTGACATTAGGGCTATGTTGGAGTCGTGATGGCAGTTCACCCTTGTGCTGGCTGAACCGCTGACCTGAAAGTCGACAGTTCAGATCTGTGAGACGGGGTGAGCTCCTGTCTGTCAGCTCCAGCTTCCCATGTGAGAGAAGCCTCCCACAGGATGGTAAAATATCCAGGCTTTTCCTGGGCAAAGCCCTTGTAGACAGCCAATTCTCTCACACCAGAAGTGACTTGCAGTTTCTCAAGTTATTGTCAAAGGATTTCAAGGGCGGAATCACTGGGTTGTAGGTTTTTCGAGCTGTATGGCCATGTTCTGGAAGCATTCTCTTCTGACATTTCACCTGCATCTATGGCAAGCATTCTCAGAGGTTGTGAGGTCCTCACAACCTCTGCCATAGATGCAGGCAAAACGTCAGGAGAGAATACTTCTAGAACATGGCCATACAGCCCGAAAAACCTACAACAACCCAGTTTCCCAAGTTGTTTCTGACACGAAAAAGGAGCTAAGTTGGAAGAGATGTTATTTTTTTGTAAAAGCAACTCATTCTGCTACTCATTGCTATGCCCTCTAAAAAGAAACTCAGCCCCATTAAGACTGTACATTTTTTCTTGTGCCAATGTTTCTTCCTCCCAAAGGAACACATTAGATGTAACACCGCTATCTGTAATGCATTACTGTCAGATTCCGGTTGAGGACCAAGTGGGAAGAACCCTGGGTGCCGGGTGGAGGACTTATCTTTTCCAACCAAACTGGGTAGGGAGGGGAAACCATGCTATTTCAAAACCTCTCAGTACATAGATTATTACTTCAAATGTCTGGTAAAGGAATCCTTGCAGCCTGTTGGATGAAGATGAAGCGGGAGAAAGGATTTTAAGAAGAAGAAGAAGAAGTAGGGAGAGACAAAGACACAAAAAGACATGGCAGAAAGAGACAGCGGGAAGAAGGTTTGCCTTTTTGTTCATTGTGCTCTGGCCCTTTTGCTGCCAAAAGCAAAAAGATTCCTCACTCCAGTGGAACTGGGTTTCCTGCTTCCCTTGTAAAGAAAGTAATACTCTTTTTATATCTCACAGATTTCGTCATCTGCATTGTTTGTTTTGTTCTCGCATGCAAGAACAAAAATATTCAAAACCTCCCCCCCCCCCCCCACTGTGCATGATAATAGGAGTTTTTATATTTTTGATCATTTTTCACATTTGGGTAGGGGTTTGGAGGGCTACATAGACACAAAAACATTGATGAAAACAACTGTTACACAAGGAAATGTTTTCTTTCCAAAATGTGGGGCTTTTATCCATATTAATGTTTTTACAAAATAGTCCCAGAAATAAAACAACAATAACCCTTGCAGTACAGACGTTGATATTTTCCCCATGGTAGGTTGAAGCACCCATTCTGATCAAGGCTGAGAACCTTTCCTAGGATTCTGTGTATATGTACAAGGGTTGCAAGATCTTCCTGTTTTCAAACTGACTTTCTATTACAGCCAAATGAGATGTAAATGCTAATAGTAAGGCAGCTGTTAATGCTTTTTTTCCATTAGTGGCAACCTTGGCACTATCACACTTCAGCAAAGGAGTAGTAGTGGGATGTTCTTCCCATTCTCTCATAGCTGTTTTTCTGTTCAATATCTTATCCCTTCATATGCATTTTCTTTTTCAGATTCTTTTCTTGTCAGGAGAGACTTGAGAAACTACAAATAGCTTCTACCATGAGAGAACTGACCGTCTGCAAGGACATTGCCCAGGGGAAACCCGGATGTTTTGATGCTTTACCATCCTCGTGAGAGGCTTCTCTCATGTCCAAGCATGGAGAGCTGGAGCTGAGAGAAGGAGCTCATCCATGCTCTCACTGGATTTGAACCTCCGACCTGTCGGTCTCCAGTCCTGCCAGCACAAGGGTTTAACCCACTGCACCATCAGATGCATTTTTATTATTTGTGTCCATCTAAATATCACTACAAACCACAATTAACTGAGTTAGAGTGATTTTGGAAGGGAAAGAAGCTAGTGAGGCGCTCCACATATCTCCACTGATGGGTGTAGTATAAATGAGATGACCTAGCCAGCCTTGTGTGTGTGTGTGTCAGGAGCGACTTGAGAAACTGCAAGTCACTTCTGGTGTGAGAGAACTGGCCGTCTGCAAGGACGTTGCCCAGGGGATGCCTGGATGATTTTATGTTTTTATCATCCTTGTGGGAGGCTTCTCTCATATCCCCACATGAGGAGCTGGAGCTGATAGAAGGAGCTCATCCGCCTCTCCCCAGATTCAGACCTGCAACCTGTCGGTCTTCAGTCCTGCCAGCACAGCGGTTTAACCCACTGCGCCACCGGGGGCTCCACCTAGCCGGCCTAAATTTTAATCTGAATTGTTAAATGAGCTACTCCAGTGTGATGAACTTGTTTAAGGACAGGGTTTAGGACCCTGGATTGCTCTTTAACAGTTCAGAAGCCTAAAGTAGATTCACTGACCCACAGAAATGGAAAGCAATAGCTGTGCCTGCAGGTCTCTTCCATCCAAAATTGAAGCCTTCTAAAGTGGGTTTCATGAACCTACCTGGGCCACCTCACACACATTTGCCTTTAACATAGTTCATGAAAGAGACCTGACATATTATCTTCCTGTTCCTCATCTTGTCCCCTCCCCACTTCATTCCTGATACTAATACTAAAGTTGAAGTACTTTCAAAAACTGAAGGAGATACTTCAGACAGAATTGAAGGTCTCCTTTGGCACACTGTCACCCACAATAAATCAAAAGGTGGCTTTCAAGCATGTTTTCAAACTCCTTAAGTATTCTAGAAAGAGTTCAATGCCCTTTAAACCCTTTAAAGGTTTAGAGGTGTTGTTTCTGGTCTTGTGGATTTTAAATGCTTTTTTTTTCTTCCCCACCTGACCTGACAGACAAAAGGTTTCTCATCTTCCAGACAGAAAATATAGCAGCTGCTGCCAAGACAAGAAAGTTCAAAAAGGTATTAGGGGAAAAAAGGAAACTTCATCTTCTGCCGCTATTTACCTAGACTCTCAAAAGGCTTTTGACAATCAGCCCTTACAAACTGCACAATTATAGTACTACAACTCGACTTTTAACTACAATACCTGCATCTTATGTAATCCTGGGATTTGTAGTTTAGTGAGGCACTAGAGAAGCTCTCTGATCATTCTAAATATCCTTCTGTGAATTGCAAACCTCAAGACCCTATATAATGATGCCATGACAGCTGAAGTGAAATCATAGTGATACAACAGTGTAGTGTGAAAGGGCCTTTCTTTAAAAGCCTTTTGCACACAAACAGTACTAAATGGCTCTGTGATAATTTAACCATCATGGATAAAGAGGTGAGATTCCATCATGGATTAGTAACAGGTTAAATAACAGAAAACAGAAAGTTATGACCTCATCAGATGGGCTGATTTGCCTGTTGTACGCTGCTTTCACCACGGAGTCCATTACACACACACCAACTTCCGGTCAGGCTCTGTGGTGAAAGGGGCAAGAAAGTGGCACATGCCACTACTGCAGCAACACAAGAGGCTTCCTGCGTTGTCTTTGGAGCAATGGAGGGAAGCTGGGCAATGGATGCTTCCCCCTGTGAGATGGGGTCAGCAGTTAGTTGGGCGATACAGGGTTTAGGGTTACGTGCTCTCCATACCCCTCGCTGCAACCCCACAGATTCGCTATGATGCATGGCAAATCCAATAAATTTCTCTAGGATCTTTCTGAACTGGGGAGATGGGCATAAGAATAGTAAGCATTGCTTAATATAAACAAATATCGAGTGATGCACCACAGCCATTCCTTACACACACACAGTAAGAGGGTCTGAGTTTGTGTGACTGACCAGAAAATGGTTCTAGAGATCTGAGTGAAAGCACTGGTCACGACACAGGGTCCCTATTGTAGGTACTTAAACCATGAAGAGCTCTGCCTTTTCTAATTATTGTTAACCATTCCAATCAGGCTTGTAGTCTTCCTATATCCCGATCCATTATTTTCTCCCACCATGTGTTTTGCAGGTCTATCCCTAGTGTATCCACACTAAACAATTACATCAGTTCCACTCCAGTTTAACTTTCACAGTCCCATCCTATAGGGTCCTGGTATTTGTAGTTTAGTAAGGGCGCAGCTGGTTAAACCACTGAGCTGCTGAACTTGCTGACTGAAAGGTTGACTATTTGAATCTGGGGAGCGGGGTGAGTTCCTGCTGTTAGGCCCAACTTCTGCCAAGCTAGCCATTCGAAAACATGCAAATGTGTATAGATCAATAGGTACCGCTTCTATAGGAAGGTTATTTTATTTATTTTATTTATCGTGTCATCAGCAACCATACCATTGTATTTCAATTCTAACAGAGCAAAACAAATGCACAGATTAAAAAGAAAAAAAAAGAAAAAGAAAAAAAAACCACACAGATGCTCCATACAGTCATGCTGGCCACATGACCTTGGAGGCATCTACAAACAATGCCAACTCTTTGGCTTAGAAATGGAGATGAGCACCACCCTCCAAACTCTGACACAACTAGACCATGTCAGGGAAAACCTTTACCTTTAAGGGCCCTTCCACACCGCCATATAACCCTGAATATCAAGGCAGAAAATCTCACAATATCTGCTTTGAACTGGGTTATCTGAACTTGGGTTCCAGTTCAAAACAGATAATGTGGGATTTTATT
Organism: Anolis sagrei; assembly: GCF_037176765.1. Classification (NCBI taxonomy): domain Eukaryota; kingdom Metazoa; phylum Chordata; class Lepidosauria; order Squamata; family Anolidae; genus Anolis; species Anolis sagrei. The sequence goes on from NC_090023.1 coordinate 140,719,151, forward strand.
CAGCTGTGTGGAAGGAGCTTGAGTTGCTGTTTTTAACATTGCAGAGATTTTGAATTTCTCAAAGTTCAAAAAGGACTTCAGAATAACGATTCTGTGAAAAAAATAGAATGATAGTCGGTCTATCTTTTGTCCTTCCCCACAAAAATCCTTTATGTCTTTTTTCCAAAATATAACTGAGGAAAAACTCAGCCGGCTTTGAGATCATTGAACAGGCTGAGAAATGTTCCTTGTCAATTCCGCGCAGCCCTGGCACAGACTGAAGTCGCTTTTGTTTACTCAGCCTTTAGATGACATTTATATGTGATGATTTTTCTATATAACATGTGTAGCTGTTTTCTTCTGTTTGTTATACTATTTGAAAGGTTTGGGGGTGAATGTTTCTCTTTATAATATTGATGCTTTCCATCGTATAGCGAGATGCCTTGGAACACACTGCTGGGATGAAATGTGTGAATTAAATCTTTCAAAATAAAAATAATCAATTAAAGTCTCCTCGATAGCATCCTCCTCTTTTATATGCTCATTATTTCATTCAGTTTGATGAAGTGTGGAAAAGGCACGGAGTGCTATACTGGGAGCAGGAAAAATTAATAATGCTGGTCATCACTTGAGGATGAGTATAAATACATATTTAAAAAGCAAAGCAGTTATGAGGAAGAATTATCAGAACGAATGATAAACTATGTAGACCAAGAAAGAAAAACAGGAAAATGGCTCTCTGCTATACAAGCATTTCCATTTAAAAATAAGTGCTTACCAGGTGGAAAGTAATGGTTAGTGCTCTGGTTTCTGCTTGCTTCACAGTCCTGCAATTTCCTTTGTAGAGATGCAATTTCTCTGCGGACTGCAAGGATGTTATGTTTGTCGAGTGATTCCAGTTCATTCACCATAAGACTCAAATTCTTAATCTAGGCAAATAAAATGGCACAAATGACTTTAGCTTCCACTCGTGTTCATTTAGAAAACTCGTGCTTTCCGTGTTTCTTTTCCCTTTATTAATGGCAAATACATCAAGAGGAAAGGTGGAGTTTCTAGGAATACATTTTCCTCCACCACCAATTATGGGACAGATGTCAGGCAGATGCTACACTTCACAGGAAAACATTTGGTTTTACAAGTGGTTGTCTTTGTTCCTAGTATGGTGCTGTTTTTTTTTTAATTCCCTGGGTTTTTTAATTGTGTGATTGCATTGCTTTCCTTGCTATAGTCAGATTGTGAGATGACTTAGAATCATAGAATCATGGAGTTGGAAGGGACCTTGTGGGCCATCCAGTCCAACCCCCTGCCAAGAAGCAGGAGAATCATATTCAAAGCTCCCCCAGAAGATGGCCATCCAGCCTCAGCTTAAAAGCCTCCAAAAAAGAGCCTCCACCACACTCTGGGGCAGAGAGTTCCACTGCTGAACAGCTCTCACAGTCAGGAAGTTCTTCCTAATGTTCAGGTGGAATCTCCTTTAAAAGGGTTGGGTGGACCACTCTCTTTCTGGTCTTTTTCTGTTTCTTTCTGGTCATTTATAATCTGTGGGCTAATCTCATTTCTGTATCAATCTACTAATTTAAAAATGCACAAAATTGCAATTTGGAGTGTGGCTTTTAATTTAAAACATGCCCGTGTCCATCTTCTTACTTTTCCATAGTTTCACTATCATGGGCCATTTGTTTTTGAGTCCTTCAGAGTTGGTTAGTATCAGGGTTTGCCCTTCTATGTGGTGTGGCCCTCAGGTACCAGTGCAAAGGGGGAGCAAACACACCACTTCTCATTGTCACTGCTTTTGTTGATACCTGTCCAAGACAACACTTTCTGCTTTGGAGAATGGCTACCATGGGCAGCTCTCCCTAACTATTTATTGCAGTGGTTCTCAACCTGTGAGTCTCCAGATGTTTTGGCCTTCAAGTCCCAGAAATCCTAACAGCTTGTAAACCAACTGGGATTTCTGAGAGTTGTAGGCCAAAACACCTGGGGACCCACAGTTGAGAACCACTGATCTATTTTTTTTAATGTCTGGCTCCAAAGCCCTATGATAGGACTGAGATGAAAAATCACCAATGCCATGTGCACCAGAAATGTGCATGGAATGGAGGGTTCACTTTCACACAGTGTATCCCAACAGTGACCTCCACTCAAGGTACAAGCAGTTCCAGTTTCTTCCTACCTCAAGCAGTTGGGGCTACTCTAATAGAAAGGACAAGATGGAAAGTTTAGGTTCTGTCCTGAACATTTTCAGGAAGATCACATTAAAGCTACAGGATAGTTTGAAATAGAAAGATTTTACCATACCTCTACATATAACTGTTCAACAATCACGTTGTTCCCGGTTAGAGATACTTTCAATTGAGTCACCAGTTTCTCCATTTCTTTGATTTCCAGTCTGATTAACTGGAAGTCCAGTTCAGTGTAAGAAACGCTGGTCTTCTCCAAATACTCGATCTTTTTCGTTAAGTTCAGAATCCTTTGTTCATACAATTCAATGTCTTTGGTGTACTGGCTAACCTATAAATATACAAAGGGATGCATTCCATTTGAGCAAATGTATTTAAGGTACCTTTTTCAAAGATAAGTTTTGCCTCATTGCACCTCTGCAATCTTGCTGAGATCAAAATATGATTACATGGGTATAACTGAAGCACAGAGGCTTATCTAACATTGTCTTTATTTTTAGACCAGAATACATAGCGAAGTTTACAGATAAATGACATAGATAAAGTAAAATGTCTGCAGGATAGGAAAAATGTAATCACTGATCAGTTACATTCTTCTCAGTGATTTTTTATTGAGTTCAACAGAAAACTGCATCAGAGTACAGCAGAATGACATAAAAAAATCCTTCTCCAGACCCTACAAAAATGCTCTGATGAAATCATTCCAGAATTACTTCCAAGAGCAAAAATTACCTGAAGTTTTAAACTCAATAATCTCACTAGTACTGTTGTTTCACACCAGTTTAACTGTCATCACCAACTAGGTGATGCAGTGAAGAAGGTCAATATTGATCCAGGAAGCATCCCTGTTGGCATTTTTAGAAGGCAAGTTGGCCTTAACTAGAAGCACCTCGGAAAACTGAAGTTGGAAAAAGAATTGAAATTTCCATCAGATTTGGTTTGAAGCCCTTTGCTATGATTGAAAGGATGTTTGGGGTGGGTTGCACAATAGGGGAAAATGAGATTATTATTTTTACAATTTTCAATGGTTTATCAAATAAAATACATATCTTAACCATAACTGAGTAAAATGAAATTAACTACATCCACTTGCCTCATGGTTCCTTGTAATTTCGCAATTTCCTAAATGCAAATGTGTGCAACCAACCAAAAAAATACTGCATCCCTTCAAGGGCTACTCAAAGAATTTGCAACCATACACGTTCTTCCCCTCCTGGTTTTCAGCTCAGTTTAACCACCAATTAGCCTGTCATGTTGCAAAAGCAAACCACAGAAACTGATGTGTCTTAATGGACTGTTGTGTCAAGGCAACAATTTGCGTAAACCAAACCCTCAGAAGAGTGACCCCAAAAAGAAATTCCAAAAGAAAGAGTTTGTATATATTGCGCAAGAACGTATATGGCAGACGCTCAGAAGTACAGTCTCAATTGTCGGGTATTGGAGTACCTATCTTTCCTTTGTCTCCGAGTCATTTTCAAGAACAGTAATGCATTTACAAGCACCATCAATCATTTGACAGTGGGAAATAACAAGAGTGATGTTTATATGGAACAATTACATATGGAGCTGCATTTGTTTTACTTTTCTACCAAATGACCTCAGTGTTGAAGACTAAAGGACATTCCTGACAAAGCTCTTTATTCCCTCCCCCACTCTCTCTCTTTATATATATATAAAACTGTCATAAGTAAGCTAGTATCTTTAACACCCCTGTAGTGAAGCTCTGTTTTCATGTCTGACCTGATGTGTTATCTGCCAAGCTCATGTCGGAGGATATGTCACTCTGTATCTAGCTTGATGGTTGCCACCCTGCTAGGCTGAGCTGCCCAGACATACTGCAGTGCAACAGAGGTTGGGGTTAGGGTTGGGGAGGAATTGATTTCCCAGGATTCATTACTTTAATCAGACACTGGTTCAAAGGAGAACAACACTCGTAATTCAAAGTCAAACTACCAACTGAGAGGATTACTCTTTCTGTATTCACTTCTTAGCTATTAACTCAAAATGTCCACTTAATAGGCACAAAAGAATAGGAAATGCTTTAGAAAATTGACCAATGGTAAATTGGAGGCAAGTATTTTTTCCCTCTGTACAAACGGGAGCTCAAAAGGAAGAAACTGGAAAAAAAGAGTTCATGTATTCCCTAGATGGACACTCTTCCAAACACCTGGAAGAGTGGGAATGGTTGGCTGAACTTCTAAAAGCCCTTATTGCAGCTCAGTTCCTTCTAAGCATTGGATCATGGGGAGCAGATTAGGCAGAAAGAAAGCTTCCTTTTGAATTGAGTGGGACACCTATGGCACCATGAATACTGGTGGACTGCAATTCCCATCATCACGCATCCCTGACTTAAAATGCTGAGGGCAATGAGTTTCCCGACATTGCATTAGGTTCAGCCAGTCCTTTCAATAGCTTCTTCAGAGATTAATGGAAAAGCTTGGTTTCTGTTTGCCACTAAAATAACTAGTAGGAAAAGGATGGCACCTGGAGGCATAATACCAAAGGGAAGCACTTTCTGAACCTAGATCCTCCAATAATAATAATAACAATAACATTATTATTTATTTCTATACTGCTCTCCTTCCCCGAGGGGACTCTGGGCGGTTTACACATAAGAAGGCAGACATTCAGTGCCTAAGTAAGTACAAAATATATCAAAAACATATCAAAATACATGATAGAGCACAATCATAACAGTGAGCTTACCATGAAATATTGAAGCATTGAGATAAAATATACAGAGTAGTCAGTAAGACATATCTTAATTAACTAAAACATAAATAAATATTACAACAAATACCCTCAAAACACTTTAAAATACAGTTACATTAAAAATGGCTGGCACTGGTGTTCCTTTAAGATGTATCATGTCAGCCATATAGTGCAAGTGGAGTTGGCCAGCATTCCAATTGGGTAATGTGTTTTAGTCCTCCTCCCCTCCATACGCTAAAGTGCATAAATGCATTTTTAGAAGTGTCTTAAATTAGAGGAGGGTAGTGGCCATTTTTACTTCTTTAGGAGACAGGGAGCAATCACGGAGAAGGCCCCCTCTCTCGTTCCCACCAACCAAGCTTGTGATGGGGGTGAGACTGAGAGGAGGACCTCCTTCATTGACTGCAGTGCCTGAGATGGTCTGTATGGAAAAATGTGATTAGACAAAGAGCCTGGACCCGAACCATTTAGGGCTTTATAGGTAACAACCAGCACTAGTTGTTTTGAAGGCTTCAGAACCAACAATGTTCTACATAAATAATTTCCATTAACAGTTCCTTTCAGTGTTGGTGAATAAAGATACAAGGAAATTTCAACAATATGAGAGATGAATACAGAGATAGCTCACAACATGAATAGCTTGAGACATTTGTGGGCAAATGCAGAAATGCTCTCCCTATCCCCCGCTACTTTGTTTTCCTGCAAGATTAAGAGATCTGTGTATCGTACTCCAATGAGTTCAAAGAAAATTGAACAAAAACAAGTGTTTCCAGTGGACTGCCTCAGTCTCCTCTACCACCTCCCTGTTGTTGTGAGATTTTTTTAATGCATAAACTTCTTATCTCTTTCTGATTATACTGTGAGAAAGTTTATGAATATTTATGGCTAGAATTTATAATTTAGTGCTCTGTCTTTCCTCCTGATTAATTCAAGGACACTTCATTTGTTACGACGTCTGGTTCCTGAAGCAGTCAAACCATTTCTCCTGGACACCTAATTGAAACCCTGCATATTTTTCATCAAGCAACCAATGTCAAATGCTGGATCTTGGCTGTGTAGTAGGTTTTTTTTTCCGGCTTCCTGGAGATTACAGAAGTTGAGGCATATTTATGGGTGTTTTCTCTCTCTAGAATTTTGCAAGGGAAATGGGATCTGAATTCCTGCAGCAAACAACCCAAACAGCACAGGGAGCTTTGCTTTAATTAGGATCGATCCCCAACATTGTGAAAATATTTGATTGTCACTCATTTTGATATATTATGGAGAACTCTTGATCCCCTCCCATCCCTTCTGACAATATTTTTAGGCAAAAGGGGGCACGTCGGGCTATTATTGTGCCTGTTTATAGTGTAAGATGATCAACAAGCCACTTTTCATTTGATTTTGTCATACGCTGCTTGCTCCCCTTTCTAACAGGAGTTTCCCCTGAGGTTACAGCAGAAGCAAGACTAATAAGGCAATTTTATATCCACAGACTCTAAAAAATTCTCTGTTTATTTTCCACATAGGTGTTTTCACATATGCACCAAAAGGAGGAGTGACATTTAACTACTTCATTTACCGACTATTTCACAAAAATATAATAAATCATGGGGAAATGACTTACAAATAACTAGTTACTTGTAATTAGTTCTTTTCCAGCAGTACATATATGACTGTAATACAAAAAGGTCACAGATCTGTTGCGAAGTCCCAATTAAAGTAAAGCCATTGAATAAACTCCTGAATGGTGAGTAAATCTATAGGTAAATCTAATTGATTTAATGGAGCTGTCCTAGTCAGGACTGGCAGTGGCATTTAGGTCTCGGTTTTTAATTCAGCAATAGATATCATTCTTCCATTCGCAGTGCAAATAGCTTTTGGACACTTTGATAATTACAAGGTTTAAGAATGAAGCTTCATGGTTCTAGTCCTATTGTCGTAACATGTGCCTTCAGGCTTCTTCACTTATAACAGAACCATGAATTTCATTGAGTTTCTTTAGGCAAAGAACACTCAAAGGTGTTGTTGTTAGTTCCTTCTCCTGAAATACAAACCTACAACACCTGGTATTTGTTGGCAGAATCCCATTCAAGTACAAATCAGAGCTGACCCTTCTGAGCTTCCAAGAGCAAATTAAATTTGGCACCTTTAGGGCAGTGGTTCCCAACCTTTGGTCCACCAGCTCTTTTGGACTTCAACTCCCAGAAATTCCAGCCAGCTTACCAGCTATTAGGAATTATGGGAGCTGAAGTCCGAAACACCTGGAGGACCAAAGGTTGGGAACCACTGCTTTAGGGTGTATATTACTGGGTTGTTTTGGAAAGTAATTTGATCCTATCTAACTGTCTTAACACGATAATAACAAAACAGTTTTCACAGTCAGTTCTTGTGGGTTTTTTCGGGCTATATGGCCATGTTCTAGAGGCATTTCTCCTGACATTTTGCCTGCATCTATGGCAAGCATCCTCAGAGGTGAGGTCAGACCTCACCTCTGAGGATGCTTGCCATAGATGCAGGCGAAACGTCAGGAGAAATGCCTCTAGAACATGGCCATATAGCCTGAAAAAACCCACAAGAACTGAGTGATTCCGGCCATGAAAGCCTTCGACAATACAGTTTTCACAGTGATCCAAGAAAACTTTAGTTTGTTGCCCTACTCTTTGAGACTAACCCTCACAAATGTAAACAACCAATTGAAAAATTCTAGAGCCTCGGAGTGAGACATCCCTCTTAAAAGCCCTAAAAAATGAGGAGGGGTAAAACAATGGCTTGACTTCACTCTCATCTTTCCCCATAGTTAAAGTGAGGCAGGAATGAAACCAACCTGCCACATGGAGAAAGGGTACAGAAATGGTGGAATCTACCTGTCCTACTCATCCCCTATCCCCGCACTACCCTCCCGCCCTCCCTTCCCTCTTTTCTCCTCCCTCTCCTTTTCCCCCTGTTCCCCTCTTCACCTACCCCTCTTACCCCCCCCCCCACACGCACAATATCCTATTGTACCTACCTTGTGTTTTTATTATAAATTTGTAAAATAAAAACTAATAAAAATAATTTTTAAAAAAAGAAATGGTGGAATCTAGCCCTGAACCTTTCAAATCTTAGATCAGGGCTGCACACTGACCCCCAGTAGACCTCAGAAGACCATATCTCCTGCCCCATCACACACCATATTTAAATGTGGGAGGGGTTGCCCTCGAATGCTCTCTGGAGGCCATAAATGTAATCTCGCCATGTTATGTAAATTCCCCGGCTATGTTAGGTCTCTGGTAGGTCCATATAGTGTCTTTTCTTGCAATAGAAAATTACCCAGAAATCCATCTCCATTTACTTCCTATTAGAAATGGTGTGCCCATGGTCCCCATGGGAGCAAAATTTGGAAAGGAGTCCTGAAAGGCACAATTCCTCATCCACTCTTAGCTGCTTAAATCAAAATGATTTGATTGAAAATTATACTCATGCTAGTTGCTAGTAAGTGTCCCCACCCACCCGCCACCCAAGGACAGCTGATGGCATTAGGAATTTGGAAGAACCAATTTCTCCTTTACATATCCTTCTGGCAGGCATATATTAGTAGTACACACTGAGTATCCCTTATCCAAAAGGGTTGGAACCAGAAGTGTGCCATATTTAAGATTTCTGAAAATGAAGTGCAGGTGTCCATTTATAACATTGTTTAAGGCAGCAGCAGAGACTATGGTAAGCCTCGATTACCAGGCACATATCCTTCAGACTCCTCTGCCTTAGGGAGGGAGGAAGAGACAAAGATGACATGGCCAAGAGGAACAAAGATGACATGGCAGTGACTACAGTGGCTCCTGCTGCTACTCCTGCAGCACTTTGCCAAAGTAAGATCTGGAGTGGGATGTAACAGCAGCCATTGCTGGTCCTGGTGGTGACTATCTTCCTTCTGCTTCCACCTCCAGAACCCAAAGCCCAGCTAGTGTCCAAGTCTTCTGTGGAGTGGAACCCAATGATCGTAAACAGTTCTGATAATGTCAATTGTAAGGCTGCCAGCCATCTGCTTTCACCTTTCAGATGGCAACAGCATATCTATTCTTTTATTTGGTTGGCGAGAAATGCAAGAACCTGTGACACTGAGAAGTGTAGATTCCTGCCATTTCATAGATCCTTGCACTTCTCTCCATATACAAATACAGTACAGGTACATACATGCTGGAGATCCAAAAATTATAGATTTGGGGGGATTTTCAGTTTAGGAATTCCTGATAAGAAATACACAATCTGTATTTCTCTCATGTTGGACTTGGCAATACATGTCTGTTAACTATAGAGTTTCATTATCTAAAAAAAGTTCTAAAATCACTTACTTTGGAAATTTCTATGTCAAATTTCACAGAGAGCTGTTGAGCTAAGATTTCAATTCTCTCCACCCTATCCACAGGAAATGCAGTATCTGGGAGGTACACAGAGCACTGGCACACACCATGGTCATCCAAAGACCCAGTCACATTGGCAAATGGCTGCAAGAAAATTAAAAAGAGAAAAAAATTAAGTGACATAGTTGAATGGTGACATTGATGATGATACTTGCAAAGGGAAAGAAGCATACACTGTATAAAATTATTTATAAAATCTCAAGAGAACAGTTGTTGTTGTTGTTGCTGTTATTACACTCCAAACGATTTCTGAATTGAACCCATGTTCAGATATTAATGGTTTGTAGGGATGAGCTAATGAAAAACAACTAGAATATTGTCTAAATTGACTGGTATATTAACAATGAGCAAGTAAATATTTTCCCCAAAATGAGAAATTACTAAAAGTACAGCAACTGAACTACTTAATTGCTATTTGAGCAGCTTTCTGTGGAACTGGTGTGGGTTTTGGTGCTCAGAAGCTCTCTTAGGTCAACTGTACCTTTATAACTTGTTCATCTGTGTTTATTTCAAGCTCCGTTTGACACACTGTTTGCAATATATTTATAATTACTTAAACAATGAGTGGAAGATCCTCCCAATTTGTTCTAGAGCAATGGTTCTCAACCTGTGGGTCCCCAGATGTTTTGGCCTTCAACTCCCAGAAATCCTAACAGCTGGTAAACTGGATTTCTGGGAGTTGTAGGCCAAAATAACTGGGGACCCACAGGTTGAGATCCATTTTTCTAGAGAGACCAAATCACAGATGGTAGAGACTGGGCAGATCCAGAGGTTAATTTCTTCAACTGAAAGATTCCTTGCCCTTAGTATCTATTGACCCTACAGAGAATCACAAGGGCTATTTAATCAACCAGATTTCCAATTTACCAGGGCTCTGCCTTTTTCCAGCTCTGGTTCTTTTATGCTTATACTCAAAGGAGTGTATAGACTCTGAAGGTTTGAACTGTGAAGACTGCACATCACTTTTACTTCAATCTTCTGACTGAATTGCTTGTATTATGAGCCATCAGCCCCATGCCATGATCACCTTTCAATTGCTCATTATCCATACGCCAGTCTGTTTAGAGGTTCAACCAGCATTTGAATGTTGATTTTTCCCCTTCTTGTTATTGTGTTTTCAAGGCGGAAATATGTTCAAAGTAAGGAAAAGGAACTTGGATATTTAGGTCAACAATTCCCCTAAGTGTTCCCTAACTCATAATTTTATAAACACCAATAGTTGATGTTCCTGTGTTATTGTTGCTCTTCTTCTTTGTCATGGAAAGGTCCAAATCCCTGTTCCCACAAAATGAACAAGACCTCCACACTGGAAGCTGAAGGACCCAACTGAAAAGGTAAAGCAAAACAATCCCTTGTCCATACCCTAATAATGCTTGAAGAAAGTAATCTTCTTCATTCTAGTTCCCAAAGTGTCACTTGCTATCTGGAAACAGTTATCCCCACTTTCTACACCCATCTACACTGCCATATAATCCAGTTTTTGAAACCAGGTAATAACAGAATGGTGTCCTGAGATGGTTTTTAAGCAACTGAATTTAAAGCAGATATAACTTATTTTAATGTTTGTATATATTTATGGTTTTATGTCCCAGCATTGAATGTTTGCCATATATATGCTGTGTTCCACCCTGAGTCCCCTGCAGGGTGAGAAGGGTGGTATATAAATGTTTCAAATAAATAAAATAAATAAAATCTGCTTTTGATTATATGGCAGTATAGACTCATAAAATCCAATTCAAAGAAAATAATCTGGATTTAGAAACTGGATTATACAGTAGTGCATATCCAGTCTCAGCTACAAATTTCCCTTCCCACTTGGCTATTGCATCTCTAGTGGAAAATGGGAGTGGAGTATGGGTGCACCTGTGTCAAGAACAGAGCCCAGCACTCCTCTCTGCCCCTCTCCAAACTCTGAGGAAATAGCCGTATTGGAAAATGGTGTAGGGGAGGGTGCTTTTGTCCAGCTTGTAGGAACTTTATGGTACCACATCCATTCCAAAATCCTTTAAGCAACAAGAGTAACCCAAATTGGATCTGGCTATCAGATTTCTATGAAATGGACTATCACTGTGATTTTGCCCGGAGACAATATTCACATGAAGTCCTGGGGCCCATCTACACTGAATAATTAGGTTGGTGTAGAGCCGGATCAGTCCCATGGCAGCTAAATGCTACATGGGGCTGATCCAGGGTAATGCAGAGCAAAGCCACTTTAATGCAGCCTTTTCCCACATTCACAGAATTCGGGCTTTCCCCCAACTTTGGACCTATGGGAATAGTTGGGCTGACAGATGTGTAGGGACCCACATCACAGTTGGAGACCATCGTGTCACAGAGGGTAGGGGAGACAGGAAGGGTGGCTGCCCACCTGGGCATTGGAGATACACTCTCTCTCACCTCTGCAGTGTCCGGGGCTGAGTGCATGACACATATCCTGGGCATGACACATATCCAACATGGGACACACCAGATCAGTCCCAGATTATGGATCAGTGCAAATCTGCCCTTGGACTTGACAAAGGAATGAGAATAGTTGGCCATAGTCCTTTGATAGACAATATACTTTGTAACAGAGAAACTAGGAGGCACACCTTTCTTCATTACCATTTGGTATAATTTGGGAATGGACAGAAGTTTGGATATGAAGACTAAGGTGAACTAGTGAAAGGGTCAGAAAGGGGATAGAACTGGAATTGGGGCACTCTATAAGATATCTGTATCAAGGGATATAGAGGTTTAATGTGGGACAGTGGGATTTTCTTTCTTCTAGTGTTCAAAATGCTTTCTTGTATTTAATATTAAACCTACAATATAATTACAACAAACTATTTAAAAGGAGCATACTGTACATCTCTAAAGACCCCTCATTCCAAAAGGACCAAAGCTACTGTATTCCTACAACGCCTCTCTGCAAGTAGGGGGCACTGCAGAGAATAATATTATGGTCTCCCTCTCTCCAAAAAAGAAAAAACTCAGAGCGAACTCTGGAAGAGATGAGACAGCACCTGACCCCATTCTTCTTTCTGTTTTCAATTTCCAGAGGACTGTTTATTGCCCTCTTGTTTGTCTCTGCTTCATCTTATCTTTCTTTCACAGATAATTACTGTCTCTGCTCCCGTATTAGAAGATAGGCAGAGATAACCAAGAAAAGGAGAAATGCACCAGCAGCTCTGCCATCCTTTTCAGCTTTCTCTGCCAGGTGATGCTTTCAGAATTCTCCACAGTCAGAGCATGGCTCTTTTCACATAATGAGACTCTGCATAATCAAGATTTCACTGGTGTCATTCAATAGCAGGAAGGAAACACGAGCCATTGCATCCTTGCCCAAAATTGCAGGTACAATTCTGACCTGTTTATTTATTACTTTTATCCAACGATCTTGGCACAGCTGACAATAACATTCATTTAAAACAAGTAATAAAAATAGTTTTTAAAAGATAAAAATAAGTTTATGAATTAAAGCCAGCTGATTTAAAACTGATTAATACTATTTTTAAAACTACAACCATAGGACATATGGATTTCTACAACTAATGTGCCACTTCAGAGAAGATACTTTCCCACAATGTATTTGTTACTGGTGGGACACAGAAGAGAGTCTCTCCAATAGATCTCAATTATCAGGCAGGATATTTAGAGAGAAGGGCACACCCTCAAGTATTAAAGTCCCAAGCACGTTAGGGATTTCAGTATTATCAGCATCGCCTTGAATTCAGACCAGAAACATTTTGGCAACCGATAAAATTCTTTCAGAACTGCTATTGCATGGTATATGAATGAAATCCTGGTGAGCTTTCAAACTGTAGCATTTTCCACTAGGCGCAGTTTCTAAGTCATCTTCAAGGCAGCCCTAGGTAAACTGCATTGCAGTACTCTAACTGGGAAGTTACCGGTGCATGGACTGCTGTAACTAGGGTATTCCTGTCCAAGAAGGGCTACAGCTTGCGGACAAATCAAAGCTGGCCCCAAGTATTCTGAGCCATCAAATTTATCTGGGTTTTCAGATAAAGATGGATCTAAGGGCCCTTCTACACTGCTCTGTATCCTAGAATCTGATCCCAGATTATCTGCATATCCCAGATTATATGGCAGTAGTGAGTCATATAATCCAAGTCAAAGCAAATAACCTGGGATCAGCTCCTGGGATATAAGGACAGTGTAAGGACAGATCTAAGGGAAGTGCAACCCCATCCAGGGCTAGTAATCTACTCTAGGGCTTCTTAAACTTTTTCCACTTGCGAACCCCTTTTGCCTGAACTTTTTATATGACCGTAAGTATATAGGCATATAAAATAGATACAAATATCAAACCTTTATTGATAATAAATCAGCATTTGCAAGGCTTTTTAAGCAGGCTGATTTCCTTTTTGTGGAGAACAGATGAAGAATTTTCTATAAATACGGTATGTTGTTGCTAACATATTTGGGTAAATGAGTGGTATTCAGAAATCTTTAATTGTTGTCAATTTTTGTGACTTCCAACATTGAGCTATGGGGACCCCATTTCGGAGCCACAGTTTAAGAAGCAGTGGTCTACTCAACTACTCAATAATAGCCATGGGATTGAGCAGGCGTCTGGAGGCAATGTATTGTCGAAGGCTTTCATGGCCAGAATCACTGGGTTGTTATAGGTTTTTCAGGTTGTATGGCCATGTTCTAGAAGCATTCTCTCCTGAAATTTCACCTGCCTCTGTGGCAGGCACCCTCAGAGGTTGTGAGACCTCACAACCTCCGAGGATGCCTGCCACAGAGGTAGGAGAAATATCAGGAGAGAATGCTTCTAGAACATGGCCATACAGCCCAAAAACCTACAACAATCTCTGGAGGCAGCATTGCCAATAGGGGCAGAATCACTGTAATACGCGGCCCATACTCACATCTGCCAGAGCCAATCCAGTAGGAAACCATACCCAATGATATCAAAAGCCACTGAGAAAGCCCATAAGATCAACAGGGTAGAAATTCCCCTGTCTTTCTTCACAGCAGGTCATCAATTAGATTAGAGCAATCAAGCCTATCTCAGTACTGTACTTGAAACTAGGCTGAAAGGAGTGAAGATAATATTTTTCCTCCAGATAATCTGCTTCCTGCCTAGCCATCACATACTCAAGCAACTTACCCAAATACGGGATATTAGTGGTAGGACAATAGCTCTCACATGTCTCTAGGTCCAGGGAGGTCCTCTTCAGGAGAGTCTGCTCTTTTGCCTCTTTTGAGGCATCAAGTGAATCTCCCAGACACAGTGAGACATTTATTATCCCTCCAACCCACCCAATCAATCCACATTTGCTAGGCCTTAAAAATCAAGATGGACAAGGGTTAAGATGCCATGTGGTGGAGTGGACCAAGGCAACCCCTTGTCCACGTCAAAGTGAGATAATAATAAATAGGGAAAACATAGGGGAAAGTAGTACAACCCCAGAGCTAAACCTCCAGGTTTTAAGACAGCTATTAAGACTGAGGCTATTTTCTCCCTGCAAGCCCTTTCCTAGATCCTGTTTCTTAATCTGAGTTGAGATTTTTTTAAAAAAATAAGACAGCAGTGGCAACAGCAAAGCAAGCAGCACAGTATGTCAACAGAAGTCAAGTCCTTTGCAAAGCATGCAGCTGCATTCAGAATGAGTCAGAAGGTGGCTTTGAAGTGACATCAGTGCTCTGCTTCTTTTTTAACTGAAGTCTCCACAGGTCTGTGGATTGAGTAAATGATTGACATATATGCAATAGGAAAGGATTCATCAAAGAACTATGACTTTATCAGATGGGGCTTACTTCGATGGCAGCCCTAGTTGACCCACAGAGCCCATTGGCTCTCATCTTATGACACAAAGGAACTTCCAGAAGGGTTCTGTGGGTCAACTAGTGTGGAACCCACGTAGACCACCACTGCAGCAACATGGGAGGCTTCCCGTGTTGCAACGCAATGAATGAGGGGAGGCTATGCAGATAACACTTCCCTTCAGCTATAAAATAAATTACAAAAGATGCAGTTATACTATAAATACAAAGAGATGGATTTCAAAATACTTTACCTCCAAGTGACTTTCTGGCTTCAGCAGACTAGGAATTGAGTCCTAGAGAGATAAAGGTAACAATATTTTAAAATAACTCCTTAATGATGACTTGTAATTGAATGTTAGGGCATGAATAGAAGTAACAGTCTACTTCTGGAGAATTTAGAAACAGAGGTGGATTGTATCTACTGTCAGTCATGTACACCTGCGATATGTGCATGCAAACACATTTATATACATGTGCACACATACATACAAACAGCACATACAGAGGCAATTCCAAAAATAGGAACTACCCTGGAGTGATGCTGGGGAAAAATCTACTAGGCTTCATCATTTGCCATCAAATTGAATAGCAATGTTCACTTTTGCAAGCGATGGTAAATGAGGGGCAACTGAAGACACCCTGGAGGCAAACACAATGCTGTTCTTTCCTCCAGATGACTCTGGCCATTGAAAATGTAGGCTACTCTAATCTTCACAGCTTCACCTCTTCATCTGAAAAGGGTCATCTTGGATTCTGTTGATTACTCACACTTCTGTCTGAAGGGTTGTTGAATCTGTTAAGTTAGAATGGTAGTAACTTGCTTTTATACTGTCTCAGAATAGTAAACCAAAGAGTTCTTCTGCAAGCATCTATGAAACTTTTTGTAATACCAAAAGGAAATAAGTATGTGCACATGTAGACTCCAGCCTAATGACATTTCAGCATGTGCAGAGGGCACCAGGAGTCACAAAATGCTAAATGTCAACTTGCAAAGATAAACGGAAAATGGACAGGAGACTTGCTAGAGCCTCCAACGCAAGGTTGGGAATTGTGTGGCCCTTCAGACAATGTTGGACTGCAAACCCCAGTGGACCTAACAGTATAGGAAGTGCTAAGAAATATTGAGTATTGCAGTCCAACACCTTCTAGGGCTGTATGATTCCTCCTGTGCCCTGGCAGTGCAAGTATTTGCTTGTTTTTCAATGCTTATTTTAACCTGTTTTGTTGGGCATGTCCCTTTGTAAGCTGCCCCGAGTCCCTTTTGAGAGATGGAGGAGAGGTATAAAAATAAAGTTATTATTATTAGTATTATTATTATTATTATTTCAGGGGAATGTTTGGCCAAGACCCCCTCTACACTGCCCTGTAGGCCAGGATTTGATCCCAGATTATCTTCTTATCCCAGATTTTATTTATATATTTATTTATTTATTATTTGAATTTATATGCCACCATTCCCCTGGGGCTCGGAGCGGCTTACAAGAACAGGCTAAAATTGAACACAGTGGAGACTCCTATTATCCAATCCAAAACAGATAATCTGTGATCAGAACCTGGAATATAAATCAGTGTAGATACAACCTTATTGGCATCATAAACAGAAACGCTGCTATGAGAGGAGGTGGGAAGGATATTTTGTTGGTAGGTCCCACTGTTGATACACTAGTCTTTTTCACCTGTCTGCATGTGAATATGTAGAGCAGATGGCTCTCCATCTACAATGTCAAACAGAGGATAAGAAGAAGTGTGTGGCCTCCTCTGCTGTTTCTTGGAACAAATCCATAATAATTAGTGATAAAATTGTTACCTATTACTGGGTTGTTGTAGGTTTGGCCATGTTCTAGAAGCATTCTCTCCTGATGTTACACCTGCATCTATGGCAGGCATCCTCAGATATTGTGAGGTCTGTTGGAAACTAGGAAAATTGGGTTTATATATCTGTGGAAGGTCCAGGGTGGGAGAAAGAACTCTTGTCTATTGGAGCTAGGGGTGAATGTTTCAATTGGCCACCTTGATTAGATTTGATGGCCTGACAGTTTTTAGATGTGACTTGTTACTACCTGAGGGAATCCTTTGTTGAGAGGTGATTAGCTGTCCCTGATTGTTTCTTATCTGGAGTTCCCCTGTATTTGAGTGTTATTCTTTATTTACTTTTATAATTTTAGAGGATTTTATAATACCAGTAGCCAGGTTTTGTTCATTTTCATGGTTCATATTACCTATTAGCTTTAAACTGCTAAGTTTATGCAAACTGAAATAATGACAGGTTCTTCACCTTTCAAGTCCTATTGCCTGCTCTGTGTAAATTGTAAAGTCCTTGAGGTAGAAATCTGTCCTTTTGCAGGAGTAATAAAACATAATGCACAATGGCATTTATGTATAAACAAAAAGGTGTAATAGGAATCCCTGCCTTTGGTTACTTCTTCCCTCAAATCCATTTCTAAAGTATTTGTTTCCATAATGAATTGATGAGCAAATCAGTTCTCTTTCTAAATTTAAGACCGCGTCCTGACCTTTTCTTATCGCCTTTTGAAGAATGCTTCCCTGTGACCTGAACACTGCAGTGGTACAATGCTGCAGGCATTTATTTTAGATTAGGCTCTTTTGAAAACTGTCATCCCGTATAACCTGCCTAGCTTTGGGCTTTGCTCGTGGAAGAAGGAAGATAGGAATGATTTATGCAGCTTGTAGCAAACGGCAAGAGTCATCATGGTATAGTGAATTGGACTAGGAACCTGGAAGACTAGAGTTTGAACCAGCCACCAGGTGACTTTGGGCAAGTCTCTCTCTCTCTCTCAGCCTCAGACAAAGACAAAGGCAAAAGCCCCTCTGAACAAGAAAATCCAATTATAGAGTCACCTTAGAATCTCCATAATTTGTAATGACTTGATCGTACAAAACAACAATATAACAATCCTACAAAATTGCCCACAATCAGTCTTACCCTTCTATTTGAGGGTGATGGAAGTACCGTAGAAGAGGCATCTGCAGCAAGTGCACCTTGTAAGAGAAGCAGCAGCCCAGTTGCTTTGAGAAGCTGCATCTTATCAGCCTGGACACAGATGTGGTGAAGAATGGAAAGGGAAAGATTTTTATACTGTGTACTGGGGATTTCCCTGCTATGATTTGTCCTTAGAAAGAGGAACTTACACAACTGCTATTGACTTTAGTACTCACCCAGGTATACAATGAACCATTAGATATTTCTCAAGGCAACTGAACAAGAACATTTACTCCATTGTTTGTTCCCTCTTACAAAAGACAGGGATTGTGGCCATTAGGTCATCAGCATGATTGTAAATGATTATGAAACGTACTAGGAAATATGAATACCAGCTGTCATTTTACTATGCAGTTCTTATATGTATTTTATTGTTCTAGAATTTTGTTAAAACATAGACATCCACAAGCTGTTCTTTTTATGCTCCAAAAATGACAGCAAGCATCCTTATCAATTCATTCTTGGGCATTACTATAATACCGTGACATTAAAGTACCCTATATACCCCTGGTGGCGCAGTGGGTTAAAGCACTGAGCTGCTGAGCTTGTTGATCGAAAGGTCGCAGGTTCGATTCCGGGGAGCGGCGTGAGCTTCCGCTGTCAGCCCTAGCTTCTGCCAACCTAGCAGTTCGAAAACATGCAAATGTGAGTAGATCAATAGGTACCGCTCCGGTGGGAAGGTAACGGCGCTCCATGCAGTCATGCCGGCCACATAACCTTGGAGGTGTCTACGGACAACGCTGGCTCTTCGGCTTAGAAATGGAGATGAGCACCACACCCCAGAGTCAGACATGACTGGACTTAATGCCAGGGGACTACCTTTACCTTTACCTATATACCCTATGTATAGGTCAAGAAATTTTGGTTAAAAATTAAACTAAAAATACTAAAATAAAGTAAAAAAAACCTGGGATAAAAATCTAAATTAAACTAAAAAAAATCTGGGATAATTTATTTATAGATCAATGTGCATACTGTACCTTAACTCTTTGAGTAGAGTAGTGACAGGCAAGCGCTTAGGCCATCTTGGGAGAATGAAGCACCAACCTTTCTATTTACATGGCTGTGGCCCTATTTCTGGCCTTTTTGAATGTCTGGGTGGTAAGATGACAATAGACAAGGACAAGGCTCCCCTAAGGCTCCCCCACTCTGACCCCCAAATTATATCAAAATCCATAATTTGGGACCCAAAACCTGACTTCAATTTATACCTGATATACCACTTCATCTCATTTACTAAATTCCACTGAGTGCTACACTTAAAAAGTGATAAGCTACTGTGTTCATCACATTACTTGGGTTCAAGTGTAGGATAGAGCATTCTTTGTGTATTTTAAGTGTGGGGGGCAGCATTCTTTTCAGACATTTCAAGAGCTGGCGAGGAACTGGATTTTTGGTAATGATCTGGATGTTTGGCCAATTCTGTAATGTGGTGGCATACTTTGCCAGAACAATTTCTTTTTTTTAAATAGCCCTTCTGGGTCCTTCCCTTCCTTTTCCTTCCCTTCCCTCCCTCTCCCTTCCGTGATATGTCTGGGCTTTCTTTTGCATGGAAAAGCCAGGAGAGAAGGATTATCATAGGGAAAGAGCAACTGTTTAACATCTATAACTTGTATGTTTTATGGATTTAATATAAATTATTTTAATACTAATAATGGTTAATACTGTTTTAATATTGTATATTTTAAATTGTATTGTAATGTTTTTAATGTTAGTTGCTTTGAGTCTCCTTATGGAGAGAAAAAGCAGGATATAAATTAACATAATAATAATAATAATAATAATAATAATAATAATAATCAGGATTTATGAGGATTTAAAGATCGAACTGCAAAGACTCTGGCACAAGCCAGTCAATGTGGTCCCAGTGGTGATCGGCACACTGAGTGCAGTGCCTAAAGACCTGGGCCTGCACTTAAACACAATCGGCGCTGACAAAATTACCATCTGCCAGCTGCAAAAGGCCACCTTACTGGGATCTGCATGCATTATTTGCTGATACATCACACAGTCCTAGACACTTGGGAAGGATCTGACGTGTGATCCAATACAACAGCCAGCAGAGTGATATTGTCTGCTGTGGACTCATCTTGTTGTGTTTCAAATAATAATAATAATAATAATAACTTTTCCAGAAATAGGGATTCCATGGAAGTAGAGATACTGCTTGAACCATCTTAATTTAGCTTTTTGCCTGGGTTGGATGTCATAATGAGAAGAATCAGGTGCATATTATGCTTGTGCACGGATTCGGTTTGGTCAGTTCCCTTGGCCAATTCGGTTTGTTCGGCTGTCCATAACAGTAAGGGCTCAGCCACCTTGGGGTTTTTTTTGGCCAAAATGGGCCACGCAGTATCCAGTCATGGCTCCTCCTCTCCTATTCAGCATAATGTGGCACGAAAAGAGACTGCCACATGCTCGCACGGGGTTTCCCTGTGAGCCCTGCCTGTTAGGGCAATCAAAATAGAATGCCGTGATGTGTCTTATGCAAATTATGTATATTTAATGGGGCGAGCACCTCCATTGCTCTCAATTGCATCCTGGCTCTAGAGAGATGCTTGTCCAATTGCCTTGCTGCTCGCTTTCAGCTTTATTTTTTGGCTTGGCTTGGCCTCTCTCTAGCATTTAGTCTTTTTTATTTTTCTTTATGTTTCTTTATTTTCTTGATTTTTTTTTTATTTAGTGGGACTGGAATCTGGGAAAGTATGAACAAGAAATACAAAGGCTTTAGAAAAAGTTACTTGCGGTTGTTGTTTTTTATTTGTAAAGAGGAAAGTGAAATAGCGGGGCACTGGGCCGTGTGATGTGGAAGTGCATCTTTGACATTTGGCAGAAATGAATGGTGCCCTGCTGCTGCTCCTAGAGAAGTTAAAGGGTGGGGCCTGCAGGGGGATACCTTTTGGGGAATTTTTAAGGAGATCTTATTTCCAAAAAGAAAAGACATTTCTAAAAATCAAGGGATAACTCAAACATTATGAAACTTGGTGGGCTAACAGTGGTAGATGTGTCCTCCAAGTGTGATCATTTTCATCCCAATAGCCCTCAAAATGATAGGAAGGGAGAGCCACATTTTTCAGCTGCAGACTAAAAACAGCTATTCAGCTACCTGCCCATTTTAAGGAGATACACAAAAACTGATCTGGGGGTCTCCTGAAATTTGGCCAGCAGAAACGGATTGAGGTTCAGCCAAAATGCACAAGCCTAATGTATATGATTCCCTTTTAAGATTACTTTTTAAAAAGTAAGATTTGTTTTGTTGATAGCGTTTATAGCTTTCTGTACATTTTCAGAGGCAACTGGTTTGCACATTATTTTTTTTGAAAACACAAGCTGTTTTGTTTCTGAAAGGAAATACTCTGGACAGGAATGATTTAATTCTGTCATTACTATTATTGCATAGTATTATTAATACATAGCATTTTAAAAAAATTAAGGTGTTTTAAACATGGATTGCACTTTTTCAACAATAGTTCAGAACCTTTATATATTCCAGCCATAAAGGCTGCTATTTGATTTCTTTTTTTCTCTTTGATTTTTTCCTCTCTTTTTATTAGACATTTGCTTGAATTATTATTTATTTATTTATTTATTTCTTGCATTTATTGACCGCCCCTCTCAGCCCGGAGGCGACTCGGGGCGGTGAACAACAACAACAAGAAGACAATGTACAGTGAATCAAGACGATACAAACCGAACAGATACAACATAACATATACTTATACTAAAAATCCGCTTCGTCAAGTCCTGGGGTCATAGCCAAAATTCGTAGTCCTAGTTCATTCCAGTATCAATTTAACTACACTCAATTGAAGGCCTGCTCGAAGAGCCATGTTTTTAGGCCCCTACGAAAGGCCATCAAGGAGGGCGCCTGTCTAACTTCAGCAGGGAGAGTGTTCCACAGCCGGGGGGCCACCACCGAGAGGGCCCGCTCCCTCGTCCCCGCCAGACGTGCCTGTGAGGCAGGCGGGACCGAGAGAAGGGCCTCCCCGGATGATCTCAAGGCCCTCGTGGGCTCGTAGGCCGAGATGCGGTCTGCAAGGTATTTTGGGCCGGAACCGTTTAGGGCTTTGTAGGATAACACCAGCACCTTAAATTGGGCCCGGTAGCGAATCGGCAGCCAGTGGAGCTGGGACAGCAGAGGCGTTGTATGCTCTCTGCGCCCAGCTCCCGTTAACAACATGGCTGCCGCGCGCTGGACTAGCTGAAGCTTCCGGGCCGTCTTCAAGGGCAGCCCCACGTAGAGAGCGTTGCAGTAGTCGAGGCGGGATGTGACCAAAGCATGTACCACCGTGGCCAAGTCAGACTTCCCAAAATACGGGCGCAGCTGGCGCACGAGCCTAAGCTGTGCAAATGCTCCCCTGGTCACCGCTGAAACCTGAGGCTCAAGGCTCAGCGATGAGTCCAGGGTCACACCCAAGCTGCGAACCTGCGCCTTCAAGGGGAGTGCGACCCCGTCCAGCACAGGCTGTAACCCTATACCCTGTTCGGCCTTGCGACTGACCAGGAGTACCTCTGTCTTGTCTGGATTTAATTTCAGTTTGTTCGCCCTCATCCAGACCGTTACAGCGGCCAGGCACCGGTTCAGGACTTCGACGGCCTCCTTAGTAGCAGGTGGAAAGGAGTGACAGAGTTGGACGTCATCTGCGTACAGGTGACACCGCACCCCGAAACTCCGGATGATCTCACCCAGCGGCTTCATGTAGATGTTAAACAACAAGGGGGACAGGATGGAACCCTGAGGAACGCCACAGGTCAACGGCTGCGGCGTTGAACAGGAGTCCCCCAGTAACACCTTCTGAGTGCGACCCTCCAGAAATGACCGGAGCCACTGCAGAGCAGTGCCCCCAAGACCCATCTCTGCAAGGCGCCCCAGAAGAATACCGTGGTCGACGGTATCGAAGGCCGCTGAGAGGTCCAGGAGCACCAACAGGGACACACTCCCCCTGTCTAGCTCCCGGCGCAGATCATCCACTAAGGCGACCAAGACCGTCTCGGTACCATGTCCCGGTCTGAAACCAGACTGTGCCGGATCCAGATAATCCGTGTCTCCCAAGAATACCTGGAGTTGTGAGGCCACCACGCTTTCCATGACTTTGCCCAAAAAGGGAAGATTGGAAACAGGCCGAAAGTTGTCCAATTTGGTGGGGTCAAGTGATGGTTTCTTCAACAGCGGCTTTATAACAGCCTGTTTTAGGCTCGCTGGAATCTTGCCTTCCCGAAGGGAGGCATTAACCACCACCGTTACCCACTCGGCCAATCCCCCTCTGGCCTCCTTAAGAAGCCAGGATGGGCAGGGGTCTAGGATGGACGTGGTGGGTCTCATTCCTCCAAGTATCTTGTCCACATCCTCGGGTTTCACAAGCTGAAAAGAATCCAACAAAAACTGACAAGCAGGTGCTTGGGTCACATCCACAGAGACTGCATCTAATGTGGCGTCCAGCCCAGAACGGATCAAAGCGACTTTGTCTGCAAAGAACCGAGCAAATGCTTCACAGCGCGCTGCCGAGTTGTCAGGGCTCCCACCCGTGGGGGGAGTTAAAAGACCTCTGACAACCCGGAACAACTCCGCCGGACGGTTTTTTGCAGACGCAATAGTGGCCGCAAAGAAGGTTTTCTTTGCGGCTTTTATTGCCGCGGCATATGCCCTCAAAAAGGACACAAACCGTGTTCGGTTTGACTCGCTTGGGTCCGATCGCCACACGAATTATTAATGGATTTTTAATTTCAGTACATGCTTCTTACTGTGATTTGCTTATTATAATGTATGATTACGTGTATCTTGAGTTGCAATTATTTGGATGGTTTGGAAATGTTCTATATTTTTGGTAATCACTATTGAGCATGATTTTACAGGGTGGGGGGGGGCTGTGTGTGTTTGAGATAATAATGATAACTCTCAGCACAGATGACTCAAGTAGGATCCCAAATCCTTGGAAATCCTCACCCAAAGAAAACTACAACCAAGGTCCTATATGGTAGATACGTATGTATTGTATAAGCTGTGGGACATTCACAGTCCATACATAACCCCTAAACTACCTAGCCCCTAAACTGGGGGCTATGCATGAGTCATGAACATGTAACAGTCATGTGTGTGTAACACTCCAGTATGCATTCATAACTGATACAGAGAGTTGCAGACATCAGTTGTTGAATATCTACATGGAAACCCAAACAGTGAACAAATGCCAGCTCGGAAAAAAGAGCTATGAGAATGTGAGTATGAAAATTGAAATATAAACAACACGGGGACAAAAGAGATTACAACTTAGGTAAAACATGTACAGACCAAATTACTGCCTCTTGGAAGTAATAGAAAAGAATAGGAAAGGGTTAAGGGAAAGGCAGTGGGCGGGGTCATGCAAATTCCACACCAATTGAGAGAGTCAGAAAGACTGAGATGACTGTGGTGGAGGAAACACATACAATCTAGGATGAAATTGTCCCCTATGAAAGCCTTCACTTGGGTAGTGGGCAGTAAGGTGTTTGTGGAGGACATTGGCAGAGCTCTTATACATATTAATGGCACTCACTATAACCTGCAATGTTATTGGAGGGAGGGCCATTAGTGTCTCCTGAGTAGTGGGAGCTATAGCTGTTTGTGGAGGTGGGAGTTTGTCTGTATAAATGGACAGCCAAGCCACATACATACATATTTTCATTTTTATTATGTGTATAAATTAAGAAAATAATATCACCTGAAATCTATCAAAGCTTGATAAGGAGGATTACACAAGTGGAAACAAAGAATAATAAATAAATAAATAAATAAATAAATAAATAAAAAACTTTATTTATATGCCGCTCTAACTCCCCTAGGGGACTCAGGGTGGTGTCCACGTAAACAAAATATACAGACACGTACAGAATAAGCAAAACATGGGCATAAAAATTTATCAACACACACATATATATATTAAAACCAATCCCTCACAATTCTTTCATGCAAAAGAAGACATTCACTTGAAACATATTTCAAAATAATGGTGGTGAGGGAGAAGGAAGGCAGGCACAAAATTACTTTTGCTTAGGGAATTCCCCACACATTTCCCAATGACGGTCTAAAAAACTCATTCTGCAACTGCCTTTATGAGATAAACAGTTGTGTCATACACAGAAAGTCCTCAAATACATCACAGTTTTCATTCATCCTCTTTGGGCCAGTTCAAATGAAATGTACCCAAACTCTTAAATAAAACTTCCATAAATAATTTTATGGATTAAAGAACACTTCAAAGGGGACAGGAATTGTGAAAAAATACATAGCTTGGATTGGGCCAGGCATATCCATTTTTCTTGATGAGCTACTGAGCCTGGCAAATCTCTCCAAAATACCCCCAGCCAATGTTTTGCTTTGAGGATGCAGAAGGTGAAAAGCATCTATGGGGGTTCCACAATGGTTGAAAAGTTACTTTCTAAAAAGTTTTTTTTTTTTAGTATCAGGAGTGACTTGAAAAACTTTTGGTGTGAGAGAATTGGCCATCTACAAGAATGTTGCTCAGGGGACACCTTGATGTTTTATGTTTTACCATCCTTGTGGGAGGCTTCTCTCATGTCCCCATATGGGGAGCTGGAGCTGACAGAAGGAGCTCAACCTGCTCTCCTCGGATTCAAACTACCAACCTGTTGATCAGCAGTCCTGCTGGCACAAGGGTTTAACCCATTGCACCACTGGGGGCTCTAAAAATGTAATGTATAGCTATTACACATTGCACTGTTCAGAAATTCATTCATTGTCATTATGAACCTTGAAAGAATTCTGGAAATTCTTGAAAATTAAATCTCTAAAAAGGCTTAAAGCTCAAAACCAACTTCCAAATATTAAAACTGTGATTTTGTTTTCACTTATTGTGTTACTTATGACTTTTGTTAAGCCATAATTAGCCATTTATAAAAGAGCAGCTCATTGCAGGCCACTACATTACTCTCAAGTCTTTGCTTTTGTGCCCTCACTCTAATGAACATACCACACTAAGTTTATCACATAGACAGGAAAAAAGACCACAGCTAATTCTGTATTTGGTTTACAGGAACAGGACATTACCCTAACCTTTTGCTTCTGTGATGACATTCCCAATGTGCTCACACTTTGGATCCCACACAGTACAATAAAAATACTTCACTAAGTTTATCACAGAGATATAAAAAGATGAAGGGCTAATTTTGTATTTGCTTTACAGGAACAGGACTAGTTCGCACATGAGGGAGAGTGAGACTCTTTTTTCTTTGTTTGCTTGTTTGACCTAAGCAGACTGAGAACAATGCCAGCCAAGTGCTATATGGGAAGGCGGCAGGGCAAGCTGTTGTGTGTGGGAGGGGACATCCATCACTGTTTCCCATGTGGATAGTGTCTGTCTGTGTGTGTGTGTGTACACACACACACACACACTTCGGCCCTCCAGGTGTTTTGGATTTCAAGACCCACAATTCCTAACATCCTGTAAACTGGCTGGGATTTCTGGGAGTTGAAATCTAAAACTCCCAAAGGACCAAAGTTTGCCCATGCCTACTGCAGACCAAATCCAAAATTACCCTGTGGTCTTTTTATGCCTCTGTGATAACCTTAGTGAAGTATTTCCATCGCACTTTGTTAGATCCAGATTTGTGTGTGTGCAATTATATATTTATTTAAATTATCTCCCACCTTTCTCCTTACATAGTTTCCAACTAGGCTGTGAAGACTTTCCTGCCCCTCCTCATGGCAGCCCACTGAGGCCACTTCCACACAGCTGTATAAAATGAACTGGATATATGGCAGTGTGGACTCAGCTAATCCAGTTCAAAGCAGACACTGTGGATTATCTGCCTTGATATTCTGAGTTATATGGCTTTGTAGAAGGGTCCTGAAAAGGCAACTTGGAGAACAGAAACTCCTTCTGGATGGGGAAGGCTGTGAAATAGATGGAGAGGGTATCTCACAAGCCGAGGTGGTGGCACTTGTCAGCTGTGTACTTTTCCCATGGACGAAAGATCCCAGACCCAACACATTCTATGTGAACTTTATTTAATTTTGGAGTTTAGCAATGCCTTTCGAAGAATGTGCAAATGACCTACCCCTTTCAAATATTTTTGAATCAAGTTCAGAAGGACAGAGGAAGCATTCTTTCTTCTCCACACAACCAAGTGATTGGACGTGCAGATTTCTGAAGACATTTTTCTGCCCAATCTGATTACAAAAGGCGTCTTCTCTGAAAGGAATTCTGTAATCATTACAAGATCGGTTCATTGCAAAACAAGGAAACGTTTCACTCTTTTTCTAAAGCATGCAGCGTACTCAATAGGTAAGGGCAGCCCACATTCCTTGTCTTTATTATAAATGATGCTTACTCAAAAATCCATCCTTACTTACAAGACCTCTTAAAGTCTTCTCTCTCCTTGGTGGTGGTTCTGTGCAGGCGGATTTTAAGTCCAGAGAAGAGAAGTCCAGCTATCCTTGATGGATAGTTGGTGATTTGAATTACTTGACATTCCAATATGGTGGTTCTCGACCTGTATGTCCCCAGGTGTTTTGGCCTACACAACTCCCAGAAATCCCAGCCAGTTTGCCAGCTATTAGGATTTCTGGGGGTTTTAGGCCAAAACATCTGGGGACCCACAGGTTGAGAACCACTGTTCTAAGAGGTAGTCATTCATGGTCAAGCTAACATACCCTCCAACTGTCCCAATTTTACATAGACTTTCCTAATTAATCCTCTGTCATATCACTTTTTATCTGTTTTTTAAAAATACCAGTTTCCTCTTTTGTCCTCACCTTGCTTTAATTACTGCAAATACAGTAAAGATCTAGAGTAATTTGCATTCACTTAACTCAGCAGAGGAGGAAACTGGAACATTGCCTTCTCAAAAAAAATTAGGCAAAAGCAACTGTTACTGCTTTTTGTAGCTTGTGTGTTCTCCATTTTTGATCTATGAAATGTTGGAGGGTATAGACTAAGTTCCAAGGCCTTGGAGAGTTGCTTCGATAGAGCAGAGTCCAGTGGGCTAAGCTAGATCTTCCATATTCCTGTCCATATTTCCTGGTGTGATCAAAACAACATGTTTTTCAGGTAAGTGAGAGCTGTGATTATCCCCTTTAGAAACATCCCCAACTAGATGATGAGCTTCAAACTTTTTGGCTTTTCTTCCTTTTTTACTTTCCCTATCCTATCCATGGCTCTGCCTTCTGCCTTCTTTAGCTCTGCCTCTACCTGCTTCATAAGGTCTCCTTTTTCGGTCTTCCATCTCCACAAGACACTTTGCTTTTGGCTGTTCCTACTTTTTCCTCCAGTCCCCATCATTTCTCTTCGGCGGCCAAACTTCAACACTCCAGGCACCCACTTCCATCAGTATAATAGTTGGATTTGTTTCAAAGCTGTCCCCAGCTACTACAGACATTACTTGAGTTTCCTTTACCCTCCTGCTGAGCTGGGCAACCAGAAGAGAGGGCACTGTTCATTATAAATTCAGAGCCCCTGATGGTGCAATGGGTTAAACCCTTGTGCCGGCAGGACTGTTGACCAATAGGTCAGTGGCTCAAATGTGGCGGACAGGGTGAGCTCTAATCAACTGCAGTGACATGAGAGAAGCCTCCCACAGGATGGTAAAACATCTGGGTGTCTCCTGGACAATATCCTTTCAGACAGCCAATTATTTCACACCAGAAGAGACTTGCAGTTCCTCAAGTTGCTCCTGACACGAAAAAAAATTATAAATCCAATGGCTGCTTGATCCTGTCACCAGTCTTTGAATGGCATGACCACTGAGGGAAGTCTCCAACTAGAATCTGCAATCCTCTCAGCAATTTTTATAGAGATGTAGATTTTTTTAACTGTGGGAAAAATTATCCAATTCAGCAGAGATCTACCACTTGACTACCACTGCCATTCTCTTTCACTGTTCTGGTGAGGCCTGTCAGTGCTGGCTCCAGAATTTGGGAAAGCAGGTTGAGCAAGATGCTCTCTGTGGTTCTTCCTTCACCCAGCGACCAGAAGCTTGTATTTTGATAAGAATTTACCATCACCACCCCAACTACCAATTTCTTCCTGAATAGAATGGAAAGAGCTTGAAATTTAAACCTTTTACATGCTGGAAGAACTAGAATTGACTGATATAACCATATCTATATCTATCCATGACTTCCCTGCGTCTGTCACTGCAGTTTTATGGGTTACTTGCTCAGCACCACTGCTCAGAAGAAGAGAGAGAAACCAACAGAAGTTGTTTCTGTTCCTTGTTCTTGTCCCTATTCTGTGTGTTTGGAGCAGCAAGTGAGTGAGCGGCAACATCAAGGAGGAGTAGGAACAGTAGGTCAACAGTGGGAGCCCCGCTGTGCTAAGCACCATGGCAGGTGCTCCAGATTCCCAGCATTTAACAAAGCTGATGTGTCCCTCCTTTTGACAGAGTTCCACTTGGTTTCTCTTAAATGAGAAATAACATATTTAGAAGCAATAAAAGTGAAGTTGAAGGCAGACTAATTACTTTTCAAACAAACTGCAGCAGGCACATTTCCTTGAACAGAGATTGACTTTTAAAGTTTCCATTCTGAATAGATAACTATTTCCCTATATGCGATTATTGTACATCATTTCATGCCGGCTGTTTACTTCCTTCTATGTACTTTTCTATGTGCTCGGGAGATTTGCATGTTTTGCAATGTGTACTGTGGCATTTATTATTAAGTCTGATAAGCACATTGAAGCAGAGCAAGATGTTTACATTGCTACATGGCTTTTCACATTGAGGTCAAAGTTACTGCTTTGTGGGGGAAATCCATTGATGTCAATGGAATTCCTTGGCAGACTGGAGCTCCAAGACAGCAAAGGCAAGCATGTTTATGGCTACAATCCAAAACACACTTAGTGCCCACTAAACGTACTTTGACTCATAGATTTCTGTGTGAAGGATTGCAGTCTACTGCATGTCCCCTGAAAATGGTAGAGTAAATTTATCATGACTGTAATCTTTCTTCTCTTGTCCCCCCCCCCCCCCAAAAAAAAGCATATAGCTAATATGGATGAGACAAATGCTCCACTCTCTGCTCTCAACATTGTGTGCCATGTTGACCCCAGACCCTGATGGTTGTTCACTGAACACAAACATATTCATTGGGGAACTCATGTGTGAGGAGCCACTCCTATACAGGGACCATTTACCAGACATCTGTGTTTAATGTATAGCAACCAGGGGCTGGCAGAGCTTGAACATTTCACAACCAACATAGCCACTGGTCATCGTGAAGACCAGAGGAAACATCCAGGCAAGGAAGATTTCTATGCTGAAGAGGTTGGCACCAATACAGTGTTCAACATCATGTTCCGGGACCTTTCTACTACCATCTCACACGCACACACCGTAACTCTTCACATGGAGAAGACAAGTGTACAGAGCTTAATATAAATCTCTGCCTTCTCTGCGACTGAGTGTTAATTAACTATAGCTGTATCTTATTTACATCCAGAGTGTTAGGCTAATAGATGCAACCAGATACCACTTAACAGTGGAATATCAGGTATCACATTTGCTTCTGCCTACCCAAATGGTGAGGAAGACATATTTTCACACTTTATCTGCAAACTGTTCTGAGGCTCCAGGGCCTATCCCAAAAAGCCTCATTTTCTCCCATACATTTCCCTTGTGAAAAGTAGACTACTCTGTATTTAGCACTTGCTTTTGAATTCAAGAACTAACTACGTGGGAGAAAAGAAGCATTATCCATAGCTCTTACTGGTACCCAATGGCTCATTACTGGCTATGGCAGGCTGCTATTTCCTCCCGGGCCACTCTGGTCTTGTCAGCGGTGACATTTGGCATGCTGGTACTTCAACACAAGAAGAATGACTTTCCAGCAGACAGTTCTAGACTTTTTGAAGCTTCAATGAGTGCTCAAAGACTCTAGTGGAATAATTCTTGGGGATAACGAATCAGACTCTTCTGTCTGAATAACAGGACATTGAAATGAAGCTTCGTTTCTTTTCAGCTAATAACTTCATCTAAGAGTTGGAGATTTTTCCCACATTTATTCATTTCTATTCTTTTTGTTACTTGCCATCAAGCCAGCTTTTACTTATGGTGTCCCTCTGAATGAGAGGCCTCCATCAAGGTCAAACTCAGGGCCCTTCCAGACAGGCCTTATATCCCAGGATCTGATCCCAGGTTTTCTGTTTAACCCGGATTATCTGGCAGTGTGGAATCATATAATCCAGTTTAAAGCAGAAGGCCTGGGAACAGATCCTGGGATATGGTCTCTCTGGAAGGGTGGTCAAGGTTGTGGCTTGAATAAATCAATCTGTATTGGAATCTTTTTCTTTTCCTATTGAATTCTATTTTACTAAACATTATTGTCTTTTACAGTATGTCACGTTGTC
The DNA here is from genome assembly GCF_037176765.1 of Anolis sagrei. NCBI lineage: Eukaryota > Metazoa > Chordata > Lepidosauria > Squamata > Anolidae > Anolis > Anolis sagrei. The sequence continues at coordinate 140,750,526 of NC_090023.1, forward strand.
TCAGGAGCCATCCAAAGTAAGACAGCTTCAGCTTAGTTATGTGGGTTTCTAAGAGATTTTAAGCTTGAATTACTCTGATCTGTTTATTTGTTCTTTTGCAGTACATGGAATCCACATAATTCTCGTCTAGCGCCACATTTCTAATAAATTGATGTTTTTTCCTGTCAGCTATCTTCATTGCCCAGCTTTCACAACTGTCACATAGAAATTGGAAATACTATAGTATGGACAATACTACCTTCTACATTTAATGATTTATCTTTACACTTGAAGGTCTAGATTCTTCATGGCTCTTACACCCCTTCTACACTCCCCTATATCCCAGGATCTTATCCCAAATTATCTACTTATCCCAGATTATATGGCAGTGGGAACTCATATAATCCAGTTCACATTAGAAAACCAGGGATCAGATGCTGGGGTATAAGGACAGTATAGAAGGGGCCTAAATCTTCTGCTATTTTTATTACAGTCTCCACTTTAATTAGTAGCTGAAGCAAGTTACAGAAAGACAGATAGGCCGATTTGCCCATCATATGCTGCTTCATCTCACTTTTTGGCATGGAGCCCTTCAAACAACATAAAGGAACTTCCGGCTAGGCCCTGTACCAAAAGGGGAGGTGAAGCAGCATCTACCACCACCACAGCAACAGGGGAGTCTTCCCGTGTTGCCTTCCCTTCAATGGCGAGAAGCTGGGCAGGGACACTTCCCCCCATGGAATGTGGAGGGAGGTAAGGCGGACAATGCGGGCATGGAGCAGCAGTTTCTCCATGCCCTCAACCAAGAGCCCATGGATTTGCCCCAATGCAAGGTGAATCCATAAGCATTTCTGATAATGTAATCAGACTATTTCAATGTCTTCATCACCCATTGAACACTGTGAAAGCCATCCACTACATGGCTACCAGCCTCCTCCCAGTAGACTCAAATCAAGTCAAAGCTTTATGAGAACTACCACTCCCCTTGGCATCCCTCCAGCAACTGCAAGGGTATCCCTCTTGGCAGCAAAACCAGGAAATCCCAACTGGATGGCCCCCCACGAGGGTCTTCCTCCAGGGGCAAACCAAGAATGGGCAACTTAGAAGTTCCTGAACAGACTCAGAAGTGGAGTGGGCAGATCAAAAGACAACCTGGCAAAATGGCACTACCTAAAAGAATCCCACACCTTATGTAACTGTGGAGCACAACAGACAACTCTGCATCTGTATGCTTGTCCACTATGCCCTGCCTCATGTACAGAGGAGGAATTGTTGGAGGCCACAGACAATGCCATTGCTGTTATCTGTTTTTGGTCAAAAGATATTTAGCCACCTGTGCTCCTTCTATTTCTATCAGTTTTATACTAATTTATGCAATGCTTTTGATATATAAATAATTTTCAGTCAATATTTTTACTTTCACCTGTAACCCTTCTTTTGTACTTCCTTTGTTATCTTTTCATCAGTAGTCATTTCAGTAGTTGTATTTTCTGCTTGTGTCTTCTACATATAGGTTTTCACATATCCTTCCTCTGATTATAATTCCATTTTCCATATGATGTAGTCCTTTGTATACATTAACAGATTAGGCAATAAAATGCAATTTTGAATTATTTCCTTACCAAGTGAAAATCATTGGATTTCTCCATATTTTGTCCAGAACAGAGTTTATGCATCAAGACAATCAGATGATGTGGCATACCTATTTATGTTAGAACCAACCCTAATTTACCAGGCTTTATTTATTTATCTATCTATCTATCTATTTATCTATCTATCTATTTTTATACCTCACCGTTCAATCAAAAGGACTCCCAAAGTAGTTTCCAAATCCTTAATATAATAATTTCCTGTCCTCATCATTATAATCTAGATACGACATAACTTAAGAAAAAGGGAAGGCAGTGGAGCAAAGACAGACACAGTGAGATGCTTTGTTATAAAACATAAAAGGAGTTACGTTCAAGACCAATTCCCCTCTGCGATAAAAAGAATCCAACACACAGAACAGCCATGTAGTAGGAAAAGGGTCACAGCTTTATAGATTACAGCTGTAAAGAGGGTTCACCCAAGCACATGGATCCCACCTGTGGGTTAATGATCCCAATATTCCACCCTACTGCCAGACAGGAAAGGAACTGTGTGGGTCTAAGATTTGAGATGATAGCTTCCCTGCCACTAGAAGGTGCCACAAAGGCTTCTGATCCTATTGTCAAGGCCAGGCCTGCTTCCACCATACACACCACAAGTCCTGTAAGGGGACCTATTCAACATTACCAATGGCTAAAGAATACTGCTAATCCATATCCCTTGAAGTTGAGACACTACAAAAAACAGACATATCATGACTGCACGGAGCGCCATTACTTTCCCACCAGAGTAGCACCTATTGATCTACTCACATTTGCATGTTTTCAAACTGCTAGGTTGGCAGAAGCTGGGACTAACCGCAGGAGTTCACCCCAATCCCCAAATTTGAACCTTTCAGTCAGTGAGTTCAGCAGCTCAGCAGTTTAACCCACTGCACCACATGGAGCTTCGGTAAGCAAGAAGCTAATTACATCTTTATCAGATCAGAATGAAGTGATTGCCAGCCTAGCCAATGACATTGACCAACTCATCCCCAACAAGCAAGCAAGTACCAAGCAATTCTGGACAGAAAATATATGCTGCCAATGGCATCACTATTGAACCTCTCAACTGCTCCAAACAGTAAGTCATGCGGTTTAATTCCTTCTGAAATTCTATGTGTTTCATTATCCAACATATATTTGCACTATGATCCCTAGGGCCTCTTCTTTTTCTTAGCCTTGCTTGGACAAACTGACATTTATTGTTTCATATATCATAGAAGTGTTTGTTGAAAAATCTTGAGCATCACTTTCCTAGGATAAGAGATTAGTCTGACGGTTATTGGTAACTGTAATCTCTGTCGTCCCCTTACTTGGGGATTTATTATACTGAGTATTTATGGTCTGTGAGCTATTGCTTTCTTTCCTATATTTGTAGATGGGTTTTTGAATACAATTTGGATTGATTCCATCTCTTTCACTTGAACAACTTCCTAAATCTGGAGCTGCTCCAGGCCACGTTGTCTGGTATATACATACATGCCCTTAATGTATTTGTTTAGTTTTACTCTAATGTTTGAACTTATTAATCTATCTGAAAGGATCCAAGACAGATAAGAAGAATAAAACTTGAAATATGGAATATTTATTAGAAAATAAATACAAAGTTATTTGATTTATTAAACTATTTTGATACAAGTAAATGCGGGAGAAAAACAAAGAATTTAGATGCCCACCTTGGTTTCGATGGGAGACATTCAGTTCCTGTGAATCCATGAAAATCCTCTCTGTACAGATCTTTGCAAACTTTGCTGTGGGATGAAGGGCAAGCAGTCTGAGACCAGTAAGCTTTCATTCTCATCCTCACACAGTCAATGAAATAGAGTCAGAACTGTACGGCTGTATGAGGTGGTAAATTTCATCTAACTATCATCTAACATTGGAGAAAAACGTTAAATTAAAGGTTTCCTTTTTTATACATATAAGACGGTGGCAATCACAAATCAATGTTGTGCACTCAATCTGTTTGTTCTTCAATATCAATTTGAAAATAACATCACAATTCATGACATGCACTATTTGATTTTGCTGACACTGAGAAATAGCAATACATTCATGTGCTGAATTTATGTGGCCTTTATAAACTTACAGGCAGTACATTTTGAAATATCTCTAAAGCAAGATTCATTCATTGAGATTTACTCCACCCACAGCATAGGTGGACAACTTCAGTGAGTAGCTTGCAGGCCAATTTTGCATAGGTGGCCAACTTTGGTTAGGGACCCAACATAGGGTGCATTGATGGGAAATTGCAAAATGGTTATGTTTGGTTTTAGGCATTCTCAATTAATAAGCAATGTCCATTTCATGGATTTTGGTATCCATATCTATTTACAAAATGCTTTGGGCGAGCAGAACTTCATTTCGCCCAGGGGGGAGAAAGCCTAAGATTTCTTTCTGCAGAGGATAACTGTTGTTGTTGCTGTTCTGAACCAAGGAGATGGAATGCTCCTGTAGACTATATAATTCCCGCCTTTAATGAATAGGAACACAAGCCTAATTCAAAGGAGTGAGATAACTGTATTCTGAATGGATCCATTGAAATCAATAGGACTTTAGTTAGGCGTGGCTGCTGGCTAGTGGCTAGGATGTGGCAGTAGAAGAGCCAAAATGAGTGGGGGGAGTACAAGTTATGGCACAACCTGTTATTTGCCAAATCCAAACTTCTTCTAGACCAGGGAAACAAACAGATTGATTTCTATGCTGTGTTGGGTTTCGTTTCACCTGACCAGATTGGGTTCAACAGGTCTTTGACCATTTTCACCACATAAGACTAGATTCTAATTTTCATCTGGCTCCAAATGTAAATCCTGTTCAATGATACCAGAGCATAGAATATTTAACATTTCATGTTCTCTTGATGTTTCCTCTCGTTCTTTCATGTGGTATGACTTTGTTCCAACTGCCCATGAGTACAAATTGGCAATATCTTTTGCAATGCTTTAGTTGCAACCTCTTTGTGGGGTAGATGACACTGAAAGTTCGCAACTCACTCATGGTTGCTCAACAAGGGTTCAGATTGCTCCTTTCCTGGGGAATTTCATTTACTAGCAGCAGAAAGGAAGACACTTTATTATTTTCTGCTGGTAAGTATTCCCCTTCCTATTAGTAAATGTTTTATTGTTATTATAACATTTTAAATTTGAGAGACAAAGTGCAATATTTGGCATTATAAGATGAATTGAAATGGAATCTAAACAAAATAGTCAAAAGAGTAGCTGTTATTTGCTGTCAAAATTAAAGCCCATAGTTCCTTGTGAGGGTATATAAGCATTGTATAATTGTTTCATTCTACAGACTATGAATCCGCAATTGCTAGCCAATGTAGAACTAAATTTGAGCATTCTTTGTGGATGTTAACATTTTAATGGAGTTCACAGTGGCTTTGAGCTTTATTTTTTCCCCAGTCTTCATCTGATCCCATCAACTCCTGCATTATTCTGACTCATAAATTTCTTACATGTATAAAATTTAAACTCTTATTGCCTTAACATGTCTAGCCAACAAACATTTCACATTACAATTCATTTTTAAACTGTTTCCAAGTGATATTTTACCATTACACCTGTGCAAAGTACTAGAAAGAAAATCATTCAAACAGTTTAGCCCATGGTAGCACAGTGGGATAAACTGCTAACTACAGAAAAACTTGCTGACCAGAAGGTTAGCAGTTTGAAGCCATGGGTCGAGGTGAGTTCCTGCTGTTAGCCCTAGCTCCTGTCAACCTAGCAGTTTGAAAACATGTAATGTGAGTAGATCAACAGTTACCACATTGGCAGCCATGCTGGCAAACATGACCAGGAGGGCCTATGGACAACAGACTCCTCAGCATGGAAAAATGGAACAAGAGCACCTCCCCATGGCCAGAATTGAGCATCATCTCCAGACACCGGAGATGGAAAGGGAAACCTTTCCCTTTGTTTATGTATTGGATGTCATTGTTCACTGAATAAAAGACACTGAATGTTTGCCCCTATATGTGTATACTGGAATCCACTCTGAGTCTCCTAAGAGAGATAGAGCAAAATAGAAGTAAAGTGTATTATTATTATTATTATTATTATTATTATTATTATTATTGGGTTGTTGTAGGCAGGGCCGGCCCTAGGTAATTTTCAATGGTAAGCAAACATTATCCCCCCCCCCCCCCCCAAAAAAAACCAATCACTGAAAAAAAAAAGGTAGAGGTGAATAAAGAGTTACCTTAAAACCAGAAGGTTACTTACATTATGTTCATATAGTTACATTACATAGAATTAACACAAATTAATGTTTTTTAAATGCAAATATTTTATTAAACTTGGCAACAATTTTAAGTTTTTGTTGTTATTTTTGATCTACAAGTACGACACAAAGGTTTCACAGAAAATACAAGATCTTTGCATTATGACAATTCCACTGAGACAATTGAAGACAGAACAGCCCTTAATACATACACATACATATACATACACATACACACATACATGCACACAGACACACACACATATATATTATTTTATTTGGAATTGCAAATTGCAATACATTCCATCACACACACATTTAAATAAATATTGTGTGTTTACGGAACGAACAGCTTCCTTTCTGCAAGGACTTCTTCTGCAATGCATAGCAATTCCAAAGAAAATAAAATATTTTGGACCACGACAAGTAAGTCCACTGAGACGACTAAAGATAGAATAACCTTATCTATATAAATAAAAATATAATGTTCATTTGTGGGATTAACATAACTCAAAACCCAATGGACAAATTGGCACCAAATTTGGCAGCAAAACACATACTAATCCAATCTATGTCTGTCAAACAAAAAAATCTCTGGCTGCTTCTCATTACTTTATTTTGCATACCACCACACTACCCCAGGGTGCTGCTATTATTATTATTATTATTATTATTATTATTATTATTATTGAGAGTCTAAATGGCCATCTATCAGGAGTGTTTTAATTGTGCTTTTCGCTTATGCCAGAAGGAAGTTGGATTGGATGGACCTTGGAGGTCTCCCTACTTTATGATTCTATTACTATTATTAATAATTAAGCAGAGTCTCTATGGCCATCTGTTAGGAGTGCTTGGATTGTGTTTTTCCCTTATGGCAAAAGGAGGTTGGACTGGATGGCCCTTGGAGGTCTCTTGCAACACTAGGATCCTATTACTGTGAATTCCTCCCAAACCCCTCCAGTGTTTTCTGCTGGTTATGGAGGTTCTGTGTGCCAAGTTTGGTTCAGATCTGTCATTAATGGGAGTTTTAATGGTCTGTGGAAGTCTGAGCTGAATCAGTTGAAGGTACTCCAAATCCCATCAGCTTGATTAGCATTCAATGGCCTTGCAGACAAGAGTCAATCAAGGCCAGCTAATACGTCTCAACAATGGATTCCCCCGGGCAGGAAGCAGCCAGGCTTTGAAGCTGCAAGGTTATTTGCTGCATCAGAAGCAAACCAAGGGTAAATTTGTAATGTATATAGAAAACACAAAGTTTAAAAACTTGGCATCCAGCTGCAAGGTCATTCAGTGCTAATCAAGGTGGCCAATGTCAACACTCGCACTTGCCTCAAGCAGGCAAGAGTTCTTCTTCCCACCCTGGACATCATTCCACAGGGATGTATATAAACCCCACTTGCTTAGTTTCCAACAGAGTTCCCAACCTCTGAAGATGTCTGCCATTTATAACACATAACAATCTAATAAATATAAATAATTCATGATAAAAATAATAACGTAATAAATAATAATTGTAAATAGAATAATAAATATAATAAAATATAATAATAATAGTAATAATTCCAAAGCTGAGAAGGAAATGGGGGCGAGTCAGTTTCCAACAGACCTCCCAATCTCTGAGGATGCCTGCCACTGATGTGGGTGAAACGTCAGGAGAGAATGCTGCTGGAACATTTTGAGCCTTCCAGGTGAAGCAGAGGCTTCAAAGGGCAGAGAGAAGAGCACAGAGTGGGGCAACAGCAGCAGCGAGGTCTTCCCCACTTCTCCTTCAGGGTCTTCCTCCTCCTCCTCTCCATTTGGAGGTGTCTAAACGGAGAGGAGGAGGAAGAAGAGCCCAGAGGAGAAGGAGATGGCCAAGCTTCCCTTCTGCTGCCGCCCTACGCTCCTCTTCTCGCCCCCTTCAAGGCGAGGCCTCGAAGGGGGCGAGAAGAGGGTGGCACAGAGCAGCAGCAGCGAGGTCTTCCCCCTTCTCCTCCAGAGTCTTCCTCCTCCTCCTCTCCATTTGGAGGTGTCTAAACGGAGAGGAGGAAGAAGAGCCCAGAGGAGAAGGAGATGGCCAAGCCTCGCTGCTGCTGCCGCCCTATGCTCCTCTTCTCGCCCCCTTCGAGGCGAGGCCTCGAAGAGGGCGAGAAGAGAGTGGCACAGAGCAGCAGCAGCAGCAAGGTCTTCCCCCCTTCTCCTCCAGAGTCCTCCTCCTCCCCATTTGGAGGTGTCTAAACGGAGAGGAGGAGGAAGAAGAGCCCAGAGGAGAAGGAGATGGCCAAGCCTCGCTGCTGCTGTCGCCATACGCTCCTTTTCTCGCCCCCTTAGAGGCGAGACCTCGAAGGGGGCGAGAAAGGGTGGCACAGAGCAGCAGCAGCAGCGAGGTCTTCCCCCCTTCTCCTCCAGAGTCCTCCTCCTCCCCATTTGGAGGTGTCTAAACGGAGAGGAGGAGGAAGAAGAGCCCAGAGGAGAAGGAGATGGCCAAGCCTCGCTGCTTCCCCACACTCCTCTCACCGCTCTACAAGGTGCACGGGGCATGAGGGGAGGGAAAGGCGTGCACCTTTCTCTTCTCCCTCGCACACCTTTCCTGCCTCTGCCACCAAGAAAAGCACATGCAGGGCGAGAGGGGAAGGGCAGAGGCGCACGCCTTTCCCTTCCCCCTTGCCCCATGCACGGCTTTTCTGCTTCCTCCCGCCGCTGCCCCTGCCACCGGCGCTGCTCATGGGATGAGGCCCAATTGGAGGGGCATTTAAGGAGGCGCCTGAGCGCCCCTGGGAAAAACAAAGTGTTCTGCGGTCGCTTACTTCGCGTAATGGAAGAACCGCCCCTGGTTGTAGGTTTTTACGGGCTATATGGCCATGTTCTAGAGGCATTCTCTCCTGACATTTCGTCTGCATCTATGGCAAGCATCCTCAGAGGTATTTAAGTCTGTTGGAACTAGGAAAAAGGGTTTATATATCTGTGGAATGACCAGGGTGTCTGCTGGAGCTAGGTGTGAATGTTTCAGCTGACCACCTTTATTAGCATTTGATGGCCTGGCAGTGCCTGAAGCAATCTTTTGTTGAGAGGTGATTAGATGTTCCAGATTGTTTCCTCTCTGTTGTTTTGTTGTTGTAATTTTAGAGTTTTTTTAATACTAGTAGCCAGATTTTGTTCATTTTCATGGTTTCCTCCTTTCTGTTAAAATTGTCCACATGCTTGTGGATTTCAATGGCTTCTCTGTGTAGTCTGACATGGTGGTTGCGAGAGTGGTCCAGCATTTCTGTGTTCTCAAATAAAATGCTGAATCCAGGTTGGTTCATCAGATGCTCTGCTATGGCTGACTTCTCTGGTTGAAGTAGTCTGCAGTGCCTTTCATGTTCCTTGATTCATGTTTGGGCAATGCTGCGTTTGGTGGTCCCTATGTAGACTTGTATAAACCCTTTTTCCTAGTTCCAATATACCTCACTACCTCTGAGGATGCTTGCCATACATGCAGGCGAAACATCAAGAGAGAATGCCTCTAGAACATGGCCACACAGCCCGAAAAAACCTACAACAACCCGGTGATTCCGGCCATGAAAGCCTTCAACAATACATTATTATTATTATTATTATTATTATTATTATTATTATTATTATAAAGATCTGCTGTCTGTCCTGGGATAGGATTAGACTGATGGTTTTTGTTTTGTTTTGTTTTTCTTTTTGCAACCATGTCTTTCCACTGGCAAAACTCATAGAACTGCAACAGATCAATTTGCTGGCAGAACTGCTCTGCTGACTAAGACCTGTTGGCAGAAGAAATATAGAGAAGAGACAGCCTCAAGAGGTTGAAAAAGATGTTTTTATTTCTCCAATTAGCCTGATGCATTTCTGCCTAGTAATATTTAATAGGTTTCTTCAGGGACTGATGAGAGATGAAAGAAAAGGGGGCAACGTTAAAAAAAAGAAACAAGTAACATTTGCTGTATCCGTTATATGTACATATAACTTGCATCAAAAGAGCCAAAACAGGATTGGAGAATGAGTAGCATGATAGAAGAAGGAGATATAGAGAATGGATAGGTAAGTGAGTTAATAAATCAAATCTCTTCCCATCCAGGGCCACAACCACAATGCCAGCCACAGAATTAGGCCCAGAAAAGAATATTATCAGGTAATCTTCAACACACTATGCTAAGACTGGCTTGCATTCAGAATTACCATCTGGTCTAGTATTGGCTCCGCTCTTGGTCCGCCTGGCAAGTTAAAATTACATTGGTAAAAGAATGAAATTTGTTGGCATTGACCAATATGTGTAACATGCTTGTTGGGTAATATAACCACTCCAGAAAGAAGCACATTCACTTGATTGACATATTGAAGTCGAAATTCAACTGTCCTGGGTTGTTGTAGGTTTTTTTGGGCTATATGGCCATGATCTAGAAGCATTATCTTCTGATGTTTCACCTGCATCTATGGTAGGCATCCTCAGAGGTTGTGAGGTCTGTTGGAAACTAGGAAAATGGGGTTCATATATCTATGGAATGTCCAGGGTGGGAGAAGGAACTCTTGTCTGTTGGAGGTGGGTGTGAATGTTTCAATTAGCCACCTTGAATAGCATTTGATAGCCTGGCAGTTTTTAGGTGTGGCTTGTTAGTGCCTGGGGAAATCTTTTGTTGCGAGGTGATTAGTTGTTCCTGATTGTTTCCTGTCTGGAGTTCCCCTGTGTTTGTGTGTTGTTCGCCAAGAAGGATTGTGGATCCATCACTTGGTAGCCAGATGAAAACACACAAACTGGATTTGAAGGCAACAAAGTGAAGTTTCTTAACTTTCAGGGCTAAAAGAATGTGAGATACAGAATCTCTACTTAAAAGAAATGGGACATAACTATGCAATACAGTGCAGGACATTTTATCCTCTTTGATAGCCATTCAGAGCCCCTGTGCCATATACTAGAGAACCTGCTACATATGGGATATCTTTCAGAATAATGAGGAAATTAATATGAGAGGGCTGAAATGTATAAAAAGGAGGAGAAATAGAGCTTTTTGCTACTTTGATAAAGAATAGTCAACAGGTGGTACACATGCTTATGCATATCTGAAAATATGGATAATAGTAAATTCCTTACTTTGGCTGCACCTAGGATGGTGGCATACTATAGAATTACACTGGAGAACCTAAAGAGGCCCACAAACAATTCTGGAAATGAAGAATATTATTGGCACGTAGATCCTTAAAACCATGGATATTGAATCCATTTGTAAGTAAGAATGAAGGTCTCTATGCCAAAATATTTCGTGAAGGAAAGTCATTCTAAGGAACACCCGGGTGAGGAGCTTAAATGCAGAAGGTTAGCCATAACCAGATCAGTTGTACAAGATTAAGTAAAGTTTGAGTTTTCAAATATCAGCTTCCTCTTGCATCGTATTACAGTATTCACTATGCTGAAAGCAGATATATAGATGATACAATCACTGTCTTCCGGTTGGAGACCTACATGTGTAAGTCCCCTTTTGGGTGTGTGACACAATGGGCTGCTCACTTGTCCTTAAACTATGACAAAAACTGCTCATGCTACAGCTGTTTCTTCTTACCAAAACGAAGGGGAAGCAATTCAGAGCATGAAGATTTGGCTGCTCTGAACTCTTCAGGAAAGGAAAAGTTGGCATCACTTCACCTGAGAATACACAGTCAATTCTTTCTCTCCCCTCAACCAAGCTGAGATAATGCCCAGCCCTTTCCCCAGTGGTAAGCAACAGCTTCAGGGATCTCCTCGGGATTCAACAGCAGCCAGAAGGTTGGAGGATGTGGAATTGTACATGCACACATGTACATATGTAGGATTACAACGAATAAACATCAAATGTATCACAATTTATTTCTGTGTGCATTTTTCTGTAAATTGCCATAAGAAACTAGACTTTTGATGTTGCTATTATTTATTTATCATATCACGAGCAAACCAAACAGTTGTATTGTATTTAAAAACAAAAAAACCCACAAAGTTTGCAAACTTGGCATTCTATTCAATGTACTTTGACCAGTAGCTGGCCACTTGGAGTGCCTCTGGTGTTGCTATAAGAAGGTCCTCCATTGTGCATGTGGCAGGGCTCAGGTTGCATTGTAATAGGTGGTTTGCTCTTCTCCACACTCGCATGTTGTGGACTCCACTATGTAGCCCCATTTCTTAAAGTTGGCTCTGCACCTTGTGGTGCCAGAGCACAGTCTGTTTAGCGCCTTCCAAGTCGCCCAGTTTTCTGTGTACCCAGGAGGGAGTCCCTCATTTGGTACCAGCCATTGATTGAGGTTCTGGGTTGTAGCCTGCCACTTTTGGACTCTTGCTTGCTGAGGAGAAGGGAATGTAGGAAAATCACAGGGAGAAAGATGAAGAAAGGAGAACAGAAGAGAGTGAGGAAAAGAAGATACTGTTCATTAAAAACAAACCACTGCAATTGATTTGACTACCTAGGATATGTCTTGCTGTCCCATGAGCAGCAATAGTGTTCTATCCATTACTTTCAACTACCCAAAGAATCAGCTATTTAGCTGCACAAGGAAGGCAAGTGAGCAGTTCCATGTTTTTCTGTTTCAGCAAAAAAAGAGAATCCCCCCCCCCCCCACACACACACACACACACTGCAACAGAAAAGGGGGAGGGAGCAGGCAACTGCAATCCACAGGCACCTCCAATGACCTGCTGTTTCTCCTTCATGATTACTGGGTGGGAAGGCTTTCACCCTGGCCTCATCCAGATCAAGGCAGCTGTTTTCCCTGCAGCTAAGAGGGGTTTAGCTCAAAGGAAGAATGGCCCCAAAACCAGAACCTGGACAGCTTTATCAAAAAGTACTCTGGCTACTCTCTCCAGATGGCATGGTTTTCCAAAGAAAATTGCACACAGAGAGAAATCATTCTGAAAACAGCAGGTGCAGAGTGATTCAGAAGGAAGTGTGCTGCTTTAGACCCCACCAGTTATTCTCCAACATTTGTTGTGATGGAAATGTGGCACCAGTGGGTTTCTCCTGAGAACTTGCTACAGTACTGCCTCTTTCCAATAAAGGCAGTTCCAATGAGGAACTTCCATGGGGGAGAGATGTGAAATTTAGTTTTCTTAATTCTGCCAAGAGTTCCTCTTTTGGGGAATGTGAGATATATCAGCATATTCTGTTTGGTAATGTGAGTACATTCTGTTGAAGAAGGATAGATAGTAGTGTATCTCACAATCAGACGAATTTGTATTTGCAAGCAGAAGATGAACATGGACCAATGCAATGCAATCATTCCACAAATATAGGGTTTAAGAGAAAAATAAAGCAAGCTTAGTCTTCTTTGATGGATGAGCCTATGGAATAGGACCCTCTTACAAATACTAACAAATAAAAACATATGAAGGAGGCATCATGTGTAAATATGAGGGTTATCTGGAAAGTAAGGTTACAAGATTTTTTTAAAAAAATGCAAAAAAAATGAATATATTTTAATAAAACTTACATAGATTGTAGTATAGATATTTATTATTTTTCCATATAATCACCATTCAGTTCAATACATATTGTCATCTGTAAGATGGGTTTTTGATGCCTGTGTCATAGAAGTTTCCTTCCACCTTCTTCAGGCAGTTAGTCACTTCGATTTTCACATTCTCCTTGTCAGAAAAGTGTTTTTTACCAAGGTGTTCCTTCAATTTAGCAAACAGATGATAGTCACTAGATGTGAGATCAGGGTTGTGAGAGGGGTGGCTTAAAACATCCCAACAAATGGAAGTCAACAATTCTTGTGTTGCATGAGCAGTGTGCGGACATGCATTGTCATGAAGGAGACGGACTCTCACTGTCAGCATCCCATGATGTTTGTTTTGGATGGCTTTGCAAAGTTTCTTCATGGTCACACAATATATTCCGTACTCATTTTGCCACATGCTGTCTTGACATTACGTCCTCTCCATAAACTGAAACAATTTTGTGATTAACTGCAGCGGTGTTCATGCCCTTAGCATTTAGGTAGCATTTGTTGTTGTTCATTCGTTCAATCGTCTCCAACTCTTCGTGACCTCATGGACCAGCCCATGCCAGAGCTCCCTGTCGGCCGTCACCACCCCCAGCTCCTTCAAGGTCAGTCCAGTCACTTCAAGTATGCCATCCATCCATCTTGCCCTTGGTCGGCCCCTCTTCCTTCTACCTTCCACTTTCCCCAGCATAATTGTCTTCTCTAGGCTTTGCTGTCTCCTCATGATGTGGCCAAAGTACTTCAACTTTGTCTCTAGTATCCTTCCCTCCATTGAGCAGTCGGGCTTTATCTCCTGGAGGATGGACTGGTTGGATCTTCTCGCAGTCCAAGGCACTCTCAGAACTTTCCTCCAACACCACAGTTCAAAAGCATCGATCTTCCTTCGCTCAGCCTTCCCTAAAGTCCAGCTCTCACATCCGTAGGTTACTACAGGGAATACCATGGCTTTAGCTAGGCGGATCTTTGTTGCCAGTGTGATGTTAGGTAGCATATTACAGTGCAAACTTCACACTTGAAGTGAAATGGAAGGAGAATTCTCATCTCTAACTTTCACCACAATGCCAGTTGATGAGCTACTGATGACTGGCACTGCTTGTTCGCTTCTGCTGGCTTCCCGCTACACGGCAATGATACCAACTTTCCCTGAGAAAATTCCCCATGCCTTGTAACCTTACTTTCCAGATAACCCTCATATTAAAGATTTCATAACATCTTCTGATGACAGGCTGTGTACATGTGTTTTCAAACATGGAAAAAAGAGAACAGCAGACTATAAAATGTAGAACAATCACACTCAAACTGTTGCAGGAAGAAAGAGGGTGTGGCTAACAGAAAGAAAATGGTATGGATACATGTTATGTCTAAAGTCTTAGAGAGAGGGATGCAATCGCCAACAGGCTGAGAAAGGCGGTATACAAATACAGTAAATAATGAAAAATTTGGCAGCTAATGAGCAAAGGCACAATAAGGTTGAGACAACAAATTCACCTGTCATCATGGAAGAGCTAGCCCTGGAGGCAGAGTTGAATGGCTTCAAACATTACCGCATGAGGTTATAAACATGGATCCAGCAATGCAAATTTGTCTTTCAGCTGAAGCACATGAGGATAGCCACTCTTCTTATTAAACCAATCAAAAATCATATTACAACTTGCAAGCACTTTTAGCTTGCTGCAACAGGTGGGACTTGTCTCCTTCCATTGTCCATTCAATTCATCCATGGGTTCCCCACCAGTTTTTCCAAAGGAATTGCTCAGCTTCATAAGTTCAAAATCTCATGAGATTATTGAATTAAGTTTTTATGCAAGTTCACAAGCATGTCCCTTTAAACATTTTAAATATGAATAATAAAGTAAACATGCATTTTGCATTTACTTGAATTTGCCTGTTTTATGTATTCTGCAAGGGAGAGAACTACTTCTCATTGCAAATCTGCAAAGACTGCTATTTTGTAGCATTTTCCTATATTGTAAAAAAGACTATTTCAATTAATAAGAAAGGAAAGATGTATTTTGCGATTAGAAGATTTTTCCCTGGTTTGTGTATATATAATTGCCAAACCAGTTCGGGCTGTGGTTTGAACAGTGCAGTTCCAACACTTTGATTTCACATTGGTGAAAGAACAAAGAAAAGTTAACAAACAGTGCACAAAAACCAAATCAAAAAAGGAAAGTCCCATAAGTACCTGGAATTAGAACTGAAACTGTAATTTTCTTTTCTTTCTTTTTTTAAGGAAGCATATGGGGCACAAGGGGACATTTATGACTATGCAGCCAAAGCTTTTCTTGTTCTGATCACCAGAAATAAAATGCCTAGAACTATGGTTATGGGGAAGTGGAGCAATGCCATATGACACCTCCAACATGTCCACAACTACAAAACAAAGTCCCCAAACACATTGCTGAACCGCTTTTAGTCTTATCACAGACCTGGAAACACTTTGAACACAGATTCAAAGTACTTTCCGCTGCCTAAAAATGTGAGTTTCTTGTTTTTTGAAAGGTACTAGTTACAATTGTGTTGAACATTGGTTTGGAATGAAAATAGGACAACATCATGTGATGGTAAGTAATTATGTTCATGGTTGGGGAGGCTGCAACTCACATGACAAACCTTGTGTGATAATGCCCTTCACATTTGCTTGTGCTTCTTTCCTTTCCTTTCCTTTCCTTTTTAGACCCGTCTCCTGCTTAACAACCAGTGTTCTTTGCTAATTTGAAGCAAGAGTGCACAATTAGTAATCAGACCATAGCCAGTCTATAGTAAATGATACTGAATACTAAAAGGTTACTTTGCCAGGCTCTGTTTTAAGAAATGTCTTGCCAGAACATCCAGTTTCACTCAAACTAGCAATCTTTCCGAGAATGCAGTAGGCAGGGCAATAACTGTGTCAACAAAAATGGCTAAAATAGGCCATTTTTCTTTTTCTGTAGGTTTCTTTTTAAGTTGAATTGGTATGTAAGTCAGAACAGATACATTTTAAATGTAACTCCAGCTATTTCTAACTGTTTCTAAAATATTGTTAGTGAAAAATTTGTTACTATCACGAGAGTCATGAAATTTTGTTACTTTTTTACCTGTTATAGCAGGTAATTGTGCATAATTAAATTACTGTAATTGGGGAAACTTCAGGGGCTATTTTTAAAAGTTTTGACAAAAACGTTTTGTAATTATAAAAAACCCACAACAGATATCTTACTAAATGTCTCTCATATTAATAAAACTTCCATTTAGGGATGTCTTCCCAGCCCAGCACAGAGATTTACTTACTAGAAGTATAAGTCAGTCCTTCTCTTTGCGGATTCAACAATTTGTTGCAACTCTGGCTGGCTGCTGCTACGGAGGGGCAAATCTCTCCCCTTTCCAGATTTGGGCTTTCTGATGCTGATCAGAATTCTAGAAAACGTAGTTTAGGGCAGGGCCTTTTGAATTCTCTGGCTTAGGGCTCCTCGCCTTCCCAAACTACATTTGCCAGAATTCTGTGTTTTCTTGGTCTCTTTCTCAGCAAACTCCGCTTTCTCCCTAGTGTTTCCCTCTCCTAATGGCAAGAGAAATTTAATTTAAAGAGAAATGGCAACCTTTTTGGTTTTGCTTTGCTTGCTTGTGCTGAAAATGAAACTGACTTTGGGAGGTTTCTGTGGTTTACAAAATTCAAATGAAAAAGTATTTGGTAAGTTTCGATTCTTACGTTTTTGGCGTGGACCATGCCCACATGTCTGATATTGCATTGTAATTAACAAATTCAATCATTATTATTATTGCATTTTTATACTGCTTTTCTTACCTTGGGGGGGGGGGGGGTGCTCAAAGCAGTGTACAACATAATAAATGGCAAAAATTCAATGCCAGGCATACATATGAAAGAAATACCTGACATATCTAAATCAATATTATATAACTGTGAATTAAAACCATTAAAACTGTACTAAAACATCAAACATGGACATAAAACATTTAGACATTGCACCAATCCTATGACTGTCATTTAGCTGCTTCAATAGTACTATCACTCATAAAATGCCTGTTTGTATAGCCAGGTTTTTAGTTTTTTTTTTCTTTTTCTTTCTCCAGGAAGGAGGGGGCCAATCTAACCTTGCTGGAGAGGAAGTTTCATAGTCACGGGGTCACCACCGAGGTGGCCCTGTCTCTCATCACCACCAATTGCACCTGCAAGGGTGGCAGGACTGAGAGCAGGAACTCCCCACTAATCTTAATGCTTGAACTGGTTCATAAAGGGAGTTGCATTCAGACAGGTAAGCTGGACTGAAACCATTTAGGTATTTATAGACCAAAGCCAGCACTTTGAATTGTGCTCAGTAGCAGGCTGGCAGTCATCGGAGCTGATGCAGCTGAGGGGTTGTATGCTCCCTGTACGCCACTCCAGCAAGGAACCCAGCAGCTCGTTGAACTTCTTGAAGCTCCTGAACAGTCTTCAAAGGCAACCCCATGTAGAGTGCATTGCAGTAGTCTATTAGTAAATCAAATTTAATCTGAATTATGAGAACTAACGATAATTTTGCACAGCCCTAATGTGTGTGTGTGCGTACGCGCGCACTTTGGATCCCATACGGAAGGATTAATACTTATGTGGTGTTTAGATTTCACCTCACTCTCTGTCCCTATGACAATTGGATTTTGAAAATTTTGGATTGTTGTGGAAACAAGGATTGGTGATAAAGCTTCAGTGGAGACACATATCCCCCATTAGAATTCTATCAGAAGTGAATTTCTCTTCCTAAGTGTAGATTTCTCCCTATTGTCTCACCCCCATTCTTAATTATTAGTATGTAAGCTGGATGTTTGTAACTCACAGGCTGCCTGTAGCCATCTATAGATCACTATATATCTTCTCTTCAGCACAGCTGTGAGACTTGCAATCTAAAACAGAAGTGTATGTTTGATGCAGGGAAGCAACGTTGTTGTTTTTTTACATGTTTCAAAGGCTTGCTCATGTTATAGCTCCTGGAAAGCTAAGAAAGAAAGCATTGAAATATGGGCTCCAATTATCTAACTCATGCCTTTCTATGACAATTAAGTCATTTCCTTCCTGATTTTCAGTTTCCACTTTAAACTGACTAATTTATACTATAGTTTTTCTCCACCTGGAAATTGCATCTCCGTTGATCAGTAAATGCTATCCTGATGAAAAGATAAAAAGTATAGCTGTGGTAAACACAAAAGACTTCCAAAATGTAATTCCAGATTGAAAACTGTAATCATATATGACTAAAATTGGGACATATGCCTCCTTTAATATCCATTGCATGATTAATATCGCAATGGAGCCATCACTATAGTTGCTTCTTGATTACTATAAAAGGAAGCATGAGCATGTCAAAAGCAGATTCACTTTTCACCTGAAAAAAATATATGAATATTTATTATGTCTAACACTTAAGGAACACCTTCATCCAGACTTTCAGACACAGATAGATAGGAAAGTGGGTGATAATTAGTCTAAGATGCAGGCACATTTGTACACTCTTCCTTTTTGTTTAGTTTTACAATTAATATGAAAATTATATATTGTAAAATAATATTAAAAATAGAAAACCATAGCACTGTGGCTTGCCTAAGAAAACAAAATCCTTGGTACTTTTGAATAATATTTATTCAATTCATTATCATAATCACAAAGTTCTCATTCTCTGGCATCTCTGTCCTGAAACCCTACGAAGATGCAGCATGGTCCATTCAGTCATGCAAACTCTTAGGCACCCGGGATACTGAAATCACAGAGGGTTTCCCCTGAAATTAATTATCTACTACAGGATAAATCACTATCAGTAAGGAGTATCAGACTTTTATTCGGGGAGGTGGAAATCTTGGACTCAAGGTTATGTTAACATTTATTTATTAATGTATGTATTTATTTATTTACTTATTTATTTCTACCCTGTCCTTCTCACCTCCAAGAGGGGACTCAAGGCAACTTCCAAACAGGCAACAATTCAATGCTAAACATAATATAAAACATAGTAAAATACAACCATATACATTAAAATAGTTATAAAATATACATTAAAACAGTTCACCAGGTTAAAAATAGTTACCCAGATCAATCCAGATGCAGTCAAATAAAATCTTGTCTTCAACAATAAAACAGTCTATTCTGTGAACACCTCATCCCATAGCCAGGATATAAGTTTCTTCCGGAAGGTCAGGAGGGAGGGGGCAGATCTGACATCATTAGAGAGGGAGTTCCACAGTTGAAGGACCACCACGGAGAAGGCCCTGTCTCTCGTCCCCACCAAACGCGACTACGATGGCGATGAGATTGAGAGCTGGGCCTCCCCGGATGATATTAAGGTCCTTGATGTTTCATACCAGGAGATACGTTCAGTCAGGTAAACTGTCCATTTAACATTAGCTTGGCCATTTTGCAGAAAGAAGGAGGTGTTAAAGAAGAAAGGTCTCCGTTCTTGCTTCTGCTGCTCTTCCTTTCTCTTTACCTCTGTTGTCTTCTTCTCATCCATGTGGGGTCTTCATAACAAAGCTTGATTTCTCCTCACAAATGAGGGAAATGAATGGTGCAGAGTTGGCATTTTTCCCCTCCATGGGGGAAGAAGAAAACAGAAGCAACCCAGAAGCAAAGAGAAAGGAAGGGCGGTGGAGGCAAGACCTGAGACACTTCTTCTTTCCCTCAGAAAAAGAATGAAACCTGGACTTCCGGTGCAGGGGAAATGGCGGAGAGCAGCACACACTGAGAGCTCTGCAATCTGTGTGTGCACGACGGGTGATTGGGTAGAGCAGTGGCTCCCTTCCCCCCTGGGATCGAATTCGGGGGGAACAGCGAAACCAAAGGGGTCAACCGATGGTCCAAAAAGGGGTCTTCTCCTCAAGAGGAGATCCCTGAAGGACCCGGTACATGGCCCCACAGGTACGGCGGATCACCCAGATCGTGGCGAGCGACAGCTCGCAAATCTCCAGCCGCCTGCATTTTTAATTAAAGAAGAGAGGAGGAGGTAAGAAAGAAAGAAAAATATAGTAAAGCGTAAGAAAGGAGGGGTTGGAAGAGGGTCTTTAAAGCTCTCCTTGCTAGAAAGAAGAAAAGAAAAGAGGAGGGATCTCCGGAGAGGAGAAGGAAAGAGGAGAGAAGAATCAGGAGGTGGAAAGGATAAAACTTACTAATAGTTATATTAACCATCGCTAACGCTTACCAGCAGTATAAGAATATAGAAGAAGAAGCTGGTCACGGAACAGAGAATAAAGAATAAAGAAATAAAGAAATAAGGATTAAAGGGAAGAAAAACAGATAATAGGAGGTTAGCGGAAGAAACAAGAAGAAAGAAGAAAAGATATAAAGATATAAAGAGTATAAAGGGTAGAAGAGTATAAGAATATAAGGAGTATAAGGAAAAGTAACAAGATAAAACAGCAAAGCGGCAGTAGCAAAGTAAAAGCTTAGCAAGAGCATAAGAAGGGCTGCGAAGAGAAACAAAGAAATAGAGAAACGGAGAAACAGGAAGAACAGGAAGAAAATATAAGAAAATATAAAGATACATAAATATACAATCATACAAATATATAATACCGGAAGCGAGAGAAGGATTTAAATAAATAAATAAAAGGAGTGGACTGACCTTGAGCGGTTTGTTTGGTCTACGAAGCGTGAAGGACGCGGAGAGGAGGAGAAGGAGGGGAGGAGGGCACACGTGGTGGGAGACGCACGTGGAAGCCGGAGGGAGGCCAGAGCAGGAAGGGACGAAAGCGACGGAAGTGACGAAAGTACGAAGAGAATACCAAAAAGCGCTGGAAACATCGCAGAAGCAGAAGAAATCTCGCGCGAACCGTAAGGGCCCTAAAAAACGTGAGAGGAGGTGGAAATATCGCGAGAATCTGAACAGACAGGAAGAAGGTCAAAAATAAAGAGAAGGAAGACGGAAGTGAGGCGCAAGAAAGGAAAGAGTGGCGGAACAAAAAGGAAAATTAACGCGAAGTGGGGAAGAAGGAGAGAAGAGGAGAGACGGAGACTAGAGGGACATTAAACAGAATAAAGTAAGTGCGAAAGAGAAGAAGAGAGGGTGAAAGGAGGAAGAAAAAAGAGAAAAGAAAAGAAGGAAATAAAATAAAATAAATAATAAATAATAAAATAAATAAGAAATAAGAAATAAGAAATAATAAAATAAATAATACAATATATATATAGATATACATAATTAAAAAAAATCTTTAAAGGTGGGATCTATAAGCAAAATAAAATAAAATAAAATAAAATAAGAATAATAAATAATCACAACAATAATAAAAATAAATAAATAAATAAAAAATAATATATATATATATATATATATATATATAGTATATATAGCTGCACATACAAAGATAGGAAGAAATTGAGGACTGGAGAGAAATAGAGAAAGAAAGAAAGATAAAGATAATACGCACCTAAATTGTCTCAATAAACAGAAACAAGGAAGTGGAAGAAAACAAGAAGAAGTGAAGAGATACCAAACCAGTGACTGAAAAACAGACAACAGAAGAGAGGAAAAAAGAAAAACAACATATGAGAGAGTGGTGGGGCATAAAAAGACTACTGGAACCCACAATGGCAGCCAACAAACTGAAAGGAGAGAAAGGAGAGAAAGAGGGGAAGGAAGCAAAAGGGACACCAAGGAAAATGTCGGTGACAGAGGAGACGAATTTAAAGGAAATGAATTTAAAGGAAATGATGAAAGAAATGATGACAGAAGTTTTGACAGAGATACAGACAATGAAGACTGAAGTTCAAATAATAAAAGAAAGACAAGACATATACCAGAAAATTGCACAAGAACAAATGACGGACCTGAAAAGGGATATAAGAGAGGAAATCGGAAAACTAAAATTAGAGATGTCAACAATGCAACAAGATATGAAAGAACGGAAGACAGGAGAAGAAGACATTAAGAAAAGGCAAGAAGAAATGCGAATAAAAGTGAAGAACATCGAAACAAAAAGTACAAGAATGGAGGCGAAACAGGAAGAACTAGAGGCAAAAGAGATGGAATTCCAATTAAGAATAAGGAACATTCAGGAAGACGCGAATGAGAATATAAGAGAAAAGGTGATAGAAATTCTGGCAGAGTTAATGGAATGTACGGGACAGCAAATGCAGGAACGGACAGATAGAATTTACAGAGTGAACACAGGTTTTGCAAGAAGAAACAGGACGGCACGAGATGTGATTGTACATTTTGTGAAGAAGACGACAAGAGATGACATTTTGAGAATGAATAATAGAAGAAGGATCTGCTATAAAGGAAAGAAGATAGTTATACTGAAGGAACTCCCCGGAATAGTGTTGAAAAGAAGAAGGAAGTACGCATTGCTGACGGAAGAACTGAAGAGGCAAAATATACGGTTTAGGTGGGAAAGAGAAGAAGGACTGATGTTGACATATAAGGAGAAACGATTTTGGATTAAGAGCGAAGATAGCGCAAAGGAATTTCTAAAAAGAATAAAATTGGATAATGAGAGAGAGAAAGGCAAACACGCAGAAGGAAGGACAAAGAAGAAGAAGCGCACAGACTCGATGGAAGAAGAAGAAATGGAGAAGGAAGAAAAAGAGGAATTAAGAAGAATGTCGGAAGAAGGTGCAGGAGTACTGGACTTAAGCGATTCGGAAGGGGAAGAAATAGAGGAGGAGGAATTAAGAGAGGAGGAAGAGGAAGAAGAACTAGAAGGAGAAGAACAGGCAACAAGAGAGAGGGAGGAGGAAGAAAAAGCATGTTGAACGACTTAAGAATTTACTCTAATAATGTTAATGGGATGAACTCCCCGAATAAAAGAAATAAAATCTTTAATTAATTAAAGAAAAAAGGATACCATATTATTGCATTCCAAGAAACACATGTTATGAGTAGACATACAAAACATCTGGATAATAAAAAATTTGGCCAAGCATTTTATGCAGCAATACAGGAAAAAAAGAGGGGGCTAGTTACATATGTAGATAATAATATAAAGGCAGAATTAGCCTTTAAGGATGAAGAAGGAAGGTTTCTGGGGGTGAACATTTGGCTACAAAATAGAAAAATACTTATATGTAACATATATGCTCCGAACAATTCGAAAACAAAATTTGCAGAGAAGTTGAGGAAGAGTATAGAAGAACAAGAGTCGGAGCAAATGATAATGTTAGGAGACTTTAATGGTGTTCTAAATAAGGCCCTAGATAGAAGTACAACAAAAGCAAAAGTGGGAAAGGGGAAGAATGAGAAGGGAGATCTCCCAAAATCAATGACAGAGATGATGCGGAATCTATGCCTGGTGGATATATGGAGAAGTAGAAATGAGAGGAAAAAAGATTACACTTACTACTCACCAAGACACCAAAATTGGTCCAGGATAGATATGATTTGGATAACATCATCCCTACAAACAAATGTTTCAAAAATAGAAATTTTGCCCAGAATGAATTCGGATCATTGCCCGATAGAATTAGAAATAAAAATAATGGAAAGGATAAAAAGATGGAGGCTGGATGAAAATTTGCTAAAGAAAGAAGAAGATATAGAAAGAAACAGAAAGCTATTAAAAGAATATTTTGACATCAATGATGGACCAGAAACGAAAATCTTTACACTTTGGGAGGCGAGCAAAGCCGTCATGAGAGGGAATTTTATACAGCAGAAGATAAGAAGAAAGAGAGAAAAAGATGGAAAAATGAAGAATCTACTTAAAGAAATAGAAGAAGAGGAAGGTAATTTAAAGGCTAATCCAAGGGATAAAGAGGTAAAACAAAGATTAGAACATTTGCACAAACAGAGAGAATTTATGGAAACAGAGGAAAGAGAAAAGGAGTTGAGATATTTAAGACAGAACTTCTTTATGAACGCGAATAAACCGGGAAGATGGCTCGCGAACAAAATAAGGAAAAGAAAAGAGACAACATATATCACGAAATTAAGAGATAATGAGAGGAGTATAACTCAAGAAGAGGAGATAAGAGAACAGTTTCATGGATTTTATAAGAAACTTTATCAGGAGGAAAACATAGAAGAAGAGGAAATCTACAGCTACCTAACTAATCACAGGATTCAAAGGATCTCAGAAAAACAAAGAGAAAGTCTAAATAAAGAAATTTCAGAGAAAGAAATTAGAGATGCAATAAACAAATTAAAATCAAACAAAGCCCCAGGACCGGATGGAATATCGGCAATTTATTACAAAACCTTCCAACAGGAATTAGTACCTTATTTAAAAGAAATGATGAACAGAATAAGAATCTACAAGGAAATCCCAGAAACATGGAAGCAAGCGAATATATGTTTGATACATAAAGAAAATTCAGACAAAGAACAAGTAAAAAACTACAGACCAATTTCGTTGTTGAACGTAGACTACAAGATCTTCAGTTTGATAATGGCAGAAAGGCTTAAATGGGTATTAAACGAATATATAAAGGAAGAACAAGTAGGTTTTCTACCTAATAGGCACCAAAATGAAAATGTGAGGACGGTTGTGGATCTGATTGAATACTATGAAAATAAACACCAAAATAAAGTAATGTTGCTAGCGCTAGATGCGGAGAAAGCGTTTGACAACGTAAATTGGAAGTTCTTTAAAATTATAATGAAAGAAATGGATCTGGGATTTTATTTCCAAAACGCGATTGAGGCCATATATGAGGAACAAAAAGCAAAAATTCTGGTGAATGGGAAAGAATCAGAGAATATTGAAATAAGGAAGGGAACGAGACAGGGATGCCCCCTATCGCCCCTAATTTTTATATTGACATTAGAAATATTATTAAATAAGATAAGAGAGGAAAAAAGCTTGGTCGGTGCAAAGGTACAAGGTCAGGAATTTAAAATCCGCGCATACGCGGATGATGTAATATGTGTAATTGAAGACCCAAAGAATAACTTAAGAGAATGGATAAGAACAATAAAAGAATTCGGTAAGGTATCAGGATTTAAAATCAATATGGATAAAACAAAAGGAATAACCAAAAACATCGGAAAAAAGGAACAAGAGGAACTAAATAAGGAATGGAACATACAAATAGTGAATAAATTGAAGTATTTAGGGATAATATTAACATCAAGGAATCTACACCTGCTGCAGAACAACTATATAGATAAGTGGAAGGAGATAAGGAAGGACCTGGAAAAGTGGAAGAATTACAACCTCTCGCTACTAGGCAGGATAGCTACAGTGAAAATGGCAGTTTTGCCAAAGTTGATCTTTCTATTTCAGAATTTGCCAATAATACGAAACAAAAAAATCTTAAAGAATTGGAGTAAAGACATTAGGAAATTTATTTGGAAAAACAAGAAACCGAGAATTAGCTATGATAATCTGACGGAAAAAAAGGAAAAAGGAGGGATGGCGGCACCAGATCTGGAGCTTTACTTGGAAGCGAATGCATTAATCTGGGCTAAAGATTGGGCGAAATTGGAAAAGAAGAAATTATTAATATTGGAAGGGTCGGACCTGCGAGAAGGCTGGCATACATACGTTTGGTATAAAGGGGAAAAAAACGAAAAAAAATTTGGCAACCATTTCGTAAGGTCAACAGTGCTGAATATATGGGAAAAATATAAAAATAGATTTTACAACAAAACACCGATGTGGGTATCCCCCCTAGAGGCGGGACAAAGAAGATGCACAGGCTGGCATGAATGGTTAAAGTATAAAGATCTACTAAAAATAGAAAGAGGGGAGGTGACGCTAAAATCACAAGAAGAATTAAACAAAGTGGAGCAGAAAGTATCATGGTTAGAATATTGGACGATAAAGGAAAAGTATAAGAGGGATAAAACGATAGGTTTTAATATGGACAAAAATTTTTGGGACAACATAATGGAATCAAAAAGAAAATTAATAACGAAGATTTACAAAAAGCTGCTAGAATGGAAAATGGAAGCAAAGGGAGAAAAAAATTATAACAAAAGATGGAATGAAAATATTGGAAGAAATATTAAGCAAGAGGAATGGGAAAAAATCTGGAGAGGAAAACTAAGATACTGTTATGCCACTGACATGAAGGAAAATTGGCTTAAGACGGCGCATCGATGGTACATAACACCGAAAAAATTAGGGGCAAGCAATAGTAGTACCAGCACAAGGTGCTGGAAATGTAAAGAAAAGGAAGGCTCGTACTTTCATACATGGTGGACCTGCAAAAAGGCCAAAAAATACTGGAGGGAAGTCCAAAAAGAATTACAAGAAATGCTACAAATTAAAATACCATGGAAGCCAGAGTTATTTCTCCTAGGGATGCACGATTTGAAAATAGAAAAGAATATTGATAAGATCCTGTTCATGTTAACAACAGCAGCAAGGATAACTTATGCTAGAAGATGGAAGCAGGAAGATACGCCAGACGAAAATGAGAGACTCACAAAAATCTTGGAAATAAGAAATATGGACCGGCTGACATTTTTGATAACAAGAAGTAAAGGAATAAAAATGAAGGAAACAAACTGGGAAAAAGTGATGGGTTATTTTAAGCAAAGGAATAAAAAAATCCTGATATAACTGAAGAAGAGTTGGAGGTAAGGAAGAAGAGGAGAAAGAAGACGAGGAGAGAAGAAAGGGAAGGAGAAGAGGAGGAGGTTTGGATGAACGACAAAGAGGACCCTATGAAAACCTCGGGAAGTCGAAAGCAAGAAACTTTTTACTTTTTTTTTTTCTCTCTTCTTCATTATTGTCTTACATGGGGCTTTTGGGCTATACTTCTCTTCTCTTCCCCCCCCCCCCCCCCCTTACTATATCTCTATTTCCTCGGTCTCCCTTGTCTATTATCTTTTGATCACTATATCATCTCATTTTTCGGGGAACTGATATATACACATATCTTATATTTCTTTTACTAGTAGCCTTAGCTACAAAGTTTCTATGTTTTAACTGTATTTGAAAACTGAATAAAGATTATATTAAAAAAAAGAAAGAAAAAGAATGAAACCTGCCACCATGCTGAGGAAAGACAGGGAAACTGAGGCTAATCTGCTTTGATGCTTACTCTTAGGGAAAGGGACCCTTTCACAAACCCAGAGTGAGGTGCCAAAAACCCTATCTGTAGCCCAAAGAGGTTTAGCCTATTTAACTGCCAAGTTGTGCAGGCCTGGTCTAGAACAAGAGAAGTTTGTGTGTGTATGTGTGTCAGGAGTGACTTGAGAAACTGCAAGTCGCTTCTGGTGAGAGAGAATTGGCCAACTGCAAGGATGTCACCCAGGGGTGGATGGATGTTTTTGATGTTTTACCATCCTTGTGGAAGATTTGAGCAAGCGTTCATAGAATAGACTGATTTTATTGGTGAAGTTGAGATTTTATAGACCGTAATTTGGATTGATTTGGTGGAGGTTTTAAACCTGTTGAACTGTTTTTAATGTATATCTATAATCATTTTATGTAATTATGCATTTTATTACTGTTTTTATTGACATCAAATTGTTGCCTGCTGGTAGCTGCCCTGAGTCTCTCCTTGGAGGTCAAGAATAGGACAGGATATAAATGTTCTAATTAAATAAATAATAAATTCTCTCATGTGCCCGCATGGGGAGCTGGAGCTGACAGAGGGAGCTCATCCACGCTTTCCCAGGATTCAAACCTCCGACCTGTCAGTCTTCAGTCCTGCCAGCACAAGGGTTTAACTCATTGTGCCACCGGGGGTTCCTAAGAGAAGTCATAGTCCCACTCTATTCTGCTTTGGTCAAATCTCACATGGAATACTGTGTCCAATTCTGGGCACCACTATTCAAGAAGGATAACTCTATGAGTCATTTGGTTCAAACACATGCTAAACTTCCTTGGAATGTGGTGGAGTCTCCCTCTTTGGAGGTTTTTAAGAGGAGGTATTTCTGCATGGAAGGGGGTCAGACTGGATGACCCTTGTGTTCCCTTCCAACTCTCTGATTCTAGGTTTTCTTGAGGCAGCGGTTTCAGCTTCCCCAAAGTTTCTAACTAGCGTAAGTAAAATCTCCATAAATATTATTTTTTTATAAAAAGCCACAAGAAGTAAAGAAAGCAGATACTGTCAAAAGATCAAGTGCTCTGTACTCACTGCCTCCAGCAGAAAACTCCTGGGAGTATCAAGCTACCTCTGTTCCTACAAATTACAAAATATTTTAACAGAGAACAAAGTTCATACACCTTTAAGTTCCCCAGGAAACAAATGCACTTTTTACTTCTTTATTAAATAATTTATTTATTAGTAATAGTATTTAATTTTAAAAGAAATATGGATACCTTGCAGTGTTGTTGGTTCCCACATGGACCACAAAGAAAGGGTATTTTTCTGTTGGTTTGACACACTTTGTCAGCCTTTTATACCACAAATCTTTCCTTTGGGGAAACAATACACCTCTTGAGTCATCCTGTCAGGTCTGCAAACCACTGCTTCTGTTCTCCTCAGCATGGAGTCTCCTACCACCACCATCACCACTCCTGTCTTTGGAGGTTTGGCAGGGGGCTTTCCACGTGCTGACTCTTCCAGGGCACCTTCACATTCCTTGGAGATCATCTCTGCTACACTTCCTGGTGTTCTACATCATCACTCATACTGAAGATAGCTTTGACTTGATCATATAGCCCCACATTCATGGAATGATTCCTGATCCTTCTGTGTGTCACTTTCCTACAAGTGTCTATCTCTTGTATTTGGGAAGTGACCCCTTCCTCGGAGACATCCCGTGTGTGTTATTCCTGCAAAACAATCTGCTCTGATGTGTTCAAGAAAACTTCTTCCTTCCTGAAACATTGGAGTGTGTATACATGGGCCTCAAAGCACTGGATTAACTAACTTGTACTTGCTGCAAGTATAACTATCCACATTCTTAGGCAAGAACATAATTCAAAATTACTTGTGAACTCATAAGAAAGTCTGATTTGCCCGTTGAACATCGCTTGCTATCCCCTTTCATCACAAAGCCCATTACACGATGTAGAGCAACTTCCAGCCAGGCTCCATGCTGAAAAGGAAGAGCAAGCAGCATATGCCAACACGGTGGCAACATGACAGGCTTCCTGTGTTGCCTTTGGAGCAATGGGAGGAAGCCACAGATGGCGATGCTCCCCCCACCCCCACCCCCGTGGGATGGGAGTATGGAGTGGCAGGTTCTTCATGTCCCCTGTCAGGACTCAAATTCACCACGATGTGTGGCAAATCCTTGGGCCTTTCAGATGAGGTCCCTTGACAGATTGAAGAACTGGGCCAAAACTAAAAAAAAAAAAAAAAAAAACAACAGAGACAAATGTGAAACACTACATTTATGCAAGAAAACTAAAGAGCAGAAATATAAGATGGATGGTACCAGACTTGAAAGTAGTACTTGGGGAAAGGATGTAAAGGTCTTAGCAGACCACAAATTTAACATAAGTCAACACAATGATATAGAGGCCAAAAATCCAATGCAAATCTGAATTGCATTAACAGGAGCATTGTATCCAGATCAAGTGGAATACTGATGCTGTTCTATGTATTGCCGTTTATTCTACCACCCAAGAAGAATATTGACAAGCTGGAGGTCAAGAAAAGGGTGAGTGAGATGATCAAGGGTCTGAAAACTAATTCTTATGCGGAATGATTTAAGGAGTTGGACATGTTTAGCATGTAGAAGAGACTAGAGTTGAAACCTTAACCACTGTTAAATATCCAAAGACATATCATATATGACCTCATCACACTTACCAAATTCAGCATGCCAACCATCACATGACATTGTGTGACTTCCAGCAGGGACCCCTGACCCCAATGGGGTGGAAGCATCCTTGGATGCTTCTCCCCAAACACAGGAGCCTTCTGCCCTATTTGGGGGACACTTCCCCTATATGATGAGAGAAGTGTTGCTGTCATTCCTCATGCCTGCTGTTTCACCACACCTGCTGGCCTGCTGTTTCACCACACCTGCTGCTGATAAAGTGAATAGAGAAGATCAATTCAGCTTGTTTTTCTGCTGCTTCAGAGATCTGTACATTAGCCAATGGATTCAATTCATGAGAGGAGTGCCCACCTAAAGATTATATTCTTATTTACTGTAAGAACTGTTTGACAATAGAATAGACTGCCTTGGAAGACAGTGTACACTCCATTTTTGGAGGTCTTTAAAAAGATGTTGGATGGGCATCTTTCAGGGTGCTTTAGTACTATATTTCTGTATGGCAGGAAATTGGACAAGGTCTTTGTGAACCTTTAAGAGCCTAGATTCTATAAAAATATACATTTTAATATGTATTTGGTAAGTTATTTAAAAAACCAAGGAATGGTATCAAAAAACATTAATAAAATGCAAAACTT
Organism: Anolis sagrei; assembly: GCF_037176765.1. Classification (NCBI taxonomy): domain Eukaryota; kingdom Metazoa; phylum Chordata; class Lepidosauria; order Squamata; family Anolidae; genus Anolis; species Anolis sagrei. The sequence goes on from NC_090023.1 coordinate 140,781,036, forward strand.
GAAAGAGAACAGCATTTTCATCTTCACCTGTACAGCAAGTGTGGTTCAGGTTGGTTTGCTTCTGAATGCTAACCAAGTGAAATCATTAAGCTTCGCTGTTCTCCATTAGAATTTAATGAGGACCATTCTGTGAACAGAGGAGCATCACCTTCAAAATCTGCTTCCCTGTACTGAATTTGGTGGTCCTGCTTGCTATACTTGAGCTACTGCTGATAACAGGTTGTTGCTCTGAGTGGGAGGAATGGAAGGGAGAAACAGATAGGGAAGTAGTGTCTCACTACACAGAAAAAAATGACCCCAACTACCAAAGTCTGTCCAAATTTGAAAATGTGGCAACATGATGGAATTCAACATCTTAAGGACCTTGTCACACTAGAGAATGAGTCCACTTAAAATCCAGTTGCTGCTTCCTGCAGAATTCTGGAATTTGTAGTTTAGAGAGGAGCATTTAGCAGCCTCACTAAACTACAAACCTCAGAATTCTGCAGGAGGCAGAAACCAGATTTAACATGGATTCATTCTCTAGTGTGATTAAATCAAATGTGAGAAAATGATGCACATGAATTTCCAGTTGGGCCTAAGTTTGATTATTTCCATGAGCTCCCAAAGAAGCAAGCATCTTTTTAATGAAAACTCAGGTCCCACATGAACAAGTTATGACATTTTTACTTTATCATGTCAGCCAACTCTGTTCTGAATTTCCATCCGCATTGAAGTGCTTTTCCCTTTCCCTTTTAATTTTTATGTCCCAACTACCATGCACTAAATGACTTCTGCAGTGGCTGGATAGTAGGAAGTTATTAGCTCATAGCTTGTACAATCTCAATTCTTTTCATTGCAGAATTTAGAACATGGTTTTCCAAGCCAGCCCGTTAGAGACAAGAGTTGCCAAGCTGAACACATTTTCCAGCAGTTCCCAGCTGGGCTGAATTAACATCTCCTGGAAAGATTTGCAGTGGGTAGGCACTCTGGGAAAGGCTCAACTGGATAGCACTCAAATGCTTCCACGACATCTGCAGAATAAAAGGATTTTGCTGCACTACATTCCAGCCCAGCCAGTGGAGCTGCTCAAAGTAATAAAAATAGAGCATCAAGAATAGCCGTTTTAAGAGGAACACCCAGAAAGGGTGCTCACTTTCAAAGCCATCCCGTCTGTGCTCATCCATGGCAATATTACTTCTGCCAGATGACCCTAGCAACATTTCCAGGGTGCTCAGTGGAATTAAATAGATGAAGGAAGATAGAAAAAAGGCATAGCGGATTGCTTTCCCTCCTGCCGTCTGAATGTTGCTAGCCTCGGCACTCTTGAGTTTCCTTTACAGCACTGGGGAAGCCAACGGATTCACTACGGTACTTCTAGCAGCAGCAAAAGTTAGTGTTAGAGGCATTTTCTGGCTACTTTTCCCCCCTTTCCTTAACGCCAATCAGCAAAACTAGGACAATGGGAGAATAATCTGCTTTAGAGTATTGTTCACTACATGAATTAGCCCTTCTCGCTCCTGCACCTCCAGGGCAGCCAGGGAGACATTAGAAGCTTTCAATACATTGTGGCTTATTGTTATGTTTACAGCCCAAACTGTGATGAAGCCCCTAGCTAGAAATTTTGGCTTGAGACAATCTGAGTATGATGTGGTTTGCCAACACAGTTAAATGTGCTTCTAAATTCATGATTTCATGTGCTTCACCTCCATTGCTGCAAAAATATACAAACAGATTACATCAATGGCCCTGGATGGATAAATCAAAATTATTTGAGAAAATTCCATGTCCTTACCACATGGCTATGGGAAAGATTGTGAATTTGTCATGGTAATACTTTAGAAGAGTGGCTCTCAACCTTTGAGTCCCCAGATGTTTTGGCCTCCGACTTCCAGAAATCCTAACAGCTAGTAAACTAGCTGTTAGGATTTCTGGGAGTTGGAGGCCAAAACATCTGGGGAGCCACAGTTTGAGAACCAATGGTTTAGTAGAAAGGTGGGGAACCTGTGGTTCTTCAGATATTTTTGGACTTTAGTAATGGGGTATTCTCCTTAGGTCACAATTGATGGCTTACGGCAGAAAGTGACAAAAGACATCCCTGCGGCCACATTTGCTACCATCTCAGCTTCTATTTTTTAGCCTCCGCTCTGTAGTTTCTGTAAACTGCCTTTTTTTTCTGACAAAAAAGGAGGGTGAAGCATGCAAGCAAGGCACTTCACCTTAAAACTGGAGGTAATACACTCCTGTGCTGTTTAGCAATTTTAAAAAAATGATTAGAAACACTATTCCAGGTTTTGATGTGTGACTGGCAGTCTGACTTCCAGAAGGTCTCAGGCACAAAAATGTTGTCTCCCTGCAACTTGCCATAGTTGCTCCCATGTTTTGGGACAGGATGCCGAATAAACTGTTTGGAATAAGTCTCCAAAGGAGGCAATAATGAATGTTTGGGGTTGTTTGTTTGTTTGTCTCTTTGTTTAAACTTGAAGTTTCTCTCCCCAGATAATTTTCCAATTGTTCTGGATGTTTAATATTCCATATTAGGTTCTTGAATTGAAGAATATGGATGAGGGTCATCCTAAGTCTGAAATGACTTGAAGTCACACAACAAAAACAACAACAACAACAACAACAACAACACTTTATTTAAATTTCGCTTAATCTCCCTGGAGGGGCTCAAAGCAAATTAAAGTACATATAAAAACATTCAATGAAAACATTCAATGCCTTTTTACACACAAAAAAAATTACAATAACACAGATAAGGTAAAGGGTTTCCCTTTTTCCATTTCCAGCAAATGGAGGCCATGCTCAACTTCCGGCCATGGGGAGGTGCTGTTGTTCTTTTTTCCATGCCAAAGGAGCCTGCTGTCCATAGACATCTCCGATCTTTTTACCTGCATGTCTGCATGGGGCATCCTTTTCCCTTCCCACCAAGGCAGTACCTATTGATCTACTCACATTGCATGCTTTCGAACTGCTAGGTTGGCAGAAGCTAGGACTGACAGTCAAGAGCTCACCCCAATTCATGGCTTTGAACTGCTGACCCTCTGGTCAGGAGCGTTTCCTGCAGATAGCGGCTTTAACTACTGTGCTACCCCGACACAGCAACAATCCTAATTAATTTTACTATCTCATCGGTCAAAAGCAGGTCCACATTTCCCACTGAAATACTGGTAAATTTATGTTGGTTGATATTGTTCTTAGTTTTAAACATTTTATTATTTCATATTTGGGGGGTTTTTTCTTTTGCATTACAAATAAGATATGGCAGTGTGCATAGGAATTCGTTCATTTTTTTTTTTCAAACTACAGTCCACTTCCCAAACAGTCCTAGGAACCATGAACTGGCACTCTGCTTTAAAAGTTTGAGGTCTCCTGATCTATATGCTTATCTAAATCGATTTAAATCAAAATGCTTATTTAGATTGAATTAAAGCTTTCCATGTCTAAATGGAAGAGCTCCTATACGAAACCATCTCAGATTTCATAATAAAGCTTCTTTTCCAAACAAAAAGTCATTGTCATCTGCAAACTCAAGCTAACTTCATTCAAAATCTTCCCATACTTTAAATAGTTCATGTCAAATCTCCAATAACTGATCAATGGCAGAATAAGTTCCAGTCTTCTGATGGGGAACATCCACAGGCCACAGCAAAAAAACCTGAATGCCCCACATTACAAAAAAAGCAGCATCAATTTCAAGTTTATCAGGTTATGGTATCATTTGGGATAATTACAGGCTGTGATGCTCCTGCACATCTCTGGAAAACTCAGGTTTCCAGGTTGGGTGGATTTGCTCCGGAATTAAGCCTGTGTTTTATCCAGCTCTGACCTGAAGTGAGTTTACCCAGTATAGCAACTTGCATCCATTCCTGGAGATCCCAGATCTGACCATGGTGACCACCCTGCCTCCTTTGCCACCAAAAGCCTTTTTCCCCCAGACCCCTTGCTGCTGAAAGCCTTTTTCTCTTCCTCCCTTGCCACCAAAAGTCTTTTTTCCTCATTTTCCTCACCCCCAAAAGCCCTTTTTCCTTGCCTTGCTTACTTCTAAAAAAAAACCTTTTTCCTTGCCTCCATCGCCTCCAAAAGATGGACATAAGTAGTTGGAACCATGCTATTTGAAAGGCTGTCCTTTCATACAAACATACCAACGGTTTCTATTCCATCAGCATTTGGACACAATTTGAAGCCACATGGTGGATTACTTTCTCAGCGAGTACTCTGGGTCTTCTTCCTGTAAATAAGCTTTCCCCCCCTAGACAGATACTTTCTCATACATGCAGATCTGAATCCTAGTTAGTTCCTGTTGGGAATCTGGAGCTGTTAGGTTCAAAATAACCCTCTCTGGGGGGCGATTCCACAAAAAATATAGCAGAGTGCTAGATGCACAGTTCATAAGTAGCAGAAATTTACATGTAGTGAGCAAGGATTGGTTTCCATTCAATAGGATGGAACAGGATTGCAGATCCACAACTTCATAGGATCAAAATAATATGTTTATTAAAGATAAAATATATATATTCTGGATAGGAAAGGTTCTTGGAGCTAACTAGCTTCATTGAGCTATCTTCCAAGGATAAGAAAAAGGAAAAATAATAAAAGTAACTATACTACATCTTGCCTGGACAATGGCAAGATGCCTCCTCACTCTGGAGAAGGTGAAAGGAGAAGAAGTAGGCCAATATGGTAAACATTGACCACATGGCTTTGCCAGGGCAATAAAAATACCTTTAAAGAGGAAGCTACCTTTTCCCTGAAGAGATCACATTGCTAAATATTCAAAGGGGGAGGATATAGTGGCATGCAAAGATAAGTAAGACAACCTCCTTCTAAGTCCCTTCTTAAGACAAGCTTGTTTGAGGAAATTGGGAAGGAATCCCTCACTCTAATCTATCTAGACTAACTACTCATTGAGAGCTGGAGACTTGTGCAGTCAGGGATAAAACCCAACAGTTCCAACTAGAATAGATCCATTGAATCCACTGTTGAATGCTGAATCAATAGAGCAGTAATAAAGCTAGAGCTGTGGGACTTGTCCGGTATATTACATTAAGTAGTACTTATGTGGGGCTCTGCCCTTGGGACAGAGACTGTGGGTGAATGTGCTCGGTACAAGTCAGCAAAATTTGCTAATTTAAAAAAATGAATGAGGCAGAGCTTTTACCAATGAGTCAAAATCACAACCTGTATTCAATTCCTAGTCCCACCTAGAGTAAACTCATTAAATCAATGGGGTGCTGACAAGTCTTGACTTGCCTTTCAGCAATTAATTTAATCATTTAGTTCCAGTTGGAATTAGCAATTGGAATTAGGCCCTGGAATATACTGACAGTTAATATTATTAGCAAATTAGGTAGTATTCCCCTTACCCCAAGTGGTATCATTATCTTAAAGGTGGTATGTGAAAAGCCAGCTACTAGTTTGCACAGAGGTTCAGGGAGGAAAGCAGACTAAGGAGTTATTCATTTTACAGCTTTAGGATTTTAGCCCAATACAGTGAAATACTCACAGAGTATTCTGCAGAACACTTCTAGTAAGAAAAGAAAAGAAACACAAAAAATGTAACAGTAAGAGCCGCACCTATGCAGAATTTCTGAACAGGAGTAGCGTACCTGATCAATGGCAGTTCAGAATGGCAGCAGTCTTATCCTTACATGTCCACAAACATGTTTCCTTTTCCCCAGTGCTAGAACAAAGGGAGAGAGTATGCATCTGTAAGCCTGCCTTGCACCTGAAAATAACTAGCTGAGACACACACTTCTCTTCTGACATCACAACAGAGGCACAACAAGCCAAAGCACCAGGCAGTCACCCATCCACTTGTCAGCACTTCTGATTCCATCTGAAGCTGCCCTCCGTTCCCATTCTATAAAAGAGGAATGATCACAATCTCCTACTTGTACAGCTGTCTAGCCTGAGGTCAATTGAACACATTCCATTTCTTTCTGCTGGGAAAGGTTCTTTCCTTTGATCTGCACTAGCATCGAAGTGCCTTATATTTATTGTCTTATTTTCCCATCTTTTCCCTGATCCTTAGGGAAGATGCTACAAAATTTGATATAGACAGAAAACAGGCATCCTCCAGACATGTTTGACAACAAGGCTTGTGCATATCAGGTAAACCATGATACATTTCAGTGTTCTGGATTTCAATGGGGGCCCTGGTCCATTTTTTGGGAGCCTCTCGAATTTGGGAGGGCAGATATTCGGGGTGCCTAAAGATTTGTTTTCTATCAAGCCCATTATGGAGGGGGGTGGCTTTTCAGGCTCCCCTTCCTGTCATTTTAGGCATTTAAGTTGTTTCTACTTTAGAGGAGAGGAGAAGTGCTGCAGGCAGGCATGCACGCTTTCTCTCCCAAGCCTGCCCCAACACTGCACACTCTTTCCAGGGCATTTAAAAGAGTCCTCTCCACTTCCAGGTAAGGAAGGGTGTTGACCTTTTGGAGCTATCCTCCCTGGGCTTCCTTTAAAAAACCCTCTTTTTTCCTAGCGTGCTTCAATCTCCTTTCTGCTTTGGGTTTAATTCTTCCTTACAGGTGTTTCTACACTTTACTCTAGAGGAGATGTACTAATTTGTAGTAGTTTTCAGGGAATGAGGTTTTTCTATAATAATAATAATTATTATTATTATTATTATTATTTTATTCTTCTATCCCGCCGCCATCTCCCCAAAAGGACTTGTGGCGGCTTACAAGGGGACAAGCCCACATTACAATAAAAATAGCATTAAAATCAATCAAATAAAAGCATAACACAATCACAAAACATCATATTAAAACAATAAGGCTGAGATAAGGTTCAAACCTGGGATCAGGCTCAAGTAAGTGCAGTGATTTTGAGATGGGAACAGTGGAGAGTACGGAATTCAAGTAAAACAGAGGCTGAGGAATACCCTGAGAAAGTGTTGAGTGACCAATAGGTAGGCCAAGAATAAAGTGCATGGCTTAAAGTAGGAAAAAGATGGTTCTCTTGTGAATCTGCCTATTTCTTTGCTGAGATTAATAAAAAGATTAAACTGTGATGCCAAAAAGCAGAGCAGGAGCCAAGATCGCCTCCTGCTTGTTTTCGTTGTGGGCTGGTTTTTGTACCAGGAGGGCCCTTACCATTATATACTCCCTAAAGTATCAAAGGAAAATGGTATCAAAGGAAAACAGATCCTGCACAAATCTATTGACTATAGATAGACTATAGAATATATTGATAGGTAATATGGACATCAAGAGACATCAGATTGGACAAGGCTATTATAAGGCTTAATATGATGTATTGTCGAAGGCTTTCATGGCCGGAATCACTCAGTTCTTGTGGGGTTTTTTTCGGGCTATATGGCCATGTTCTAGAGGCATTTCTCCTGACGTTTCGCCTGCATCTATGGCAGGCTTCCTCAGAGGTCTGCTGGAGCTGGGAAAAAAGGGGTTTATATATCTGTGGACTGACCAGGGTGAGACAAAAGGCTTTTGTAAGTTGGGCTAGGTGTGAATCTTTTCAACTGACCACCTTGATTAGCATACAATGGGCTCACTGTGCCTGGAGCAAACTCTTAATGAAAGGTGCTTAGAAGTCCCTGCCTGTTTTTCTCTCTGCTGTTCACCTAGCCCAACTTACAAAAGCCTTTTGTCTCACCCTGGTCAGTCCACAGATATATAAACCCCTTTTTTCCCAGCTCCAGCAGACCTCTGAGGAAGCCTGCCATAGATGCAGGCGAAACATCAGGAGAAATGCCTCTAGAACATGGCCATATAGCCCGAAAAAACCCACAAGAACTGAGCTTAATATGATCTCAACAGTTCTTAATTTAAATTAAACAAAAAACAAAAATGGCATTTAAACATTACTTGTCTCAAGAGAAGGAAATAATTTTCACAACTTTAGCTTGCCAACGTGAGGCCAAAAAAAAAATTCCAGAGGTTCCTCCCTTAGTCTCCATTTTAGTATAAAGATTTAACAAACGCCAAAAAGGAGCATCACAAGTCCTAGCTCCACAGTTCTTTTAAAGCAAGATAAGGCAACAGCTAATGAAAAATGTTGTTTGACTCTACTGTTTCAAACTGTGAATGACTGTGTGAGCATTCTGTTATGAAATCTGAAACAGAGAGATGAATGCAATGAGAAAGTAGCAGATGTCAGGCAACCTTTCATCCTGACTGGCATCATTACTTTGAAATAGTTCTAGTTGCCTATCTAGGTTTGCCTATTAGATCTGCTGTTTGAAGCACAGAAAGCTATCTTATACTGATCAAATTGCCAGTACATCCAAATCACTAGTGTCTTCGCTGACTGGCGTTGATGCCCATAGCCTACAACTGTCCAAATTTGGCAGCCTACAACAGTCCCAATTCATTCTCTGTTGCCCCACTTTTTTCAGCAGCATTTAAAATGTTCAAATTGTCTCTACTACTCCTCTTTTTGCCTTCAGTTTATTTCAGTTGCCACAAGCTGAGCTGAAAGGGTGAAAGACTTTACACTGAATTAACTCAGTCAAGGGAGAGGAGTGGGCAGAAGCTTTCGATGGTTGAATAACTCGGGACTATGTCTGTTCTTGTTTTTATTGTATTTTAAAGTAAATTGTATTGTTTTAATCTACTGCTGTAAACCACTCCGAGCCAAATTGGGAGTAGCGGTATACAAGTCAAATAAATAAATAAAATAAATAAACCTTGCCCTTCACTGTAGATTCAAGCAAAAGCAAACTGTTGACGCATCTCCTGACTTAAGTGTTCCTCTTCATTAAGAACTTTTGCCACCTAGACCACACTCTCATTTTGCTTATCCAAAAGTCTCCCGGTCTCAGTATTGCAGATGCCAGGGATTGAGCTGGCACATTTGGGGATGCCAAAGACTGAACCTGGGACTTGCTTCATGCCTCACACGTTTTACTACTGAGCCAGAGGCTAAAACGCAAGGGCAAAGGAAACACAGGAGAGTCAATGTTTATCAGGATTACGAAGCTAATATATGTGGAGTACATTTTATTGATTAGCCCATCGGCCACATCAAAACACTTGACAAACACATTTAACACATACAGCATACAACCCACAATACAACAGAAGTTAAAATAAACAAGCTGTTGACAAGGGATCAAGATCCCGATCCAGATCAAATATCTGCATCGCCCCTACAGTTCACCCCAATTGACTCCAAATATGCAGTTCTCAGCTGAGTTGCTTTATATAGAAAAGGGGTTGTTTTGAATGTTATTTTAGCATTCTGTCCGGCCAATAACAATGTAGCTTTAATATTAAAGATCTCAGTGTATCTTTTGTATAATGTATGGTGCGAAGTATTGATTTATCTCTTTCTTATATAAGTTACAACTAAACAGTACATGTGTGATATCTCCTACTTTCATAATCATATACAAATTAATAAGGGATACTTGCATCATTGCATAATGGCAGTCAGGCTTTGAAGCTGCAAGGTTATTCAATGCTAATCAAGGTCGCCAATTGCATTATTCCCACATGCCTCTGATAAGTGGGAGCCCCATCTACACTGCCATATACTCCAGCTTCTGAATCCCAAAGATCTGGATAATTGCATCATTGCATAATGGCAGTCAGGCTTTGAAGCAGCAAGGCAATGCTAAACAAGGTCACCAACTGCTACATTCCCACTTCCCACAGAGGATGCCTGCCACCGATGTGGGTGTAACATCAGGGGAAAATGCTTCTGGAGCATGGCCAGACAGCCCTGGAAGGTGCTAGAGTTTAACTGAATTCAGTGGGGCTTATTCCCAAGGTTTTTTTTAAAATAAAAGAAATTGTTTTGGCAAAGACCTAGGGAATGGCAGCGAAATTGAGTATAGGTTAATGTGATGAGATCCTTAGACTGCCATGCAACAACATCACACTAGATTAAAAAATACACTTTAAATCTGGTTCCTGCCTCCTGCAGAATTCTGGGTTTTGTAGTTTAGGGAGGAGCCTTTAACAGCCCCAGAATTCTGCAGGATGCAGAAACTGGATTTTAAGTGGATTTTTTCGCTAGTGTGATGTTGTTGTATGGCATTCTAAGGATCTCATCACATTAACACCCTTCCCGTGGACATCAGGCTAGCCCCCTCCCTGCTAATATTCCGCAGGAAGTTAAAGACCTGGCTATTTAAGCAGGCATTTGATCAAGAAGTGCAATGTCTGGCAGTTGACCATAGGAATGGAACAACGGAAATGATATTGGATTGTGGTTTGACGATGAGACGATTCGGAATGTAGTAGTAATTTTTGTAGTAATGTTGTTGTTTTGATAAGATGTTTTTATGATTATGATGAATTGTAGACTGTTTTGCACTATGCTTTGTAGATTGCACTTGTTTTTTCATGTTGTACACCGCAATGAGTCGCCTTTGGGCTGAGAATTGCGGTATATAAGCGCAGTAAGTAAATAAATAAATAAACCTTTACTCCATTTCTGAGCCCGCTTGCATGCAGTTCCCGATGGGTCCCATCACATGACGTTTGTCTCCTTACATCAGCAACCCTTTAGAAATCATCTGCAATAGGTCTCAGAAACTGAGTAATTGAACACAAATTTGAAATCAAGGTTGTTGTTGTTGTTGTTTTTACCTTAAACAGATTCTGAGATTCATCTGTGTGATCCTATATCCCATATGCATTTCATCAGCTGCGATGTGACATCTCCTTGGGGCTGTGTCTAGGGACCTATTCTGCTAACCCTGGGAGTCTTTGTGAGGGGAGGAGCTGCCATTTCTCATTCAGTGGTTGCTGGGGAAAGACTTCTGGAAAAGCTATTTACTAATTAAAGATTTCCTTTAAAAAATTAAACAGTGAATCTGTGCAATTTCGTTGATTTGCCGGTTTGTACCAAAAGGTAGTGATTGGGGGTCTCTAGTACAACACAGACAGAAAATCTCCCCAACTCTCACAATATCAGTTATTCAAGAGTTTCACGCTATGTAACTGTGCAATATTTACCAAAAACAATGAAAAAAGGTGAGAGAGTGACATCTGGGGACGTCAAATGGATTGGGAGGAGCAAGCCTTCCATAGTGTGATGAGTCAGTGGATTAATTTCAAAACATAAGAAAAGTGTGTGGTGGGTTTGCATGCATCCTGTGTATATAGAGCAGTGGTTCTCAACCTTCCTAATGCCACAATCCCTTAATACAGTTCCTCATGTTCTGGTGACCCCTATTAAATTATTTTTGTTGCTATTTCATGATTGGTCTGTAATTATGCTACTGTTATGAATTGTAATGTAAATATCCGGTATGCGGGATGTATTTTCATTCACTGGAACAAATTTAGCACAAATGCCCGATACGCCCACATTTGAATACTGCTGGGGTGGGGTGGGGGTTAATTTTGTCATTTGGGAGTTGTAGTTGCTGGGATTTATAATGGAGTTCAGAATCAAAGAGCATTCTGAACTCCACCAATGATGCAATTGAATCAATCTTGGTACACAGAACTCCCATGACCAACAGAAAATACTGGAAGAGTTCAGTGGGCCTTGACCTTGAGTTTTGGAGTTATAGTTCACATACATCCAGAGAACACTGTGGACTCAAATAATGATGGATCAGGACCAAACTTGGCACAATACTCAATATGCCCAAATGTGAGCACTGGTGGAGTGTGGAGAAAATACACCTTGACATTTAGGAGTTGTAGTTGCTGGAATTTATAGTTCACCTACAATTGCAGCAGGAGGAGAGCTTTCGGTGGGAGAATTTGCTGCCTATTTCCAAAAAGGAAGAGAAGGACAGGCAGAAAGATCTTCAGCCTTCTCTGTCAAAGGAGTTCCTAAGATGATCAGAAATATGTGTTTTCTGATGGTCTTTGATGCTGATGCCTCTGAAAGCCCCCCTCACAACCCCCCTGGGGTCCCGACCCCCGGGCTGAGAAATGCTGATATAGAGTATGCATATATCCCTTACAAACAACAGATTTACCAGTTCTCTAATGTGCATGTGATGGGGCCCAAAGGTAGGTGTGGGAAACATTGGGCCCTTCAGATATTTGGCATTACAAATTCCATAATCCTTTACCATCAGCCATGCCCATCAGGTACTCTGAGAGTTGAAGATTTTAACATCTGAAGGGCATATGTTGCTCCAAAACAGTGTATAAGTGCTAAATATTATTGGAATCCAAACTGCCAAGAGCAGGCGTACTTTTAAATCCTATTCCATTTATTTTCATGCCATGTATCACCTTGAGCTCTATAAGAGAAGTAAGCATTCCACTTAGGATACTCCGATAGGAAGAAAACAACTGGGCCTCTGCTGTGGTTGCGAATATCCTGTCTCTCACTTCCTTGTAGCAAGTTGTTACTGCACAGAAAGCAAAGACACGCTGTGAACCTAAGGGCTCTTTGCAATATTCAAACCTTCTCTCCATCAAGCATCCCAATGGTCATTTTGCTGGTCCTACAAACTGTGCACGGCTTTATAATCCCGTCAGCTTCAGCTGTTGTACAGCAGGGGACGCCCTCACTGTTAAAGATCTTTGAACTTTTTACTGTGCTTTGTTTGCTCCGGATTGTATGTTCCTACTTGGTATGCAGCAGAAATACTCCAAAGCAAAAACCTGTCAAGCAAGCCGTTCCTTATTATTTGGAAATTAGCAATCTCTGAACTGTTTCTAAAACAAATTGTCTCCATTAGTCCAGCCTTTTTTTCACTGCGTTTCACAATTAATGACTGCCCAGGTCTATATTTTAGCTTCAAAGAGGGGAGACTGGGATCAGGGAGTGGGGGTTGTATTATTCTATTGCTGATTTAACTGAAATTTCACCTCCACGAGCCTCATTAATTATCATCATTTTCACAAACCCTGAAGAAGAAATGGTATGTCCTCTATCCTCTAATTTTACGAAAGGAGAAAACAATGGAATAAATAGGAACATAAAATGAGAAGGAAAGAGCAACATCTTAACAAATGTATACTTGGAAATTTAAACCTTCTATAGAGCCCTGCAAAAACAAAAACAAAAGACCATGCCCTGGATTTCACTGATATTATCATGCCAACGGAAGAGTAAACAAGCAACAATGCAGAATCTGAGACCATTCTGTTCGGATGTATCAGCTATTATGTTTCATGAGCACCCAGACACTGCAGCACACAAGGAATAAGAATAATGCTACTTAGCATTTATATAGCACTGTAGAGTGCTCAAAGCACTTGGTGTGCATTGTCTCGCACATGCAGCTGAATGTGGTAGTCGGATTCTGAACTACTAGAAAGAGACTGCACCTCTTGAGTTTGAGAAATTGCATTTGTTTTCTTTTAATGCTCCTTTGAGTTCAAAAAGGAGCATACTCCTAATTTGCAAAACAAGAAACATGTCAGAATTTGCAGAGATATATTTTTACACAAGGGAAACTCTAGTTACCCACATCTTGTATTCTGGACGTCTCAGCATGGGGGTTCTGAATTCACATAAAATGAAATTTGCTTTAAATGTTTTGTTGGGCAAAATAATGAGAAGGGGAACAAGCTGGTTCAGGATTAGATGGTCTTTTTATTATTTGTTTCAAATAAAAAAGAAACCATAATAATGGATTTTTCCAGCTACAGTCTGAGGTATGATCATTCATTCTACCATTGCATTATGCTGTATGTTATATCCAGACATTAAAACCGTTACAATGATGCTCCCAAGGAAAGAGGAACCAACTGTCCAGGGACAGGCCCTTCATCCTCTCATTTTTAATTATACTCTTGATAAGAGTTACAAGGAAGAATGAGGATTATAATCAAAATTTTCTTGACCACCAGTTGCTCTCAATCAGAGCCCCTGTGAACCATTTATACAGCCTGACCACCTTCTAAGACAGTGGTTCTCAGCTGCTTTGCTACTCCGCTGCTGAGTATGCATGCCCAGTGTGGAACACATATTACCACACTAAAACAGTGGATGTGGCTCATAATGAGACATGCTGCATTGACACAGTATGTCTTCGCCCTACACCACTGTAGAAATTATATTTCTGCCAGGAAGTAGCAGATATATAATGCAATGCACTCACATCTCCAGACCATCCTCTATTCAGATATCAGCAAGCACACCAATGCCTTAAATCAAGAAATGGTTTTCTAAGATCTACAGAAATACTTTCAGGGAGACCTCAGCAAACAAGAGTCCAAAAGTGGCAGGCTAAAACCTGGAACTTCAAGCCATGGTTGATACCAAATTAGAGACTCCTCCCTGAGTACACAGAAAACTGGGCAACTTGGAAGGTGCAGAATAGACTGTGCTCTGGCACCAAGAGATGCAGAGCCAACCTTAAGAAATGAGGCCACAAAGTGGAGTTCATGACGTGCGAGTGTGGAGAATAGCAAACCACAGACCACCTACTGCATTGCAGCCTGAGCCCTGCCACGTGCACAATGGAGGACCTTCTTAGAGCAATACCAGAGGCACTCCAAGCGGCCAGCTACTGGTCAAAGGACATTTAGTATAATGCCAAGTTTTTAGTTTTGTTTGTGTTTTTTAAAAATATATTACAGCTGTATCTTCGGTTCACTTCCGATATGATAGATAAATAAATAAATAAATAGATAAATAAATGACCCGTGGGTCCCCAGGTGTTTTGCCTACAACTCCCAGAAATCCAAGCCAGTTTACCAGCTGTTAGGATTTCTGGGAGTTGAAGGCCAAACCATCTGGGGACCCACAGGCTGAGAAACACTGTTCTGAGAACTGGAAATAAATGTACTGTGGAACAGTTCAAGAGTAAACATCAGCTGGCCATAAGTGAAGAAAATAGAGAAAATGGGAAAAACTGGAGCTGTAGAGAGAGCAAATGGCAGAAGAGGAACATACATTGAAGTCCTGTCCCTGGAATTCTGTCATTCTCGCTTGCTATGGAATTTGCTATACAAAGTTTCAACACCCATTCAACCATTTTTCTAGCAAGCAGTATCTTGCTAGAGAGAGCCCCCGGTGGTGCAGTGGGTTAAACTCTGTGCCGGCAGGATTGAAGACCAACAGGTCGCAGGTTCAAATCCGGCGAAAGCACGGATGAGCTCCCTCTATCAGCTCCAGCTCCCTATGCAGGGACATGAGAGAAGCCTCCCACAAGGATGGTAACACATCAAAAACATCTGAGTGTCGCCTGGGCAACGTCCTTACAGACAGCCAATTCTCTCACACCAGAAGTGACTTGCTGTTTCTTAAGTCACTCCTGACACGACAAAAAAGGTATCTTTTACAGAGCACATGCTTAGCATTGAAAAAAAAAAGCATTACCATTTGCTAATAATAATGTATCCCCCTTAATAAAGATTGCAGGGTCAGATCTCATTGAAAAGGTTGCTCTTTAGCAAATGAGCATTAATTC
The DNA here is from genome assembly GCF_037176765.1 of Anolis sagrei. Classification (NCBI taxonomy): domain Eukaryota; kingdom Metazoa; phylum Chordata; class Lepidosauria; order Squamata; family Anolidae; genus Anolis; species Anolis sagrei. The sequence goes on from NC_090023.1 coordinate 140,796,325, forward strand.
TCTGGTAGCAAAGACAAGGTGGACATTTTAATAAGCACCAGCACTGCCTAGCTATCATTAGTCCCTGTAACCATAGCTGAATCGCATAAAAGTTTTTGGTACTGTTCCATGGTTTTATTCCATCAAACCGCCCTCCTCCCATAAAATGGCCTGTCCTCTGTTTAGCACCCCCCTTTGGGCTCCACCCAGATAATGGTACACTATTGTGATTTGTGCCAGCAGAGCAAAATCACTTCCTAAAGTTCAGTAATTCTGGCTATATATGCTTCCAGGACCTCACGTGATACCTCTAAATCAAGTTATCTTTCCACATTGAGAAATTTCTCAGTCATAGGACACTTCAGCCTTTTTTCAAGCATGGAGAGGCACTAGCTCATCACATGACTTAAACTACTTCCAGCCGTCAGGCACAGCCCTCCTTGGTTGAAAAAAGGCAGAAGTGTCCTGATAAATTTCCCCTTTGAAGGACATTTCAGCTTCTTTTCAAACATGGAGATACACGGAGCTTATCACATGTTCTGGGGTTGAAAAGAGGCAGAAATGTCCTGAAAGGAGGGAACTTTGAACATGAGACAGCAGTCATGTTCAGAGCTCCTACCTCTTATCACGCTTTACTCTCCTTGTTCCAGCTGAAAAACAGGTAGAATGGGAACCATTAAAATTTACCATCCTATTTCACTGCCCAACCATCAGCTGTCTCTTGTATCATATGGGGTTTGGGGCAGAAAAATATTATCCCAAGGAAAGAAATTGTTTTAACCCAGAGCACTGCCTCTTGTATAAGGGATGTTTCTCCTGATTAATAATCATAATAATCATAATAATCATAATAACAATAATCATAATAGCAATAATCATAATAACAACAACAACAACAATAATAATAATAATAACAACAACAACCAATTCGAACCAATGCCATCAAAGCCAGAATTGAAAAGTCGACAACAGATCCCAAATGCAGACTCTGCAAGGAAGATGAAACAATAGATCACATCCTCAGCTGCTGCAAGAGGATCGCGCAGATAGACTACAAGCAGAGGCATAACACAATTGCTCAGATAATTCATTGGAACTTGTGCCACAAATACCATCTGCCTGTGACAAAGAACTGGTGGGATCACAAGCTGGAAAAAGTTACAGAGAATGAATGCGCCAAACTCCTCTGGGACTTCCAGATTCAGACAGACAGTGTTTTGTAGCATAATACTCCTGACCTCACAATCGTGTTAAAAAAAAGTATGGATCGTCGATGTCACAATCCCAGGTGACAGCAGGATTGCAGAGAAAAAAATGGAAATCCACAAGCATGTGGACAATTTCAACAGAAAGGAAGAGACCATGAAAATGAACAAAATCTGGCTACCAGTATTTAAAAAACTCTAAAATTACAACCGCAAAACAGCAGAGAGGAAACAACCAGGCACATCTTAACACCTCTCAACAAAAGATTTTCCCAGGCTCAGCCAGGCCTTCAAATGCTAATGAAGGTGGTCAGTTGAAACATTCATACCTAGCTCCAGCAGAGAAGAACTCTTGGCCCCACCCCAGCCATTCCACAGATATATAAACCCATTGCCCTAATTCCAACAGACCTCACTACCTCTGAGGATGCTTGCCATAGATGCAGGCGAAACGTCAGGAGAAATGCTTCTAGAACATGGCCCTATAGCCCGAAAAAAACCCACAAAAACCTGGTGATTCCAGCCATGAAAGCCTTCGACAATACAAAAACTGGAAAAGCTGACACGATATGAGGATTTAAAAATCGAACTGCAAAGACTGGCACAAATCAGTAAAGGTAGTCCCAGTGGTGATCGGCACACTGGGTGCAGTGCCTAAAGACCTTGGCCTGCACTTAAACACAATCGGCACTGACAAAATTACCATCTGCCAGCTGCAGAAGGCCACCTTACTGGGATCTGCATGCATTATTCGCCGATACATCACACAGTCCTAGACACTTGGGAAATGTCCAACATGTGATCCAATTCAACAGCCAGCAGAGTGTCTGCTGTGGACTCATCTTGTTGTGTTTCAGATAATAATAATAATAATAATAATAATAATAATAATAATAATAATAACCATGTGATGAATGTAAGATGAATGTATTGCCATTTCTTAGGTTTCCACGTGCGAGCATGATAGGGAGGCAAAAGATGAAACAGGACGCCTGACAATATAAGGGGCTATGCTTATAAGAGTCCTCTATGCTAAAAGGACTTGCACTTTCCCATCTCAACATGATGAGGTGAAAAGATGCTATCACAATGAGTGACTTGAAGTTAGCACAGACTGAAAGAGTCTAATACCACAGAACCAAGGGTTCTGTACTCATAGATATCTTTCCTTAAGCACCCATCTAAACCGCAAAGGAATGTATATTATATTCCAAAGTAGAAGATGGGAATCCAGGCCTACCGGGGTTCACGAAAGGGCCTTATGCCAATATCAGCATATGCTTGTTTCCCAAATTTTGTGCTTTTTTCTTATCCTAAAGGGTTGGTCTGTCGTCTTAAGGTTCATTGACACTTAAGAGCTTTGCTGAACCTAAAATATGCTGGCATCTTTGAGCCCATTCTCTAGGGGTTTAAATCAGACCAAGATTTCCCATAATACTCAAATCCCACAGTTCCCACAATTCATTATAATAATCTGTACTAGATAAACTGACAAATGAATACAGTTTTAAATTCATATCATTCTAAAACTCAAGGCTACTATTTCGTATTTGTAGATAATGTGTTCTGAAGTAATATGTTCAGTTTAGGGAACCGTAGTTCCACAATGATATTGTCATAGTGAACTGTATCTAGAAGACAGCTGCACACATTATAAAGGTCTAGTAGACAAATGCGCTGAGAAAAGGTTGAAGAAACTGAAGGTGTTTAGCTTCAAGAAAAGTAGACAAAGAAGAAACATAATGAATATTGAACAAGGTCACAGAAAAATGCTCCACAGATATTCACTTTATCCAATGAAGATAGACAGAGGACATTTGTGTTAAACCACAGTGAAAGTTCATCTAAATATCAGGAAAGTCAATCCAAAATGATGAGTGCATCTACACTGACCTCTTAGGTCAGTGTGAAGTTGGATCAACCGCATAGTAACCAAACCATAGAATCATAGAATCTTTGAGTTGGAAGAGACCTCATGGGTCATCCAGTCCAACCCCCTGCCAAAAAGCAGGAAAATTGCATTCAAATCACCCCTGACAAATGGCCATCCAGCCTCTGCTTAAAAGCATCCAAAGAAGGAGCATCCACCACACTCCGGGGCAGAGAGTTCCACTGCTGAACGGCTCTCACAGTCAGGAAGTTCTTCCTAATGTTCAGATGGAATCTCCTCTCTTGTAGTTTGAAGCCATTGTTCCGCGTCCTAGTCTCCAAGGAAGCAGAAAACAAGCTTGCTCCCTCCTCCCTGTGGCTTCCTCTCACATATTTATACATGGCTATCATATCTCCTCTCAGCCTTCTCTTCTTCAGGCTAAACAAGCTGCTCCTCATAGGGCTTGTTCTCCAGACCTTTGATCATTTTAGTCGCCCTCCTCTGGACACATTCCAGCTTGTCAATATCTCTCTTGAATTGTGGTGCCCAGAATTGGACACAATATTCCAGATGTGGTCTAACCAAAGCAGAATAGAGAGGTAGCATTACTTCCTTAGATCTAGACACTATGCTCCTATTGTTGTTGTTGTTCATTCATTCAGTCATCTCCGACTCTTCGTGACCTCATGGACCAGCCCACGCCAGAGCTCCCTGTCGGCCGTTACCACCCTCAGCTCCCTCAAGGTCAGTCCAGTCACTTCAAGGATGCCATCCATCCATCTTGCCCTTGGTCGGCCCCTCTTCCTATTGATGCAGGCCAAAATCCCATTGGCTTTTTTTTGCCGCCACATCACATTGTTGGCTCATGTTTAACTTGTTGTCCACGAGGACTCCAAGATCTTTTTCACACGTACTGCTCTCGAGCCAGGCGTCACCCATTCTGTATCTTTGCATTTCATTTTTTCTGCCAAAGTGGAGTATCTTGCATTTGTCACTGTTGAACTTCATTTTGTTAGTTTTGGCCCATCTCTCTAATTTGTCAAGATCGTTTTGAATCCTGCTCCTGTCCTCTGGAGTATTGGCTATCCTTCCCAATTTGGTGTCGTCTGCAAACTTGATGATCATGCCTTCTAGCCCTTCATCTAAGTCATTAGATGAGTCATTGGACCTCCAGGTGTTTTAGACTTAGCTCCCAGAAATCCCAAAGTCCAAAATACCTGGAGGCCCAAAGGTTGGTAACTACTGTTGTAGATTCAGGTAACCTTTTATGTGTTGTGTTCAGGTATTTTATTCTGAGCTTTAAATGCTGTATATCTAAACCCCAATGGGTTTAGTACCTTTGATAGCTCTTAAGATCTGAACTAAAATCTACCATGGTTTCACCAGCCCTTGACATGGAAAACACTGGCCACACAACTATATTTAGTCTGTGGTAAAATTTTATATTGGGATGTCAAACTCATTTCACTGTGGGCCACATCAGCCTTCAAAGGGCTATTTCAATTGCAAGACTATATAAATGTAACTATGTTGCCCTAGCTTTGAAAGCCTTGTGGGCCATGTAAAATGATGCAGTAGGCCAGATTCAGTCCACAGACCTTGTGTTTCATACATGTGTTCTAGAGCTCAGAAACATTGCTTTTCAGATGATAACAGTCAGAATCCCCCAGCCTAGGGCATGCAAAGGCAGTCCTGGGCCATGCAATCCAAAATAAGTGGTGTAAAATTCATGGCACTTTATTTATTTTATTTATTTACAACATTTATATGCCACCCTTCTCACCCCGAAGGGGACTCAGAGCAGCTTACAAGTAATATATAAATACAATATATTATATTATTACCGTAGCACAATATTAGTATTACTATATTGTACTATACCATTATACTGTAATATCATTAGTAATATTAGATGTAATATAAAATATATAATTATAATATTGTAATGTTATTAGTATTATATTGTATTACATTATAATATTATCAATATTATATGTATATCCATTATGTTATATTATTAGCACAGTGCAGGAGACAAGGTGGAACTGTCTTCCAGGCCTCCTCTCTTGACTCTGCTCCCACACTAGGGACGGTTCCAGAGTTCTACTGAAAACCAAAAGCCCTCCATCATTATATTTTTCATTCAAGGTAACAACTATATGTATTTACAATTTCTTGCAAATAGACATGAATAATTAGATGATGTGTGATTTTTTTTCTAACTGTAGCTAAATGGAATATATTCCATCAGTCTTGCCCTGGGAACTTCTCACCATTTCCAGGAGTGAGCAGAGCACTTGAGAATATCATATTGAAAGTGACAAAAGTATTTTACTGATGTAATGAAATAGTTGCAAGCTGGGCTAACTTTTCCAAGGCTATAACCTCCTCAGGATTTTATGCCACTTGTAAGAGTGCTATTATCCAAGTTCCTGAGATAATCAAAAGACTTGAAATGAGGAAACAGAAATGGGGTGCCATGACTGGCTCTTCTGCAGCATTTCTTCACATGTATGATGCTTCCATCTTCATCATGAATCTGTCCGAGGTCTTGCAGGTTTTGCTGGCACGAAGGCTTCTTACAGATGAAGAAGGCCAGCCTAAAATCTTCCTTGGAAGCATTTCAGTACTTTCTACTTAAGCTTTGTGCATACGTTGTGTTTTTCTCAACATCCTGCCCACGGCAAATTATTGTCTCTCAAGGGTAGTTGCCCTTTGTTCCTATGTGATGCTTTAGGCAAGCCACACAACTGCAGCATGTTCCTGCTTACCTCCACTGAATCACCTCTCTTTGCTGATTAGATTTTGCTGCAGCTACACAGAGGTCAATGCTGCAGCTGCTACAGCAACCAGGAAGCAAAATGGAAGTGGTACACAAGCCATTTCAGCTCTTTCTGCTGCCCTGAGCAGCACTTGACGCAACTGCAAATCTGTTTTCCTCTCTGGTGCACGATGCAGCAGAGCTGAAAATCAGGCTTATGATTCATTTTAGCGGCTAATAAGGCTGAACAAGAGTTCTAATTATGAGCAAACATGCCATGAATGAGGTTAATTTTACTGCAATCCCCAGGGTGGCACAAGAGAAAAATGAATGGAAGCAAGAAAAGGAAGAATTCCCTCCAGATTCTGGTCCCTGAAACTGTAAAATATGAAGAGGTTGTGGTGGGGAGGCATAGCTTTGCATTCTCTTCCTCTGAGAAGATTAAAGAATATTTGCAGTCTCTTTGATTAACAGCATCCTGCTCTTCTACCAGGAGACTGACATGAAAGATCTACAAAGCTCACTTCTGCAGACCCAGTACTTGAAACCCAAAATATGGCCATCAATTAATCTGATCTTTATTTGAACTGGGTACACAAGCAAAAGAAGAAGAAATTGAAAGATTCTGGGTTGTTGTAGGTTTTTCGAACTGTATGGCCATGTTCCAGAAGCATTCTCTCCTGATGTTTTGCCTGTATCTATGGCAGGCGTCCTCAGAGGTTGTGAGGTCTGTTGGAAACTAGGAAAATTGGCCATACAGTCTGAAAAACCTACAACAACGCAGTGATTCCGGCCATGAAAGCCTTCGACAATACATTGAAATATTCCATTCTAGAGTTGAGAATGGAGTTGACCCCAAGACCCAAAAGCCTTTAAAACTATACAATTTAGGTGAAAAGCAAAAGTAGGAAACAGAGTAGAAGATTGTAGGAAAATTTGGCTTTGGATCAAGAAATGCAGCAGAAGAATGACTGATGAAAATTTTGCAACAGTTCGTTCATTGCAGCCATCTTCTTCAAGCGGCCAAAAAGGAGACTGTATACATGGCCACCACCTGATCTACAATATAAAAATCAGACAAGCCATATAATTAGAAGAAGATGGAGACTTTCCATTCTCTTCACAAGATTGTAGCGCAGACCATGAACTGCTAATATCAATAATTCACGCTAGTGAATGGCTATTGTTGTTAATTGTATATCATCGTATAATGTGTTATGATGTTAACTATTTTTTATACCGTGTTATTGTAGCATTGAATTTTTGCTGTCTTGTTGTGAACCGCTGTGAGTCGCCTAAGGGCTGAGAACAGCGGTATACAAATAAAGTAAATAAATAAATAAATAAATAAATAAATAAAGCGAAGCTAAAGAAGAATACTAAACTAACTATCATGCTAAAATACAGCCTGAAGAACATATGCCTTAAATTTAAAGATAATGTAAAAATAACTTTGCACTAATTGACCTGGAACCAGAAAACTCTAGACTTGCAGAGAGACACTACCGGTAATCTGAATAGATAGCTTCATATTGGAGTTGGAAGAGGGATCAAGGATGGTTCAAACTGGCTGATAGGAGATGACAAGAGCCAGCAAGTCACATGCTTCCCACCAGAAAATGAAAATTAGAGGAAGTGACGTCAATAAGATATACAGATGATCCCATACAGCAGAAAATCACCAAGGCTTGGAACAATTACTGAAGAAAGTCAAGGAAGAAAGTCCAAAGGCAGATGTAAAGTTGAATTTTTTAAAAAAAATACCCTAAATGGTTCACATAACTTGGTTAGACCACATCTGGAAGACTGTGTCCAATTGTGGGCACCACAGTTGAAAATAGATGTTGACAAGCTGGAATGTGTCCAGAGGAGGGCGACCAAAATGATCAAAGGTCTGGAGAACAATCCCTATGAGGAGCTGAGCATGTTTAGCCTTCAGAAGAGAATGCTGAGAGGAGACATGATGGCCATGTATAAATATGTGAAGGGAAGTCACAGGGAGGAAGGAGTAAGCTTGTTTTCTGCTGCCCTGGAGACTAGGATGAGGGACCATGGCTACAAATTACAAGAAAAGAGATTCCATCTAAACATTAGGAAGAACTTCCTGTCTGTGAGAGCTGTTTAGCAGTGGAACTCTCTGCCCTGAAGTGTGGTGGAGGCTCCTTCTTTGGAGGCTTTTCAACAGAGGCTGGATGGCCACCTGTCAGGGGTGCTTTGAATGATATTTTCCTGCTTCTTGGCAGGGAGTTGGACTGGATGGTCCATGAAGTCTCTTTCAACTCTATGTTTCTATGAAAGGGCAAGATGAATGGATGATATCCTTGAAGTGACTGGCTTGACTCTGAAGGAGTTGGGGGTGGTGGCGGCCGACAGGGAGCTCTGGCGTGGGCTGGTTCATGAGGTCACAAGAGTTGGAAGCAACTGAATGAAAGAACAACATGAAAGGATGAAGACATAGATATAGTTCAAGAATTTTCATACTTTGGCCCAGTCATTAATCAGAATGGAAACTGCAGTCAAGAAAATAGAAGACTAAGACTTGGAAGAACAACTATGAAGAAACTAAACAAGACTCTCAAGTCTCAAGATATGTGACTGAATGCTAAAGTTGGGATTGTCTATGCTATCCGATTTCCAGTTTCTGTGCTTTGAAAGCTGGACAGTAATAGAAAGCAAATCAACTAATTTGAAATATGGTGTTTGAGAAGAGTTCTGTGGATACTGTGGCCTCTACAAAGTAAAAAGATGAGTCTGGGAGCAAATCAAGCCTGGACTCTCGCCAGAAGCCAGAATGACTAACAAAAACTGTTGTGCTTTGGCTATATCATAAAACGTCGTGACTCATTAGAAAGGGCAATAATGCATGGTGACTAAAAAGAGACTATAATGTTCTAGCTATATCATACAAAGTCATGACTCACTGGAATAATGCTTGGTAAGTTAGAAGGCAACAGGGGAAAAGGAAGACCTCATTCAGTTGGATAGACTTAATCAAGGAAGCCTTAGATTTGGGTCTGCAATATCTGAGCAGGGTTGTTGATGATCAGGTCTTTCATTCATGGGGTCAACAAGTCCAAGTCAATTTTATAACAGATACTAATTACAACAACTGATATTTTAAAGGCTTCAATTGCCATGCGGTCTGCTTATCTACAATAGAGACAGGTGTAGTTATTTCTAGTCCAGCCTGTTTTTGCTTACACATATACACACCCTGCTACCATCATTCTCCTGTTTTCCATTTCCGTGTTAGAACTGCGTTCATTTTTAAATCTCTCTCTCTCTCTCTCTCTCTCTCTCTCTATATATATATATATATACTTAAAAACTTAAAAGTATATTTTGTTTTCAATCATTTGCAATGTTGGGGTTTGTTTCCTGCAACGTATGCATTTAAATGCATATTTGTCTAAATTTAAATTTCCACCAATTGTACCCCAACTTTCCAAAAACTACAAGATTCAACAAAGTTGCAATCAGGACATTAATCCAGTGGATGCAAACCAGGTCATTTTGTATAGGATTTTCCAAAGACTGAATTTTTCAAGCATGCCTAATCTTCATTTCCTTCTGCCTTCTCCCTCTGGATGAAAAAGCCTGGAGCTTGGAAAGAAAAAAATATTATTAAATGTAGTTCTTATATCTTATATATATACATGAGTGGACTGGTGAGTGACAATGAGAGAGAAAGCTGGGGGTTTCTGGAAGTTATAGTCTCAAAAAGTAAATTGTGAATGTATTTTTTTTTCAATCCTGGTTGAAAAGTGGCATACATTTATAGTCTCTGTGAACAAAAATAAGCATCAGATATTTAAGTTTTCTTTTCATCAAATGGAATCCAAAACAATTAAGGAGGAATCTTTACCTCAAAGGAAAGGAAGAAAGTCTAGATAAAACACTAAAGTAAGTGTCTTCATTTGTATTATTTAACTAGCTATACTCGTTGCTGTGACCAACCTTTCCTCCCTCTTTCTCTTCTTTCTCTCCTTCCTTCTCTCCCTCTTTCCTTCCTTCCTTCCTTCCTTCCTTCCTTCCTTCCTTCCTTCCTTCCTTCTCTTCTTCTTCCCTTCCTTACCCCCACCTTTTCTTTCCCTTCCTCTTTCTCCCCTTTCTTCCTTCTCTACCTATTCCTGGACTGCAACTCACAGCAGTCCTCCTGATCTATCTACCTACCTATCTCTAGCTAATCTATCTGGAGGATTACTGGGAGTTGCAGTCCAGGAATAGGAAATTGGAAATATGCAAGGATTGGGGTGATCTCAAAGAAATCCAAGGAGAAGAAAGCTTGCAGCTTGGAAGCAATGCATTTGGATCATCCTCCATTTTTGTTTATATAGATTGGATTGTGTTATGTTTGTCTGGTTTAAGTGTGACCTTTTCACTTTGTCCTTTTTTTGCTGAAACTTAATAACAAATTAAAAGAAAGGTGACACACAATTATAAGAAATAATACAGATGAGTTTATCAGAGACTGCTGGATGATAAAGATGAGGCAATAGTGGGTTGCTGTGAGTTTTCTGGGCTGTATGGCCATGTTCCAGAAGCATTCTCTCCCAATGTTTCACCCAACTCTATGGCAGGTGTCCTCAGAGGTTGTGCGGTTTGTTGGAAACTAGGCAAGTGGGGCTTATATATATCTGTGGAATGTCCGGGGTGGAAGAAAGAAATTTGGCCTGTTGTGAATGTTGCACGTTTGCACTAAGTAATGTCTCTTCCAACACTAAGTTGGAAGAGATATTACTCATATTTCTTCCAACTTAGACACCACTGTATAAATGGATCTGATGAGATAATAGAGACACACATCTGTCCAGTTTCAGCATTCATCAGAATCAACGTCTGGCTTCATTACATTCAACAACGCTGCTTCAAAATGACAAGATAAAAGGTATTTTTGCCTTTTGACCCTGTTTTCTATATGCCAAAATGGCTTCTTTTTTTCTACAGAACTTTTAGCTTCATTTTTTTCAGTTTGAAGCTGCTCTAATTTTCAGTCTTCAACTTACTGTCACATCACCTGCAGCAGCAGGAACCCGATAACTGTTTTTCAGGTAATTTACTCAATTTCTCTCCCCTGCTTTAACTCTTATGGACTACACATGCACCCCTGTGGTATACCCATCAATCAAAAGGAGTTTGTACTTTCTTTATGAAGTCTTGCTGTATCTGTCAAAGTCCTTCAGAAGGTAGTGCAGAATTAGAGCAGACTTAATAAGAATTTTCCATAGACACCCATCTGTCCACAATCCCTGCAGGTTTCCTGTGGCATCTCCTCAGTTCATACAGGACTGCGTGTGACTCACAACTGTCTCCTCCAAAGTCAACATGCCTGCTGGAGTACAGCTGGTTTTCTCCTGTGCTTGTACACTATTGCAAAAGCTTAAGTGAGCAGGAAAGTTTACCCACCATTACTTAACTTTATTGACACTTGTTGTGTGCCTTCAAGTCATTTATGAGTTATGGTGACCCTAAAGCAAACCCATTGTGAGATTTCCCTGACTCGATGTATTCATAAAAGGTTTGTTTTTGCCTTCCTTTAAGACAGAATGTGATTTTTCTAAGGTCACCCAGTGGGCTTCCATGGCTGAGCATGAATTAAAACTCCAAAGTTGGAGATCTGGTTCGATATTCACCAATATGTCTGGTGAATTTTTGTGGAGGCTGAGTTCCCTAGCATATAGTTTCACAACCACTGATTTAGAGATATGATGAAGATGATGTGCGGAACTGTGCCTAATGAAATTGAGGAAGAGCCATTCAAGAAAGCCCCTGTTCTTCAAGCCAATAGGATCATCACAATAAGGTAAAAATGAAAAATAGGGGTCCCCAAACTAAGGCCCATGAGTCAGATGATCAGTTACAGAGCCCCACCTTAAACTTTAGACTTCGGTTCACCCTAAGTCTTATTTTGTTTGTGTCAGGAGTGACTTGAAAAACTGCAGATCACTTCTGGTGTGAGAGAATTGGCCGTCTTCAAGGATGTTGCCCAGGGGATGCGCATGTTTTGATGTAGCTCTGCTAGAGAGAAAAAGGAGGAGTCCAGCAAAGAACTCTATACAGGGAAATGGAATAGACCAACTAAGACTGGCCTCTGGGGGGATTTTAAGGGTTAGGGTTAGAGGCTTCTCTCATGTCCCCGCATGGGAAGCTGGAGCTGGTAGAGGGAGCTCATCCACACTCTTCCTGGATTCAAACCTGTGACCTGTTGGTCTTCAGTCCTGCTGGTACAAGGGTTTAACCCACTGCGACACCGGGGGCTCACATGAAGGCACACAACAACAACATTCCTAATTAACTTGACGTTCCCATCAGCTTAAAGCAGGTACACACTTCCCATTGAAATACTGGTAAATTTATGTTAGTTTAAATTGTTCCTCATTTTAAATACTGTAATATTATTCTTTTGTGGGTTTTTGCCCTACAAATAAGATATGTGACGTGCACACGAATTCATTTTTAAAAATTATAGTCCAGCACCCCAACAGTCTAACGGACCATGAACCGGCTCTTTGCTTAAAACGTTTGAAGACCCCTGATACAAAGGAACAGTGTGTCACAATTCAGTCCATAAAAGGGATACGTACAATCCATCCTCTTTAAACATTAATGGTAGTTTTCTGAAAGGCTCTAAAGGGAGGCAGGCATGAGGCCCCAGAAAATCATTTCAGAATTTATAGCTTTTTCCAGGTATTTTGTTGTGAAGAAATCTTGCTCAGACTTTGAGGCTTGAATTAGGTTTTTTTTTTAGTTCCCTTCTACAACCCTGGTGATCTTATTGTTGGAAGAGGAGAAATGTGCAATGATGCTTTCAAGAAGTGACTACGTGCCCACAGGTGGCAATAAAAGTACATAAACATAGTTGCGGGGTTTTCTGATGTGTTCCCATCTTGTCTATCCTATTGCTTCTTCACCTATAGACTGAAACTTTCAGAATTGACCTCACTTTCTCCCATAGTGTCTTATTCTCTTTGCAAAATAGTCATAACAGACCCCATTTTTCTGTCTTCCTAAAATTCCCTAGTAAACATGTTTCTCTTCACTGAAGGCAGACTTTTGATGACCAAAATCCTACCAAACTAACACTTTCATGCTCTCATCCCATTATGTAGGGCTCTTTTACACTACACAATTATAACACTATAATTTCACTTGACTTACCAACTGGATGCCCCCCCCTCCCCCCCACGAGGGTCTTCCTCCAAGAATGGGCAACCTGGGAGTCCTTGAATAGATTCAGAAGCGGAGTGGGCAGATCAAAAGACAACCTGGCAAAATGGCACTACCTAAAATAATCCCATACCTTGTGTGACTGTGGAGCAGAACAGACAACTCTGCATCTGTATGCTTATCCATTGTGTCCTGCCTCATGTACAGAGGAGGAATTGTTGGAGGCTACAGACAATGCCATTGCTTTTGCCCGTTTTTGGTCAAAAGATATTTAGCCGCCTACACACCTTCTATTTTATCAGTTTTATACTAATTTGTGCGATGCTTTTGACACAAAATAAATAAATAAAAGTTGACTTAACCATGGTTCTAGGAGCCCCCAGTGATACAATGGGTTAAACCCTTGTGCCGGTAGGACTGCTGACCAACAGGTCAGCTGTTCGAATCCAGGGAGAGCGGGTTGAGCTCCCTCTGTCAGCACCAGCTCTTCATGCAGAGACATGAGAGAAGCCTCCCACAAGGATGGTAGAACATCAAATATATAGGTGTCCCCTGGGCAACATCCTTGCAGACAGCCAATTATCTCACACCAGAAGCGACTTGCAGTTTCTCAAGTCGCTCCTGACACACACAAAAAAAAACAATAAATGGTTCTGTCCAATTGAACCATTTAAGTTTAAGAAAGGACATTTCAAATTGTCAGCTGGAGAGTTCCTCTAGTGCCATACCAGACAATGTTACAATAGCAATTGATATGGAATCATAGCACTGTAACTGTCTAGTGCAGTGGTTCTCAACCTGGGGTCCCCAGATGTTTTTGGCCCTCAACTCCCAGAAATCCTAACAGCTGGTAAACTGGCTGGGATTTCTGGGAGTTGTTGGCCAAAAACATCTGGGGACCCCAGGTTAAGAACCACTGGTCTAGTGTGAAAGGGCCAAAGTACTTTTGCTGCCCTGCAACTTGAGACTCTTGTAGGTTATCCTGAAATTTTCTTCAAACATTGCATCACTGAGCAACAGCAACAGTTAGCCATTTGTGCACTTGTGCAAGGAGCATGTTGTGAGCATCCTGCATTGTGGACTTCTACTCACAATTGACTCAGCCAGTATAGCCAATGTTGAAGTTTACTAAGAGCTGCAGACCAACAGGATCAGAAGGGCCACACAGTTCCCACTTCTGGTCTATATGCTTTATTTTAAACTATATTTTACAACTGCATCTGCCCATCCAAATGGCTTCATGGAAGTGCTTACAAAGCCCCTTGGCCTTCTTTTCTTTTCTTTTAACTCAGTTGCCTTTTGACTGAGCTGTTTTCCCTAGCATATGGCAAAGGTTGAGGTCAGACCAATAAAACATCTCATTGCTCCCGAGAATGGTTAACCAACACGTGAGCATGGACTGGAATACCTCATAAAAGCCAATTGAAAAGAGGCTTTGGCTTCTGGTTCGAAATCTGCTTCCCAGTCCCTCCCTGCCCTTTCTAGTTCATTACAGGTATTGTAACCAAAAGAGAGGCTTTTGAGTCTCTCTCTTGGCAATCTGTGCCCTGAGCCTCTGACAGATTTCTAATGACTTTGCAATGATGGTACTGCTTAAAGGGGGCTTTGTCCCTTGGAGCGGCAAAGGTTTCACAATCTGCATCCCCCTCACATACACACCCAGAGTAATGTGAGCACATGATGGGGTGTTTATACATTCTCCTTCTCTCTCTCTTGCTTGCTCTTTCTCTCACACACATATACACACTCTCTCACACACACCACTTTTTGCCGTGCTCTCTTCTCTCCGTCCTGCACAGTTCTTCAGAAAGGTCATACAAATCAATCTATTGGAGGGGAAAGGCTTCTGATTCCCACTCTCCACTGCCACCCCTACTAAAAGCTCCCAGCCATTTCCATTAGAATAAGACCCAGTGTAATTTGTGATTGAGTCGCCCGCAGGACCACCCCCATAACCCTTGTGCAAAGTGACTGGGACTGAGTGATGTGCTGCTACTTCAACCCATGCCAGTCATTCCTTGCTAAGATAACCTATGCTCCCAGGCTGTAATTTCTTTTCTGTGCAGAAGCAAGGGCACGTCTTCACACACACACACATTTCATTTTCCTCCTCCCTGTGGGAAGCACTGTGGTGTGAACTGAAGTGAGCAGAGAGAGGAACCCCTAGGAGTAGAAGTGGAAATAAAGACCAATAACACTTTCTGCAGCTCAGTCCTTGGGCAGGAGTAGAATCTGAAAAAGCTTCCATGAAATAAGTGGACAAGTTAAAGGCAAGGCAATAAGATTCCTTGCTTATCTATTTGTTGTAACCTATTCTGTAACAGACTATCTGTAATAGACTATCTATGCCACAGTAAGGAAAAATGTGCGAGAAGTGAAGGAAAAATGTGCGAGAAGAGAAGTGGACAAACAAAGGAAGTGGAGAACAATGTGTTGGGAAACCTCACTGAAAATTCAGCAAAAGATGCAGAGTTTTTGTTTTGTTTTGTTTCTCATGTCAGGAGCAACTTGAGAAACTGCAAGTCGCTTCTGGTGTGAGAGAATTGGCTGTCTGCAATTCTCACCGGGATTTTTTTTATGTTTTACCATCCTTTTGGGTGGCTTCTCTCATGTCCCCGCATGGGAAGCTGGAGCTGACAGACGGAGCTCATCCACACTCGCCCCAGATTCGAACCTCCAACCTGTCGTCTTTAGTCCTGCCAGCACAAGGGTTTAACCCATTGTGCCACCGGGGGCTCCAGAGTGATGGCATAAGGAATAACTCATCTAAAATCCTTCAAGGCTTATGGTTGTCACATTGAAAGAAAGATGGCTCCTCGTCATGATCTCTATCTCATGCCATCTAACTATCCAACTATCAGCTTTTCTGACACATAGTAAGTGGTCATGGGTCAAAAGGGAGGACAGGACATATGAACCAGCCATAAAATTCAAGTGCTGGAAGGTGGGAGAGAAAGTGGACTCTGGAATATGGAAAGGGACTAGCTCCAGGTAGTAGGACTCTTGAGTGATTGATAATATTGAGCTATTGTAGCTTGTCTTGTGCGTCTCTGTATGTTCTTTTACAGAAGCCTGATCCTCAGCAACACAAGTTGGGACTGAGAAACCTTACACTTCTTTATCTAACAGTTGAGCATTTTCAACAGTGTCACACAACAAGGTAACAAATAATTACCTCCCCCCCCCCAAAAAAAAAAAACAGTGAAAGGGATGAACAAGAAGAAAAAGTGAACTTTCCCTTATCACATCATGTTTAGCTATTTTATGGCTCGCCTCTTCCCAAATGGAGAAAGAATAAGCTGGCTCTATCATAGGGCAAAGTGAGGCAGCTGTCTTTAGACATACAGCTTTAAATTTCACAAAAGAACTGTAAATAGGTTCCTTCTTCCATTTTTTGTTTGTTTGTTTTAGTTTTACTCCCAATAAGTGCTTGTGAATGGTTGGCCACAGGTGCCAAAATAACTTGGCTAGGCTCAGATATTATGCACCTTGACTTAGAGGGCAGGTGCTATTTGCCTCTCTGCCCCTGGTATAAAAATGTCTCAGCCCAGCCTGGAAAAAAAGCTAGAGCTTTGCAGCTTGTTGACAGTAAGCAGCCTTGGGGTGTGTTGTACGGGTGAGTTATGGTATTTAGAGGAAGTGACTTTTAGTCTTACTGCCATAGGCTAAGCTGGACTCTGCATGGATTTGATTTTTTTTCATTCAATCACATCTGCAGCTTTCAGAATAATAATCCATGAACATAAAAATCCAGTTTGTACACCCAGGTATCTGACCTTGAAATCTACTTAAGGCCGTGATGCCCCAGGTTCCTCTTTGATTCTTCTGTTATAGAAGATATATAAGGCCTGGGAGCCCCCCCCCCCTTAAGAAGCACCAGCAAGCAGGTATGTTGACTGCAGGCATGTAGCCGGGGGCGGGGGGGGGCTTGAGGGGCTTCAGCCCCCCCCCCCCCCAATTCTCATGGTGGTCCACGAGAAGGCCTTACTGGTAGATTATTTAAACTGTTATGTTTATTCATATCATGATCTGATCACCATGTTCAATATATCCCATATGCATGGGGGTATTGGGGTAATGATACAAAAGGTTTGCTAGGGTAGACCCTCTTTCACTCAGACTCAGCCCCCCCCCCCCCCCCCCGAATCAAACTCAGCTCCTCCCGAATCAAAATCCTGGCTATGGGCCTGGTTGACTGCATGCTTTGCCAAGTTGAAAGACTGGGAAATTATATTACTTGAGACATAGAAGGGAACACATGAATGGAAAAATGTGGTGAAGATGGCAGCGTTCGGAAGGCTTTGGCAGGAGAAAGGTAAAGTTTGTGTTTGTTTATCTGAAATTTAATTAAATGTTAAGACCAGAATCTTGTTCACAAACCATACGGGTAACAGAAGGAAAAATACCATCAATTCGGCAGCCATGAAGGATATAAGGCACTGGAGCAATAGGTGCTCATAGGCACAGGATTTGTCTGGAGAGTGGACAGTGGGGGGAAGAGGTGGTCTGGCATCAGAAGAGTAAGGTGAGGATGCGAGGAGAGGGTTATTTTGTGAATGGTAGAGCTGAATTCTATGATATGCACTGACCACTGAAATACATACATTTCAGTGGTCTTGCCAGTAGCCACAATGTCTGAAATGTATTAAATAATAGATAAAAACCTTTTATTCATTTTGTCATTGTTGATTCGGACTAATACCATCATATGTCATTGACAGAATGCCAGCTAAAAGAAATATGTATTACCTACTTGGAGGTATAGTGATAACAGCAAGCCAAAAACTGCACTAGTGTTGTAATCCTGTACAGCACATTCACCCACCGAATACTGATAATATGATAGGGAAGAAATCTGAGCCACACTTTCATGCTTTCCAAATGGAGCATCAGTTAGGATTCTGATCAAAATGATCAACAGCGTTAGCAAGAACTAGCACTACAAGGTAAAAGGATGCTAAAAGTAAGGCTAAGCTCAAGCCTGTCAAACCACAAACTGTTCGCTGCCATAGACAGAACATCCCCTAGAGCAGTGTTTCTCAACCTTCCTAATGCCACAACCCCTTAATACAGTTATTCATATTGTAGTGACCCGCAACCATAAAATTATTTTTGTTGCTACTTCATAACTGTAATGTTGCTACTGTTATGAATCATAATGGAAATATCTGATATGCAGGATATATTTTCATTCACTGCACCAAATTTGGCACAAATACCCAATACACCCAAATTTGAATATTAGTGGGATGGTGAAGGGGGAATTGATTTTGTCATTTGGGAGTTGTAGTTGCTGGGATTTATAGTTAACCTACAATCAAAGAGCATTGTGAACTCCACCAACAATAGAATTGAACCAAACTTGGCACACAGAACTCCCATGACCAACAGAAAATACTGGAAGGGTTTGGTGGGCATTAAACTTGAGTTTTGGAGTTGTAGTTTACCCACATCTAGAGAGCACTATGGAGTCAAACAATGATGGATCTGGACCAAACTTGACACGGATACTCAATATGCCCAAATGTGAACACTGGTGGAGTTTGGGGAAAATAGACCTTGACATTTGGGTGTTGTGGTTGCTGGGTTTTATACTTCACCTACAATCAAAGAGCATTCTGAACCCCACCACGATGGAATTTGGGTAAACTTCCCACATAGAACCCCCATGACCAACAGAAAATACTGTATTTTCTTATGATCTTTGGCAACCCCTCTGATGCCTCCTTGCAACCCACCTAGGGGTACTGACCCTCAGATTGAGAAATGCTTCCCTAGAGCAGCATGTCCCAAACTGGTTTTCAAATGTTTTGGACTTCACATCCCAGAATCCTTGATCATTGGCCAAGATAGCTGAAGTTTTTGAGAGCTGAATTCCAAAACCTAGAGCACTTGTGTTTGAGATCACCACCTAAAGTAATGAGACAGAAGACCTTTGAGCAAGAACAAGGATTTTCTTTCATCCTAGGTGCCAAATTCAGTTTCAGAAAGGTTCTCAGTGGACCACTTTCCAGTGGAAGGTAAAGCCAAAAGCAAAAGGCTGCATCAGAAAACACAATATATTTCCACCTAAAGCTCTTCTTGCCAGTAGCCTTAAAGAGAGGCATTTTAAATTAGGGAGAAACTCTACAAAAACTGGTACAAGATGATTAAAGGACTGAATTTGGCCCCAGGTTATATGTGTCTGCTTCTAAGTCTTTTTTACATTTTCACAGATCATGGGAAGGACAGTCTGGCCCACAGGGACTAGAAGGGTGGTCCTCAAACTTTGGGCTTCTATGTATTTTGGAACAAGACCTTGAAATCCTAGCAAGCATGACCAACATTCAGGAATTCTGGAAGCTGATATCCCAAACAACTACAAGACTAAAGTTTTGAGAGCACTGAACAAAAAGAGCTCAAATGATTTCCAGATATTGGAGCAAATTGTCTCCAACTCTCACAACTCCAGTTCTTTCTTAAAATGGGAAGTGGAAACCCGAGTGAAGGCAAGCCCTGTGCCCCCTAAAGCTCACTCACCTCTCCTATACAAGCAGGGACAAGATTAGTTTTAATCTAAACCATCCCAATGAGAGCAAAATGGGAGTAAGAGAGACAGGGAGAGACCTAAATTGCCTATATAAAATACAAAGAAAATTCACAGCTCACGAAGTGTTGCTTTTTCTGGGCCCTGTTCTCAGCATCATTTTTGTTCTCCCTCCAGCACCATAAACACATCACAGCCAATATGTTTCAAACCTAACCCAGCAACTACAGCGAAAAGATCTTTCCTAAGTGTATGTTCAGAGACATGCTGCTTCTTCCTCCTGTTATTTAGCAGAGAAATAGAAGAGTTTAATCTATTTCAGTCTCACCCTGAGGACTCTCTTCAGCTTTGCCAGAGCCTGTTAACAGGGATTCACCTCGTTCCATAGTGAAGGTGCTCACAGTCTTGAAAAATATCGGGGAAAGAGGCTGAGCACAGGATAGAGGCACAATTAAGCCATCGCTAATCAGAGAGCAAGAATGAATTATTGATATCTCATCATTAGCAGGCCCTCCAAGAATCCATCATTTGGTTTAACTCATACCTTCTGATTTGCTTCAGACAGTAATAATCAACTGAAATTTGTTGCTGATTTTGTAATCCACTGACTTTATAGTTAAGTACAACTGAAATGAAGGTTGTTAGGGTTTTTTTTTTAAAAGCTCATAATCAAAGTGCCTTTCCCAATCACCAGTACAGACCATGTCAAATGTTCTCCACTCCCTCCTGCCTCCTTTTAGATGTCAATAGGAGAGAGAAGGGCTTGTTGTGGCCCTCTCGCCTACAAGTGGTATATAAATAAACTTGAACTAACACGTGAAGAACAGATGTGCCTGTCCCTGTCACATCCAGTTTCACTCCCAGCAGCACTTTAATGAGTTCCTGTGCATTCCCTTTAAAATAAATGAAGGCTACATAGGAGCAAGACTAATAGGCTGTGCTCCTGAACTATACTACACATTCGGAGTTTGGAAGCCAATTATGGTGACTTCCCCCAGCACATTCACGTATTCCTGTTATATGTTCAGCGCTACCCTTTCACAATAAGAAGAAAAGGAGATTCTGGCAATGGGAGTACTCCTGCACAGGTGAAAGTATCCTCTATCCTGTGGAAGAGCCAGCTTCTGAGAGGAAACAAGCTTTACTCTTATGAGGTTCTGCGAAAATAGTATTTTCCTTGTTTTTACCAAACACAATCTGAACAGATTAGAGAGATGGGCCAAAACCAACAAAAGTTCAACAGTGACAAATGCAAGATACTCCATTTCAGCATTAAAAATGAAATGCAAAGATACAGAATGGAGAATGCCTGGCTCAACAGCAGTATGTGTGAAAAATATCTTGGAGTCCTCGTGGACAGGAAGGTGAACATAAGCCAACTATGTCATGTGGCAGCTTAAAAAGCAATGGGGTTTTCGCCTGCATAAATAGGAGTATAATGTCTAGATCCAAGGAAGTCATGCTACCCCTCTATTCTCCCTTGGTCAGGCCACACCTGGAATACTGTGTCCAATTATGGGCATTGCAATTTAAGAGAGATGTTGACAAGCTGAAATGTGTCCAGAGAAGGGCAACTAAAATGATCAAGGGTCTGGAGAACAAGCCCTATGAGGAGTGGCTTCAAGAGCTGGGTGTGTTTAGTCTGCAGAAGAGAAGGCTGGGAGGAGACATGATGGCCATGTATAAATACGTGAGGGGAAGTTGGGAGGAGAGAGTAGGCTTGTTTTCTGCTGCCCTGGAGACTAGGACGCAGAACAATGGCTTCAAACTATAGGAAAGGAGATTCCACCTGAACATGAGGAAGAACTTCCTAACCGTGAGAGCTGTTCAGCAGTGGAACTCTCTACCCCAGAGTGTGGTGGAGGCTCCTTCTTTGGAGCCTTTTAAACAGAGGCTGGATGGCCATCTGTCAGGGGTCCTTAGAATGCAATTTTCCTCCTTCTTGGCAGCGGGTTGGACTGGATGGCTGACAAGGTCTCTTCCAACTCTATGATTCTAACCACAAAAATCCTATATCACACAAGAACAATACCTGCTTGCAGAGGTAGGGTACAAAGGAACTCACTGAGGTAATCGCATTCATGTGAATGCCATCGTCATTATTCATGACACAACGTGAATGTCCTCTTCTGTTTAAAGATCTATGGAGCTATTCTCATGGCAAAGGAAACTCAGAGGAACAGGGTATAACCTTGTGGTGCAGTTGCAGTAAGCAATCAAAATTTGCCCATTGACACATCTTCTGCTCCATCACATTATTTTATTTGCAACTTTCTGCCATTTTCTTCATTTGAACCACCCATTTCATTTTCCTAAGAGTCCCAAAAACCGGAACATGCTCACATCCAAATCCAAACTGCCATGATTAATCAATGTGAGCTTGACATGAATTGTACTACCCAACAGATCCTGGAAAGTTCCTGAGAAAAGAAGGAAGCGGGCCACAAAAGTCTTCTGTGTTGCTAAGAATGATGGTTTCCTTCTCTTGAAGAATTTTAAATCTTTTTTTCTTCCTTAATGTCGGAAAAAAGAAACTTAATCCCAAGACATTTTCCAAAGATAAATAGCCCTGTTGAACCTTCCTCTATGGAGCTTTTGAGTGGTGCCTTTAAAAAGGCGAAGCGTACATCATAAATATGGTATTTAGTGTCTGGTGTTTTCAAAAGCCCCTGAGACAGCTCAGCAAACCTCTGGCAAGAATCATTTCAAATTGGCTGGAATAATCACAGGTCTCAAAGGTTTGCAGTGACAAGATACACAATTAAGGTTGTATGAAGAGGGAAAAGGCTGCCTCAAGTTTCTTTCAAGACATAGCTTATATGGAGAGGAAAGCTTGTGAAATGGCCTTTTCCCATTGCATTAATAATATCTGAATAGGGAAGGGGAACTTTGAGCTCAGCAATACAGAACATGTATTCCTCCTGCCTGGCTCCCCTGCTGATTGATAGCTGGGGTTTTGTCCCATCTGACACACGCTTTCTTTGCTCCTTCTCTTGCTCTTTCCAATTTTTCCCCCGCTTTCTTGGGGGAAAGAGTAAATGCAGGATGTCTTGCTTTCAGCATAGTGATGTGGGGGTGGACCTGAAGAGCTTGCATTCAAGAGCTCTTCAGAAAGGGCTTCCTATGTGTCATACCTCACCCCCTCCCCGGGCATGAGCTGAGTTGCCCACTCTTTGATTCCCAGCTCCTGCGTTAGGAAAACAGCCCCTTCCCCCTTTCAAAGAGACCAATTGTCTTTTGATGCTGTTGCTGTCAAGATCCCTGACTTATCCTAATCCTGGGCAAAGGAGGCATCTAAATAAGGCCGGCATGATGACCATGATATCAGACTGGCACCATCAAACAGATTCATTGGCACAAAAGTAAAGCCCTTGTCTTATACCAGTGGAGAGCAAGATTCCTTACTTGTGGGGCCCACTCCTAGTAAAGTGCTGGTTTCTGTAATGCTGTCTTTCTTTTCTCCTTGGACACAGTTTCCTACCCTTCCAGCTTCTGTGCCCAGTGCAGAGAACTTCACAAGGGATTGTTTCATATACCTACACACCTATATCACTTCATATACCTACACTCCCATATCACTTCATATCCCTACATCCAACTCCCCAAACCAGCTAAGGGAACATGTTGAAATTGTCAACAAAAACCTGGTTCAGACTCTGAAACAATTTGTAAGGCCTCCAATTTGTAATTTGTTAGGGCTCCAGCAAATAAATTCAAACTCTAGCAAGGAATCAAAACATTCAATTCTTTTCATTTTTGTTTTTAAAATGGAGAAAACGAGGGTAAAAAGCACACACATACACACACACGCCCCAAAAAATCTTGAGAAAACTTGATTTTAAAGTAGTACAATACTTGATCCACAGTGGTGCAGTGTGTGAAACCGCTGAGCTGCAGAACTTCCTGACTGAAAGGTCTGCTGTTGAAATCTGCAGAGCAGGGTGAGCTCCCATCATTAGGCCCAGCTTCTGCCAACCTAGCAGTTGGAAACATGCAAATGTGAGTAGATCAATAGGTACCGCTCCAGGCCCTTTGGCTCCTTCAGCCTCCCCTCCTTCCATCCCTCTCACCCTCCTCGTTGCCCTTTTCTGAACCTGCACCCATTTGTCTATTGCTTTATTATTTTTAGAAGGTTTTCTAGTGTGAAAATAAAACTTAAAATGGGAGGGGGGAGATGGTGAAGTGGGGAGGGATTTGGGTGGGAAAAAAGAAGGGAGGATGGAAAAGGGGGAAGGGAGGGTATAAAATAAAAAGGGAAGGAGGTGGTTTGTACTTCCATTCTTCTTTACAATGAGTCTCTGTAAAAAAAATGCAGTTCTTTTTTTTCTTTTTTTTCTTTTTTGCTTCTGTTCAAAACTGGAGATGACCAGATGGATGATAGCCCTCCTTAAGAGAGTCAGGTAGGAGGGCCAAGCCTGTTCTCTACTGCCCCAGAGCATTGGGTCAGAACTAATAATCTGAAGGGACTAGAGAAAAAAATAGATACCACTCCAGGGGGAAGGTAACAGTGCTCCACGTAGTCATTCCAGCCACATGACCTAGGAGATGTCTACAAACAATGCTGGCTCTTTGGCTTAGAAATGGAGATGAGACCCCCCCCCCCCCCCCCCGAGATGGACTCAACTAGACTTAATGTCAAGGGGAAACCTTTACCTTTACTACAACACTTGAAAAAAAAAAAAAAGACAGACATCTCCACTTGCTATGTATCTTCCAAGTACTTCAAAAATAGTACTTCATTTGGACAGAGAAGAACTCACCAAAACCATCACACACAATAGTAGAAAGCTGACTACATGGTATCAAACAGGCATGGCAAACATCAAACTCATCAAACATATCTGCTCCACAAAACTCATCAATCTGAATCATGAGGGCCCCTTGTGGACATTTTGACACATGAGGTCTATCCCAAAAGTAATGAGAAGGGCTTTTTGTGCAGTACGGAAGGCCTAGGAAATGAAAGGTAGAGAGGGACCCAGGCATATAATTTGACATTTTCCAGTTGGGTCCATGCCTTTGTAGCAGTCAGTACATTACCAAAGTGCATATTATGTTTTTATGACTTATCTTGGGTGAAAATGCAGAGGGGTCTGGAGCAGTGTCTTTCAACAAGAACTGAGAACAATGTAGCTTGTGTGAAGGCTGTTCTGAACACTTCTCCACCCTGACATAACTCAGTGCAATTTCCACAAGTTCGAAACCACCTGAAAGGGCATCTCTTTGGAACAGTTGAAAATGTCCAGACAGCTGTAACAAAACAGACAATTCTTCCACTGCTATCAAGAGTGGCAGCAATGCTGGAACAACTGTATTTGATCACAAGGAACATATTTTGGAGCAGATAAACTAATTGCGTGTATATTTAATAAACAAACTAAATCATTTTCATTACTTTGGGGACAGGCCATATATATGTGGGTGAGGAGGTCTTGGTCATCTTCTGAGATACAGTATCCCACTTCTTTTTGGAACACTTCAGTCATCTCTGGAATGTTTCAGATGCCTGCTATCTCTAGAGTGCTTTGTCAATCTTTGGATCTTTCTAGGCAGCTTCAGAGTACTTTGTCCATCTTCATTAGTTTACAAGCCATCAAGACCATGGATTACTCTACTGAGCTGCTGCAGCAGATCACACCTCCCACCCAGTCGTGACTAACAATGCTTCTTAGAGTTACATTTGAATGTCTGACAGTACTGCTCATCTTAGCTGATTGCTCTGATTTCTGAGCAGATATGCAACAACTTCTTGCTGTGGCACATGTCACTGAGTTGTGCATCCACAGCTACAGTTGTCTCTCAATCAGTTGCGCATCCACAGCTACAGTTGTTTGCCACCCAGTATTCTTTTAGTATCATCCACCAGTAGAAAGTGCTTGCTGAGATATCTCAAGACTGGAATTTGGCTCTCAAGCTGAAAGGCGTTAACAAGATCAATATAAGCTTACTTAGTGTGATAATAATTTCTCCCATTGTTCACAGCAAGCAGTGACTCTGGCACCAAAAAGTGGTGAAAGCACTTAAGCAACTCCCAATTAAATGCAGAATCACCCTAAAAACCAAAGGTGAACAACCATGAAGGTTTCCAGCCAATTTTCAGGGGCAATATTTATTTATTTATTTATTTATTTAAAACATTTATATTCCACCCTTCTCACCCCAAAGGGGACTCAGGGCGGAGTACAGCATATACACGGCAAACATTCAATGCCGGGACACAGATTCACATGCAATACATAAACATTAAAAAAACATTTGTCAAAATATTAAAATACACCATTTAAAACCGTCCTAGTCATCCGCGTCAAGTCTAATTGGCCTGGTCATCTTTCCTATTGCCGCTTTATTGCCCTGTCCCGAAACCTTGGTCCCACAGCCAAGTTTTTACCATCCTTCTAAAGGACAGGAGGGAGGGGACTGACCTGATCTCACCAGGAAGGGAGTTCCATAGCCAGGGAGCAATCACCGAGAAGGCCCTGTCTCTCATCCCCACCAATCATGCCTGTGACAATGGCGGGACGGAAAGCAGGGCCTCCCCAGAGGATCTAATCTCCGTGATGGTTCATAGGGGGAGATGCGTTCGGACAGGTAATTTGGGTCAGGGCTGGGTTGTATTCTGGATCTTTCAAGACAAATGTAGGCATCTCCAGCACCCGTTCAGCACATGCTCCAGGAAAAATAACCAAATTGGGAGGGATAGTCAAAAGCATCTCCATCTTGTCAAGATTTGGTTTCTCACCTCTTATATAGCCTTATCTATAGATGATACTGTCTGATCCCGCTGTGTTGTTTTAATAAGCAAAAGTTTCCAATAGCACATGCCTTTTTGTAACAAGGGTCACTAAGAAATTGTGGTCTATTATAATTTTCTTTTCTGTTTGACGCCAGATGTAAGTCTCTTCGTCATTCTTCAAGCCCCTTTCCCTTATTACTTTTGTTCTTGAGGAAGGGGGAAGAGGGGCAAGCAGAAGTGGGTTGGGAGATAGGAACATCACTTGGTTGGAAGGCTGGCTGAAGGTGGACTGTGCTGACCTTGATTTTGCTTGAAAGTACTTGCAGTAAGATTTTCGTATAGTCAAATATTCCTTCTTCAAAGTTCGCCCTGTTCCTATCAAATCATGTCATTCATTCTATTATACACCTGCTACAGAAAGCCCTGCCTCCTGAATACCTCTAAATTGTGGAGCAACTGCTGCAATTTTTAATGCTGTCGCTTCCTGGTACAGGCTCTTTTCTTTTTTCCCCCATTTCTTTCTACATTTTTCTTTTAAAAATGCAGTAGTTTAGTACACATGAGAGAATACAAAAAACATAAGTGCATAAATAAATACATAAGCACTGAGAGACATGTTTATGTCACGTATTTTGTGAAATCTCTTTGCTGATTCCTTAATTTGTAATTCAATCTCTGCCAGTACGGCTGCCTCGCCATTCAATACACAAAGAATATGCAAGTGATTTGCCGAACAGTACACAGTGCTCCCTCTGCAGATGTTATTGCTAGAATGTGGTGCTCAGCGTGTGATTAATATGGGGTTAAGGAGTTAATTCCATGTATTGTGAGCTCCGGTATTTTTCACCCCTGCCCTTTAGTTTCTTTATAGCTATGGTGAATTTAAATGACCATTTCTACACCTTGGAGAATTTTCTCTCACTTATTTTTTCTGAACAGAAGCAAAGCCTCCATACTTCAGAACAAAAGAAATTTCCAGTTATTATAATAATACATTATGCAAAGAAGGCAATTCTATGTATAAGTTCACTGGATGTGCACCCAGCTGTTTCCCTTGTGCATGTTTTTAACTTGTCCATAAATATTTGCTCTCTGGACCTCATCCCATATGCCTCTGAAATCACCATGCATAGTGGAGAATCTGGTGGTGCCCAGCGGTGGGTATGGGGAACCTGTTGCCCCATGCCCTGCATCACTCAGCTTTTCCTTTACCTCATCCCAGGGGAGGGCATATCCGCTGCCCAGTTTCCCCATTGATTTCAATGCAACATGGGAAACCTCCCATCTTAAAACTAAAAAGAAAAATGGGTTCCCTTAAAACTGTGGAGACCAAAATCCACAGATTGTGGTAATGTGAAAATAACTAAATTAATTCAATGTATATATTACAAATACACATATCAAAAAACAGGACTGCCACATTCACATTGAATAGAAACAACTAGTTCTTTTCTTGAAGTACAAAGCAAAGTCTTCGTGTGAGTAAATGTCTTGTTCTTTATTACATATGAGTAGACTCCAGTGGTATGAGTTGACTCCAACCTGCAACCGGTTTCGACTCCCATCTTGCCACTGGTTCTCCTTCCCTTTTACCACAGAGCCCCACCAGAAATAGCTGTGCATCATGGAATGGGAGCCAGTAGGCTCCATGGCAAAAGGAAAGGGGAACCTGTATATGTCACCTAATTCAGTCCCACCTGATGAGGTTGGAGGTCCATGCACCCCCACAATGACACAACACACATGCACATGAAACCCTCCCAAATGTTACAGTTTGATATGAACAGTGCCAATTAATCCTCTGTCCTCTCGCTTTTTCATGTTTTTCAATTGCCCCACTTTCTGCCTCCTCCTTTCCCTTTCCATTTTTGTGCTCAGTACTTTTGTACTTTGAACTGCTACTCGATTTGCTGTAGACTGAGTTCAAACTTCAAAGGTAGTTTGCATTCCATCAACTCAGCAGGGAAGAGTAGGGGTGGATATTTCTTCTAGGCTCAGGCAAAAGCAAACTGCTGCAGATGCTCCCAATTTGTGTGTTTTTCCTCATTATAACTTTTGTCATCCTGACCATTTTCTGACATTGCTTGGCCACGTGGATCCCGATTTCTATCTCTGAAATGTTGGAGGGTTTGACATGTGTTTTCTTCTGTCCCATCATTTCTCCTGCTTTGAGAAATCTGCCCTCAGAAACACAAATTCTAGAGACCTTGGATACCACTAACAAATCCTTTTTTCACACAGAGGCCCCAAAACATACACAGCCAGCTCCACATTAGAAATATCCATGGCAAAAAGCTCTCCATTCCCAGATGGTGTATCACTCCCTGTCCTCAGCAACCATGTCAGAGAAGCTTCCCACCATAGTTTTCCTGACTGGGTGCTCCAAGGAAAACAAAAATGGAAACTCACACCAGCAAATTTTATGGAAAAGCATATTTGCTGAGGAATTGAGCCTGCAAATGACAAGTGTTCCTCTGGTGTTGTATGTCCACATATGCACAGGTATATAAACATACATCAATTCCCTTTCACAGTACCCACAAACTGTAAGTTCTACTCTGTAGCAAAAGTATCAAGAATACAAAAACACAGGTGAATATATCTAAGGGCCCTTCCACACAGCCATATAACCCAGAATATCAAGGCAGGAAAACCCACAATATCTGCTTTGAACTGGGTAACCTGAGTCCACACTGCCATATATCCCAGTTCAAAGCAGATATTGTGGGATTTGCTGCCTTGATATTCTGGGTTATATGGCTGTGTGAAAGGGTCCTAAGTTATCAGAAAGTAGGCACTTATACTCAGGGGTGGCTCGTCCATTATGCGAAGTAAGCGGTCGCAGAACACTTTTTTTTTGCCAGGGGCACAGAGGCGCCTCTGTAAATGCCCCTCGACCACCACTTGAGGAGCACCCCCTCAGCTCACAACAGCCCTAGCAGTCCAGGGGGAGCCTCGCCTTTCTTGCCTCGCTGCCGGGCGATCCTCTTTCCAAAGGGGCCGGGCCCTTGAGCCTCGCTTAGCCCCTCTTGTTCCTGCTCCACCCAGCCACTGGGTGTGCGAGCAGAGGTGGCGCTCAATCATTCTCAGCGTTCAATCCCTTCCCCATGACCGGCTCCCTTTCCCGATCCCCCGGCACTCCACCCGCCTCCTCTCCTCTCCCCAATTCACGGGTGGGCCAAGGGGCGGAGCCGCCACGTCTGGCCCGCTTTGGGTCCGGAGGCGTGTCTGAAGACCCCAGAGTGCGCACCAAAAGTCACCTCTTCTCCTGACTTTCTCTTCAGCCATTGGGACCAAGAGAGAGAGAGAGAGAGAGAGACCCTCCAGCTGGAGGTATCTCCCACCTCCGCTCTTGTAATAAGAAATTCAATGTGCAAATTTGATAAATGTGAATTTAAAATGATGTGTGGGAACGAATGGAAGAATGGAAGGATGTATGGATGGAGCTAATAATTTTGGAATCACCAGTATAATATTAAGGCCTGCAATGACTAACTACCTGCTTGCTGGACTTGCTAATGAGAAACCCTGATAAGAACTGGGACAGGGATAAAGGAAATGTTTGCAACATTCCTTATGTTAAGAAGGAAGTCAACAGAAGATCAACACCAATCAAGAAGATCAACATCTGGCCAGGAAACTGGGATGGATCCAGGATGGAAGACGTCTATCATTAATTTACAACTTTGGGACTACATCAACAGAATTTTCCTATAAAAGACTCAGCCTAATAATGCTCAAATCGTGGCAGACCGAGGAGTCTGATCCACCCGCCATGCTCTGCTCCATGGGAAGGAGAGAGGTGGTGTATTTGGAGAGTGTCAGATATGCTATGGGAAAGCATGATTCTGGACACTTTGGGGCTTCTTTCTCAAGGGAAGAGGAAGAAGTGCGCTTTTGGAGTCTTAGATTTTGTGCAGGGAGTCAGGTTCTGCTGTATGGAAAACAGAGATCTGGTCCTTGGCACTGTTCTTAGGGAAAGAAGTGTTGGCATTTCGGCGTTTTGAAGTTATGGCGTTATGGAAGTTATGGAACTATGCGTTGGCAGGCTGCAGGAAATCAGGGTCTGGCCTTACAGGTGCTTCTCCAAGGAGGGAGAAAGGATATGGTAATATTTGGATGCATGTGGATGAATGCATGTACATGTGTGTGTGAATGCTGAGTGAAAATGTAATTCCCCTTTGTTTGTTTGTTAGCCATGTAATTGTAAATCCAATGTAGTTGCATAGAATCTGTATGTCTGTATGTCCAATGTCATTCTTTGTCTAAATGTTTTCTGTAATCTGATCTACCCTCTCACACTGGAAATTGCAATAAAAAGAACCTATGCTTCAAAGTTATTGAAAAGTCATTCATAACATAATTGGTGTCAGAAGTGGGATATTCTTTTCCAATGTGGGAAAGTTATTCATAACATTATTTGGCGTTGTTTGGCATTCTTTTCCAGTATGAGAGAATAAATTAACAGTTTTGGTTTCTGGAGTAGGATATGATATTTTTCAGTGAAACAAAAGAAATTTGGAGGAGTGAAAAGGATTTTTCTTGCTTTTGAGAAATAAAGTGTTTAGATACATCTTGAAGAATTGCAGAAATGAGGGAACAAGGGAGTCCTAAGTCTCTGAAAGGTAAATGTATTGGAGTAGTTTAAATGGATTGGAATCCCCATAATTCCCATATGGAGAGGGGGAGGAAGATCATGGTGTAGAAACTTGCTTGGGAAGTTTGGTTGTTGTTGTTTTAAGCCATGGAAGGGCTAAATATGTTTTAAGTTTTTTTAGGAATTTAGAGGAAAAGTCTTTCTAATGAGGGAAGATAGCATTTTAATTTGGAGTTGTTTTTACAGTAAATTGACAGAAAAAGGGGCTTCTGTGTCAAAGGTCAGAGGAAAAATATACAGCAGGAGTTGCAATTTAAGGCAAGATGCAGTTTTGACCCTTGAAATGTAGAAAAAGAGATCTAAATGAATTTTAAGTTTTGTACAGGAGGAGTCTTGTTGATTATAAAGGAATATAGGGTGCTTGTTACAAAATGGTATTATTATGTTATCTAGAGGGGGTATTTTATGGTTAAATAACAAGGTCATTGGAGTTATGATTTTGCAAATTGGTAAAGACAGATGAGTTGCATTTTGTTTTGGGAAGTAGTCTGATCAGCCTATTGAGCAGTCTAGTAAATGGGATTTGTTTTATTTTGGAAAAGTTTTGTTTGGAAATCCAAGTTCTTTTGTATTTCCTACAAAATATAATAAATTGGTTGGAGTTTTGTTATTGCAAAAGAGGAAAATGAAATAGATACAGAGAGATTTTGTTTAAAGGAATTTGTTACAACCAATTTGGGAGCTTTACCTGGGAGTGTTAACTTTTGTTAATCCTGTCTGTTTATCTAAGTTTACTGATCACAAGAGTACTGGAGAGATGGAATCAAGACCTGGAGCAAGTGATTAATTAAAATGATTTGTTCAAGTTTACAGGAATCTAAATGTAGCTACCAACTCAAAAGAAGTCCTGAAGAAGAAATTGCCATGAGTTTGACAATTTTCATTTTGAACAGTGCATATATATTGTTGTGATTTATAAGTTTAAAGAGTTTAAAGAGGAACAGAAAAGAAACATTCAGCTAAAGGTTTCTTAAAGGTGTTAATGGGGTTAAGCAGTGCTGCAAGTTATTTCAGAGGCCAGAGCTACAAGTCTCAGACTTCTGGAACAACAAAGCAATTTGGGAATTTTGGGATACTGAGTCACAGAATTTGCTCATTTCAAGAGAATTGGTGTTATGGGGGGAAAGGAATTGCAAATATTGCTTTTCAGCATGGACAAGTTGGAAATGGGTTCAAAACACACACACACGGTTAATCTAAGGTTGAAGTAAGTTCTACAGTTAAATAAAGGTTTTAGATTTGAAAGGTTTACATTGATGTTGGGGAAACATACAAATGGGAAAATGTGGTTTGTTTATGGTTTTTATTAAATAATTCATGAAAATATAAGGGAAATGTGATACAGTGGTGGTTTAGTAAATGAAACATTTTGGATACCTTAATTTGGGTTCAGATACATAGATTTTTACAGGAAATAAAACAATAAATGGTATATGGGTTACAAACATGGGAAGTCAAAAGAAATGTGATATATATATATTTGAAAGTTTGTTGATGAGAAATAAAGTTAAAGTTTTGCTATGGAAATGTAATGAAAATGAACAAAGAAGGAAACAATAATTTAGGAACAGCATGGTTTTAGATGTTGTGCATATGAAGAAAGGTTCTTACATTAATTGATCAAATGTTTTGAAGGTTTAAATGCAAAAGTTCAATTTATCTGAAATGGTTAATTCAATTGTAATGATTATTAAATTGTTACTTGTAATTGTGAAAATGTATTTCTGTTTCAAGAAAATGAGATTTTGATTCAACTGAAATTTAGAAGTTACTTTACTATATGTTGCATATAGATTTAAAAATGAAATCTATATGCAAGAGGGGGAATATGTAATAAGAAATTCAATGTGCAAATTTGATAAATGTGAATTTAAAATGATGTGTGGGAACGAATGGAAGAATGGAAGGATGTATGGATGGAGCTAATAATTTTGGAATCACCAGTATAATATTAAGGCCTGCAATGACTAACTACCTGCTTGCTGGACTTGCTAATGAGAAACCCTGATAAGAACTGGGACAGGGATAAAGGAAATGTTTGCAACATTCCTTATGTTAAGAAGGAAGTCAACAGAAGATCAACACCAATCAAGAAGATCAACATCTGGCCAGGAAACTGGGATGGATCCAGGATGGAAGACGTCTATCATTAATTTACAACTTTGGGACTACATCAACAGAATTTTCCTATAAAAGACTCAGCCTAATAATGCTCAAATCGTGGCAGACCGAGGAGTCTGATCCACCCGCCATGCTCTGCTCCATGGGAAGGAGAGAGGTGGTGTATTTGGAGAGTGTCAGATATGCTATGGGAAAGCATGATTCTGGACACTTTGGGGCTTCTTTCTCAAGGGAAGAGGAAGAAGTGCGCTTTTGGAGTCTTAGATTTTGTGCAGGGAGTCAGGTTCTGCTGTATGGAAAACAGAGATCTGGTCCTTGGCACTGTTCTTAGGGAAAGAAGTGTTGGCATTTCGGCGTTTTGAAGTTATGGCGTTATGGAAGTTATGGATCTATGCGTTGGCAGGCTGCAGGAAATCAGGGTCTGGCCTTACAGGTGCTTCTCCAAGGAGGGAGAAAGGATATGGTAATATTTGGATGCATGTGGATGAATGCATGTACATGTGTGTGAATGCTGAGTGAAAATGTAATTCCCCTTTGTTTGTTTGTTAGCCATGTAATTGTAAATCCAATGTAGTTGCATAGAATCTGTATGTCTGTATGTCCAATGTCATTCTTTGTCTAAATGTTTTCTGTAATCTGATCTACCCTCTCACACTGGAAATTGCAATAAAAAGAACCTATGCTTCAAAGTTATTGAAAAGTCATTCATAACACTCTCTCCTTTGTTTTTGCGCCTACCTTCAGGAAAGGTGGGCATCTCCACCTCTGTCTCTCTCTGTGTGTGTCTTGGTCCCAATGGCTGAGGAGAAAGTCAGGAGAAGAGGTGACTTTTGGTGCACACGCCGGGGTCTTCAGGCACGCCTCCAGACCCAAAACGGGCCAGGCAAGGGAGCAAGTGCGGCGAGTGTAGTTACTGGGATGTATAGTTCACCTACAATCAAAGAGCATTCTGAACTCCACCAATGATGGAATTGAACCAAATATGGCACACAGTACTCCCACGATGAACAGAAAATATATTTCAATGATTGGTTGGGGGGGGGGCGCCAAAATACTGTTTGCTTACCTTTGAAAATTACCTAGGGCCGCCTCTGCTTATACTTGAGATTTGGACCTGTCCCAACCATGGATGGATTCTGACTGTTTCTTTAGCCAGTTCCTTTTGTCTTATTGTACACCAGGCAAGAGCAAACTTCCGCCCTCCAGGTGTTTTGGACTTCAACTCCCACAATTCCTAACAGCCTACTGGCTGTTAGGAATTATGGGAGTTGAAGTCCAAAAGGGCTGAAGTTTGCCCATGCCTGCTCTACACCAATCAACTGCTCAATTTGTTTCTTTTTAAATTATACTCAGGAATCCAGTGGCACTAAGTACTGAGAAGAAGCAAATGGACCAGAAACTGCTATCCTGTATGTTTTTTTTCTGGGACAAAACATGCCCTACATCAATTGAACACAGTAGGAGCTATTTCTGAGCAATACAATACTAAATCATGTTCTGCATACTACATTTTCTAGATGGAGGTGCTGCTGATTTTCACATAAAGTGACATTTCAAGGTGAATTTGAAGGTTGCTTCTCTAGACAAATCACTAAGGAATTCTGCAGGAGTCACAACTAGTAATGTTTCCTTGGAGGAAAGAGAAGTTTGTCTGAAAAGTGTTTTGTTTCTTAGACCTTTGATAATATTGCCAATGGGAATACAGGTGTCAACCATAACCCTGAAGGATTGCTGTTTCACAACACCTAAAAGGCCAGTCCAACACATGTAGCAAAGTGAGCAGCAGAGACCATGGGAAGGAAAATGGACATTATCACTCAGATTGCAGGAATGCTACCAGACACATTTTGTAAAGGAAACAAAACTTTCCCGTGAGCAGAAAACTAAGACGACTTAAATATTTCATCCTAGTACACATTTTCTGTATAATGACAATAAGCTTCTTCCTCGGAGAGCATTCAGAAAAAGCCCAAAGTGGTGGGACCACTAAGGATGTTACTACCTCACTCTCAGGCATGTGTCAATCATCTGATTTGCCTTACTTCACATTCTTGGACACGCCTGGAATACTGTGTCCAATTCCAGGCACCGCAATTGAAGGGAGATGTTGACAAGCTGGAATGTGCCCAGAGGAGGGTGACTAAAATGATCAAAGGTCTGGAGAACAAGCCCTATGAGGAATGGCTTAAAGAGCTGGGCATGTTTAGCCTGTAGAAGAGAAGGAGATATTATGGCCATGTATAAAGATGTGGGGGGAGGTCATAGGGAGGAGGGAGCAAGCTTGTTTTCTGCTGCCCTGGAGACTAAGATGCAGAACAATGGCTTCAAGCTACAGAAAAGGAGATTCCACCTGAACATGAAGAACAACTTCCTAATGGTGAAAGCAGTTCAGCAGTGGAACTCTCTGTCCCGGAGTATGGTGAAAGCTCCTTCTTTGGCGGCTTTTAAACAGAAACTGGGTGGCCATCTGTCGGGGGTGCTTTGAATGCAATTTTCCTACTTCCTGGCAGGGATTTGGACTGGATGGCCCATGAGGTCTCTTCCAGCTCTATGATTCTGTGATTGTACTTATGTACCAGCCTGAACTAAATGCTTCTAAGTAACCCGGCTTGAGTTATTCCATGCATGTGTTTGCCGCAACACACTCAATGTGGTTTTTGGGTTTGAGCCCTTTTGGTCCCAAGCTGACAGCAATGCTGACTATTTGCTGCTGTTGTTTGAAGCAGGGATTTGTAACTGAACTGTTCAATCACACCTTCCCTATCCCACAAAGAGGCCACAACTGCTGGGGAAAAATGTTTACTTTTCACATCTGCCAACTCTTCTGTTGTCAAAGCAGGGAGAAGAGCTCCTAAAGACAAATCCAGAAATGAGCAAATTAACGCTTGTTGGCAAGTATAATCCTGGAGCCAAGCAGTCCTCTTCCCTGTGGTGGTGTTTGCCCTTCCTTCAAGTTCTCTCTTGTCCTACATAATAAAGGGATTTCTGCTTTGTAAAAGAAAGAAATTAGCGGGTGTCGTGTCGTTAAGAAACATTGCAATAAATCAGGACAGGCCCAGTTTATTCTAGCTGGATCAGCGAAGCATGCATAAGAGAGCCCTTAATCATGGGCGAATTTTCAGGGAGAACAAATGCATATTCTTTGGGAGAAAAGGAGATGAATTTTCCCCCTGAGATCTCTTTGAAGTTAGCAATAATCCAAACAATTAAAAGTATACATACTTAGCTGTGCACAGCTGTTTGTGGATCTAAACATATATGGTACAGAAAAATAAAAATAATCCTGTTTTGAACAAGTCTGTGACAGCCGGTGTTGGTGTCGTAAATGAAGGAAGAGATGAAGATTTAACAATTGAGAGGGGGGAAAGCATACAAAGCTAATTGGCAAAAGAAAATGCAATGACAAATCAAGATGTGAAGAAGAAAAGTTGGTGGTTTAGTCCTACTCAACCAATCTCCCCATGATTAAAGCAACAGGCAGTGGAACTGCTCTCCTTAAACACAGTTCTGCCCCCATCATGTCTAAAGGGAAGGGATGAGGTCTCCAACTTAAAAGCACTAGCAGTGTGAACAGATGGAAATGATGAACTCTGTCTCCTGTATCCTGTCACTCTTCGGGGACTTATTTCTTCAAAGAGATTCACTTCCAGTAAAAGAACCTAGCTGCATATGGGAGACTAGCTTTAGGAGACAAGACTTCTGAGTAAGGGCAACAGGCAAGGAGGATGGACGGACACGCACACATACCTCCCATTTTAGGTCTCATGCCCACTTGCTGCTTTAGATATAACTGAAGCAGACACATTTAGGGGAAAAATGGCTTTGCTGCTGTCATACACAATTTGTAGCTAAAGTGGGTTTGTTTTTCAAAACTCCACAACCTGATTTGAGTGTACTGTACTCATGTGGTAAGATTATAAAGGATTTGTGAGCATGGAGGAGGGAGATGCTAGCACTGCCCATCACTCCTTAAGATTTTCAGAGTGCAATGAGCTTCATGGTTGAGATGGTATTGGGAAGCAGGTCTCCTCAATTCAAGGCCAACCTTCTTCCCATCCTATAACACCATGGTCTGCAAGAACTAGAATATGGTCCATGGCCAGGCATGTAGCCAGGGGGGGGGGGGCTCGGGGGGCTTCAGCCCCCCCCCCCGAAATTCTCATGGTGGTTCGCGAAAAGGCCTTACTGGTGCATTATTTAAACTGTTATGTTTATTAATATCATGATTTGATCACCATTCTCAATATATCCCATATGTATGGGGGTATTGGGGTAATGATACAAAAGGTTTGCTAGGCTAGACCCTCTTTCACTCAGACTCAGCCCCCCCCCCGAAACTCAGCCCCCCCCGAAACCCCCCCTGAAAATTTTTTAGCCCCCCCCCCCCCCGAAACGAAATCCTGGCTACGGGCCTGTCCATGGCCTCGCCATTCCTACACCGTTGCAACAAGAGCAACTTGTCTTGCGAAACCCTCTTAATGTTTTTATCCTTAGTATGTTTTAGTAAAATTTGATGTATTTTATGATGTTTTCATCTGTTGTTGTTTTGTTTAAGTTTAATTAGGTGTGTTATATTGTCGAATGTGTTTATTTTTTTAATTGTTTGTATGGTTTCTTTCCAGCAATTAAATGATTGCCTGTATGTTGGAAACTGCCCTCAGTCCCTTTGGGGAGATAGGGCGGTATACAAATAAATTATTATTATTATTATTATTATTATTATTATTATTATTATGCCAAGGCTTATTAAATATGGTTTTCTGTGGGTGAGCAGATGGTGACTACTGGATGTCATATGTTATGTATCAGAAACTAGAGCCGATATGGTCTATCCAATGCAATTTCCTGAATCAGCACCACAAATAACCAAACTAAATCTAATGCTGACCAAAAATTTATTCATAATCTTTTTGGTACTAATGATGGAAAGTGGTACCTAGTCAAAGTGATCCCTAGTCAAAGTGATCCCTGGTCAAAGTGGTCCCTGGTCAAAAAAAAAGTTTGGGAACCACTGCTGTAACATATGAAAGTTTGTTTGGCATAAGTTCACATCATAGCCAAATAAGCTTCCATGTGTTATAGGGTGGGAAATGCCAATAACATGATAGGCACAAAGCCAATAGCGCTCAACACTGTCAGTTTAGCTCACTCCAATAAAGACAACTATACTTTTTTACTGAACATGAGGGCCTTTCCAAATTAGTTTCAGAAATTTAATGACTGCTTCTGGTCTTTATTGGATAGCAAAAATCTTCCTTGTGCACACAAGCAAGTGCACCCTCTGCCATGATCATACAATAATGTGGTCACTATATGCAGGTGCCCATCCATTCAGAGCCTCAGTTTGCTCTTTGACAGAGAGAGAAGTATTTTACAAAACAGATAGACAAATGGTGGGTTAAGTGCATTGAAACTGAATCCAGACAAGGCAGAAGGTCTTCTTCTGGTCAGTTGCAAGGCCAAACAGGGCATAGGGTTACAACCTGTGCTGGATGGGGTCACACTCCCCCTGAAGACATAGGTTCGCAGCTTGGGTTCGCAGACTGATCATTGAGCCTGGAACCCCAGGTCTCGGCAGTGGCTAGGGGAGCTTTTGCACAATTAAAACTTGTGTGTCAGTTGCACTTGTAACTTGGGAAGTCTGACTTGGCCACGGTAGTCCATGTTCTTGTTACATCTCAAATAGATTAGTGCAACACACTCTATGTGGGGTTGTCTTGAAGACTGTTTGGAAGCTTCAACTAGTCCAACGGACAGGAGCCAGGTTGCTCTCCAGAGTGGCATACAGAGAGCATACAACCCCTCTGCTACACCAGCTCCACTGACTGCCAGTCTACTACTGAGCACAATTCAAAGTGCTGGCTTTAGCCTATAAAGCCCTGAATGGTTCTGGCCCAGTTATCTGTCTGAACGTATCTCCTACTATGAACTGCTGTGAAGGTCAAGATCATCTGGGCCCTGCTCTCAGTCCCACCATTCTCGCAAACACAATTGGGGGGGATGAGAGACAGGACCTTCTTAGCGGTGGCTCCTCATTTGTGGCACTCCCTCCCCAGTGACATCAGATCAGCCCCCTCCCATCCTTTAGAAAACAACTCAAAACAAGGTTGTGGGACCAAGCGATCAAACAGTAAACGTAGCAATCAAGATTGATATCAACCCGATGTTTTTGACAATGGTTTGACCTGGACTATGATTTGAATTGAATGAATGTTTTAATAGTTTAATGTTTTAACTATGGTTTTAACGGCAATTGTTATTTATGAATCTTTATGATAGCTTCAAATGATTGCCTGTTGTAAGCCGCCCTGAGTCCCCTCTCAAGGGTGAGAAGGACGGGATACAAATATGTGAAATAAATAAATATGGCACCTAAAGCTATCTGTGTGGTGGTGGTGTGCTTCCATGCTCCTGACTCACATGAGATCCCACTAATATAGGAAGAGTCTGAGTAGGGCTTTACTGTCAGGGATGTGGTATACAATAACCAAGTCTCCCAACATGTCTGCAAAAGTCATACCAGGTCATAGACACAAGCTTTGTGCACCATCAGCACACTTCCTGTTCTGAAGAACAAGGTGCCCATGGAGATTTAAAATATGTCTTTTTTGTCTAGAATAGAAATACTTGAACAACTTTTATTTTGAAAACATGCGCTGAGTTCAGCACTCTGTGCCTAAAGCTGGCCACTTTCCAAAATGTCAAAAAAGGAGTGAAAAATTAAAAAAACAGAAGAGATTATCAAGTGTTAAACAAAAAACCTGAACCAAAAATAAACCTTACTTCAGATTTAATTCTAAATGCTGGCAGAGGTTCAAGGGATAAGTGAAACTTTATGCAAATTAATCTGCCATTTGCTGTAATTTAAATCTAAATTCATCATGCATCATGAATTCATTAAGGTAGATGGCCGTACGAATACTCAGCAAAGTTACCTGACTGCTAGCTAATTAATCTTCACACCACCTTGGTATGAATCTATCTCGTCCAAACTGCCTGGACCGTTTCCATGCCTGAATTTTTCCCTTGACATTGCTTCCAGCTCCCAGCTTGCCCCAAGGAGAGGTTCAGAATAAGAATTGCTCTTGTGAGACACTGTCCCCTTGATAACAAAAAATAGCCATAGATGGCATTGTGCTTGTGCTCTACAAGTAGTTCTTTATACAGGGTACATAGCATGACAAACAGCCATATTCAGGAAAGGGAGGGAAGGAATCAGTCATTTTCTGTAATGTTTGCCATTCTGATAGCAATTTTAGATGTCTACTAGGGTTGAGACAATACTTCACAATTTCTCATCCAGAATAAACAACCTGTGGCTCTCCAGAAATTGTTGGATAAAAGTATCTATCATCCCTGACTGCTGAATGTGTTGACTTTGCCTGATGGGCATAGAAGTACAACATGATGACAAAGGCCACAGGTTTCCCACCTTGATATAATACATCATTTACTTTCCACATTTCTATGTAGGTCAGTGGTTCTCAACCTGTGGGTCCCCAGGGGTTTTGGCCTACAACTCCCAGAAATACCAGCCAGTTTACCAGCTGTTAGGATTTCTGGTAGTTAAAGGCCAAAACATCTGGGACCCACAGGTTGAGAACCATTGATGAAGGCAATTTCTCTGCTTTGAAAATGACCAGCAATATGCCTCTGTGAAATGTGTAAGTACAACATGGGGGCAGTAGAGATCTTTTTCCCTCTCATACCTTGTATTTGCACTGCCTATGAACATAGAGTTCATTTTGAGCATATATAGGAGTAGCTTAGGGTGGTTAGGCAAAGTCAAGTGAAGCTGTGGTAAGTGTAACTCTTCAACAGCATTTCTCAATCTGGGGTTCGGGACCCCTGGGGGGGATCATGAGGGGGTGTCTGAGGAGTCACCAAAGTTCATCAGAAAACACAGTATTTTCTGTGGGTCATGGGGGTTCTGTGTGGGAAGTTTGGCTCAAATCTATCGTTGCTGGGGTTCAGAATGCTCTTTGTACATGAACTATAAATCCCAGTAACTACAATTTCCAAATGTCAAGATCTGTTTTCCCCAAACTCCACCAGTGTTCAATTTAGGCATATTGAGTATTCATGCCAAGTTTGGTCCAGATCAATCATTGTTTGAGTCCACAGTCCTCTCTGGATGTAGGTGAACTACAACTCCAAAACTCAAGATCAATTCCCACCAAACCCTTCTAGTATTTTCTATCAGTCATGGGAGTTCTCTGTGCAAAGTTTGGTTCAATTCCATCATTGGTGGAGTTCAGAATCCTTTTTGATTGTAGGTTACCTATAAATCCCAGTAACTACAACTTCCAAATGCAAAATCAACCCCCTCCCCCAAACCCTACAAGTATTCAAATTTGAGCATATCGGGTATATGTGCCAAATTTGGTCCAGTGATTGAAAATACATCCTGCATATCAGATAATTTACATTATGATTAACAAAAGTAGCAAAATTACAGTTATGGAGTAGCAACAAAAATCATCTTATAGTTGGAGGTCATCACAACATGAGGAACTGTGTTAAGGGGTTGTAGCATTAAGAAGGTTGAGAAACACTGCTCTACAAGGTAGTTCCTTTGGGACTAACTAAGGACTTTACAACAGAAGGACAACAAACCAGCATGGCAGACTGACTTTTGGTAACAGTCTGTATGATGCAGTATGTATCTCACTACCTGCCTGCCACTATGATTTTCCCATCTCTAACTATTGACAAGGAAAACAGTCAATAGCTCCCAATCGCACTATGTTCCCATCCACTTCCTTAGCGCAATGGCCCCTTCTGCCCTATGCTAACATGATGTCAGGGAGTAGAACTTTCCTCTCCTCTCCCCAGGCCCTTCCACACAACCCTATATTCCAGAATATCAAGGCATAAAATTCCACAATATCTGCTTTGAACTCAGATAATGTGGAATTTTCTGCCTTGATATTCTGATATATATGGCTGAGTGATATTCTGGGATATAGGGCTGTGTTCTCTCCCCTTCTTTCTCACTCTGTTCCGAAGGCAGCTGTTTTTCTTTAG
This sequence comes from Anolis sagrei, assembly GCF_037176765.1. Lineage (NCBI taxonomy): Eukaryota > Metazoa > Chordata > Lepidosauria > Squamata > Anolidae > Anolis > Anolis sagrei. The sequence continues at coordinate 140,838,371 of NC_090023.1, forward strand.
ATAGATAGATAGATAGATAGATAGATAGATAGACAGACAGACAGACAGACAGACTCTTTATTGGTGTGAATGCTAAAACTGCATAACTGTACTACCCATTAAAAAAATTAAGGAATCACAGGAGGAAGATTAGTTTACCAGGACCGAGAAGAGTATCCTTGAGGGACCAGGGAATAGTGAATCAGTGCAATTGCACTACTTCAAATAGTTCAATATTTAAGGTACTCAATCCAGCATGGATCCATTATCTACACAAACACAAATGTAGTGAATTGTGGGTTAGTGTGACAAAGTCCTAAGAGAAAGACAGTGGTAGCACAAGCTTTCATAAACATATGTTCACTTCATTAGATTTACAAAAGCTTCTCTCATTCTCAAAAATACTACAAGATCCCTTTGCATACTGATCCAGACTAACACTGCTATGTCTTTGAAATCTTCAGAGTAATTTTTTAAAAATTGTATTATTGATATATCCAATCATTTAACAGGCTTTGCAATACACACCTGGAGCCCCCGGTGGCGCAATGGAACCCCTGGTGGCAGCAAGAGTTAAACCCTTATGCCAGCAGGACTGAAGACCAACAGGTCGGAGGTTCGAATCTGGAGAGAGCACAGATGAGCTCCCTCTGTCAGCTCCAGCTCCCCATGCAGGGGCCTGAGAGAAGCCTCCCACGAGGATGGTAAAATATCAAAACATCCGGGCGTCCCCTGGGCAATGTTTTTACACGCGGCCAATTCTCTCACACCAGAAGCAGCTTGCAGTTTCTCAAGTCGCTTCTGACACGAAAAAAAATGCAGACTTTATCTCACTATACCTTGTTCCAAGTATCAGTTTGCAATATTATCACTTTATATATTCCTTGGATGTGTATGAAATCTTAAGAGTAAATAAGACTTTCTGCATTTCTACTTGTAGAAGACAGAAATTACCTTTGGGTTTTGTTCCCTCTGTCAAGATGAAACGAATTCTGCATGTCGGTTTTATGGGAAATTCAGTCTGTGGTTTTTCCTTATCATCTTCAATAAGACTAAAGACAATTTTCTTTTTTGCTATTTTCAATCATGCACCTGTTTCTAGATACACAACTTTGTGAAGAAGAAGTAGTGTAATGGAAACAGCAAAATAAAGAAGGGAACAGGAAAGTTCCCAACTACCAAAGGTCAAGCAGTAATCGTACTGATGAATTGCTTTCATCCCAACAAGGAATATGGTCCTTCATCCCATGGGAACCTAAGCTGTCAATGTAGCTGAAAGCCAGACCAAATATTTGTCACTATTCATTATCATCATTTGTCACTATTAATACAGATCAATATCATGTCACACACGTTTGCATGGTTATGTATTTGCCTAGCTAGCTACTCCTCCTGAACCATTTTGATGCAAGAAAGGGAGGGGAAGCTACCAACTATTTCTGAAAAATCTGTGACCTTGGAGAAGGACTCTTTCTCCCTTTCCCCTGCCATATTGATCTGCTGCCAGTAAATGACTGGATGAAGACAAACAAATGGATGAGTAACTCAAACAAGAAGACTTCCTCTTGGTCAGTTATAAGGTTAATTAGAGAACAGGGACTGTGGCTGGATCTACACTGCCCTATATCCCAGGATCTGATCCCAGAGGTATCTGCTTTGAACTGGCTCATATGAGTCCATGCTACCAGATAATCTAGAATAAACACATAATCCTGGGATATAGGGCAGTGGAGATCCAGTCTATATTATCCCCAAAATTGTTTTTCTATGGCAGCCAGGAGTGTGCTTGCATATTTAAAACTAGTGCTCCATCTACATCCCATTCCTTGAGGTGTCAGATTGGGCCATAGCAACACATAGCTTGACTACTACATCTCATTGGACTACAGTAACACTCTATGTGGAGCAATGACCAATTGTGATAAAATAGTGAAGAGTAGAGACATCACACTGGCAACGAAGATCCTCATAGTAAAAGCAATGGTATTCCCCATAGTACCTACGGATGTGAGAGCTGGAACATAAGGAAGGCTTAGCGAAGGAAGATAGATGCTTTTGAACTGTGGTGTTGGAGGAAAATTCTGAGAGTGCCTTGGACCACGAGAAGATCCAACCAGTCCGTACTTCAGGAAATAAAGCCTGACTACTCATTGGAGGGAAGGATATTAGAGGCAAAGATGAAGTATTTTAGACACATAATGGGAAGACAGGAAAGCTTAGAGAAGACAATGATGCAGGGGAAAATGGAAGGAAAAGGGAAGAGGGGATGACCAAGGGCAAAATGGGTGGATGGTATCCTTGAAGTGACTGGCTTGACCTTGAAGGAGTTGGGGTGGTGATGGCTGACAGGGAGCTCTGGCATGGGCTGGTCCATGAGGTCCACGAAGAGTCGGAAGTGACTGAATGAATGAACAACAACAACAACACTCTATGTGAGGCTGCCATTGGAAATTGTTTAGAAACTTCAGCAGGTCCAAAAATGCTGCAGTTGACCAGGAAAGATTACAAGGAGCATATAACACCCTTGTTGAAACAGCTTCTCTGGCTATCAGTCCATTTTCAGACAGATTTCAAAGTGCTGGTTATGACCTACAAACTGCTGTAAGGTTTAGTGCAGGCTATCTGAAAAACTATCTTCCTATACAAGCCTAACCAAGTTTGAAGATCTCTAGTATGGCTTTCTGTCTCTCCCATCACCTTGACAGGGATGGCTGGTGAAGACCAGAAAGGAGTCTTCTTGGTGGTTACTTCTTGGCTATGGAACCCTCTACCAAAGGAGGCTTAACTGCCCACCTCCTGGCTCTATTTTTTCTTGCAGGCAAAGACATTTTTTCTTTAGTTTGTAATTGTTTGGAACATTGCAAGGGGTGTGTTAAGTGGAATATGTTTTTTGTGTGTGTGCATTTGTTTTAGTTATATTGTTTCAACATATGGGATGTGCCACTTTGAGTTACATATGAAAGAAAAGTGGGATATAAAGTAAATACATAAATCAATGAGACAACACTCCTCTACAGCCTTCTTCAAGAGCACATGATGTTTTAGACAGAATAGTAGGGCTACTTGCCTTTGCTGGCATTTTCCCCCAACGTCAATACATGTAAGAACAGAGGAAGGAGCAGTACTTTTTTGTTGATTGCTGCATGAATGTTTAAAGTGATGAAATGCCACAGGAAAAATACATAGATCAATCCACACTGCAAAACATCAAGCTGCAGGTTAGCAGTCTCTGACAGCAGGCTGGAGAACTGAAGGGAGATGAGAGAGTGAGAAGGCTATGGAAAGCCCTGACATAAGGAGACAGGGCAGACATAGATAGCAAGGGGGAAAGGTGCAGAGACAAACACAGGTGCTGAGGAGCAGCATAAAAGCAAAACAGTAGGATGAATATAGAATCACCTGAACTTCACTCAGTCCATATCTATTTCCCCATTGAGATCAAGCACAGGAAGGGTGGGAATGGTACTACTCAATCAGTGCTGGCTGGCTGGCTTCCAGAATATCACCCCTTCTCATATCCATGAAAACCTTGCTCATTAAAAAAAGTTTCCCTTTTTTGTAAACCGTTGTAAACCGCCCTGAGTCACCTAAGGTCTGAGAAGGGTGGTATACAAATATAGTAAATCAATCAATCAATCAATCAATATTATTAACTAGGTTAAGTAGCCAACAATGACTGTGTTAGGCATATTCTAATGCTATTTATTAGAAATTAGAAATTATCATTTTTTGTTTTTGGATTTTATGAATAGTCCCATTAGAAAATACATAAGGAAGTAGGTAAACTACAACTCCCATCATCCTCTGTCACTGCACCCCAAACCCCACCAGTATTTCAAATTGGTCACAATGGGTATGTGTGCCAAGTTTGGTGCAGATCCATCATCAGTGAAGTTCACAGGACTCTCTGGATATGGGTGGACTGCAACTCCCAACATCCTCTGTCATTGCCCCACAAACCCCACCAGTATTTCAAATTGGTCACAATGGGTATGTGTGCCAAGTTTGGTGCAGATCCATCATCAGTGAAGTTCACAGGACTCTCTGGATATGGGTGGACTGCAACTCCCAACATCCTCTGTCACTGCCCCCCCCCCCCCCCCAGTATTTCAAGTTGGTCATGATGGAGATATAGGCCAAGTTTGGTCCAGATTCATCTTCAGGACTCTCTGGATGTGGGAGCCAACTTGGAAAATACATACATAGATACATACAGCTTTATTACACGGGGCAATTGAAGCATCCTCAGATGCTTCTGCTTCAGTTTGCCCATAGAGCCCCACACTGCACATCAAATGGCTTAGGGCAACTTATGGTGGGGCTCCGTGGGCAAACTAGGGCTCTGTGGGCATAAAGAACCATGGGGCTTTGAGGAAGTGACAATGCTTCCCTCGTGAGATGGGGAATCGTCAGCTAGCAGCCGAGGCACAACGATTGCCCCACTGCTACCATGATTCTCTGCAAAGCCTGCAAAACCCAGCGCTGGACCTCATCCATGTGATGAGGTCCATACATAGAAACATCCAAACATATTTTGGCGTTTATTATACACATATACACATGATCTTGTAAGGACAGACAAATGGATAAATACACAAGGAATTTTTTTTTGAAAATTTGAAAGAATTAGATGAGCTGCTTTCTCCTTGGGGATCTGATTACTAAACCAAAGTCAGGAGGAGGAATCTAGACTTGTTGAGTCTCAAGAATTCTCTGAAGAATCCAGCCTTTTTTGTTGTTTGTCCTCAGCAAACAGCAATTAAAAAAGAAAGAGGAAAGAAGGTCGAGAGAAGATAGTTTCAAATGGGACTAGACCAAGGATAGTCAAATTTGGGCACTAAAAGTTTGTGAGCTACAAGTTCCATCAGCCTAGCGAACACGGCCAACAATGATGGATTGTAAGAGTAGGAGTTCAGGTATATCTAGACAACTACTGTTGCTCCAAAGATGATGTTAACTGTTGAAAGAAACACTGTTGAAACAGCAAGTAAGGCAAAGCCAGTTGGGAGCAAGGAAAGAGATCTAAAATTGACACATGCCAGCACATTCAACTGTCAGCAAGTTTTGCGACAATACTTTTCTGCACATCCTTATGTTTACTTTGGCACAGAGAGTTACCATCCCAAGTTACTTGTGGTCACAGAAACTAAGAAAACATGAAGAACTAAAGCCAACTGCTACAGTGGCATGAAATATGCAGATATTTTTATGTGTCTAATTTTCACATGTTTGTAATTAGCCTATTCATGGCGAAAAAGTACCCTTCCTTCACAAAAGTCTTTATATTGTGAACTGACACACAACGGTTTATTTATTAATACACTTCCAATGACTTATTTATGACATGATATTTTGAGCTATGGCACACAGGGTATATTATATTTCATTATTCAGGATTCTTTATTATGTATGTGGCTAATTAAAATCTGAAGGAAAAGAAGTTTATTTTAAATAACTGCATTATAGATTCACAATTTCAGGAAAAAAAGTTAACCCCATTGTGACCTTCAGTTTTGATGGCTTATGATCCTTCGTTTTGCAGCTTGGTTAAAATGTAGAACTATGGTCAACAACTGGGTTGACATGAAAAATAATATATGCCAAAAAAAATTTCACATGAAAAGATTTTGAAAATAATTACAACAATGATTATCAGTAATATGATGTGTCGGAGATTCAATATTTGACACACAGAGAATGTTGGACACATGCATAGTGGCAAACTACATGAATGCCTGCTCCCACGCTGTTAAAAACATAACATGAGATGCAGCTGAAAGCACTCACACAGACACCGGTTTGTCTATTGAGAGGAAACTCCACTGAACTCAGAAATAATGAGTCTGAGGCCCCTTCCACACAGCTGTATAAAATCCACATTGAAAAGGAATTTATGGCAGTGTAGACTCACATAATCCAGTTCAAAATGGATATTGTGGATTATCTGCCTTGATATTCTGGGTTATATGGCTGTGTGGAAGGGCCCTGAGAAGAAATACAGGACTGTGCTGAAAGAAGCTTCGTGGGCTTTGGCTTCTGCCATTTGTACTACTGCACTCCCAATGGTAGGCGCCCCCAGTAGTGCAATGGGTTACCAGTGTTTCTCAACCTGTGGGTCCCCAGATGTTTTGGCCTTGAACTCCCAGAAATCCTAACAACTGGTTAACTGGCTGGGATTTCTGGGAGTTGTAGGACAAAACACCTGCGGACCCTGTGTTAAACCCTTCTGCTAGCAGGATTGCTGATCAAAAGGTCGGCAATTCAAATCCGGGGAGTGGGGTGAGCTCCCATCTGTCAGCTCCAGCTTCTCATGCGGAGACATGAGAGAAGCCTCCCACAGGATGGTAAAACATCAGTGCATCCCCTGGGCAACGTCCTTGCAGACAGCCAATTCTCTCACACCAGAAGCAACTTGCAGTTTCTCAAATTGCTCCTGACATGAAAAAAAAACTCCCAATGGTCAATAAGAGAAGCTGCTTTCTAAAACTGAATGGTAGCTGTATATGAACTTTTTTATAGGATAGACTGAAAGATGTTGAAATTTGCTACAACTAGTCACACTATATATTTTTTTCTGTCAGATGTCATGAAACAGAATAAAGCTTCTAGACCAAATAATGAAGTTTTCCTCATTGGATTTTAGATGCCTAAAGACAATTCAGAGCTTGTCTACACTGAACAAAATAAAGTCTATTTGGCAATCCATTTTCCCAGTTCAAATTGACCCTGCTATGACCCCATTAATGCCACACACAACATACACATCATAGTGAGATCACCATGACCTGTCACACATTTCACACTGCAAAATGCACTTCGCTGTTAGGGGGTGTTTCATATCACACAGGTAAATATACCTATTTTCTGTTAAGTGGGGGCACCTAATACTAGTATGAAAGTATCCACTTGCACATACCTTCTCAAAAAATGTTAAATTGAACCCAGATCAATTTTTGGAGGGTAAGATCATCAGCTTGTTCCACCCACCACAACGCCACAGTGAAGCAATGCTATCTGGAGGGCCAATCCCATGTCTAAAAATCCACATTTTCTGTAGAATTGTGGGTTAAAAGGCAGTGTTTTTAACCAGATTAAAGCCCAAAGAATTGTACTGCATTAAATCATCAAGAACATCACAATATATCTTTGAGGTGAGTATGATTTTCTCCACAGTGTAGAGAAGTTATCAGATGCTTTAGATTTTATCACAACTCAAAGTACAATGTATTGTCGAAGGCTTTCATGGCCGGAATCACTCAGTTCTTGTGGGTTTTTTCGGGCTATATGGCCATGTTCTAGAGGCATTTTTCCTGACGTTTCGTCTGCATCTATGGCAAGCTTCCTCAGAGGTGAGGTCTGAGGAAGCTTGCCATAGATGCAGGCGAAACGTCAGGAGAAATGCCTCTAGAACATGGCCATATAGCCCAAAAAAAACCCACAAGAACTGAGTCAAAGTACAATGTTTTTTTTTTTTACAATAACAGGAGTCTACTTCCGCTCAAGTCAGTTCTACACAAACAAATAATGTATGCCAAAACCAATGCCAAAAACATTAGTTCTGGCCTGCATTGTGGTCCAACAAGGACATCCTTAGCCACTTCAGGGTTGGAAGGGCATGTTGGAGATCAGCCTGAAGCTCCTGAGGCTGATAAATTCACTGATGATTTAGAGGATTGTGGGGTTGCCTGTGGGCAGGCATGTAGCCCGGGGGGGGGGGGCTTGGGGACTTCAGCCCCCCCCCCCCCCCCACGAAATTCTGATGGTGATCCACGAGAAGGCCTTACTGGGACATTGTTTAAACTGTTATGTTTATTCACATCATGATCTGATCACCATGCTCAATATTTCCCATATGCATGGGGGTATTGGGGTAACGATACAAAAGGTTTGCTAGGGTAGACCCTCTTTCATTCAGACTCAGCCCCCCCCCCTCCCCTTCGAACAAAATCCTGGCTACGGGCCTGCCTGTGGGATTTCCTTGGACTCAAAGTGAGAAGATTCAAATTAGAGGAATGATGTTTCACTCTGTGAGAAACCTGACTTGGAAAGTGCAGGGCTTCAAGGTCAGTCAGAGGAGCCAGAAACTGCAATATTAGATAAGGATGTAGTATTTGGGTGAAGAGATAAGTGATACAGAAGGCTCTCAGGAGCAACAGAGATCAACAAAGGTCTTCGTTTACAGATCAGAGCAGAAAATAAACATCATAGGTCAGAGCAATTACGTGGGAAAGTTAGAGCGAGATTTGGGGGGGGGGGGGGACATGACTTCATGTGTGCCTATTAAATAGCAAGTTGTTTACCTAAGAGTTAGTTCAGGCAATGTAGCATTCAAGAGAGAACTCTCTGGTTCTTGTTTCAAGTCAAGCCTCAGTCTTGGATTTAAGTTTCCTGGAAGTTTTCTATGTTCTTGTTTTTATATCCCTGCTCAAGTTTTACTAAGTATACATTTTGCTTGTGGGCTTATGCAGTACTTGTGACCGCTGGATTTGGGGCTAAGGGTGTTTAGTTCAGCACCAGTGGGAAGTAGCCCAAATGCCACCCTGACTCGGTCTATGATTAGTGACGTGGAAAGCCAGTCACATGGCATAAATGGAGCAAAAGAGACTGTTGACCATCAGGTAGATCCTCTTATCAGCCATGGGGTGGGAAGGGATAGCTATACCATGCCCCTGGACCATCTGATCACAGGGAGCACAGGATTGCTGTTGGGACGCCCAGAGCCAGTTCTGCGTAGGAACTGAGGGTAAATCCTGTATCCTGGTACTGGATTCAGGCTTCCCCCTGAATTATTTTAACTTCAGGTGCAGCATTAAGCAACATTCCCCAGATTAAACAGGAATAGATTGTGTGTGTTTTGTGGCTGCCCACAAACTGATCTGCCCTGGCATCAATCTAAGGGCACATCTAGACAGCCCCATTAACGTGGGAGTTCCCACAATTAAAAAGAGGTCATCCAGATGATGTCCTAGAGAAATACCCATGGATTTGCCACAAACCAGGGAAACCTGGTTTGTGGCAAATTGTTAGTGGGTTTATTCCACAATTTAATTGTTAGTGGGTTTATTCCACATCTTCTCGGAAGGCATGGGATAAATCCACTACTTCTGCTGTCTGAACTGCTGCCCCAAAAGAGAAGTGCCGTGGTTCTCTGGACAAATTAGCCCAGAAATCATGAGGACACAAACCCCCTCCCCCAAAACCCCTTTTAAAAATAAAAAAACTTACCTGGCCCCCATTCGCATGGTGTCAGAGCACTCCTGGCGCATAGGAATGACATGCCAGGAGAAAGGGGGAGGAGAAAAATCGCTCCCCCCCCCTTTCTCCTGGAACATCATTCCTATGTGAATGGAGGCCAGGTAAGTTCCTTTTTTTTAAAGGGGGGGTGAGGGGTTTGGGGGAGGAGATTAGAGCATCTAGGTGTTCTCCTGGAACATCCTGGGAGCACATCTGGACACCTGCCCCAGAAAGCTCATGCTTTCTGGGGCAGGTGTCCAGATGTGCTCCCATAATGTGTGCAGACTAGGATCCAGGAACATTCACATTTTTAAAATGCGAATGTTCTCGGATTAAAGGGATGTCTGTATGTGCCCTAAATTGTCTGTGTAGATATGCCTTCAGAAAATAAAAGGTGGTTAATATCTAATGTGTTGCAGATAAGTAATTATGAATTTATGCATTTATTTAGGGGATTTATTTCCTCCCTTGATCTCCCATGCAAGTACTGACAAGAGCCAGTTGTGCTTAGCTTCAGCAAAACAACTGCCTTCAAACTAAGCACCAGGACAACTTCATTTGGGGATTTCCATCAAATATTAATGAAATATTACCCATAGAACTTTTTTTACAATTTTGTTATATACAGGAGCTTTTATATTCACAGACACTTCATTTCTCTAATTGAACTAACATGGTTGAAAGAGTTTGAGTATGTAACTTGTCATTACTGGGGGTGAAAAATGACAAATTCTCTCAATAATTTAAGTACTATTTCCTGTAAATGAAACTCTCAAAATATGTCCAGTTGGTGATCCTAAGTAGCTCCTTCCATCTGTGACTCCTTTGTGTTACCAAGTATAGAGGGCACAATAAACATGTCACTGCTAAAGTGTTGGTTTCTAATAGAAATGAGCAGACAGAGCTAGAAGCATGAATGCGGATGCTGCCTAGACAGAAGAATAACAACAAAACTTTAAATATGCAGTAGAAAGCAACCTCATGAAACACATCCAATGGTCTTTCCTCAGCATGTTCAGCCTAAGTCCCAAAGCAGCGAGTGCTGCTACAGCAAACTTCAGGCCCAGATGCTTCTTAGCTGGCTTGTGACCTTTGTAGACTATGGCTGTTTAGAAGAATGTTGAATTTTTCAGCAGGATGGATGTGCAGCTCTCAGCCACAAAGAAAGTTAAAAAAAAAAAGCCCTTCAATCTCCTTTGAGTTTCCAATAGGTTAAAATGAGCCTCCAGCTGTTGCAGTTTTAAAATCTATTTTAATAATGTCCACGGGCCTTTCATTTGTACATAAGGAGACAATAGGCAAACACAATTAATAATGATGGGTTTGTTGTTCATGTGATAAATAGCTCTAAATAGCTCTTTAGATCACCATTTAAATCCCCCCCCCTTCCCCCTTCTCTGTCTCCTTTGCTTTTTTTTGGTGGCAGATGGCTTGAAATCCCTGGGCTCTCCAAGCCTTGACCTCCTGCAGATGTTGGGATGGGCCAAAATGGTCCTCATGATTACAGAAGAAAGGGAGAAAACTCCCATAATGTACCGTATCATGGCTAGCAGTGGGGTGGGTCACTAACTGCTTTTTTATTACTGTCACTTACCAGCTCCGATTCTTCTGTATTTAAAGAGTTATGTCAGCAATTGTGCCGCTGTTTGAAAAGAAGAGTGGATACATGTGGTGGAGAAGTATTATTGGAAAGCAGGCCAATAGAAGATGAATGATTATGAGCGGGGGCCAAGTGCCATAGTTAGGAATGGAGAAACTAACTAGACACATATATTGTCCTCCCAGAGATATTCTGACAGGCTATTATAGTGCCCCTAATGAGGTTGTCATGCATTTCTCTTTATATAGCTATTAAAATCTCCCCTACATCTGCCGGAGTTTGCCTTCGAAAAGGCAAGAGTGGGGCATGCGAGTGTACAGGGAGCCAACAATGTTGTCTCTGTTCTGCAATGTGTCCTTGTCTTCTTGCAAGCATCACACCTGACCTAACAACAGGAAGAAATAGCTGAAAATGCCAAATACACTGAAAAGAGGTTTTGGCAGATTTCTCAGCAGAAAATCATCTTTAGAAGGGGAGATGGGATTTCCATGGTCGCCCCTTGCAGCGATGAGAGGGCATTATGGATGTTAATATGGTTAATGGGAAGCTTTTCATGCTCGCTTTTCTTGATCTTCCTAGACAGCGAATCGCTATTGAAATAAGGTGGGCCTCATTAAATGAATCCTGTGCTGGTTAAGTTACAGCGCACTTTTATATAGACTCTAGGATAACAAATGGAAAAAGGCAATTAGAATTAGCACACCGTACGCCCAAATTCTGATTGGAAATCTATGTATGAATATGGATATGTCTTGTCCCTGCCAAGCACCACCAGTCATGGCAAAAGTGAACCACAAGTAATGTGTGCAGCTCTGGGTGTGGGAGGATGTCAGCTTTCCGCTAAACCTGCAGGTAAATTACAAGTAGTCTCACAAAACAGCTTACTATACAAGAGAAGGATCTTACCTTGCAATTTTACAATGAGTCTTCTGAGATTGCAACTGGAAATGCTTTCTTCAGACAGTTGAAAGAGATGTATTCAAGGCATTGTTATCTTAAGGGGGCAGATCCATCCTCTGGTTCAAAAGCAGAGTTGGAAAAAGTTCAGTGTGTCATTTTTTTATTTATTTATTGTGTCAGAAGCAAACAGTTGTAATATATTTTAAAACACAAAGTTTAATAATTTGGCATTATACTAAATGTCCATTGACTAATAGCTGGCCACTTGGAGTGCCTCTGGTGTTGCTATAAGAATGTCCTCCATTGTGCATGTGGCAGGGCTCAGGGTGCATTGTAATAGGTGGTCTGTGGTTTGCTCTTCTCCACATTCACATGTCGTGGCCCCATTTCTTAAGGTTAGCTCTGCATCTCATGGTGCCAGAGCGCAGTCTGTTCAGTGCCTTCCAAGTCACCCAGTCTTCTATGTGCCCAAGAGGGAGTCTTTCATTCGGTATCAGCCATGCCTTAAAGTTTCGGGGTTTAGCCTGCCACTTTTGGACTCTTGCTTGCTGAGGTGTTCATGCGAGTATCTCTGAAGATCTTAGACAACTATTTCTTGATTTAAGGCATTGGCACTCCCAACACTTCTGACCCTGGCTATGCTGGAGAGGGCTGATGCAACAACATTAGTCTGTCTCATTTAGTTTATCCCTTTTCTAAACATTTTCATTATGTTTTTTTTTCTTTTTGCATCTTTTGAAAATACTATAGAATTTTTTAAAAACCCATGGGATATTCTTTTTTTCTCACAGCTATAACTGATCTAACAGCAATGAAAGAGAAAGCTTGGTGGATATGTGTGGTATATTGGAGTGGGTCTGGCAGCCGGAGACAACACAAAGCAAAAACAAATCAGTATATATACCACAGCCAACATTGTTGTTGTTCATTCGTTCAGTCGTCTCTGACTCTTCGTGACCTCATGGACCAGCCCACGCCAGAGCTCCCTGTCGGCCGTTACCACCCCCAGCTCCCTCAAGGTCAGTCCAGTCACTTCAAGGATGCCATCCATCCATCTTGCCCTTGGTCGGCCCCTCTTCCTTTTGCCTTCCACTTTCCCCAGCATAATTGTCTTCTCTAGGCTTTGCTGTCTCCTCATGATGTGGCCAAAGTACTTCAACTTTGTCTCTAGTATCTTTCCCTCCAGTGAGCAGTCGGGCTTTATTTCCTGGAGGATGGACTGGTTGGATCTTCTTGCAGTCCAAGGCACTCTCAGAACTTTCAGAAATCAGCCAACATTATCCTTACCAAATCAGCTCTTAAGAGCATTGCCTAATCCCATAGATAGATAGATAGATAGATAGATAGATAGATAGATAGATAGATAGATAGATATTCAGTACAAAAGTCATAACACAAAAAATGCAAAATTCTCGCTGTTGAGTTTAGCAGCTAAGAGATTTTAGAATTAACTAGTACCCTGCGGACTTGCTCAGAACAGAATGTCATAAGTTGCTATGTTAGAAAATTAGTGTCATTTCAGCTATGGAAATACTAATACTACTAATAAAACTTTATTTATATTCGGCCCTATCTCCCCAGGGGGGACTCCAGATTCCAGCAAACAAAATGGCATACATTCAATATCTGGGCTGTCTGCCCATGTTCCCGAAGCGTTCTCTCCTAATGTTTCACCCACATCTATGGCAGGCACCTTCAGAGGTTGTGAGGTCTGTTGGAAACTAGGCAAATGAGGCTTAGATATCTGTGGAATGTCCAGGGCATGAGCAAGAACTCTGTTTGTGTGAATGTTGCTATGTTTCTTTTTGCATCTTTTGAAGTGTGAGGCAAGTGTGAATGTTGCAATGTTTCTTTTTGCATCTTTTGAAGTGTGAATGTTGGCCGCCTTGATTAGCATTGAATGGTCTTGCAGCTTCAAAGCCTAGCTGCTTCCTGCTTGCGGGGAACTTTTGTTGGGAGGTGTTAGCTGGCTGTGATTGTTACATTTCAGGAATTGCCCTTTTTTACTGCTGTTCTTTATTTAGTGTCCTGATTTTAGAGTTCTTTAATACTAGTAGCCAGATTTTGTTCCTTTTCATGGTTTCCTCCTTTCTGTTGAAATTGTCCACATGCTTGTGGATTTCAATGGCTTTTCTGTGTAGTCTGACATGGTAGTTGTTAAAGTGGTCCAGTATTTCTGTGTTCTCAAATAATATGTATTTCTATGTTCTCAAATCAAGTGCACTGTTATGGCTGACTTCTCTGGTTGAGTTGGTCTGCACTGCCATTCATGTTCCTTTAGTCCCTTCTCGGGGTGAAAAGGGTGGGTTACAAATATAGAAAATAAATAAATAAATAGATTCATGTTTGGGAATTCCTGACATGAAACGATAAGGGCCAACTAACACTTCCCAACAAAGGATTCCCCCAAGCAAGAAGTAGCCAAGCTTTGAAGCTACAAGGCCATTTAGTGTTAATCAAGGTGGCCAACTGCAACATTCACACTTGCCTCAAGCAGACAAGAGTTCTTTCTTCCACTCTGGACATTCCACAGATACATAAACCTCACTTGCCTAGTTTCCAACAGACATCACAACCTCTGAGGATGCCTGCTATGGATGTGGGCAAAACATCAGGAGAGAATGCTTCTCTCCAGAACCAGACAGCCCAGAAAACTCACAGCAAACCAGTGGTTCTGGCCATGAAAGCCTTCAATAACACATTCAATGCCTCAATAACAATAAGTAAAAATGAAATAACCCAGAATAACCCCACATAAAGGGACAGCTAAACATAATATCTCTCTATATAAAGAAAAATGTAATGTTCGTTTGTGGGATTATCAGAACAAAAACCACTGGATGAAATGGCACCAAATTTGGACACAAGACACCTAACAACCCAATGTATGTCCTTCACTCACAAAAAAATGATTTTGTCATTTGGAACTTGTAGTTGATGGGATTTATAGTTCACCTGCAATCAAAGAGCATTCTGAACCCCACCAACGATGGAATTGAACCAAACTTGCCACACAGTTCTCCCATGACCAACAGAAAATACTGGAAGGGTTTGGTGGGCAGTGTCCTTTGATTTTGGAGTTGTAGTTCACCTACATCCAGAGATCACTGTGGACTCAAACAATGATGGATCTGGACCAAACTCTACATGAATACTCAATATGCCCAAATATGAACACTGGTGGAGTTTGAGGGAAATAGAATCTTGACATTTGGGAGTTGTAGTTGTTGGGATTTATAGTTCACCTACAATCACAGAACATTCTGAACCCCACCAACGATAGAATTGGGCCAAACCTCCCACACAGAACCCCCATGTGGGCCACAGCAATGCGTGGCAGGGGACGGCTAGTAACAAATAAAAACATAATCTATTGAAAGTTATAATACTTGAACATAGAATATTCAAATGGAGGGGCACCTAAAAGCCATTTTTCCCTTTTAAATCCAATATCAAATAAATGTGTGTCCAAGACTATATCAACTGTGTTCCAGATCATATGAGAAGAGCATTCAGAAAAGTCTTGTTCAGAATTTTTAGGATATTGCAAAAAAAAATCATTCACAAAACTGATATTTGGTAGATGAGTATTTTTCATGAATGGTATTGTTGTCTTTGTTCTGGCCTTTTAGCATATTTATTTTAATCTTCATTTGTTCCCCGTTTCTCGGGTACACTGATTTGTCTGCCTCCAGAGAAGAGAAGAAACAAAACCAATGTGCAGAATGAATT
The DNA here is from genome assembly GCF_037176765.1 of Anolis sagrei. Classification (NCBI taxonomy): domain Eukaryota; kingdom Metazoa; phylum Chordata; class Lepidosauria; order Squamata; family Anolidae; genus Anolis; species Anolis sagrei. The sequence goes on from NC_090023.1 coordinate 140,853,816, forward strand.
ATCACCAAAGTGGGCAGAGGGGTTGGCCGGACAGATCAATTGGGCCTTGATGTGTGAACCATCCTGAAAGAAGGGCGCACCATGAATATGTCAGATGCCTGTGCATTGCTCCACAACAGGCAGAGAAAGGGAGGTTCCTCGGCTCTAATGAGGCAGATTGAAATGGGTGAATACATTTCTGTGTACAATGCGTCAGTGTCTGGTTTGTTTTAGGGAAACAGTAACCTCTTTCGCTTTTCCAGGCTAAATGCCACACAATAGGCCAGCGCCGCATGAATCTATTATGTCTCGCAGAGCTTTTAGCGGGAGTATGACTGTTTAACCAGGCAGTGACACGAGAAGAATTACTAGCCAGCCCTGCAGCTGAAAGTAGAGATTTTATTGATTCACCGCATTGCCTGCCATTTGAGCCTTGATTGATAGGCGCTCATGAATTCAAGGAAGGTAATGCTCCTCTACAAAAAAAACAACAGCAGGTCTTGACTGGAACCATCTGCCAGTTCAAAGAAAGATGGAGGCACTTCTTAAAGGAGCACTCTAGTTCTGAAGTGTGCAAGATGTCCTATCTCATGCAGAGCTGTGGCAAGGAAAATGCAGATCTCAAGATCTAGGGATAACACTATTTTTTAATCGCTTCATTATTTTTATCTCATTCTTCCCAGCTAAATCCCGGCAAGATAGGCACCTGTTCCACTTGGTTCACTTTCCTTGCTTCACTAAGCAAGCAAGGGCAAAACCTTTATGCATACTAACAAGCACAGTCCTGGAGAGAGGGCTAAAACCACATAATGTTGCATTTTGGAGAAGCAGAGAGGGCTAAGGGGCCTCAACATTGTCCCACACAATGTTCCAGTCTAGACTGTAGCTTCTCACAGTAGCTCTAAGAAAACATTTGTATGTTTGAGTGCTCGTTGCAGTTTGACATGAAGCATAAAGCTTAGCTTGCCCATCATCAACCTGTTTTTTCACCATGTTTGTCTAGATCAGTACTTCTCAACTTTCCTAATGCCATGACCTCTTAATACAGTTCATGTTGTGGTGACCCCCAACCATAACATTATTTTCGTTGCTACTTCATAACTGTAATTTTGCTACTGCTGTGAATCATAATGTAAATATCAGATGTATTTTCATTCACTGGACCAAATTTGGGACAAATATCCAATATGCCCAAATTTGAATACTGATGGGATTGGGAGGGGGAATTGATTTTGTCATTTGGCAGTTGTAGTTGCTGGGATTTATAGTTCACCTACAATCCAAGAGCATTCTGAACTCCACCAACGATGGATTTGAACCAAACTTGGCACACTTTGTGGGCACTGACCTTGAGTCTCTACGTTCAGAGAGCACTATGGATTAAAACAATGATGGATCAGGACCAAACTTAGTGAGAATACTCAATATGCCCAAATGTGAACACTGGTGGTGTTTGGGGAAAACAGACCTTCACATCTGGGAGTTGTAGTTGCTGGGATTTATAGTTCACCTACGATCAGAGAGCATTCTGAACCCTACCAATGATAAAATTGGGCCACACTTCCCACACAGAACACCCATGCCTTGATGCAACTCACTGTTCATGAGCCTCCCTCCAGCTTTGTACGCTCTCCCTCGCCCACACATGCTCACTATGCTGCCATGCGCCGAGCACACCAACTCTCCCCTCCTCGCTTGGAGTCTCAGAAGCAGCCCTCCCCTTGGCCGAGAGGCTGGCTGAGAGGTCAGCCAATCTCAGCGGAGGAGGGCTTTTGGTGGGAGGATTCGCCATCTGTTTCCAAAAAGGAAGAGAAGGATAGGCAGAGAGATCTTCAGTCTTCTCTGCCAATGGCGTTCCTTAGACCATCAGAAATATGTTTTCTGATGTTCTCTGGTGACCCCTCTGAAACTCCCTCACAACCCCTCCAGAGGTCCCATATCCAGGTTGAGAAACGCTGGTCTAGACCAAGGGGCCCCAAACTAAGGCCTGCCACTGGGCCGGATGGAGCCCTCCAAGGTCATTTACCCATGCCCTGCCCTAAATTTTAGACTTAGGGTCACCTTAAGTCTGAAACAATTTGAAGGCACACTACAACAATCCTAAGTAACTTGACTGCCTCATCAGCCAAAAGTAACTTGACTCACTCATCAGCCAAATCCACACTTTCGACTGAAATTTTACAACAAATTGACAGAAGAAGCAGTTCAATACTTGGTAACACTATGTAGCAATTACTGTATTTACGAATTTAGCACCAAAACATTGCAATGTATTGAAACAGCTGTGGATCCAGGTGGAAGGTAGTCTGTGTTGGACAATACAGAACGTTGGATGAGCGAAGGCTGGATAAGTGAGATCCTACTGTATAGAATACTACTGCATTGTGGGGATGCGAAAAGGCGGTTTTGTTGAGAAGCTCTTTTTGACCGCATCAAACAGGGTACTTTTCAGTGGTGTCTGCCGGTTCCTCTATAGTTTTACAATGGAGTGCGCTGGCTCTTGTCCCCCAACATAGAACTACTTCCAGTGGGGCTTTGTTGTATGCCACCATGTTACACAGAGATCAGTGGAGGAAAATCAGGCAGTGGATGCTTCCCCCCATGAGACGTGGTAGGGGAAACCAGGCAATGTGGGATGTGGGGAGATGGGGTTTTCTCCACACACACGGTCAGGCATTGCTGGATTCTCCACAACGTGTGGCAATTCTGGTGGCCCATCTGATGAGGTTGTACAACAGTAAGGAATCAACCACTTCTTGAAACTTTTATTGTAGAAGTGAGCCTCCTTTTCCGTCTATCCTTGATAGATGAAATGAACACAAATGACTTATTAACCTATAGAATGCACTGGAGTGCTCACATCATGCCCTTACACTGGACTTTCCAAGATCATGGCAAAATGAACAGCAGAAACATCCAACCTGAAAAACACATTTTAAGGAAAATATTAATACAGTCAGCTCAAGCAACAGACAGGGGAAGAATTGTACATTGTCTATAGACATCATCATAGGTAGAACCACGCAGGTCAAGATACTGATTTATTTTCAAAAATGACTTCCTTGGCTTTTGCCCTTGCCCCAGAAGCTCCTCAAAGGCGTTTTGAGATCAAAAACTCTGCAATACAATGAATTGAATCGGCACTTTGTTATACTTAGAGCAGAACACTTTTAGAACACTCTTTGTAATGCGCAGAACTATCAGTTTCCATTGATTTCAATAGTTCTACACTAAGTGTAACTACACCTGAATCCAACTCAGTAAAAATAATGAGCCCAAGAGCATTGGAAACTGTGATGATTTTAAAATGCAATATAATTAGGCATATAGTGTATCTGCTTTTGATTCTCTATAGACATAGCACTGAACATATTTACTCCTGCCAAATTCCTGGCTTAGAACAAGTGCTCAAAATGTCTTCCTGCAGCCACGGCATGAGTTCCACTCATTATTCTCTCATGCAAACTGTACAGGTTTCTGCTGCAAGTTGTGATTAATTTTCAACCAGCCATACAAAGTGCCATGCTAAGGTAGCTGAAGGCTTCATTCTGGTCCTGTTGCCATTTCCATAAGAATGCCCCCTCTGTTTATTTATACTAGCCTGTAATAACTATTGATTTGCTCAAGATTATGGAATCCAGAAAACATTAGAAAATTCATTAACAATGGCTAGCAGGGCTTTAACTTCCCACTGCAATGTGCTTCACTTTCCAAGTATTCTAAATGAATGACAACATCTATTATGTACAAAGGCACAGTATCCACCCCTAATTTGCAAAGCATATTATCTCTGATCAATACCGAATGACAGAGTGCAGCTGACTAAAAGCAGCAATTTTGGAATTCAAGTGACATATGGAGCAAATCCCTCAGCAGCCACCCTACACTGACCAAAATAACAGGACATGCCGTTTCTAGAGTGCAGTGCTTTACAATTAGCACAATTTTCCTCTTGGGAGCAATGCCCCGATTTACATGTTGGGGTCCCAAAGGCAGAGATGACCTTGCTACTCCTGTAGAGGAAGGGTATCACACGGCACTTTATTAAATGTACATGCTTTAGCAGCTTTAAAGCATTCTGAAAGGAAACCGCAGCTCCAGAGGGAAACTTCCTCCCCACATTTGGCTCATCCAAATGCATCAAAACTCCATTATTTTCCAGGGGTTCCCCCAGCAGTACTTAACTGCATTAATAATCATTTCATGAAAGACTGTTTATTTTATCTTCCACTGGCTTTCAATTGTGGATAATTAGTACCAAGTTTACAACTTCATTTAGATTCTAGCATTGTAGCCATGGCTGTTTATCATGTTGGGAATTAACGATCAGGAATTCTGAAAAGCTTTTGTCTCGCTTTTATTAAGCACAAAGCTGCTTTGAAAAAATGTGCTCAAAAGCATCAATTACAACAAACTACACATTTGATTGTGTGCTTTGTTCCTAAAAGTTGAGATTCTAATTATAATTGCCTGAAGATATTCTGCAGGTAAATCATGCTGGGTCAAGCTGACCTCCACGGCATTAACACAGGAATCATCATGATCCATAAAAGACATTATTTTCTTTTCTTATTTAAACAACATACTTGCTCATCAAGTGTGGTTCTCCAGATTTTATTTGGAATGTAAACCCTATCAATCTTCACTCAGGTTGATGGGAGTTGTATCCGAACAACATTTGAAGGATCTTGTGGGTTTTTTCGGGCTATAGGGCCATGTTCTAGAGGCATTTCTCCTGACGTTTCGCCTGCATCTATGGCAAGCATCCTCAGAGGTAGTGAGGTCTGTTGGAAATAGGACAATGGGTTTATATATCTGTGGAATGGTGGGGCAAAGAGCTCTTCTCTACTCAAGCTAGGTGTGAATGTTTCAACTGACCACCTTCACTAGCATTTGAAGGCCTTCCTGAGCCTGGGAAAATCTCTTGTTGAGAGGTGTTAAGATGTGGCTGGTTGTTTCCTCTCTGCTGTTTTGCTGTTGTAATTTTAGAGTTTTTTAATACTGGTAGCCAGATTTTGTTCATTTTCACGGTCTCTTCCTTTCTGTTGAAATTGTCCACATGCTTGTGGATTTCAATGGCTTCTCTGTGTAGTCTGACATGGTGGTTGTTGGTGTGGTCCAGCATTTCTGTGTTCTCAAATAATATGTTGTGTCCAGATTGGTTCATCAGGTGCTCTGCTATGGCTGACTTCTCTGGTTGAAGTAGTCTGCAGTGCCTTTCATGTTCCTTGATTCGTGTTTGGGCACTGCATTTGTTGGTCCCTATGTAGACTTGTCCACAGCTGCATGGTATACGGTAGACTCCTGCAGAGGTGAGAGGATCCCTCTTGTCCTTTGCTGAACGTAGCATTTGTTGGATTTTCTTGGTGGGTTTGTAGATTGTTTGTATGTTGTGTTTCCTCATCAGCTTCCCTATGCAGTCAGTGGTTCCCTTGATGTATGGCAGGAACACTTTTCCTCTGGGTGGATCTTCATCTTTACTCTCGTGGCTTGTTCTTGGTCTTGCAGCTCTTCTGATGTCTGAGGTGGAGTATCCATTGGACTGGAGACGCAGCGCCCAAACACGAATCAAGGAACATGAAAGGCACTGCAGACTACTTCAACCAGAGAAGTCAGCCATAGCAGAGCACCTGATCAACCAGCCTGGACACAGCATATATCATGGGTTTCCAGGTGAAAGGTGATCAATTCCAACAAGGGTTGGCTTGACATGCCTTTGTCTTCACACATTTTTCCCTTTTGCCCTCCAGTCATGCCTCTTCAAATTCCACAACACTGTTGGTAACAACCGACCTCCAATTAGAATGCTCAAGAGCCAGGGCTTCTCAGTTCTCTGTGTCTATGCCACAGTTTTTGAGGTTGGCTTTAAGCCCATCTTTTAATCTCTTTTCATGTCCACCAACATTCCCTTTTCCATACTTGAACTGGGAGTAGAGTAACTGCTTTGGGAGACAGTGATCGGGCATTTGGACAACATGTCCAGTACAGCAAAGTTGATGGCGAACGATCATCACATTAAGGCTGGTGGTCTTTGCTTCTTCCAGAACACTGACATTTGTCCAGCTGTCTTCCCAATTGATTTGCAGGATTTTTTTGGAGGCAACACTGATGGAATAGTTGCAGAAATTGTGAGTGGTGTCTGTAGACAATTTACTTTACGTAGGCATATGACAGGATTGGGAGGACAATAGCTTTATAAACAAGCATCAGCAAAGGATAAGAAGTATCTCTAACCTCTGCATTAGTCTACCGTATACCATGCAGCTGTGGACTAGTCTACATATGGACCACCAAACACAGCGCCCAAACACAAATAAAAGAATATGAAAGGCCCTGCAGTCGAATTCAACCAGATAACTCAGCATAGCACTTGATGAACCAACCTGGACACAACATATTATTTGAGAGCACAGAAATGCTGGACCACTCTAACAACCACCATGTCAAGTTACACAGAAAAGATATTGAAATCCACAAGCATGTGGACAATTTCAACAGAAAGGAGGAAACCATGAAAATGAACAAAATCTGGCTACCAGTATTTTAAAAATCCTAGAATCAGGACAGTAAATAAAGAGCAACATTCAAAAAACAGGGGAATTCCAAACAGGAAACAATCAGGACCAGCTAACACTTCCCAACAAAGGATCCCCTAAGGCAGGAAGCAGCCAGGCTTTGAAGCTGCAAGGCCATTCAATGCTAATCAAGGTGCCCAGTTGCAACAGTCACACCTACCTCAAACAGGCAAGAGTTCTTTCTCCCACCCTGTATATTCCACAGAAAAATAAACCTCACTTGCCTCATTCCCAACAGACCTCACAACCTCTGAGGATGCCTGCCAGAGATGTAGGTGAAACGTCTGGAGAGAATGCCTCTGGAACATGGCCATACAGCCCGGAAAACCTACAGCAATCCTTTCAAAGTATTGTTGATCCTTTGTATCTTCACATCCTGTATCCATGGATACAACCATCCATGGCTTGACAATTTTTTTAAATCCAGAAATCAAACGTTGATTTTGTCATTTTAGATAAAGGATGCTGTTTTTCTACACCAATGTATATAATAGGACCTAAACAGCCTCAAATTTTGTTTATGGTGAGTGGTCCAGAAACCAAATCCCAGTGGAGGCCAAGGACCCTCTGAAGCCTCAAAAAAATCTCTTCCCTTCCTGCCCCCCCCCCCTCTCTTTCTTACACATACACACCATTGTTCCTCAATCATTTCATAACTTTTGAAAAGTTTCTTTGTTACACTTTCTTCTTTGTTGCAAGTGGAGAGGTTGCTTGTAACTTGTTACTTCCCACTCTCAGCCAGGGACATATAACCCTTGATCCTTAAGGTAGAATGTAAACAGCATGACTAGTAGCTATTTGTAGGCTTATCTTTGAATAAGCCATGTAAATTGGGGGGTTTTATCCCTACAGGTTATGGGAATGAATTTCTTGGTTTAGTTATGTTTTATGTTGTATTTATATTATTTATTTAATTTGCATCTCACCTTCCTCTTCTCCTGGGCCCTAAGGTAACTCACAGCAGGTTATTTGATAACAAACCTTTTATCTGCTCTGTATTTGTTCTGGGTTCTGTCCAACATTTTTGCATGGCCATAATCTCCCACATTACTCAATGAAAGATATTAAACTCTCTTACATATTTCCTCTACACCACACATCATTTTACATACATGCCTCCATTAAATCCCACTTTACCATGCCATTTATTCAGACTTAAAGTTTTCAAACTTGTTAGTTTTTTAAGAGAGAGGAGTTGCTTCAGCCCTTGATAGTTATGGTTGCCTTTTTCTGTCCCTTCTTCACCTTTATGAACCCTGGTAATCAGAGCTTTATACCATATTCCAAATGTGTGGTTGCACTACAAATATATATCAAAGCCTTATGATCATGACATATACTATTGTATTTGGGCTCGGCCTCTTGTAAGCCGCACCGAGTCCTTCGGGAGATGGTAGCGGGGTACAAATAAAGGATTATTATTATTATTATTATTATTATTATTATTATTTACTATGTCAATCTCTGCTCTAATGAAAAAAATCCTAGCAAAGAATTTGAATTTTCACAGTTGTTGTGCATCTACCTTGCCCCCCTTTAACTTATCTTAGCAGTGCACACCGGGCATCAAAGTGATAGCAAATACAACTTGGCACCTGGAGTGATGATATCCAGCACACACATACCCCTCCAATCTCCTCAACAACTTAGATATGTCATTCCAGCAACCAAACAGTGTTCATTGCCATTTGGTGCCCCATGTATGGTGCTAAGGTAAGTTATAATGTGGCAAAGTAGGTGCCCCCCCTCTCTGTGCTGCCTGAGCCAAAAGAAATCAGGATGACATATAATCAACTGAATGGGAAGCACCACACTTGAATACATGAGCCCAAAGTAGCTGAATACTCCAAAGCAGTGGTTCTCAACCTTCTTAATGCCACGACCCCTTAATATAGTTCGTCATGTTGTGGTGACCCCCAGCCATAAAATTATTTTCATTGCTACTTCATAACTGTAATTTTGCTACTGTTATGAATCATAATGTAAATATCTGATATGCAGGATGCATTTTCATTCACTAAATCAAATTTTGCACAAATACCCAATACACCTACAGTTAAATACTGGTGGGGTTGTGAGGGGATTGATTTTGTCATTTGGGAGTTCTAGTTGCTTGGATTTATAGTTAACTTACAATCAAAGACCATTCTGAACTCCACAGATGATGGAATTGAATCAAACTTAGAATGCAGAACTCCCATGACCAACAGAAAATACTGGAAAGGTTTGGTGGGCACTGACCTTGAGTTTTGGAGTTGTAGTTCACCTACATCCAGAGAGCATTGTGGACTAAAACAATGACGTATCTGGACCAAATTTGGCACAGATACTCAATATGCTCAGATGTGAACACTGGTGGAGTTTGGGGAAAATAGACGTTGACATTTGCTGGGATTTGTAGTCAAAGAGCATTCAGAACCCTACCAATGATAGAATTGGGCCAAATTTCCCACACAGAACCCCCATGACCAAGAGAAAATACTGTTTCTGATTGTCTTTGGTGACCCCTCTGACACCCCCTAATGACCCTCCCAGAGGACCTGACCCTCAGGTTGCAAAACACTTCTCCAAAGCTTTGGGAAAGCTCTGGAGTATCTAGCACAGTGGTTCTCAACCTGTGGGTCTCCAGATGTTTTGGCATTCAACTCCCAGAAATCCTAACAGCTGGTAAATTGGCTGGGATTTGTTAGGCCAAACACTGGAGACCCACATGTTGAGAACCACTGATCTAGTGACCTCAGGTTATGCAGATCAAGACCACGTTATACCTGATTAACTTTGCATACTGTACCCTAAGCCACACTGCATTAAACTCACAAAAATCAGTGCACACATGTTATGAGATGGAATATGCTATTTCAGTTCCGTTGCATGGCTATCCCTATGTATAATCATCTAAACAACACTGTTAGCTCTGAAAGCTTGCTACCTTCCTTCAAAATTATTCTGTTGTGCTCTTTTTCAAGGAGACATTTGCACAAGGGTAAAGAAACCTGTTTCTCTGCCTGGATTTAAAAATACAGCCAGTAGCGTAGTGACATAGACGTACAAACTGCACACAGCTTCCGATCATTTCACATTTGCTATTTACTGACCTCTCCAACTCTCTCCTCAGGCACCGAGTCAAGCTTAAAAATATTTACCAGCAAATAAGCACCACCATGTGGGCTGGGAAGTGTTGTTTTGTGGTTGGGCCTGTTCCCAACAGTGAACATTGCACCCAGTTTCTTTTTGTAGCTCAATGCACAAAACACCAGGGGCCAAGAATTATTGAAAATTATTTGGGAGGGGAGGGGGCGAAGAAGGGCAAATGCATCCAGTTCATGCATTTTTAATTACTTGAGGTTGTAAAATCACTCTTTGGAAAGTATTTTACTAGGCTTCTCTTAGAATTCCCCTTATTGCAGAGCATTTGGTTACAAGAGACTGTTTATTAATAACTTATTTTCATATTGACTTTTTAATTGGTATGCTAAAGGAGGTAAAATGTTTTGCTTCGGAATACTAAAATTACATTTCTCACAGAGAAATCTGGGGAAATTGTGTGTGGGGGGGGGGGGTCTGTGTTTATGTTCAGGGTAGGAAAGAGGATTGAGACTTCATGATAGACAAAGCTCCAAGTATAAAGAATAGCCATGTTTTTTCCCTTGTAGCAAACAAACAGACAGACCTGTAGTAAATTAAAATATAAGATTTACCATGACATATGCTTTGGAGGCTACTGTTTCCAGAGCTGCTTCAGATGATATGCACTTGATTCCAATAAAGCTTATGCCACAACAAATGTCTTCACTCTTAAGGTATCCTTTGTTGGGTTTATTGCTTGTCACAAGTGGGATCACAAATTTGTTTAATGTCTATCAGGCTAGGGAAGCTACACTGAACTCACAGGGGAGGGAGGGTGAACGCATACATAATAAAAGGTTTGCAATGTTTTCTGGCTTAGTTAGACAGTCCTCTGTCCTAAATTCCAGGCCATCTGGGGGCACGTCTACACTGACCATTTAGGTCGGTTTGGAACCAGTTGGGGAGAAACCAGTTTTTTTTGTTGTGCAGCTCATTTATTGTCATATCTGGAACAGGTTTAAGGTTAGAAAGATAATTACATTAATCATGGAAGGGGGCCTCAAACAGGTTCCAGAATCCATAGTATTTTCATTATTTCTAGGTGAGACGTCCAGCAGCACTCCAGAGGCCTAAGAGGTGGTTGCTAGCAGTGGAGGTAATTGGTTGCTAGCACTGGAAGTAATCAGTTAATTGTCAATTTCCCCTTGCTCAACAAAGCATATGGGAGCCCCCAGTGGCACAGTGGGTTAAACCCCTGTGCCGGCAGGACTGAAGACTGACAGGTCGCAGGTTTGAATCCGGGGAGAAGCAAATGAGCTCCCTCTATCAGCTCCAGCTCCTCATGCGGGGACATGAGAGAAACCTCCCACAAGGATGATAAAACATCAAATCATCCTGGCTTCCCCTGGGCAACGTCCTTGCAGACGGCCAATTCTCTCACACCAGAAGTGACTTGCAGTTTCTCAGGTCGCTCCTGAGAAAAGCATATTAAGATACTTCCCTGGGACTTTCCTGCAATTGTAATATGATTTGGTAACATGTATTCTCTGGCCACCAGAGTTTGGAGTCCACTTCAAGCTACATTAAATCGTCAGTGTAAATGTACCCATGATAAGCCTGTCATCTTCTTAAAAGCTCTCCAGATTCAAATGCCACAGATACCACCATATTGATTTATCTTGTAAATACATACTACAAGCAAATATGCAAGCATGTCTAAAGTAAGAGTGGTGTATGGGACTAGAATATAACAATATATAAAACCATCTCAAGTTGTATTGTTGAAGGCTTTCATGGCCGGAATCACTGGGTTGTTGTGAGTTTTCCGGGCTGTATGGCCATGTTCCAGAAGCATTATCTCTTGACGTTTCACCTGCATCTATGGTAGGCATCCTCAAAGGTTGTGAGATGCAGGCAAAACATCAGGAGAGAATGCTTCCAGAACATGGAAGCAACACCCCATCTCAAGTTGTCTGTACTTCAAAACCTGACAATAGCAGTTATCAACTGTATGATTACTGACAGTCCCCAAGTAAAAAGCAAGATAGGTTGTGTAGGTTTGTTCTTAAGTTTTTAAGTCAGAACAGGTACATTTTTAAGTGTAACTCCAGATAGAGGAGTGTATGTATGTATTTACATATGTGTGTGTGTGTGTGTGTGTGTGTGTGTGTGTATGTATATGTATACGTGTGTGTGTGTGTATGCAAGCTTTGGATAGCATGGGGAATGGTTAACACCCATGTGGTGTTTATTTTGCTGTCTGTACCCCTGTGAGGATTGGATTTTTTAAAATTTGGCTTGTTGAGGAAACAAAGATTGGGGATAAACTTCAGTGGAGACACCTTTTCCCCATGATAATTCTTTCAGGAGTGAATTTCCCTACCGAGGGGTTGATGTCTCTCACTTCCTGTTCTCTCATCCTCATTCTTAACTATGAGTCACTTGTAAGTCAGATGTTTGTAACGCGAGGACTGCCTTACTGGTATTGTGGACTGTACTATGCATCCTTGGCTGTACTATACAGTATCAAATAATCCAGACTAGTAAAGCTCTTGGGACTTACTCCATCTGTGTTGAAAGAATGCAAGAGTACATCAAAACTTTGGGCATTGACCTGTTTTGGGAAGGCCCTATCTTGAGCAAATTTTACCCATCTGTGAATACATGTTTTAATTAGTTGGGAACAACCAGAACATGAACAGCCAGCTAATGTGAACATATGTTAATCGAGAAATATGGCCAACAGACCTTGGCTAATAAACTTGAGCAAGTTTGTCTCTGAGTTTCACCACTGACCTGTTATTAATCCTTCAAGGGGGGAAATCGGTGCAGCCATTGACAGAATTTAAGGGGTGATGGGAGACAGAAATGCACACAGCACCTCAGTGTAAATTTCATATTTAATTAGTAAGACTGAATGACTCTGGCCCATAAAGAGCCCACAATTCTCTGTAAGTGGTCTGAAACAACACACAAGGCAAATATAATAAGGCAGACAAATACACCTTGGAGGGTGGCTAGAAGAATAAAATCAATTTTTTTAATAATTTACAAATAGCTCCCAGCCATATCTCCCATTAAAATCGGAAGGCCATTGTATTCCATATTCCCTTAGTCTTTTTTTCATCATCTTAGTTATGCTCCACCAGTTTTAATAAATAAGTAATACAAGGGGAGGGGAAGGGAACCACTTAACTCAAGTGCTTTGCCACAACCCTGTAAGGCTGTTTGATTCTTTCTGTCTCTAAATAGAAAAGTCAGAAAGAATCATCTCTCCGAGGAAGAATGACGTTGCAGTCGAAATGCTTTTAAATACAATACAGGAGGTCCACAGATGCAAAAACTGAAGCCAAATGAAGCAAAGCCCAGAGAAGGTAACACAGCCAAGAATTTTTTTATGCAATGAGTTTCTACTCTGTCAAATAAAAAATATATGCAAAGATAATTCTGCATCAACCAATTTAATTGCTAACATAAATGTAAAACTGTGGCATTTTATAGTTAGGAAGATTTCAGGATTAGCAGAGCTCTATGTTGGATGGCATTCTTGGCTCTTAACCTTCGTGAAACCTCTCCTTCTTGACTTTCTGCCTAGCCCAGTGTTTCTCAATCTTCCTATTGCCATGACCCCTTAATACAGTTCCTCATGTTGTGCTGACCCCAACCATAACATTATTTTTATTGCTACTTCATAACTGTAATTTTGCTCTTGTCATGAATCATAATTTAAATATCTGATATGCAGGATGTATGTTCTTTGTTACAAATTGAACATAAGTAAAGCATACTGATTAATCACAAAAACAATATGTTTGGGGGAGTATGGACAACAGATGATGGGATTTGCAGTATCTTCAACCAATTCAGCTCTGTCATCCACAGACCACCAAGACCCACATGAATGAAAGACCTGGACCAAATGTGGCTCACAGAACCCTCATGACCAACAGAAAATACTGAAGGGGTTTGGGGGGAATTGACAGTGATTTAGGGGAAATGTAGTTTATCTACATGCGGAGAGCACTGTGAACCCAAATGATGACAGATCGGGACCAATTTTGGCACAAATACCTGATACACCCAAATTTGAGTACTGGTGGGGTTGCAGGGGAATGATTTTGTCATTTGGCAGTTGTAGTTGTTGGGATTTATAGTTCACCTACAATCAAAGAGCATTTTGAACTCCAACAATGATAGAATAGGACCAAACTTCCCACACAAAACTCTCAACAGAAAATACTGGAAGGGTTTGATGGGCATTGACCTTGAGTTTTGGAGTTGTAGCTCACCTACATCCAGAGAGTACTTTGGACTCAAACAATGATGGATCTGGATCAAACTTGGCACAAATACACAATATGCCCAAATTTGAACACAGCAGAGGAGAGTTTTTGGTGGAAGGATTCGCCATCTGTTTCCAAAAAGGAAACGAAAGACAGGCGGAGAGAACTTCAGCCTTCTCTGCCAAAAGGATTACTAAGACTTTCAGAAATATGTGTTTTCTGATGGTCTTTGGAGGTCCCTCTGAAACCCCCTCACAACCCCCCCCCCCGAGGTCCCAAGCCCCAGGTTGGCCTAGTCTTTTGTAACAGAAGAAATTACCTGCACTCATCTAGCATATGCCTGGGCTGCCTTCAGGTCTGTGAGCCACGGTTTGTGCAGGACTGCAGCAAAATTAGCTGGAGGTTAAGATAGATAATTGCACTTCAGAGCCACAGCTTCAACAAACCCCTTAAGCTGATTATAAACAGAAGATACTTTCCACCATTCCTGCTAAATAATGCTAGTTCTTCTCTGTAAGCCTATACCCAAGATGTGAATGTTCGTCAAGCATTTTCCTTCATTTTCTGCCATGTCATAGTCATCCACAAATCCAATTAACAATGGGGCCACACAGTTTACAGAAAACCTACACATAAAAACTACAACCACCCCGGTCAAAAAAGAAGCACAATTAAAGCCCTGGAAGACCATGCAAAAAAAAAAATCTGTGGATCCCACTTCTTCCAAGGTGAACTGAACCACAAGACTAAAGCCAAATACCACCCAGAGGAAAGGATTTCTTACCATACATCGAGGGAATCATGGACCACATAGGGAAGCTGATGAAGAAGCACAACCTACAAACTGTCTACAGACCCACTAAGAAAATCCAACAAATGCTACGTTCAGCAAAGGGCAAGAGGGATCCTCTCACCTCTGCAGGAGTCTACCGTATACCATGCAGCTGTGGACAAGTCTACATAGGGACCACCAAACGCAGCATTTCCCAAACACAAATCAAGGAACATGAAAGGCACTGCAGATTACTTCTACCAGAGAAATCAGCCATAGCAGAGCACCTGATGAACCAGCCTGGACACAGCATATTATTTGAGAACACAGAAATGCTGGACCACTCTAACAACTACCATGTCAGACTACACAGAGAAGCCATTGAAATCCACAAACATGTGGACAATTTCAATAGAAAGAATGAAACCATGAAAATGAGGAAAACCTGGCTACCAGTATTTTAAAAATTCTAAAATCAGGACAGTAAATAGAGAGCGACACTCAGAAAAACAGGGGAATTCCAGACAGGAAACAATCAGGGCCAGCTAATACCTCCCAACAAAGAATTCCCCCAGACAGGAAGCAGCCAGGCTTTGAAGCTGCAAGGCCATTCAATGCTAATCAAAACATTCACACCTAGCTCCAACAGGCAAGAGTTCTTTCTCCCACCCTGGACTTTACACAGATATATAAACCCAATTTTCCTAGTTTCCAATAGACCTCACAACCTCTGAGGATGCCTGCCACAGATGTAGGCAAAACATCAGAAGATAATGCTTCTGGAACATGGCCATACAGCCTGGAGTTATTATATTTATCCTAATATTTATTTGTTGTCTGATTAAACATTGTAGGGCCTGTGCCCATGGTTGCCATGTTCTAAATATGTATAGGACTAGACATACACTTTTTAACAACTTGGATAGATCATGATTATACTTTATTCCTCATCAATCCCTTGTGTAACATTAGTAACAGGGAAAGCATTCCTCTCCTATAAAGTTACTGTGTTGCCTTTTCTTAACATGCTTTTGAAGGACCCATATTGTTTATATTGGAAATGCAAAGGTGTTATAATCAATTAAACATCATCAATTCACTACCTGGCCAGGAAAAGCCAAACTCACATTCATCCATCCACATTCATTGTTCAGCTATTTTATGCAAAATTCATAGCTTAGATTCCATTCCATAAACAATTCATAACATGAAAAATAGGTTCCACAAGAGGTGCATACCATCAATGTTGAGACCAGCTATGTATACCCAAGCAAATTAAATGTAAACATGCAAATTCCCTTTTTGTCCACATGACAAATAAAACTTAAACAGCCTAATCTGGTGAGGCGTGGCATTTTCTTAAAAATACTCAGCATTTACACAGTCCGCAGTGAGGGATAGGAAAATCAAGCAGTTCAACTCAGAACTATAGAAAGAGGTTTCCCCTCCATCAATCAGTCCATAACACTAGTCCTGAAACAGTCAGTGTGCTTCTTTTTGAGCTGAGTTTATATGACTAAAAATCAGCCATCAGTTCAGAGTAGCCTGGCGCACAATTTATTCCATTTTCAAATGAATTACAGTTCATACTTTTTTGCTGCACACCACAATCAGGAATCAATAGTCTCTAAACTGAATTCATACAGTATTATACCATCTCTGGAAAATGGGTCACTGCTATTATCCCGATTTTGCAGGCAGAGGCTGAGGAAGCAGTGTCTTGTTTAAGGGAACCTTAAACAAGAGCCCTGCCATGTTTTGATCTGGATTCTTCTGGACTAAAAATCAGTCTTGGAGCTACCCTACCCTATGCTTGCTCTGTTCTGTCTTTTCTGGTTCTGCTTTGTTGTTGTCGTTGTTGTTGCTTGGTGGAGAGGATTAGGGTTAGGGTACCATTCTTCAAAACCTACCAATTTGTTTCTATTCTGTGCGTTATAGAATCAACACAATTCCTACACCCAGTGAGAACAAAGACTGATATAATATTGTTTTCTTATCATAACCCTGAACTGACATTCATGTGGTCTACTGGAGTCATATCCACTGATCTAATACAGACCATCAACTCTGCTGGACTGGCCATGCTGTCCAAATGCCTGATCACCATCTCCCAAAGCAGTTACTCTACTCCCAACTCAAGAATGGGAAACGTACCATTGGTGGACAGGAAAAAAAGATTTAAAGATGGGCTTAAAGCCAACCTTAAAACTATGGCACAGACACCGAGAACTGGGAAGCCCTGGCCCTTGAGCGCTATAACTGGAGGTCAGCTGTGACCAGCAGTGCTGTGGAATTCGAAGGGGCACAAATGGCAGGTGAAAAAGAGAAATGTGCCAAGAGGAAGGCATGTCAAGCCAACCTGGAAAACAATGACCTCACTGTGGGAGAACATGTGGATCAAAAATAGGGTTCCACAGCCACCTATAGACCCACCACCAAGACACTACACTTGGAGGACTATCATCCTCGGGCTACGAGAGATCACCTAAGTAAGTAAGTAAGTAAGTAAGTAAGTAAAGTAAGTATAAAATCTTGAAATTTTAGAGTCCTGCTCCATTGATACAACATACCTCACAACATTTCATAGACGAAAACTAGGATTTGAATACCCCAAGGTGGACCAGGGACTTCCGGTCCTTAAAGCAGATTGCTACCATCAGATTGCCAGGAGCTTTCATGGAGTTCTGTGACAGTCTTGAAAGAGAGACGGCAATATGGAAGGTGAAGTAATGTTCTGATAGTTTGGAGAAGCACTAAGGCAGTGGTTCTCAACCTTTCTAATACCATGGCCCCTTAATACAGTTCCTCATGTTGTGGTGACCCCCAACCATAAAATTATTTTTGTTGCTATTTCATAACTGTAATTTTGCTACTGTTATGAATCATAATGTAAATATCTGATATTTACATTCACTAGACCAAATTTGGCACAAATACCCGATATGCCCAAATTTGAATACTGGTCGGGTTTGGGGGAGGGGGTTGACTTTGTCATTTGAATACTGGTGGAGTTGAGAGGATTGGTTTTGTTATTTGGTAGTTGTAGTTTCTGGGATTTATTGTTCATCTACAATCAAAGAGCATTCTGAATTCCAACAGCGATGGAATTGAATGAAACTTGGCACACAGAACTTTCACGACTAACAGAAAATACTGGAAGGGTTTGGTGGGCATTGACCTTGAGTTTGGGAGTTGTAGTTCACCTATATCCAGAGAGCATTGTGGACTCAAACAGTGATGGATCTGGACCAAATTTGGCAGAAATATTCAATATGCCCAAATGTGAATACTGTTGGAGTTTGGGGAAAATAGGCCTTGACATTTGAGAGTTGTAGTTGCTGGGATTAATAGCTCACCTTCAATCAAAGAGTATTCTGAACCCCACCAATGATAGAACTGGGCCAAACTTCCCACACAGAACTCCCATGGTCTTTGATGACCCCAGTTGGGAAACAATGCATTAAGTTTTCTTTGCTGTGTTGCACAACCATCAACTACAGAATGGGATCTGTGTAGCAGATTTCTAACTGCCTTCTCAAATTACAAATCCTGGGATCTCATGAGATAGATCCATGAGAGGAAACTGTTACTGGTGGTTACTCTTCCCTGAAAGCTACATAGCGACCTGAATCCTATTCTTAGTCACAACTACAGTTGATTCACTGATTCAATAGGATTTACCTATTGGTAAACTTGTCTTTTAGAGGGGCAGAGTGAAGAGACTAGATCAGGCAAATTATTTCGTGTACCAGGAATGTTTCAATGAGTGTCGTTTAAATGGCGTTCATGGGGTTCTGATGACCAATGTCTAAACAGTGTCTAAACAATATACTGTATATCTCACAATACCTGCAACAGGAAGAACACCAGGGAAGGGGTCTTCTTGCATTAAGATTTGGTTTCTGTTCTTCCAAGAAAGAATCGGAGTCTAAATGGGCCTTTGGATTAATTCAACTGGGCTCTTTTTCAGTTCCTGTTCACATGAGGAATGAGAGAGCATAGCAGAAAATTTAGGATAGGTGAAACCCTCGCAAATCTGAATTCTCTATGTGGACAAATTAAAACACAGTAGTCAAAGCTGAAACTTCTAACACTATAATTTCATTTTTCCTCCCTTGGCTGTATTGTGTGGAAATGTGGAGCTTCTAATTTAAGGAAGGGCCATTCACAATTCTTAGGATTCCATGTGATGTTGTCGTGGCAGCAAATGTGAAATTATGGTGCTATAATTGTGTAGTGTGAAAGGGGCCCTTGGGAATATATTCTGTAGCACTTACCCTGCAAGTAAGTCTATGTAACACATGCCTATGTATAGTAGGTGAAGGTAAAGGTTTCCCCTGACATTAAGTCTAGTCGTGTCCGACTGTGGGGGTTGGTGCTCATCTCCATTTCGAAGCCGAAGAACCATGTTGTCTATAGACACCTCCAACATCATGTGGCCAGCATGGAGCGCTGTTACCTTCCCACAGAAGCGGTAACTATTGATCTTCTCATATTTGGAGCCCCCGCTGGTGCAATGGGTTAAACCTTTGTGCCACCAGGACTGAAGACCAACAGGTTGCAGGTTCGAATCCAAGGAGAGCGCGGATGAGAAGCCTCCCACAAGGATGGTAAAATATCAAAACATCCAGGCGTCCCCTGGGCAACATCCTTGCGGATGGCCAATTCTCTCACACCAATTTTTTTCCTTTAGGAAAAAATTGAAAACATGGATGTGGGACCAGGCATTCGGAAAATCTGGCAGATAAAGAAAGGACTTTGACGATGGACAGGAATTGACCAAGTGGAATGGAATTATGGAACTCTGAAAGACAAACGCTGAGCATGAGATTAGTTTTATTGATTGTGTTATGTACCGATTGTTTTTAACTGTGATAATTGTTTTAACTGTTTTGTACGTATATGTATTTTGTGTAGGCATCGAATTGTGCCTTTTTGTAAGCTGCCCTGAGTCCCCCCTCGGGGGTAGAAGTACTCAAAATAAAATAAAAATAAACACCAGACATGAAAAAAAATACTCACGTTTGCATGTTTTCAAACTGCTAAGTTGGCAGAAGCTGGGCATAACAGCAGGAGCTCACCCCACTCTCTAGATTCGAACCGCTAATTGCTGCGCCACCAGGGAGCCCTTATGTCTATGTACATTAATTCACAAAAAACATCTGAAGTATAATTACGTGTGCACTGAGCACTTCTCTTCAGAAACACTGTGGCTAAAATTGTTGAGTATAACTGATCTAAATCTTTGTTACCAAATAGTTTTAAACAAGCTACTGATACTGTATCCTACAACAGAAGAGTAATAATCTGTCCTTGTAGGGTTGCTGAGATAATGTCTGTACACATTCAAAACACCTATATGAAGTCCACTTTAGGAAAGTGCATTGGAAAATTAACTAGAGCTGACTTCTATTCTTATCAAGATTCTTCACACATCTCATGATCCTTCTTATTGAAGCCATAAAAGCTACCACCTCATTAAGCTTTGCAGGGCACTCTTCGGTGCTGAGCAGAGAGTCCTCCTGCACTGGACGCTTAATAAGAGGTGTTTTTCCATCTAAAAAGGAAAACCAGGGGTTTTGTTTTTTTCTTCTCCAAGGACAAAATCAAAGGCAAAATCATATCTGGACCAAAGTCTGCTGTTCTTAAGTGCCGTGTTTAGTTTATTTTATTTTGACTGGGCCAAGCTGACTGGACAAAGCAGATCTGTTCCTATATAATTGTCTGGCTCCTCTTCCTAGGTGGAAGCAGAAAGAAGTTGGAGGGAAGGGAGAGTGATGCCTCTCTATAGTGTGCAATGTGTTGTCTTGCTTTGTTGTGCTCAGCTGGTCTGACACATTTGGATAGTTGTGATAAAAAACCAAAAAGACAAATGCAATTTGAAAACATCATCTTCATTAGTTGTTTAGTTCTGTCTTGTTCTCATATGTATATATCTGAGGGTTGATACGCAGTCTAAAGAGCATAACTGCCCTATGATAACCACCTTGATTCTTCTACAGAATTTCTCCTCCTAGACCAGTTTTGATACCAAGTGAAATTTTTACTGACTAATGTTCTTTCAGCCAGGGGACAGCAGGGGCATCTGTGGGCAGTGGGTTAAATCCGGTAGGCAGTGAGGAAAACCATTAGCCAGTGCCTTCCACCACCCACATTGCTCCCTTCCGCATCACACAGGGGAAACCATTATTGCCTAGCTTCCCCCAGTACTGTCCCCAACTTGCCTAATGAGAAGACAGGTAGCCATCCATGTTCTCGGGGCTCTGTTCTACAATGCTTCCAGGACAGAGCCAGGATAGAACCCTGCCCAAAGTTGCCCTGCATCATGTGATGAGCTTTGGTGGGCTCCATTCTGTTGGAAAATCTGAGCTGTTAGGCTCAAAAAAGAACCCTCAGTTGGGGTGATTCCACCATAAATATAGCAGAGTAGCAGAAGTAAACTTCATAACCAGCAGAAACGTAGATGTGGCAAACTAGGATAGCCTACTATATCTTAGGATAGATCAGGACTGCAGAGTCAGAACTTTAGGTTCAAAAATATTTATTGAATTAAAAGAAATACATTTTTGATAGAAAAGGTCTTGGAGCTAACTAATTTACTAATTATCATCTTCTAAAGAGGTAAAAGATTTTTTTAAATGTCCATGCATCTACATTTTGCCTTGAGAGAGACAAAATGCATCTTTACTGGAAGGGAAGAGAAAAGCAGAACAGACTGGAAAATGGAAAATGGCCAGCTCAGGGCAAAAAAAACTTAAAAGAGGAAGTTCCCTCACAGAATTCCATTGCTACATCTTCAAAGGGGAGGAAGAGTAAAGACAAAGCCCTTTCTGGGAAAACATGCATTGGAATGTGGGAGGAGGAATCCCTTAGCCTGGTCCTATCTCTAGCTACTCATTGAGGTCTGGAAACATGATGCCGTATTCAGGTAGAGATGAACCAAACAAACTCCCAGTTTGTGTTAAGTAATTTAATTAAAGCAGCTCTTACTGTCTGGCTGTTTTAATAGTCCAAAACATAAAAATAGCACTCAACCACAGAATATAAAACAAAAACTGATAGTAAATACCTTTGCAAGTTCAAGATAACACCGTAGTCAAAAGTTCCAGTCCAATGGTCAAATGCTGAGAGTTCAATGAGCAAAGTCCAGGAATCAAGACTCTATATTGTAGTCAAAAGCCAATCCAGAGATTCAAGGTTCCAAGAGTACAGGAGACAGGTCAGGATATGGAAAATCCACAAACCTGGGGGAAAACCAGTAGCATCTACCACCAAAATAAGACAAATACTTTTCTCCCAAAGATCAGTCCCAAGGCTAGCTCCTTATGTCCAGAAACACCCAGCTGCAATCTATCTCTTGCATACCTCCACCCTTAATTGCTTTCACCTATTAACTCTTACTTACAGATTACTCAACCCTTTAGAACAGTGGTTCTCAACCTGGGGTCCCCAGATGTTTTTGGCCTTCAACTCCCAGAAATCCTAACAGCTGATAAACTGGCTGGGATTTCTGGGAATTGTAGGCCAAAAACATCTGGGGACCCCAGTTTGAGAACCACTGCTTTAGAACTAAGACTTACATTAACCCTTCCATCACCAACTGCTAGGCCTGCCACCATCAACTGCAGAACATGATACATGACAACAAGAGACTTGTGCAGTCCAGGGATGGAATCCAACACATCCTGGCTCCATCCTGGACAAAGCAGATCTGCGTCCTAAGATGGAGCCCAAGCCTCATGTGATGAGGTTCAAAAAGTAAACCAAAGAAAAGGGGGAGAAGTGATGGGCAATATGGAGGAGAAGAATAAGGCAGCCACCTCAGGTAAATAATTTTGAATACAGTTCCATGAAATTCACCAAATTGTTAATCAATTAGTTAATCTTGTGTTTTACTGCCAGACAGAAAAGGAGGCACTTAGAAGACATTCTGATACAAAAAAACTCCCTCAATTGCAACGCCCCTGGTCAGGTCTACACTGAATTATTCTTTGGGGCCAATCCAGTATGTCATATGTCAGATCTACCGCAGGTATTGGGCACACAGAAAGTCCCACGGCTGCTGCAAAGGTGCATGGCACTCTTCCCAAGTTATCAGTGGACTGTGAATAGCAACCATCATTGGTGCCATTACATGCCATCTAGTTTGCCTCTAATATGAGGCAAAATAACTGAAGATCTGAAACAAAGGGCAGCTAGCTAAGTGCATGTGCCCTTTTCTCATTCTGCAGTTCTTAGGGGCATGGACAATCCACCACCTCACCTTATCTTGACTTCAGGCTACCTCTATTTTCTGTTCCCTAGTTTAAAAATTATTTTAAGGGCAAGCCCAGTGCTACTTGTGTGACCTCTGGAGCTGAAAAGGAGAGAAGCAAAGAGGAGGAGACATCACTGAAGTGAATAAGAGACAAAAGTGGCTCTTTGAGTTGGAGGAGGAGGCCTTGTCAAATTGCTGCTGTGGAAACCACCAAGAGCAAGGAGGACAAAGCTTTGTCGACATTATCATTGAAAAGCCATTAGAAATCTGGTGGGCACCTCCTCCTGCACAGATTGCAAACTCCTCTCTTAAGGCACACAAACAACTTCATGTGAGGGCTTTTACTCTCTCATAATGATGGAAATGAACTGGAAAGGAGATGGGTGGAGCACAAGGCAGGCAGTCTGGAGAGGGCTTTTAAAAAGGAGTTTACCCTTTCTGAGGTTTTCCTTCTTCTTTCCCCCCCTTTTACAAAGTTTTATTCATGAGTTGTTAACTATTTTGTTTAGCAAATCGGTTTATCCCACTGACCTTTCCTTTGCTTTAATTTTCAAGATGGCAGATGGCTCTAAAAATACACCCCCGCCCCCCTTTTTCTCCTTGCAAAGTGCAACCCCCCAAAGCCAGCCTGTTTGTTTAGTCTCTCCGGACACGCATCAACATGCCAAGCACAGCTTTGCAATGACAAAATAGTCCAGAACACAGGGAGAAAGCAAAACCTCAGACATGGGGCACTGCTTTTCTTTTCCAGTGTTTGTGGCCTTTTTCATGGCACTGTTTGCAAATAGGCAGCAGTATTTGCACACTACCAGTTTTCCAAAGACATTTTGCCATCATTTATCCTTCCCACAATGAGATACCAATATTTCAGAAATGCTAAGTAGTGTCTGTGTGTACGGCATCAACAACAAAAACCAGATGAAGGATGCAAGATCAAGCATTATAATAAACAGTCTATTGTCTTGCAAATGAGTGAAAGAAACATACAAATAAGAAAAGGCCATGGGAGGAGGGAAAGATTTTGTGTTTTTAAGTCCTTGGTCAACCAACAGCAGTGCTTAATGCCATCTGCTTCAATACTGTAGGGGGAAAATAGTCTTCTGTTTGTGGTTTTATCCCAGTTTCCCACATAAACTCAGAAAACAATATTCTTGATTTACATTCTCACAATCTTTGCAGTTAAGTATTAAGGACAGCTGTTTCAGAATAATGTATCTCCTTGCCATTGATATTAAAGTGTTCTGTTATTATTATGTTTACTGGCAGTTGTTTGGTCGTTGGCAAAATTCCTGCAGAGTTCTGTGAAACTTGCTGATATTGCTTATTCTGCATTTGTTACAACCTACACGTTAAAATATTCAAGCTTTGCTTATTACAAGCAAAACAGCATACAGTGCCGTTTTTATTTGTATTGCACTTTGATTTGATTTGGACTCTAGAAATTATTATTACTAGGTAAGCAATGCAGCAAGCAAAAGGCGGAGTGGGAAGTTGTTGAAAGCAACTTGGCCAGTTTACTACTTAAAAACTGATGCAACTGGGGCTAAAGTTCTAGGGCCCATCCAGACAAGACCTTTATTGTGGGAACTCCCACAATAAAGGAGGGGCTGTCCACACAACATTCTAGACCAGTAATTCTCAACCTTCCTAATGCTGCGACCCCTTAATACAGTTCCTCATGTTGTGGTGACCCCCCAACCATAATCCTAACATTATGAATCGCCATGTAAATAATGATCTGCAGGATGTATTTTCATTCACTGGAGCAAATTTGGCACAAATACTCGGTATGCCCAAATTTGAATACTGGTGGGGTTGGAGGAGGGGGGATTGATTTTGTCATTTGGGAGTTGTAGTTGCTGGGATTTATAGTTAACATGTAAACAAAGAGCATTCTGAACCCCAGCAACAATGGAATTGAACCAAAGTTGGCACAGAGAACTCCCATGATCAACAGAAAATACTGGAAGGGTTTGGTGGGCATTTACCTTGAGTTTGGGAGTTGTAGTTCGCCTACATGCAGAGAGCACTGTGGGCTCAAACAATGATGGATCTGGACCAAACTTGGCACGGATACTCAATATGCCCAAATGTGAACACTGATGGGGTTTGGGGAAAATTTACTTTGACATTTGGGAGTTGTAGATATTGGGATTTATAGTTCACCTACAATCAAGGAGCATTCTGAACCCCACCAATGATAGAATTGGACCAAACTTCCCACACAGAACCCCCATGACCAACAGAAAATACTGTGTTTTCTGATGGTCTTTGGTGACCCCTCTGACACCGGAAAACCCTGGTTTGTAGTGAATGAATTAGATAGTGGATTTATTCTGCACCTTCTAGGAAGGTGTAGGATAAAGACACTATTTCTGGGTCTGGACTGCAGAATACTGCAGTTCAGACAATATTCCCACAGTTTACTGGGCTAAATAAGCCCAGTAAACTGTGGGAATATCCACCCCCAAGCCCCTACATCCCTTAGAAAACTAAGAAAAACTTAGCCATCCATTAGAAGTCTCGGCCAGCTCTCCTGGCACATAGAAATGACATGCCAGGAGAGCTGGGGCCGGGGGAAGGAAAATCATTTCTACATGCCGGAAGAGCCAGCCAAGGCTTCTAATGGAGGGCACATAGGTTTTTATTACTTTTCTAAAGGGTGTGGGGCTTGGGGGGGGGCTCCATATCTTCTCTCGGGCTAGTCCTGAGAGAACGTCTGGACACCCACTTCCGAAAGTGTGCGCTTTCTGGGGTAGGTGTGAACAGACCCCCAGAAACCTCCATGTTTTTTAACGCGGATGCTTCTGGGATAAAGGCCTGTGTGGATCCGGCCCTAGTCATAACTACTTAAGAAAAATATCCCATTGAACTCAGTGGTGTATACGTCTAAACAGACATATACAGGGCTGTGTCGTTTAAGTGCACAGAAATCATAATTTTTAGCATTTCACAATTGAAAACCAGGATGCGTGTGGCTAAGCAATATTGAAGTGTGTTAAAGATGGTGAACGGTAATAATAAAGGAGAATATACAATATAGGAGAATGTGCAACAGTTTGCTTTTGCCTGAGCCTATTGGTAAGGGCAACATTCCAACTCACTTCCATATCCTCCCATTGAGTTAACCGAGTGCAAACTTTGCACTTTGAACTCAGCATTCTTCTACACTGACACTATAATCTGCTTTGAACAGGTTTGGAAGAAACCAGTTTCACTGCCATGCCTGAACTCGTTTGAGGACAGAATGGTGATTACATTGAATATAGAATCTGACTTCAAGGTGCTTTGCAAGGTTTTATTTTCTATTTCCCAAAGAAATGAGCATCACTGAATCAGAGACATAAGAGGAAATGACACTTAAGAATAGAGGTAATAAATTACCCCTCCATGTGGGTCAACACACTCCCTAACGAAATCAGGTCAGCCCCCTCTCTCCTATCCTTCAGGAAGAAATTGAAATCATGGCTGTGGGACCAAGCTTTCGAGTAGCAGTCACATCAGTAACAATTAGAAAGGAATCATGTGATTGACAGTGAATGGATTTTGAATTATGATTCTGAACTTGGACTTGAATTTGTCTCTTTTAAATGGTCTTTTTTAACTTATGATGATTTTTTATTAATGTTTAACCATTTTTATTATAATTGTTAGCATCTAATGGTTGCTGGTTGTAAGCCACCCTGAGTCCTCCTCCAGAAGTGAGAAGGACAGGATATAAATGCCTGAAATAAGTAAATAAATAAATTGGCCTCTTGCTGGCCAGTCATGCCCTTGGGGTATTATTGGCAGTCCCGATTCTGGAATTTTTTTTACTGTGCTTCAGCAAGAGCAGTGGTTCCCAACCTGAGGTCCGTGGACCACCTGTGGTCTGCAAGAACAAAAATATGGTTCGTGGCCTCACCATTACTACACCATGCAGCAACAAGAGTAACTGGGCTCCCGAAACTGTCTTATAGTGCCAAGGCAATCGAGATGTTGGGAGGGGTGAGGCTAAATACCCACGAAAGATTATTATTACCACATCAGCTCTAGATTATTAAAAATGGTTTTCTGTGGGTAAGCAGATGGCAATTACTAGATGGCATGTGTTCTGCACCAGAAACCAGAGCGGATGAGGTCTAATGCAATTTTCCAAATCAGCATTTCAAATACCTGAACTGAATCGAAAGTTGACTAAAACCTGATTTGTAACCCTTTTCGTTGGAGAGTTGTCCCTGTTCAAAGTGGTTCCTGGTCAAATGGTTCCTGGTCAAAAAAAGGTTGGGAACCACTGAGCAAGAGAAAGTGTCTACAATGTACTCTGCATTTTGCAGAGCTGATTTCACCCTGGATCTGAGATACACGTAGATCAGCTACATCACATTTTTTGGCTGAACTCAGACTTTCCTGGGCCTTTTTTTAAGCATTGGAATGAGTATTGATGCATGTTTCAGCATGTATTTTCAGCATACATTTTCTGGTCACTGTGGCCTTGGTCAGACCTCATCTGGAATCCTTTCTAGAAAGGTGGACTGTATCCAGAGAAGGGTGACCAGAATAATCAAATGTTTAGAAGCCAGGCCCTATGAGGACTGATTTAAAAAAAGAAAAGAAGGCTGATAGCCATGATAGCATTCAGCCTACAATTTGGGTTCTTTCTGCCCATGGTGATTTTGGCATGAATTTCCCAGCAGAGCATAATGTAATGGTGGGGAATATCTGGCCCGTGGGCCATATAAGGCCCATTAAATTATCTGGTCTGGCCCAGCATGAGGAAGGATATCTGTCCCAGTCTACCCACTTAACCCGGCTCCTTAATCCAGCTCCTGTTGATCTGAGTCGCCATACTGACTCTTCTCTGGGCCAGGAGCTGCTTATTACTTAGACCTGAACAGCTTCCAGATTTCTCTCCTCATGCAGGTACATTCTGTTTCTGGCTGAGCTGAAGCTGGTAAGCATGTGTGTACACAGGCAGCTTGTGCCACACAATCTTTAAAACTTTCATTTTTAGTATGTAATTTTGCAATTTAAAATAGTATAATAATATATAATTTTATAATCATTAATTTAAAATGTATAATAAATAATTTACAAAAGGATAAATACATAAACAAGAATATGGCCACAAATGATGTTATACATATCCAAATGGCCCTTGGGGGAGAGAGAGAGACGAGGTTCTCCACCCTTGTCCTAAAGGCACCAGATTGTTTTATTTATTTATTACATTTATGTACTGCTTTGCTCACCCCTGGGGGGACTCAAAGCAATGCATATCAAGTAATCTTGGAATCTTAGTAGAATCAACTGGTTAGATCAGGGGTCCTCAAACTTTTTAAATAGAGGGCTAGGTTACAGTCCCTCAAACTGTTGGAGGGCCAAATTATAATTTGAAAAAAAAATAATGCATTCCTGTACACACTGCACATATCTTATTTGTAGTGCAAAAAACACTTAAAAGCAATACAATAATTAAAATGAAGAACAATTTTAACAAATATAAACTTATTAGTATTTCAATGGGAAATGTGGGCCTGCTTTTGGCTGATGAGATAGAATTGTTGTTGGTGTTGTGTGCTTTCAAGCTGTTTCAGACTTAGATTGACCCTGAGCGAGGGCCAGGTAAATGACCTTGGAGGGCCATATCCGGCCCCCAGGTCTTAGTCTGAAGACCCCTGGGTTAGATGAACTACCTTCAATGAATGCCATGTGCTATAGGCTCTATTTCAAAAGAAGGAACTGGCAAAACCACGTCTGAGTATTCCTTACTCAAGAAACTCTTATGCAATTTATGGGGTCACCAAAAGTCAGCAGGCAACACTCCTCACCATTTAACAAGATGGTGTTACGGGCACTTCCACATTTGTCATTACAAAAATCGACCTTCCTGTGGTAACTTTCACATCCCAGATGCTGAGCCTCATCTTTTACTAGATGTCGCCCTGTGCATCATGGTCATTATGTAGCAAATTCATTACCTATCTAGTAATAATATAATATAATAAAAAAATTATTTATATTCTGCCCTATCTCCCCTGGGGGACTTAGGGCGGATTTCAACAAACAAAAAGGCAAGCATTCAATGCCTCAATAATAGTGAATACAAATATAAAATCCACATAGTAGAATTTCCACTTAGTGAAAGTCATTTATTTTACTTTCCTCTTCCAAGGTAGATAAATCTAAATACAAGGCTCTGTTTTTCCTTCTCTTTTTACAGCGTATTACCAAAGAAACAAATATGCACATAGGAACTCTCTCATACACACATACAAACTACAGAAAGAGGCATGCACCAGTTCACTGATTCAGGCATTTCAGTGACATCAAATGAATTTTCCATTAAAAATAAAAAGCCTATCATCAGCAGAATAGGTATCAATACTCATTATACTCTGTGCTCTTTCGCTCTCTTTTGCAACCAACAATACAGGCATGATGGCAGGGGACTTTTTTGCAGAGCCGACATAACCCATGGTTAATCACAGGGCAACACCATGAATGCAGATAAAATTCGCAAGCACTGAGGTTAAATAATGGAGTTTATTTTCATTAGCAAAGTGATATTTGAAATCTTTACAAACTCAGTAAATGTTGTTATGTTGCTGTGTGAAATAAGGTGGGAGCTACAGAACATATGAACGTCAACTTTATGGCTTCTTGTTGTTTGGAGCTGAATATCCTACTGCCTTACTAAAACTATTATAAGCCTCATCACACTAGAGAAAAAAGTCCACTTAAAATCAAGTTTCTGCCTCCTGCAGGATTCTGGGGTTTGTAGTTTAGGGAGGAGTCTTTAACAGCCTCACTAAACTACAAATCCCACAATTCTGCAGGAGGCAAAAACCAGATTTTAAGTGGATTTTTTCTTTAGTGTGATGAAGTGGGATGAAGAGTATACTAATTCCTGATACACTGAGCACTTCATATCCATGGATTCAACCATCTTTAGTTTGGAACTACTTTAAATAAATAAATTCCAAAACACAAACTTTTATTTTGCCATTTTATATAGGAAACACCATTTTTATTATGCCGTTGTATATAGTAGGACTTCACATCTATCAATTTTGGTATCAAATGGACATCCTGGAACCAAATCCCAATAGATTCCAGGGGGCCATTGCATATTTGTTGTATTGTATGCTTTTGTACACATTGTTATAACTTCATCAGCTGTAGTAAAGTATGTGTCACAGAAAATGTGTTGGTCATTGTGGCTTTTCCTGCAACACAGGAATTTGCTACCAAAATGCTGATTGTTTCAAGATTAGTGCTGCAGAAGGGGGGTGGGGAGAGTGAGGCTCAAAATTAAACTGGCAAACTAGGGATCTGCCAATTAGCTCTATTACTTGTCCTAATACTCCAAAAGTGTCAGTCATACTTCTGACTTCAGTCGCTGGATAAATACACTGAAATTGGCTCATTTCACATACAACGATCAATCAGAATAATGCCTAGAGTAGGCTTGTGCGTGGATCCATTTTAGCCGTTTTCCTTCAGCCAGTCTGGCTTTTTAGGTTGGGAAGGGTGGCCTTAACAGCAAGGGCCCAGCCGTCATTGATTTCCATCCGTAACAGGACCATGTGGCAGCCAATCATTGATCCTCCTCCACTTTTTGAGAGCACACAGCGTGCAAAGAGGCTGCCGCCAATTGGAGTAGAAGAACACCATGACATGGCTTGGCTTAATGGCTTGCCTTGGCTTGGCTTGGCTTGATCTCTCTAGAATCTTTTTTATTTTTTCTTTATTTTCTAGATTCTTTTTATTAGTGGAACCAATTGGGAGTTAAGAACGTGCAGGTCGGGTGGGTGGGGTGTGCATGTGCATTTGGGGGCTTGGAGAATTACCTTTTTAGTTTCTTTTTCTCTTTCCCTCCTCTCCTTCAGAAAATACTTCTTAAAGATTAATAATAATAATAATAATAATAATAATAACAGTAATCCCAGCAAACAAAAAGAAAAGCCTCAATCGCAGAAAACTACTATCACCTAGTTACCTCTCCTCTACAGTAGATAGTAGAAACAGATTTAAGGAAGCATTAAACCCAAAGCAGAAAGGTTTGAAGTGGGGGGAAGCACCACTCCAAGCAAAGCCTGCAGTGCAAATCAAGGGAAAAGAGAGGGTTTTTTAAAGGAAGTCCAAGGAGATAGCTCCAGGTTAATCGCTCTTTCTTCCCTGGGAAGTGGGAAGCCTTTTTAAAATGCCTTGGAAAGCTTCATGCAAGGAGAGAGTGCCATGCCTGTAGTGCCTGTAGTGCCTATGCTTTCTAGAGTAGAAAGAACCAGCTTTAATGAAGCATTAAGCCAGGTCTCCTCTACAGACAGAAGGGAAAGGATCACAGAAAGAGTGATATCTTAATTCTGATGCTTTTAATCCAGGTCTTAATGAAGGAAATAAGAAAAACAATTCATAAAATGATGGGAAGGGGAGCCTGTGAAGTCCCCCTCATAATGGGCTGGATAGGGTGCTTCCTTAACCTTGTTGCTGAAACCGAGGCTCCCTTGAAGGAAAAAAAGGAAAGGGCCCCAGGAACGGAAAGGGGAGCCTCGTAAGTTCCCCACTGCCTATTGGCTGATCTAGCCATATTTTTCATCTAAGGACCAAAAATGGCTATCCGTCTGTTTTCGGGAGGCACACAAAAATGAATACGGGAGTCTACCAGAATCCGGCGAGCAGAAATCGATCAAGTTTCAGCCGAAATGCACAATCTTAGCCTGGATGCCTTGGCACATTTCTCAGTTTCTGCAAGAACTGCACACTTCTCTTTTGAAAGGCTAAGGATTTTTGGAGTACCCAAGGCACAATCCAAGTTGGGCTTCATCACAGAGGCCAGACAAAGGAGAGGGGAAGCAGGATGAATCTGTCACCCCGCACAAAGCTCCCTCTTGGCAATGCTTTCCATCATATGCGGGAAGCATCGCCCTCCATTGGAACCAACACAACACAGAGAGCCTCCTGTGTTGTGGGGAAAGCATCTAGTGATGCTTTCACCCCAGTTGGAGGCAGTGTTTCCACCGGAAGTCACACAATGTCGTATGATGGCCTGCATGGGGCTCTATCCATTCAACACTAAATTCTCCCCATCTGATGAGGTCCTTAGATTAAAGGTTGATCCAACTGTACCATCACTAGTCTAAATACAGACCTGCAGCAGGGTTTCCCCTAGGTCAAGAAAACAGAAATGTTTTGAGTACTGGAGTCTGAATGGAGTCTAATTCGCTATGCTTAAATACAAGATAGGACTTCAGGCTCTTACACAATTTTGTTAACTCCAACCATTCAGAATCAAACTGTTTGTAAATGAATCACTCATTTTGTCACCAATCTCTTGGAGGGGGGAGGGTTCTTGAACATTTTTTCTATTCTTGATTGACTTTCCAATAAATTCCCAATCAACCAGTCTCACCAGTCCAAGCTGCCCTAATTTCCGAAATCTACTGAGGTGTAGGGACTCAGAGGACTCTCTCCTTGCCGCTTGTGCTACTTCACCAGCCTCACTGGCTCTGTTTATTTATTTCAATTACTTCTACTCTGCCCTTCTTACCCCGAGGGGGACTCAGGGCGGCTTACAGACAAAGGCACAATTCGATGCCTGAATCAATTTACAAACAATACAGTTGCCCCATGTTGCCCCATGTGCTTCTTCATCACAATGATGCTTTCCTGATCACATGGGGGAAGTGTTGCCAAAACGGCACAGATCCATACTGGCTCCATTGGAGCCAGCACAAGATGGGCAGGCTCCCCTATTTTGAAGGAAGCTTCCAAGGATGCTTCCACTCTGCCTGTGGGTGGAGACTCCACCAAAAGTCCAGTGACATCCTGCGATGGGCAGCATGCTCATCCATCGCTGGACTGGTGGGGAAGTGTCCTAGGATGCTAAAAAGTCCCATATGATGAAGTATTGGGAAGGGCCTCTGAATTGCATTTCTGACAAGTATCTGTGACCATAACTCCATGGTGAGCAGAAATAAAACTGGAATAGATATGGTGGTAGCAAAAGCGTAACCAGCCCGCCATGTTTAATGCATTGACTATATGAATCAGCCATTCAAATGTTAGCTTCACATAACTCTGATTGGCGTCCTTGGATGCATGAACTGCTGACCTGCATCCCTATGTAGAATAATGGACAGATTTACATGATAATTGGAACTGCACATGACAGGGCAAATGTGGAATGTTTACATGCATGAGAATATTATCCAAAGTTGCTGCCATATCTGTTTGGGCCCCTTACTGATTTCATTCAATGGACAGATCTGATTATTGCATCAGTTACTAGCATGATAGATGGTCCTTTTATTCTATCCCTCATTCTCCAGTAATAATACAATGAAAAAGCCCAAATACGAAATTGTGACCGTCGTAACTCTCATAAGGATAAAGACGCTAAAGAAAATGATTGATGTGTCTTCCCAAGTGAAAGGCTGCAACCGCAATGCTACTCTGCGGAGAGGGATGAAGCTTATTATGACAGAGTCTTCACGTCAGGCACTGCAAAACACATTAATTCTGATCATCCTCTTCTATTGCTACAAGCAGATAACATTTTAATCAATGGCTCCAGTCAAAATAATCAGTTTAATATCTTCATCTATGCACAATCTCTGTCAGAAGTGCTTGCTGAACCATATGTAGGTTTGCTGAGCTTGCCTTAGGCCTCAACCCAAATTTTAAGCCAATGCTGGGGCACCTCAAGTCTTCTCCAATTGTTAACAGCAAAAAAAAAAACATTGCACATTCTGTTTTCTCCCCATGATGGAAAGCTCCTGTCATCTCCCAGAGTTAATGCATGTTTTTAAAACTTGAATAGAAAAACCTCTTGCCATTTTCAATTTGGCCATATTTTGCAAACACATCAGGATCCTACATCGCATTTGGATAAATATCAGGGGACTTACAACGCTGCTGTTCTTTTTCTGTTTGTATCAAGATTTATTTATTTATGTTGCTATTTTGCAGCATCTGCTGAATTTGTATTAGACAGAAATAGAGGTTGTGAGTGTTAGTGAGCCCGCCAGATGGTGGGACCAATCTTCAATTGAAGCTCGCCAAGAAAAAAAAATCAGGATTTCTATATACACATACAGTAGGGAGTTTAAAAATAAAATAACACTGACCCAAAGAGTGCCCTACAATTCCAGGAAGGATAGGAAGCATATAGACTATATGAAGAATACTAGTAAGGGACAACCCAAGATACAAAGAAATATAATTGGGATATTGCTTCTGACGATTAGGGCATCTTAACTCGACTTGCATTTCCTCTTACCACAAATGACATTGTAACCCTGTGGTTCTCAAAATGAAAGTGTGGCCCCCTGAGTTTTGCAAGACAGCGGGAAGAGGGTGGCCTTTGCAGAGCCAAAGATAGAATTTTCCCCTGCTAAGCTGCAGAGAGAAACAAATTGTATAGGGTCATTTGTTCACAGCATTCCCTTTCCTGTCCTTGTTCTTGGTGTCTGAGGATCAAATTAACAAGGTGCGGGGAGCTGTAGTCAGATCTCTCGGAGTGTCTTAAATCTCTCTCTCTTCCTCCCTCCCTCCACATATACACACTAATATGGGGCCACAAACATAACTAGTGCCATGGTTCTGGGGAAAAGATTAATTTATTCTCACAATTTAAACTTTTGTGTTATTATTTATTATTTATTGCAAGTAATTTTGTACTCTGCCCATCATTTATTTTCTCAGGCTGGATGATAAAAAGAATAAAAGTATTAAAAATGTAAATATAAAAATATAATAAATCAGCATAAAACAGTCAGCAGCATTCAAATTATGTCTCAAAAGGTGGGAAGAGGTCTTTGCCAGGTGCCAACAAGCCAATAAAATAGGTGTCAGCTTAATTTTGTATTTGACAGCACCAACAAGAAGGTCCCTCCTCGGGCAGCCATGTGTCTGAACTGAGACGCCAAGGGCACGACAAGGACAACCTCCCCTGCTGCTAATCTTAATTTTTAGAGATAGACTGGCTTTCAAATGTCGTCTTCTAAAGCTTGAAGGAATTTGAAAGTCAAATCCAGCACTGGGAACTGGGTACAGAAATTAATCAAGAGCCAATGCATGTGACACGTATGATAATAATGCTCAGCATCAGGGCCCATCTACACTGACCATTTGGGTTGGTGTAGAACAGTGTTTCTCAACCTAGGGGTCGGGACCCCTTGAGTGAATGTCAGAGGGGGTCTCCAAAAACCATCAGAAAATACAGTATTTTCTGATGGTCATGGGGGTTCTGTGTGGGAAGTTTGGCCCAATTCTATAATTGGTGGGTTTCAGAATGCTCTTTGAGTGTAGGTGAACTATAAATCCTGGCAACTACAAATTCCAAATGTCAAGGTCTGTTTTCCCCAAAGTCCACCAGTGCTCACATTTGGGCATATTGAGTATTTGTGCCAAGTTTGGTCCAGATCCATCATTGTTTGAGCCCACAGTGCTCTTTGGATGTAGGTGAACTACAACTCCCAAACTCAAGATCAATGCCCACCAAACCCTTCCAGTTGGTCATGGGAGTTCTGTGTGCCAAGTTTGGTTCGGTTCCATCATTGGTAGAGTTCAGAATGCTCTTTGACTGTAGGTGAACTATAAATCCCAGCAACTACAACTCCCAAATCACAAAATCAATTCCTCCACAACCCCACCAGTATTCAAATTTGGGCATAACAGGTATTTGTGCCAAATTTGGTCCAGTGAATAAAAATACATCCTGCATATCCTATATTTACATTACGATTCATAACAGTAGCAAAATTACTGTTATGAAGTAGCAACTAAAATAATTTTATGGTTGGAGGTCACCACAACATGAGGAACTGTACTAAAGGGTTGCCACATTCTGAAGGTTGAGAACCACTGATGCAGAGGCAGATCAGCCCTGTGACAGCAAAACACTACACAGGGTTGATCCAGGGTTAGGCAGAGGATGGCTACCTTGATGTTTGCCAAAGTCAGGAGAAAGTCTGAACTTTGGACCTGAGGGAACAGTTGGGCTGTTTCCAAAACAGAATCACCCGCAACTCTCCCCACTGCTATGGTGTTTCATGGGTTTGGGCAGTCCAAGGGTATGGGATGTCAATCTCCCCCCCCCCTCCCCATCCCCACCACCCTCATCCTCCGTGATTTGGCTGTTTCTGGCACTAGGGTGCACTGGGAAGGAAAGGGGAGAGGAGTCAGCTTAACAATGATATCAAAAGAAGTTATTGAACAAATCATGAAAATAGCTTATCTGTGAGCTTGTTTTAGAAAATGGTGCTGTGATTACTAAAAACAACAACACGGATCTCTCAAAACAAACATAAGTGGCTTCAATATGGATGAATCTAAGTCTCTACATTTAGGCAGTGGAGGAAATGCACAAATATAGGATGTGCAACATTTGAGTTGACAGCAGTATGTTTGAAAGGGGTGTAGCATTCTTAGTGGAAAATACATTTCTAGTCTGCATCAAAAGAACTAGAGTGTGCAGATCAAGGGAGGTACAGCACTCCAAGTGTGTTGCAATAAAAGCAGAATACCACTCTATTCTGCTTTTATTGCAACACACTTGGAGTGCTGTAATCATTTCTGAGTACCTCTGTGTAAGAAGAATAAGCAAGAATATGTTCAGAGAAAGGTGGCCAAGATGGTAAAGCAGAGTTGAGAAATGAGTAGACCAGCTTCAGAGGATAGAGATCCAAATCAATTGAGTTAAAATAAAAGAAAGGTTATTCTGATCAAACATTTGGAAGAAAGGATGGACTCATCAAAACTTTGGGTAGCCATCTAACACTTCCACTGTATTTCTGTTGACAGACTTTAACCCCTTGAATCCCTTTTGGCCCTAAAATTCTATGGTTCTCTGATGCAGTATCTTCATCTGTTTTCAAGTCTCCATAGTTTTTTAGCCCAAGGGAAACTACAGTTCCTGCACCTTACTTTTGTGAACCACAGGGCGCTTCCAAACAGCCCTTTATCCCGGGAACATGTGCATTTCAAAAACACGAATGTTCCTGGGTCTCCATCCACACACACCCCAGAAAGTGTGTGCTTTCTGGGATGGGTGTCCTGATGTTCTCCCAGAACTTTCCGGGAGAACACCCAGACACTCTAACCCCCTCTGCCAAAGCCCTTTAAAAAACCAAAGAACTTGCCTGGTCTCCATTCATGTGGTGCCAGAGCTCTCCTGGTGTGTAGGAATGCCACGCCAGCTGAAAGGGGGGGGGTAGGAGCAGTTTTCTTCCTTCCCTCCCCCCTTTTTCCTAGTGCATCATTTCTATGTGCCAGGATAGCTCTTGAACTATGTGCAAATGGAGGCTGGGTAAGTTCTTTTATTTTTAAAGGGCTTTGGGGGCCTTTTGGGGAGGGTGTTTGTGTACTATTTGGACTGCATTCTCAAAAGCCCAGAACTTTTGAGGGAGCAGTCCACACAGTGGAAGTAGTCAGTTTTTCCCATGTCTTCCAAGAAGGCTCAGAATAAACCCACTAACAAATTAATTCACCACAAACTTGGGTTTTCCTGGTTTGTGGTGAATTAATTCATGTTTCTCAGGGACATCATCTGAACAGCCCCCTTTTAATTGCGGGAACTTCCACATTAAGGGGGCTGTCTGGATGGACCCACAAAGGTCCCTGCCAGTGTGCTAAAGCCTCTGATATTTGGAAATGTTTGTTCCTTGGGCAGCCATGTGTCTCAACTGTTCCAATAGTAAGAAAATGCAAAATCTCTCAGAGCTCCTCGCTGTAATAATAAAATAAATAAAATAAAATCAAGAGGAAGGAAGCTTGCGGACCAGATTTTCGTCCTCACGGCCCAGTGGTGCTCCACGGCCTATGGGTTAAGAACCACTGCCCTAAGTAGAACATCCATCATCAAAGACTTATGTTCTAATGCCAGATGCAGATGAATAATGGGGAAGAGGTTTTACTCTATAATAACAACAAATACAAATACAGGACATCTACATGGCTGTTTTTTGGAAAGAATGCCTGTATCTGCCCCACCTCAAACAGAGCAGGGTTGGTATGCCATTGTTGCCACCTCCATTACAATTCCTACTAATAATTTTCAGGAGGTTCATTTCTCACAAAAAGAATTTAATAAAACATTTTCCCCAGTCAACACTATTTGTTATAGGTTTTCATTAAAGCATTTCTTTCTCATGGATACTGAGATATATCAGTTTTATTGAGCAGAACTGGCTACATAAAAGTTTATGAGGGGCGGCAATGGATGGACATAATAAATCTTCTTATAATCATAATTTTGGACTAGAAAATCCTGTGGAGTTTTGCATCTCTGTTAAGTAGCATTAGGAGATTTTATAAAATATTAAACCTCTTAGTTTTCAGGCCACACACTCGTTGCCTGGGGCATTATTCCTATGAAGTCAAGCTACTACAAGATTCATTGGCTGGATGTACAATTTCTATTTAAATTTCTTCCCTTGCAGCACCATGTAATAATCCTTCAGAGTTTTCCTGTAGAATTGTGCACAGCTGACCGATGTGGAAGGGAAGCAGAAAGGGTAGGCGGGGTGTTATAACCTCCTCCTTGCGTATAAACTTTGCCAGCTGAGTCCCAGCTGCACACAGAGGGGAAGGCAGATTTCCAAGACAAGGCAATCCGATTCTGTATAAGTTGTTTTGGAGGCAAATTTCGTCAAGCCATGCCGAAGTCTGCTCCAGTCAAATATAGTGTCAAGCAAGAACGTGAAAACCAGTTTTTAAAGGGGGGTCATCAATTCCCAAACATCATTTGCTGAAAATCTATTCTCACCCAAGTGACACGAGAGAGGCAAACTTTGATGATGAAGAAAAGGGTATAGAGAAGGAAATTGTGGTCATACAAAATGCAGCCATGGGGAAGCTCTCTGATTCTCCTTGTTTTGAGCTCTAAGAATTTGTCACCCCACTTTATCAATTAATTAAGGCTAGATTCCAGACTTAAACAATTTTCTTGCTCTGTTGTTGAAGGCTGTCATGGTAAAAATCACTGAGCTGTGGTGAGTTTTCCAGGCTGTATGGCCATGTTCCGGAAGCATTCTGCCCTGACGTTTCACCCCCATCTATGGCAGGCATCCTCAGAGGTTGTGACAGCTCTGTTGCTGTCACATATCCCTTGATCTAGACTTCAGTGAGTTACCCCTCCTAATGAATGAGTCAAGGCTGAGGGAGGAGTGCCCCGTGGCATGGTAGCAGGGATATTTGTGGCCAGTTCCATTTGAGAACCTGCCCAACTATCTCCACAGGCCCTAAGTCTGAGGAAGGTCTGAATTCTGTAGAAGAATTCAGACTTTCTGTACACTTTGGGTAACATGGGTCCAGGCCCTGTTGAGGTTGCCTTGCCCTGCACTACTCCAGATCAGTCCTATATGGTGTTTGGCTGCTGCGAAGATGATCTGCTTCTACACTGAATTTTTGCAGTGTAAACAATCAATAAACAATCAATGTAGATGTGTCTAAGAGGTGGAGAAACAGAGACTTGTGGTTTTAGTTTGTGGGAACATGTCTGCAATACCCAATGCCTGAACCTGGAAAAAAATTAATTCTAATTTAGTCGTTCTTCTGCAGATACGTGAGCCTTCCTGGCTAGCCATCCCAACCATGTTTTTTTAAAGCATAGCTTTTTGCATATCATAAAAAGGTGGAGGCTGGTGAATGAAAAAAAATGCTGCCTGGAATCATTTTGGAAAAAATTTCAAGCAGACTTTAGAAGGTTTGTGATGTTTTTATTTAGTTATGGAAGTCTTCCCTGATTTGGTGGTTCCATTTCACACATGTATAATATTGTTAAATTTTGGATAGCAAGATTACTGA
Source organism: Anolis sagrei (assembly GCF_037176765.1). NCBI lineage: Eukaryota > Metazoa > Chordata > Lepidosauria > Squamata > Anolidae > Anolis > Anolis sagrei. The sequence goes on from NC_090023.1 coordinate 140,893,536, forward strand.
AACATGCTGAAGTGTTCTCTTTTTTTTTTTATGTAGGATCCTATCTCTATTCTTTCCATGTTATTTTTTGCCTCTGGTACCAAATGTTCTGTTAAAGAAGTAATGCCCAGGAACACATCTACTTTATTAATTGAGGTATACCTGTACTTTTCGGTGATGATTATAATCAGATAGTTTTAGAGGAATTTTGTTATGACCCTGCTGACCTAAGTGAGACCACATATTGAACAAGCCTGTGCTTTTGTGAAATTGTCACTTATTTCGATGAAGCACAGAAAGAGGAGCTTCCTGCTGGTTTTGGTATCCAAAGTGTTTAGAAAATCACCACCCAGGTGAGCAGTGGGCAGTTTTCTCATTCTTCAGCACCACTACCTGCAGATCACTGCAGAAATTTTGATCCTTTTTAAAAGTGGTTTGTAGTGCAGGACCTCAAAGGTCAGCCTCTATAATAAGTTACAGCTGCCAAACAAGTACAGCTTTCTAGTGAATGAGGCTAGAATTCTTTGAGAACCCAGGAAAAGGCAAAGAACTGTTTGTACAACAATGGTCAGATAACACTTCAGACCAAGCTTGCTAGAACTGAGGATTAGGTGGGTACATCTGACCATTTTTCACAAAGGGGAGAGGATAAATCACCTCCATGGCAACTGCATGATTTGGGCAACTGCATGATGTGGCACTACAAGAGTCATTGGTTGTTCTGAATTCTCCCTAAGAATACAGAGGAAGCTAACATTTTGGGCTCCTGTGAGCAGTTGGACCCATTCCAAAGTTGAATGGGCCACAACTGTTTACACAGCCATCCCATATTCCCCAAGCAGTCTGGAGACATAGGATGGTGCTCACTGTTCCCCTCCCACTCTTGTTGTGGCAGCCAGTGAGTGTGACATGGCTGGTGTCTATCACTCATCAAGTGGAGTGACTCAAGATGGAGTAACAAGATGAGAGGACAAGGAGAGGGGAAAGAGCCATGTTATTCTGGTGCCCTGGCCAACATCACTCCAGGTGATGAGGGACAGACACTAATGTTGTGCATGCTGGCCATGACAACAAAAGTGGAAGAAAGACAATGTCAAGCCAGGTTCAGGATCATTGGACAGTTGGAACTTCTTGCCTCCTGACAGTCAAAAGCATTTCAGGGCCAATCTGGAATTAGAACAGCCCCGGGATAAAGTGTTCATGTACAGCCACCTCTTGTTCACCAATATGACAGTCCAAGGCATAGCTAGACGGCTGGTTATACACATAAGGAATTATTATTATTATTATTATTATTATTATTATTATTATTATTTCTTACCTGCCTCTCCCTGAAGCTCAAACATGAACATTGCAAAAATTCAACACACACACACACACACATATATTCTATAAAAGATCCACATTAAAACTGCACTTCTATAAAATGTGTATTAAAATACATCAAAGAGACATCAAACAAAGGGCATGAGTTTAAGACTCATAGTTAAAAACCATCTGGGTAGGCCTGCCAGAAGAGATGTGTCTTTAGATGGTTTTAAAATTCCGACAGCTGATCTAGCTGTTGCAGCTCTGCCATCAGGTTGTTCCACAGTCGTGGGGCAGCCGATGAAAAGGTCCTCTGGGTGGTGGTCACCAATCGGGTTCTGGGAGGCTGGAGGAGTCACCCCACAGAGAACCAAAGTTCTCTGTGGGGCAGATTGTATGGGAGAAGGCAATTCTAAAGATAACCTGGACCCAAATCATGTAGGGGTTCAAAGGTCAAAACCAACATCGTATACTTTGCCCGGAAACTAATTGGCAGCCAGTGGAGTGACATTAGGATAGGTGAGATATGCTCACTCCTGGATGTTCCTGTAACAAATCCTGTATTTTTAGCTAACTGGAGTAGCCACTGGAAGGCACTGAAATTGTAAGTTCTAGGCAGAGGCAGCCTTGGAGGTGCCCTATCTGTTCCACAGGGTTATTCAGCATTGTCCTCTAATCTACACCACCCTGGAACTGGAATTTGCTCTCCAACTGGAAGCATTTTTTAAATTACCAGCACCTGCTTCCATCTCTGTTTTGGCCATAATCTGACACTCCACTCTTTCTCCATACCCCCACTTGGAATGATACTGTTAAGTATCAAACAAGAGCTTAAAATTATGCTTTATTACTACTTTAGCATGGAACAGGGGGAAGGAAATCATGCTTCATCTTCTAAACTCATCCAAATGAAAGTATGATAGAATCGTCATTTGGATGTGAAAAGCCAGGAATGGGATTCTAAATGTTATATTTCACATATAATCGGGCAGAGTTTTGTACACAAAAATATATAATTTCAGAAAATGTTCAAAACACACAATTACCAATTCAGTGTGGACTGTCACAACTTCTTAGAGCGCTTTTACACTGATACTATAATTCATCTTAAAAACAGTTCAAAGGGAACTGGTTTGACATGGGGTGATTAGACTGACAGGTCTAGAACCATTTTAAGGCAAGGAAAGTAGCTGGCTTCAAACCATTTTGCAGGGTTTTAATCTCCAATTCCAGAAGAAATATGCATTAGTATACCAAAAGCATGCGAGTGGGAGAAAAAAGAAAAATTACAGTTCACAGTGGAGATAATCATTTACCCAATTAGCCCCCTGCTGCTCAGCCATGCCCTTGAGGAAATTTTGACAGGGAACCCCAACCCATCCCATGCTTCAGTTGGGAGCGGTCTACAATGCACTCTGCATTTTGTGGAGCCTATTTCACCTTGGATCGGTGACACGTTGGCATCTGCTGCAGCACATTTAGTGACAGAACTCTGATTTTCTCGGGACTTTTCAAATGTGTGATATACTCTGATATGTATGCTGCAGTGCACATTGGCATATGCATTTTGTGACCACCATATCAGCTTCAAACAGCATTATTTAGAAGCACCCTGGGAATGTAAACACATCTATTTTCCTTATGAATGCACTAAGTAAATCATAATGAGGGGAACCAAAGAGTTTCTCATTATACTCCCATCTGGGATTCTCCTTATCAACTCTTGATGATATGCATGAAATGGTCACCTCAATGCAGATCATCATCATTATCATTTTATTTCTTGCTCACCTCTCCTTGTGGCTCGAGGTGGAGCACAACACAGCTAAAAACACATCATCATAAAACATTACATAAAATATACATATTAAAACATATTTCTATGAAATACATGTATTAAAATATGCAGAACAAAGATTAAAATACAGTAAACACAAGATATGAATTTGAAATTCATAGCTAAAACTGACAGGGTAGGCCTACTGGAAGTGATGGGTCTTCAGAGCTGTCAGAGCTCTTCAGGCAAGTCATTCCACAATCTTGTGGTAACCGATGAAATGGTTTTCTGGTTGACGGTTGCCAATTGGGTTCTGGCAGGCTTCCTTCCTTCTTTTCTCCCTCCCTCCCTCCTTTCCTTCTTTTCTCCCTTCCTTCCTTTTTTCCCTCCCTCCCTCCCTCCCTCCCTCCCTTCCTTCCTTCCTTCCTTCCTCCTTTCCTTCTTTTCTCCCTTCCTTCCTTCTTTTCCCCCTTCCTTCCTTCCTTCCTTCCTTCCTTCCTTCCTTCTTTCCTTCCTCCCTTCCTTCTTTTCTCCCTTCCTTCCATCCTTTCTCCCTTCCATCCTTCCTTCCTTCCTCTCTTCCTTCCTTCTTTTCTCCCCCCTTCCTTCCTTCTTTCCTTCCTTCCTCCCTTCCTTCTTTTCTCCCTTCCTTCCTTCTTTTCTCCCTTCCTTCTTTCCTTCCTTCCTTCCTTCCTTCCTTCCTTCCTTCCTCTCTTCCTTCCTTCTTTTCTCCCCTCTTCCTTCCTTCTTTCCTTCCTTCCTCCCTTCCTTCTTTCCTTCCTTCCTCCCTTCCTTCTTTTCTTCCTTCTTTCTTTCTTTCCTTCCTTCCAGCCAGCTGCCCCCTAAAGGACCTATGTCATTTGGCGCAGATTGTATGGGGAGAAGGCAATCCTGTAGGTAACCTAGATGTAACCCATATAGGGCTTTAAAGGTCAAAACCAACACATAATAGTAGGGGCATTGCAAGTTATGCAGCCATCCAAGATCTTAATGCAAGTGGAAGATGCTGCTGAGCCTGATCCCTGTCAGATGTTCAGAAAGAAAGAAAAATGAAAGGGTAATAGCAACAAAGAGGAGGAGGAAAAGAAATGGCCCAGAGGCCAAGGTCATGGTTTAGACCCTAACAGACGCCCAGTGATTCCCACCTCTAACACTAGCCATGGCAGATGCCCACTCCTCCCAAAAATTATTTCATTGAAGCTTTTATTGCAAGAGATCAAGTTTGTGGCTCCACACCTTCTGCTGTTTTTATGCATAGTGTTAATTTTGATCGTTACCTATTTTATAGTATTTGTTCAGCAGCCTATAGTGTTGAACCTTTCCCCTTAATCACTTGAGATAAGCTGTCTGGCTCGAAATAAAAGATGTTTGCCAGCTTCATGTGGAACAGAAGAAAAAGCTCTTTATCAAAAGCATATTAGCATATTTTGCCTCATTAATAAGTATGCTGCAGCTTTAATTTGCTTAATTATCGCATTTCGAATTCAACATGGTACCTAATTAACGCAAAGGCTGGAAAACAAATCCAGAATTATAACCCATACAAACAAATTCCTGCCTGAACACTTTTGTGCCCATCCCATTACTTCCATAAAATTGGTCTTTGTTTCTTGACGTCCCTATAATAGCAGCAGTCGGATCCACAGCCTAGTTAAACCAAAGTGCTTTGAAACAGACTGGTTGTGGTCTTATTTCCAAAGCACTTAACATCTGCATTAGAAATATGACATACATTGGGTATGAATCTTGAAAAATGGTACATATCAGGCAGTCTTCCATAAGTTGACTTTCACCAAAATAAAGATATCATGTACCAAGATAAACACATAATGTATACTAAAGGGAAAGGTTTCCCCTGACATCAAGTCTAGCCAAGTCTGACTCTGGGAATGGTGCTCATCTCCATTTCTAAGCCAAAGAGCCAGCAACCAGTGTTGTCCATAGATGCCTCCAAGGTCATGTTGATGAGGAGATATTGGGAAAATAGATATTTATTGATTGATTTATGCATAAAAATCATATGTATCTTACAAGCACTGAAATGCATAGGAAAATCTCTCTGTGTGTGTAAGAAACCTAAGCTGGCAAAACAAGCAGGCTACCTCCAAGGTATGGCAGGAGGGAGGAGAAGAGGGGTATGCATTCCAGAAGAGAGATAAGACACGGGCTGGTACGAGAAGGCCCCCTCTAAGTAAGAAGCCTCTTGACAAGGCAGAGGGCCCCTTTGATGGATGACTGTAAGCACAGCCAAGAGGGAGGAGGGACACAGACATGCTTGCTCTCCAGCTAGACACACAGACATGCTTTTTGCATGTTGGAGGGGGAACCTGATATTCTTATGATGCCAGGATGACGTAGGGATGATGATGATTGTATGAAGACGTATGTTCTTTGTCTACTTGAGTCTGAAACTTATAAAAGCCATCGTCCACGCCTGTTTCGGGGCTCTGGTTTTACTTTTGGGACATGAGTCCATACCAGAGTCGCCAGCTGGAAATAAAGTCGTTCTTTTCTGATCTCCAGAAAGGATGTCTCTTGGTAAATATCTCTCCTTTCCTCAAAAACTATTTCCCTGCCATTTCAATGTGGCCAGCATGACCACATGGAAAAGTGTTCTCTTCCCACAGAAGTGGTACCTGTTTGTTTGTTTGTTTCGTGTACTTCTACCCCGCCCTTCTCAACCCCCGAGGGGGGACTCAGGGCGGCTTACAAAAGGCACAATTCGAATCCTACACAATAATACAGATAAAAATATATAGACAGCAATTAAAACAGTTATAACAGTTAAAAACAATCAATATATATCACGCTCAACATTCGCAACTCAGAGTCCATAACTTCATTCCACATTCCTATCAGTTGTCGCTGTCCTTTATTTATCTGCCAGATTGCCCAAACGCCTGGTCCCAAATCCTTGTTTTTAATTTCCTTCTAAAGGAAAGGAGGGATGACGATGATCTAATTTTCCAGGGGAGTGAATTCCATAGGTGAGGGGCCACCACCGAGAAGGCCCTGCTCCTCGTCCCCGCCAATCTCACTTGTGATTTACTCATATTTACATGTTTTTGAACTGCTAGGTTGGCAGAAGCTGGGGTTAACAGCAGGAGCTTACCCTGCTCCCCGGATTCGAACTGCCCACCTTTCGGTCAGCAAGTTCAGCAGCTCAGCAGTTTAAGCCACTTTGCCACCAGGGGACCCATATCACATAATGTGTTTTTGTGAATGTGCATGTTGTGCCTTAATGTGGATTCTTGTTCACTGCAAATGTGTCACAGGGATTTCTTAGAAATATTTTTTCATGGAAGGTTGCTATTGACTTTCTCTTTGGCTTACAGAGTGTGACTTCTTCAAGGTATCCCAGTGAGTTTCCAATGCTGAGTAAGAATCGGAACACTGATTTTGTGTAGTTTTAGTCAAGCACACAAACCACGACCATCACATTGTTTCATATAATGTAATAACATTCTTGGTTTTGGTACCTGCTTGGTATTGCACGATCAAGATGGAATGCTGTGCTCTTTATGGGTCTGCAATACAATTGCTGCTGTGAAAACAGAAGAAGTGCATCATCGTCTTCACAGTAGTCGAATTTCAGGCATCATTCTCTACAACTATGCGTTGTTGTTTTTTCACAGTCTGTGCCCACTGTGGACTGGACACAGTACCAGATCACAGAAAATAACTATAGATCCCTCCCTCCTTTCAGTTCATGCATGCACAGAATACACCATGCAACCCCCAAATCTCTCATATGCTTCCCCAGTAGGAATCCAGTGAAATAACTATGTGGTGTTATTATTTTGTATCTTATTAATATCTAACCTCAAGGGAAGTTAGGTTGCCCTCTCCCTGTTGCCGTTCTGCTCCAGGCAAAGACCATTCTATTCGGGAATGCTTTTGACAAATGACAGGCTGCTGGAGAAGGAACTTTCTGTGGAGGGAGGTGTACTTTTCTTCCCTCTCCATTCCCAATGTGCTTTTACATTATTTCACTTTTTTTAAAAAAATCTGATAATCTATTTAAATGTCGTATAATATGATAACACATTATGGCTTGAATTTAGTTACATCTGTTTTTAATAAGGCTGTGACCTTGGTTCGCCACTCTGTGGAATAACCTCAAATTCTGTGATTACGAGACAAGGGCAAGGTCTCCCAGTATCCTTTCATCACACTGTATGTCATCTTTACAGTCCTTACCTGCCTTTGTTTCAAAGTCACAAGTCTCATGGAGTATAACTTTCCTCACAGGTTGATTATTGGAGTATTTAAACTGCTTTATTCTCCATTACACAGGATCCTTTCCAAGGGATGTTCCAATTGTACATAAGTCCATTTGTTGTTTATTTGTTCAGTCACTTTCAACTCTTCGTGATCTCATGGACCAGCCCACGCCAGAGTTCCCTGTCGGCCGTGGCCACCCCCAGTTCCTTCAAAGTCAACCCAGTCCCTTCAAGGATGTCATCCATCCATCTTGCCCTTGGTCGGCCCCTCTTCCTTTTTCCTTCCATTTTCCCCAGCATAGTTGTCTTCTCTAAGCTTTCCTGTCTTCTCATAATGTAGCCAAAGTACTTCAACTTTGCCTCTACTATCCTTCCCTTCAGTTAGCAGTCAGGATTTATTTCCTAAAGTATGGACTGGTTGGATAGACTTGTATAATGATATTGGCAATTTCATTGTCCTTGATTTTCTTGAAAGACTTGTATAATGATATTGGCAATTTCATTGTCTTTGACTTTGTTGTTGACTCCCAACACTGAAGTCTCCTTTTTCATAATAGATCCAAACAAACTCGTTTTTTCATTCACACAAAAGTCTAGATCCCTTCCTACCCGATCACCCACTCTTCAATATGTTTGACTTTATGTCATTTTTATTTAATTTTGTCCCAGTGTGTACTATTTTACACTTGCTAACACTGAATCAAATTTCTCTTATTCCCTTACTTTGGGGAGAATATATAACACTGGCCAAGACACATTTTGGTGCCTCAAGTGTTGGCCCTATTTATGGGTATGTTTGACCTGCTGATTCCAAAAATGGCACCAGCTTTTCCCTATCACCTCTGATTTTCGAGATACTGGACATATGCCATATACCAGTTGTCATCTGCTTTCCCATAGAAAATCATGGCAACTATATCTAAGAAGCTAGACCTGATGCAGCCTGTCAATTGCAATTCTCTGAATCAGTGCCCCAAATAACCTCAGAATCAAGCCTAAAAACTAAGGCATCAAGATATTTTTTTTGATTGGGCTGTGTAATATGAGGATTAGGACATTTCAATTCGACCGAAATGCTATATTCTACTGCTTCTATAGTACATGATAAGAACAACCTAGATAGACATTTTAACATATTTTTATTGCCTTTTCTAGGATTTATGTTTAAAGTGTTAATTTATGTTATCAGTATAATTAGGTTTATTCAATTATCTGTATTGGGTCCTCATTTTGGTTTTAATTTCTCTTTTGTCATTATTTTATGGTTATTATTTTTGTATTATTCTGTTTATTTTAAAATATTTGTATTTGAGTTGGGAATTGTATGTTTGCCTTTCTTATGTGTAAACCATCTTGAGTCCCCTTGGGGAAAGAGCGCAGTCTATAATAATAATAATAATATATTATTATTATTATTATTATTATTATATCATATTTAATATTAATTTCTTAATCTACTGTTAGGAGCCCCTGGTGGTGTGGCAGGTTAAACTGATGAGCTGCTGAACTTGCTGACCAAAAGGTCGGCAGTTCAAATCCTGGGAGTGAGGTGAGCTCCCGCTGTTCGCCAGCCTAGCAGTTCAAAAACATGTAAATATGAGTAAATCAATTGGTACCACTTCTGTGGGAAGATAACAGTTTTCCATGTGGTCATGTTGACCACATGACCTTGGAGGAGTCTACAGAGAATGCAGGCTTTTCAGCTTAGAAATGGAGATGAGCACCACCCCCCAGAATTGGACACGACTAGGCTTAATGTCAAGGGGAAACCTTTACCTTTACCTGTAATCTACTTATCTATGTTGATTGTTCTGACTCAAGTGGACCAAATCAATTTGATACACTCAGGTCATGTCTACAAAATCTAAAGAGTATCTGATTTGTAATCCATGGGAAAGGTATTCAATTAAATAAACTAGCATACAGGCAGCACTATAAAAGGCTACTAAGGCCATCTGCCTGTGTGACGTTCGTCTTTAGATCAAATGATGTTGGCTGAGCTCTAAAGTTTCAAGAAGGTACCAACTCAGGCATGGCTTACTCACGTTCTCATAGCCTTCAGATGATCTATTCATCACCTTCTTCATTAGTCCCTTTCTCTTGCTGCCCAGAAATGAGTTCCAGTTCACTGGAGCCAAAGACTGAGCCAAGTATGGCCAGATCCAGAGCTGTGAAAGATATTCCTCCAGTCTCATCTGGCTCCTTGGCATTCACAGTAGGCAGCTGTACTAACAGCTCTGCGGCTGCCTCCAGGCATGTCATGTGGCCATACTGTAGCAGTCCTGGCTGAACATCTTTGTCCTCCTGGACTTGGTTTTCCTTCGAATCACCTTGAACGTGAATATTCTAGTCAACCAGGATCAAAATGAATGATTGCTTCTTCTTCTTCTTCTTCTTCTTCTTCTTCTTCTTCTTCTTCTTCTTCTTCTTTTCTCGAGTTCCTTCTTGATGAGCCCCTCATTAAAAAACAAACCTCACATAACATCTTGTTTTCAGAGGCACATTTGCCTTGGCAATTATTGAGAAATACAATTTCATTTTGCGGCATTTGCATTCAAGCAACATCTTAGCTGTTCCATGCCCAAATAGAAAAAGCTTCATTTGCTTTATTTATATATTTATTTTTCAAGGAACATGAATAATACAACATTCCAGAGGGGAGGGGAAGCCATGCTAGTCTCTTGTAGTAAAAACAACAAAGAGTCTCGTGGCATCTTAAAGGCTCGCAGAATTACTGTGGCAGCAGCTTTCATGGGCAGAATGGGCTGGAGTCCACAAAAGCATATGCCATAGGAAATCGGCTAGACTCTGTGATGCCATCCCGTTCCTCATTACTAATACAACAAAGAGAATGGAGGGTGAATAATATGTATTTATTTTAAATATGCATATCAAGCCTTTCCGACACATTTTCCATATTTTAAAAATAAAAGCATAATAAACATGCTAAGCCAGCTCCAAATAGACCAGGAGCAGGGTAGGAGGTGACAATAAGTTCTAAAATGAAGCAGTGATAAAATAGTAATAAAACAACAGGGCATACAAATTATTCATTTGTGGACTTCAGTGGATCTATGAAAACAAAAAGGGTTGACCTGATGCTCAGCAATCAACAAGGAAAGAACCGCGATGGCACAATAGGTCAAACCTTTGTGCCGGCTGATCTGCTGACCTGAAGAACTGAAGGTTGATGGTTCGAATCCGCGAGACAGGGTGAGCTCTCATCTGTCAGCCCCAGCTTCCTATGCAGGGACATGAGAGAGGCATCCCATAGCATGGTAACATACCAGGGTGTCCCCTGAGCAATGTCTCTGTAGATGGCCAATTCTCTCACACTAGAAGCGACTTGCAGTATATTATCAATTTGCTTCGGAAATGATAAAAAAGAGCCAGTCAGCTTCCTAGGCCATTGAAAGTTACTTTTTAATAGCAATGTATTGTGTAACTCATTGCAGAGTTGGGGTACCTCCTAACTTACTACCACATTGAAGGTTCATAAGAAGCCCATTACATTTTTCATCGCATTGTTAACTGTAAAAGTTGTAATTACTTTTTTTGTTCTAGAGTGGGATGTAAAAAAGAAAAAATAACCTAAAATTTTGGCAAGGGAATCTGCTTCAAATACCCAACAAAGAATTTTATTCCCTGCCCCCCTCCCCCAAAAAAATACTCATTACGACAAGAAAAAAGTAAAACCCTGTTATATTATTTGCAAACGCAACATCACTATGTCCTCAATACTCTGAAGAGTGACCCATTACAGGTCAAACTGATTTTTCACCATATTAATTGTCAGTAATCTCCACAAACTAAGTGTCACCATGCAAAGGAGTCTTGTAGCAGTCATAACAAGATTTTGCAGATGTTGGTGTTATTTGGAGCAGATGTTCGGAGGTTGAGGGCATTTGGCATTTGAAATGCATCTGAGTGATCCAAGAAATTCATGTGAATAAAGGTGGAAATATACTGACTTCAGTATACTGACTTGAGATAAACTAACTTCAGGCCCTGCATGTCATCATCAGTCATCTGAATTTGTTCCTTGGCTCTTATCAAAAGCAACCTTATGGACAGTGTGCTGTAGCAGTTTAACCTGGTAGTTTTTCAGGCAGGACATGTTCTACCTAGTAAAAGATGCAACTAATTCATCAGACTCGGCTGGTAAGAAATGTTTGTGGATTACAGCACCAACCGAGAGTCCACAAGTAGTGCCAACTTCCGGACACCTTCAAACTGTGAATGTGCTCCTTGACTGGGAAAAATGATCTCAGCCAGGACAAGTTCAACACCTTGGTCTTAATTAATCATTGTTTTATTCACCCTCCTGGAGTCCACCATCATACCAGGCATTATTTCATGTCCTTTGTTATGCTTTGTCAGCATGCAGCATACTGAACATTATACCTATGCAACATGTAATAAAAATCAGAAAACCTTCCGCATACTGTAGATACGAAAGGGTTCTGACATGGGACCATGTCCGGGTGTGTTTTAAATTTCTCCCCTTGTTTTTATATTTATATTACCTCTTTCCACCACAGAGTATACACAGGTGACACACATGGAGAACATGGTCCTCCTCCCATTTTATTTCCACAACAGCCATGTTCAGTTTAGCCTTATCTTGATGATGTTATGATTAAGTGATACAAATCTAGTTCTAGTCCAATCTAGGCTTGTGCGGTGATCCATTTTAGCTGTTTTCCTTTGGCCAATCCAGTTTCTTCAGCTTAGTCCAGTGGCCGTAACGGCAAGGGCACAGCCATCACGGATTCCCATCCATAACAGGACCATGTGGCAGCCAATCACAGTTCCTCCTCCCCTATTTGGCATCACAATTGCATCCTGGCTTCAGTGTAATTTTTGGCTTGGCTTCTGGCTTGGCCTCTCTCTTGAATCTTTCTGATTTTCCTTTATTTTCTTGATTCTTTTTATTTAGTGGGACTGACTGGGAGTTGGGAATGTGCAGGATGGGTGGGTGGGGTGTACGTGAACGTTTGGGGGCATCCTTTTAGCTTCTTTTTCTGCGCCCCTCCTCTCCTTCAGAAAATACTTCTAAAAGGTAATAATAATAATTAATAATAATAGTTATCCCAGCAAACAAAAATAAAAGCCTCGTTCTCAGAAAACTACCACCACTTAGTTACCTCTCGAGTAGAAAGTAGAAACAAGTTTAAAGGAAGCATTCTGGCCAGATTTAGCCAGATTTTTGGGTGAGCTACTATCCAGCTACTCATCCATTTTTGGGAAGCACACAAAAACCAATATGGGGGTCTACTGCAATTGGGCCAGCAGAAATGGATAGAGGTTCACCCAAAATGCACATGCCTATCCAACACTTTAAACACCAGCATCATATGGTATTATTGAAGGAAGATCTCATAGCCACCCGTCATTCATATGGAAACTGAAGTAGTGTAACTGGATGGGAAAATAATCATGGCATCTGGGCTTCCCTACACATTTGAGACATCTCCATAGAGAATTTCTATTATCAACTGGTATTACAAAATTGACATTACAGGAGGGTTTTCACCCATGTAAGCTTCTAAATCAGGCCAAAGATGCATCAATTTGTATTTTTAGTCTACAAACTTGGTCATTAGTAAAACAATAAACACAATTTTATAACCGGTAAATGTAAGAACAATCATTTGAATTTATGCCATTACATCTTGGGTTCCAGGATTGGTGGCTGAGTTCCATTCACCTAACTGGTCAGATTGTGGGCAGATGTGCTGCAATAGAAATTACTTCTACTGTGTTTCCAGTTGAACCATAACTCATGGGAGAAAATTTCTCTGAGCCTTTACAACTCTTCATTGATTGGGATTTTTTTAACCATTAGTGTTTTATTGAGATAGTTAACCATGATTTAGATTTATATTCCACCCAGTCCAAAAGAGTTCAGGGTGGATAACAACCTCTATAAACAGAGAATAATGCACCAGGCATCTCATATTATGACACAAAAGTTAATATAGCTTATAAAATAGATGTAAGAGATAAAATATCTCTATAAAAGTGCTTAAAAATCTATGGTGTGATGCAAACAAAAGTAAGTGCTTCTCAAGTTCCAGTGATTTCAGTGGAAGGACAGCATTTCATAGGAAGAGAAGGTCATCACAGAGCTACAAAGGCACAGGAAAAGGCAACTGACTGATCAAGGAGGCTGACAGTCTGTTTCTAGAAGAAGCCTAAGGAAGAAGCCGATTGGGGGTCTGGTTTGTTTTCTAAATGGTTTGCTGACAAATGACTCGATCCTAACACTCTCGACTGGCTTTCAGAAGGGACAGTGTTAGGACAGGATAGGAGTCAATTGATTATTCAAGAAGAATTCCATTAGGAGGAGGAGGGACATATCCAATACAGACAGACCCCAAGTTACAAACAAGATAGAGTCTGTAGGTGTGTTCTTAAGTTGAATTTGTATGTAAGGTAGAACAGATACATTTTAAGTGTAACTCCAGCCATATATATATAATTTTAGTTTTGGATAGCATAGAAAAGGGTTAACACCCCTGTGGTGTTTGTTTTGCTGTCTGTACCCCTGTTCAGAAGATTTCACCTCACTTCCTGTACCTGTGAGAATTGGATTTTGAAAAAATTGGCTTGTTTTGGAAACAAGGATTGGTGCTAAAGCTTCCCCATCATAACTCTCACAGGAGTGAATGTCCCTTCCTAGAGGTAGATTTCTCTCTCTTCTTCTTGTCTCCCACACTCCCCACTATGAGTCATTTGTAGGCTGGATGTTTATAACTCAGAGATTGCCTATACTGAAGTCTGAAATATTTTGTAAATGAGTGTAGATATGAAACTATGGGTAGTATCCCCAAAACAAGCCTACAACTCCCTGAAATCCCAGCCAGTTTGCCAGTTTACCAACTGTTGGGATTTTTGGGAGTTGAAGGCCAAAACAGGTTGAGAACCACTAGTCTAGAGCTTTAACTGTCATAATCAACACTTTGAATTGTGCCCGGTAACAGAGTGGCAGCCAGTGGAGCTGCTTCAACACAAGAGTTGTCTTTATTCTGAAAGCTATTAAGAAAAGAGCAGATTTCCTGAAAGAAGAACCAGGAAAATAAGATTCTGACTATAAATAGAAGGTCGGTTGCTGTCTTCACCTTATTGCCTTGTTTTTTTACTCGTATTCTATTTTGAAATGGTCATATGACTGATCAAATAAATAAATATTATTATTATTACACAAGGGTTATCTGCTCCCTGAAGCCATGTCCAGTGAGCAACCTGGCTGCAGCTCTTTGGACCTGAAATTTCCAAGCAGTTTTCAGAGATAGCCTCATGTAAAGCGTGTTGCAGTAATCCACACAGAATGTAACTAAGGCATGTACCACTGTGGAGTAGTAGAGTTGGGTGTCATCTGCAATGGCTTGCTTTGTATCTCCAAAACAAGCCATTTCATGAACAGGGCAGATATCAGGTGAAAGTTTCAGGTCATTGGATCCCAAGGCCTTTCTTGCCCTGGAGAGGCTCGGGACTAGTCTTATTAACTACACTAACCTCCGTTATCTCTTTCAAGCATGGATTTCAGTGGAAGGGGTTCAAAAAAAGGTTACTGAGTATGTTTGTGAAATACACACACACCTCCCATGGTGGCACATGGACTTCAGAAGACAAACTATAGGCTCGAGGAAAGGCAGATCACCCAGCATCATTGTCTTGGTCCTGCAGTACAATTGCAAAAGCAACACTAAGCTTTCCTGGTGGCCAAGCATTCTGGACATGATGAGAAGCATCCTTCTCCTGTTTTACACATTTAGAGCCATTGATCTCAAGGGCTCTATAAAGGTTCTGATGTTTAGTTCAAGCTCAACACTCTTAGTACATTATGAGTTTCCACAACCTCCCACACTGTACCAAAACTGCAGATCACCCTTGAACACAACATTTCTCCTTTCCGCCAATCTTTCAGGTTACATTGGTGTTATTATTCACAGCACACCAAGCATTAAAGTTATGCACTTTTCCTACCTAAGGAAGTAATAGTGTGTCAACTTCAGCAATAGACGTGACACGTTTGAGCACATGAATCAAAAGGGAATGTGTTTCTTCATGCCATGATGAATGCAACTGTATATAAGCATTAATTTGTCGGCTCTGAGTCTTAGCCCTGCTCCTGTTTCCTTTCTTATTGTATTTGTTGAGATTCGATGGGAAACTCTTCAAGGCACCAATCTGTCTCTTCCTATGTTTGTTAAGGGCTATGTACACCTATAGCACTCAGCATTGAGTAATTTTGTCTCTGCCTTTGAATAGAGAGTGGTTCAACAGAAAAGCAATGTAAATTGAAAGAGACAGGCTAAAGGGCTGCAAACAGTTCAGATTGTGTTAGGCCCAGTGTTACAAACATGCCATAGATGTAAAACAATCTAATCTTGCAAACAGCCTTATAACCAGGACAAAATTTCTCAGTATTGGGTATTGCAGAATCTAAAATCCAGCTGATTGCCTGTAAGGTGTTAACACATCTAAAGTAATGCATCTTAGCACTCCTAGATAATGCACTTTGCAGAACGCCAACTAAAAACACAAACAAGCACCATAGGTCATAGCCGTACCCTAACAATTACAAGATAGCATTCCCATTATGTTAACTTCCTCCTATTTGACTTGCTACACATATTTTGGAGCTTATGTTGTAATTTTCATTATACCGTCACCATTCTATATTTTTTAAAAGATTTTAGATAATATGTTGTCTTTGCTCATGTAAACATAGCTCTGTTAACATGTTAGTCTTTCACCATATTTTATTTATTTATTTATTTATTTATTTAGAACATTTATACCCCGTCCATTCCCGACCTCCAAAGAGGGACTCAGGATGGCTACCAACAGGCAACAATTTTCTGCCAACACAATATAAACGCATAATAAAACACAATCAAATACTTAAAACAATATAAATATAAATTAAAACTGTTCGCCAGGTTAAAAATGTCATCCAAATCAGTCCAAATTGCGGTCAAATAAATCTCATCTTCACCAGTAAAATCAATCTAATCTGCAAACACTTGCACCCATAACCAGAATTTAAGTTTCTTCTGGAAGGTCAGGAGGGAGGAGACAAATCTAAGCTTCTTAGGGAGGGAGTTCCACCGCTGAGGGGCCACCACGGAGAAGGCCTAACTGCTCACTGGAGGGAAGGATATTAGAGGTAAAGATGTGGTACTTTGGCCACATAATGAGAAGACAGGAAAGCTTGGAGAAGATAATGATGCTGAGGAAAATGGAAGGAAAAAGGAAGAGGGGCCGACCAAGGGCAAGATGGATGGATGGTATCCTTGAAGTGCCTGGCTTGACTCTGAAGGAGCTGGGGGTGGTGACTGCCGACAGGGAGCTCTGGTGTGGGCTGGTCCATGAGGTCACAAAGAGTTGGAAATGACTGAATAAATAAACAACAAACATGATCAGTACTTTAAGAGCATAGAAGGAAAATCTGAGAAGGGGAACATCTGCAAGTGGTTACAGAACAGGACACGGGTGGGGGCAGAGTGAAAGACATTTGCAGCCAAAGAATAGATGCAGATAACATCAAGGCAACCATGAAAAAAACCTCAGGATATAAAATGTTATCTGTGTAAAGAAAAATATGAAACTGTTGACCAACCTATCCATTTGTGCAATAAGATCCTGTGGACTAAGTATAAGAAATACCCTGATAATGTAGCTGCAATGATGCCTTGGACTCTGTGCAAAAATATGATTTACCATATGCTAAGAATTGATGGAAACATAACCCTCAAAAAGTTGTCAAATTGGTGATGTAAAATCCTATGGGATTTCAAGATTCCAACTGACAAAGAATTGGAACGGAATATGCCAGAAATAACTGTGGTTCAGAACAAGAAAGCTTGGGGGGGGGGGGGGCAGCAGAATGGAAGACAAAGAGAAGGGAGACATTATGAAATATCAAGACCTACAAATTGAGATTCGGTGCCTCTGGAAAAGAAAATAAATGTAGTTCCAGTAGTGATAGTTGTTGTGGGAAATCCATGGAGCTTCCAGTGGGTTAAACCCCTGTGCTGGCAGGACTGAAGACTAACAGATTGCAGGTTTGAATTCGGAGAGAGCACAAATGAGCTCCCTCTATCAACTCCAGCTCCTCATGCAGGGACATGTGAGAAGCCTCCCACAAGGATGGTAAAACATCAAAACATCCGGGCGTCCCCTGGGCAACGTCCTTGCAGACAGCCAATTCTCTCACACCAGAAGCGACTTGCAGTTTCTCAAGTGGCTCCTGACACGACAAAAAAAATCGTGAAATCTAGAGATCAGAAACTCAGCAATGATATGAACAGGATATACAAGTATGCAACTTGAGATATATTTCAATTTTAAAAAAATAATTCATAAATCAAATTTGAATCTTAAGTCACTAAGCAGAAGAGTTTTATGACCTTCCCTAACCAATAAACATAGAAGCTACAGATAGCTTGGGACAATCATTTCTTTAGAAGACATCAATAAAGTTTCACTATCTGATTTCCTCTGCTGGGCCCAACAATTCTTCAAACAAGAGATAGGGGAGGGGGGTGGCATTGCTGAATCAGGAATGAGATTGTTCCAGCAATAAAGACACATGCATGGCAAAAGCACAATCATTGGGAATTTATTGGCCACAACTTGATTGGTTACAGCAATTGAGTTGTCAGCTGCATAGTTCCAGATACAAGCATCAACAAACCTATCTGTTGATCAATGAGCCCAACTCTCCAGCCCAGTATCGGAGAACCCATGGGAAGGCTGGAGCTGACCACAGGGACAGCTGCCCCTTCAATGTGGTCCTCCACCACCAGAGAGCTCAGTTAATGGCTTCAGCATCACCCATGCAGGGCCTACACTGCACTCAGACCCCGGGTCCCTGAGGGGATCCCAACTTAGCTAAACGTCCATCCCAGATCCATGACTCACACCAACAGCCCCCACAAGTTGTGATGGCATAATCACAATAACCTTGCTTCCAAGGCCACCTAAGGATCTTCTCTCACACAATTTAAAGGCACCTTATGGAATCACCTTTTATCCTAGTTCCACCTTGTAAGAAGATGGAAGTAAACTCTCCCCATCATACCACAGGCATCTCTTACTATCTTTAATAATCTGAAACCACATTCTTCCCCAATACACAACAGTGGTGATGATGTTTCTGGAGATGGGTAAAGACAGTTCAAAATCAACTATAATGAAAACAGTAAGCACACCGTTTTCCTTACCCCCCCCCCCATTTTATTATAGTTCACTTTACAAAATACAAAGGTACAGGAATACTATTGAATATTTATACCTCAGTATGATCAGGCGTGTAATCATTTTCCCCTGGTTTCTCCAGCTATTCTATAGTCTAAACACAATACAAATAGATTGAGTCGTATTGATCTTATACATAACCGTCTGCCTAAGGTTCTCAAAAGTATTCATTTTGTTTTCTTCATCATCTTAAAGATGGTACAGGAGGAGCGTTGTGGAGTGGGAACCATCAGATAACAGGGTTTGCCTTAAACAATGCACAAAATGTCACAATGGGAAAAGGTGTTTAGCTGCACAACCAAACCACACATAGGTTGATAGTTATGTTGCTCCAACACCGAATGCTGGA
This sequence comes from Anolis sagrei, assembly GCF_037176765.1. Taxonomy (NCBI): domain Eukaryota; kingdom Metazoa; phylum Chordata; class Lepidosauria; order Squamata; family Anolidae; genus Anolis; species Anolis sagrei. The sequence goes on from NC_090023.1 coordinate 140,912,443, forward strand.
GCTCTAAGGCTTCTCCCTTAGAGAAAGCTCCAACTAGGACATCTGGGTCTTTCAGCTGGGCCACACAGCCAATCTGTTCAAAGCAGGAGGTTTAAACAGATTAGCTGGCTTTTCCCTCCCTTCCCGAGTACTGCATGGGAACCTGGAACCAGGAAACCGACAACGAGGGGAACAAGAGGGAGGTGAGGTGCTGCTTATACTCCATGCTGAACCACAACCTCACTGCATGTAAGCTGCGCAGCACCCTTTATGATTAAGACGAACAGAGCAAAGGAAGGTGCTGCTGCCTGATGAGATAGGGTAGTCAGCTATTATTTATTTATTTGTTTGTTTGTTTGTTCACAGTATTTATATTCCGTTCTTCTCACCCTGCGGTTTACAATGCACATATACATGGCAAACATTCAATGCCATTTAGACATACAACATATATAGACTGACACAGAGGCAATTTAACATTCCAGCTTTTTCCAGCTTCATGAAGGTATGCTCGATTCCAGCTACAGGGGGAGCTGCCGCTTCACCATCCACTTGTGACACTGGGTCCTTTGACGTAGTACTTCCTCATTCTTTTGCATGCTGCTGGAAGGTTTTATGGCATTGTAAATTAGTTAAATTAGCCTCTTTCAGGCTACATAGGTCAACAGAAAGCTAGACTATTAATGTTCCAGAGCTTTCTCCAACCCAGGCTGGCTTCGAACACATGACCTCTCGGTCAGTAGTGATTTAATGCAGGTGGCTACGAACTAGCTGCATCACAGGCTGGTCAACTAAGCAGAGGGAAAGGCTAACAGAGCACCAGAGTGAATGAGAGAAAGACCAATATGAAAAAAGAGTAGGGAGAAGAGAAAGAGATATTTAAAAAGAACAGGGGGTGGGGGAGCACCTTTAAAGCACCAGTTAGAGTCAGCACATACAGTAAAGTACAAGAAGCATACGTTTTGTGTTAATTCGTTGAATTCCACTTTTTGTTTTCTGGCTCTGGGTCTTTGGGTGGAACTCAAACATGAGGCTTGCATCCTGCTGATGACTCATATTTCAGAAGTAATGAGAATTTGCAGAAGTAATGAGAAGACTGCTCCAAAAACCTATTTTTGTCAGTAGACTCAGTTTCCCTACTGAGTCCCAAGTAGTCTGGGAACTGGCAAAGCAACTTCGGCCAAGATCCTATACCAGACAAGCAGTGCATAACACTCCACTCACACAGTTCTGTGTCAAGTCTTTAGGTATGCCTTGTTTGGTAGGATCAATTTTTACAACCCAGCAAAAATCCCCCACACACCAACAGCTGGAGTCGTAATGGTAGTGGTGGCCGCAACTGTTTACCGGTGAGGAAGAAAGAAAATGAGGACACAATTGCTGAGAACTGGCTTGGAAGGAGAAGGAAATGCGAGTATACTGTGAAACATAGCAAACCTTCCTATACCTTTCCATCTGAAACTTATTGGCTCATTGCCTTCCCACTCTTTTCCCTCCCCACTGGTAAGCAAAAAAGCAATGATTCCTCTCAGGGAATGATAGGAGAATTTTTTTGGACATTTGTGGGGAAAAAAATAGTCCCATATGAGCCAGACTTACATGTGTGTGCTGACTAAAAAGATTCCAACCTTTATCTTCTGAGGTAAACAGCTTTCTCTGCCACTCCAATAATACCCCCAAAAAACACCTTATAATTAGGAACCCCCAGTGGCGCAATGGGTTAAACCCTTGTGCCAGCAGGACTGATGACATGCAGGTCAACAGTTTGAATCCGGGGATAGCAGGTTGAGTTCCCTCTAGCAGCTCCAGCTACACATGTGGGGACAAGAGAGAAGCCTCCCACAAGGATGGTAAAACACCAAAACATCTGGGAATCCCCTGGGCAACGTCCTTGCAGACAGCCAATTCTCTCACACCAGAAGTGACTTGCAGTTTCTCAAGTTGTTCCTGACATGAAAAAAACCCTATAATTGACATTATGCAAAGCTTTAAAAATCAGAGTGCATAGGAAGTAAACCAGCAAGCTTATTACAGTAATTTGATTTAGATTTCTAGCCCATCTTAAGAGTTTAGAGTACACACAAGATTGTTTCATTGGAAATCATTAAAATATAACAAATAGTAGTTTTTAGACTATTGAAGTAAAACTAAGATTCCCCCCTAAATCTTATCTTTCTTCAAAGCTTATCATCTGCCTGAATGAGTCAATTCCGAAGCAGGTTATACTTATTAATATTTATTCGCACATTTAAATAAAACCTTCATTTTCTCAATCCTAAGACTAGCTGTGGCAGATAACGTCCCCCAATATGGTGATGCTGGAGACATTTTGGGGTGAACTTTGTTTCGGTAAAGAAATGACTGAGTCAAGGGGGGACTGATGAACAGATATCCTCAAAGACATTTTTTCAGAATCTATTGCAACAGGTAAGGAAGCTCTTCAATGAGGAAAAGCTTCCCTGGAGCTTCAAGGAAAGACATTCGATGAAAATGAGAGAAAAAAAACAAATAAATGCATGTATAAAGCAGCTCAAAATCCATTTCTTCTTTTCAGTTTCCCACTGTGAATTTTTCATTCTCTAGTCCATGGAAATCTTCTCACAGGTTGAGACATGAGTGTTAGGAAGTGATTTATTTAGTTACTGGATAGTTTGGCTTGTGCAGAAGTTCCAGGAAGACACAGCCAATGCTTTCTTCTGACCTTGAAATCTGTGAATCGTCTTGTTGTGCGGAGCCTTCAAGAAGGGCTGACACAGCAGGGAATTACCTGCAAACCCTGCAGAAGGAATCACCTTAATCTGCTCTTAAACCCAAGTGAAGGGGAGAAACAACAGCTTTCCCCAGGAGCAAAACAAACTCTAAAATATTCAGAAAGTGAAGGTTCAGGTTTGCCCTCAGGCAAGGCAAAGCTGAGCCTCAAAGCACAAAAGCCTAGCAAGAAAATCATCAAATGCAGTCCAAAGTGACCTTCAGAGACTACTGAGTAAAAGTGTGCCAGTTACTAAGTGGTCTCCCTAAGAATTGTGAATGCAAGTTGGTAGTGTCAAAAGTTGTGTGCCAGAAGCGGTTGTGAACTGAGAAAGATCTTATTTTCTAAACCTGTGGTTTTAAAGACATTATCATCGCTCTTGCCATCATTGTTGTCATCCCATAAATGCAAGAAAAATAGAATAAGAAATATGAAGGCAAATCACTGCTCCTAGAAGCTTACCAGCTAACACTAAACAAGAAAAAGCTACAAAACAACCCGAGGAAGGCTGAGATGACAGGAAAAGTAGGAAACCGTGTTTTTCATACAGGTGCATGTCATTTCTTCTAACAGAGTAATGAAGCAGCTACGAAATGAGAAAGAGGCACCAACACTCACAAGGGGAACTGGAAATTGACATTTTGGGGGTGGGGAAGAACCTAAGAGGGAAAAACAATCCCAAATAGCAGAAGGTGGAGTGAATTTATTCAATATGGAAGAAATTATGGCTGTCTGGGAAGAGTGTAGTGCCATGCTGTGGAATGGAATGTGTATGGCTGAAACCTTGATGCATGACAGAGTTCATTGCACATCCCACTTGAACATTATTCATATTATTTTACAGGTAAATAATGAGCATGAAATTAGCAATTTGGTTCAATGCTTAGGTAATACAAGGCTAAGAACCCTCATTTCTTTTTTTAAAAATCTCAGATTCCTGGCCTTTATTTATTTATTTATTTATTTATTCCGGATATTTATACCCTGCCCTTCTCAACGCCCTGAGGGGGACTCTGACCTGTGGGACTCTGACCTTGCCTTTGACTTGTGGGGTCTAGCAAGGTTTTATTTTATCCCCAATGCTCTTTAACATCTACATGAAACCGCTGGTGAGGTCATCCAGAGTTTTGGAGTGTGCCATCACTACACAGATGACACAACTCTACTACTCTTTTCCACCAAATTCCAAGGAAGCCCCCCGGATTCTTGACAAGTGCCTGGCAGCTGTGATGGACTAGATGAGGGCTAACAAGCTGAAGCCTGACAAAACAGAGGTCCTCCAGGTCAATCGTGTGGCTGATCGGGATATAGGGTGGCAACCTGTACTCGACAGGGTTACACTCCCCCTAAGGACACGGGTCCGTAGTTTGGGAGTTCTCCTAGATTCAGCACTGACGTTTGATGCTCAGGTGTTGGCGGTAGCCGGGAGGGCCTTTGCACAATTAAAGCTTGTGCACCAGCTGCGCCTGAACCTCGTGAAGTCTGACTTGGCCATGTTGGTTCATGCCTTAGTTACCTCCAGATTGGGTTACTGTTATGCACTCTACGTGAGGTTTCCTTTGAAGACAGCCCAGAAATTGCAATTGGTGCAAAGGTTGGTGGCCAGAATACTAACTGGAGTGAGCTATGGGGAGCAATCAACCCCCCTGTTTAAACAGCTCCACTAGCTGCCAATAAGCTTCTGGTCCCAATTTAAGGTGTAGGTTATCACCTACAAAGCCCTGAACGGTTCGGGAGCTGCCTATTTTTTCGATCGCATCTTCCCCTATGAGCCAGTGCAGGCTCTAAGATCTTCCAGAGAGTCCCTTCTCTCACTTCCGCTTCCGTTTCAAGCACGGTTGGTGGGGATGAGGGAGAGCGCCTTCTCGTTGGTGGCCCCCCCAGCTCTGAAACTCCCTCCCTAGGGAGATTAGGCCTCAATTGTAATTTATCAAGTGCTCCTGCACTTTAGCACTGCCTTCTGCCCTATAGACCTGGTATTCTAATACCAAAAGGTGTTACCCTTCCAGCCCTAACTTTTATCAGATTTTGCACTTCTCCATTAGCCCTGTCCTGAAAATATTGCACATACTCTTAGCCCTCCGAGCTCAGTATCTGTTACTGATCAGTCTAGGGATTGTTTTTATGATGTTATGTTGTGATATTGTCTTGTGTTTATTTTATTTCTGATTATTTTGATTTTATTCCATTGTGTCATGTTTTAATCTATGTTTTTCAGGACTTGTCCCTATGTAAGCTGCTCTGAGTCCCTTCGGGAAGATGGAGGCGGGTATAAAAATTAAGTTATTATTATTATTATTATTATTATTATTATTATTACCCTCAGGTATCTCTCTATACATTACTTTTCCTCCCAAGAGAAGCCTGTATATCTATTGTGGAATCCTGATGCACATGATTATGCAAAGCATGGCCAGGCCTCTTGAGGCTAACTATCAGTCTGTTAAAAAGCAGTGTGCTTGAGAATTCAGACAGGTAAAGCATATGTGGGATAGCACATTGCTAACAAAGGTCAGTCATTGTGAGTTTAACTATTTTTCTCATTGTTAAGAATCTTCCACATAATCCTTGAAATTTGCCATTGTGAAGCATTTATTACATCATCATCATCACCACTGCCACAATTACTACTGGTGAGTGAGTTCAGCTATCCACAAAAAGTGGATCTGAGCCCAGTGTGCTTCGCTACTTCCAATTAACCAGTTTCAAGACATGAACCAGGTTGGAAAGCTACAAACAGAAGTTTATTTAGTCAAGCCAGATATGATACCAGTACAGAGTCTGTGCTCAAAAAGAACTGACATAAGGGTTACAGAGAAGTACAAAGCATTTTATCTACTTTGACAGCCATTCAAAATATCTATGCCTTCCCCTGATTGGTTGAAAAGCTGGCCCAGTTACAATCTGGGCTCCTGTTGGCTAGGGAACCTTCCTGACGTCACTGGCTGAAGGAGGTTCCTCCATAGCGAGAATGAAGAACATCTGTGGTTGGCAGATTTAAAGTCCAAGTCCATTTAGAGATACGCCCCCAAGAAAAAGAAAAAGGCAAATAGCTAAGTGATTGACTAAAATGTCCAGCTCAGGTAAACACAAAGGAATGGTCCAAAAAACACACATGGGTGATTAAGGTTATTTGGTGAAACAAGGGCTGATTTTACCCACAGCAGGCCTGCTTTGATCCCATCAATGAAGACTAGGAGGTTTCCCAGCTCACATAACACAATTTATGAATGGGGGAAGGTTTTTACAATGGAAGGGAGTTACAGTTTACATATACACAATGGAAATTCTATCAATGAGACTTGGTTTTCAGGCGTGCATGCATTATCTAGCTTAGCTCCTTCCTGTCCCCAGGCATGAGATTAAGAAAGAGAGATTTATACATTTGCAGTTACACTTTTAAAGGTTTGATCTCATTTGATTGCATCGTAGACAATTGATATAATTTCATAATAGTGGATTTCATTTGCAGGAGGAGATATTAGCTGGATAGACCTCTCCGCAGTTGAAGTGGTTCAGCTCTTCAGAATTGCAAAGTATGAGAAAACAAAAAATAAAATAAAATCATATTTGTGTTTAATCAGGGGAGCAACCCTTTTGATACCAGTGTGCTTAGAAGTTAGCAAAATAAAAGCAGTGCATGTCAAACTGGCCACATTTACCCCTGAAATACCAAGCAGCCAATAAATCAAGTGCCAGGTGTCAGGCCATTTTCACAGACAGTGAGCAAAACTTTGGCCATGTCTACAGTGGCTCAAAACTCTGCATTGGACCACAAATAAATTTGGATATTTAGATGACATCCAGGGACTTCCAGTCTTTAATGTGAAGGAAAACAGATTGTACAAAGTTGGAGAATGTTCCAGCATATTAGTGAAACTCTGACGACACTTCAGGGTTAGTGTAGACACCAGAATCAGCTCCCAACAAACCAGTCTGTTGTCTACATGAGCCACTGCCACCATCCCCTTTTTCCTGCACTCAGTGGCCATGGGTTGCAGGAATAGTGTTTTCATTGCCACAGCAGCCCAATAGAGAGCTCCCCGTCATCTCCAGACACCTTTGTGGGCATTAGCAAAGCTGTCCACATGACCAAGGAGGAAGAGAGAGATAATCCATTCTTCTTGGGGTGTAGGCACCTTGACTGATATCAGCAAAAGTGCCTGGCAACAGCCAAGAGCTCTCCTGGAGATGCCCAGAAACAATGGAAGGAGCAGGTCAGGTGAGAGTGATAGTCCAGCTGAGTTGAACAGCTCTGGATCAGCCCTGGAGTTTAGTGTAGATGAGCCCTGAGTTATCCCAGGTCCTGTGAGAGATATATGGTCCAGTTTGCAGATACCTAAGAACAAATACTAATGTTGCAGTTGCACTTCCAGGTTTGTTTTTTCCATATTGTCCCAAAACCACCCAGTCACGGTTACTTAGGACTTCATCAGATAAGTCTTTGGTGGCGTTGTAGGACGCTTTCACCTCAGTTGAGCCACGGAGCCCCACTCTGCCCATCACACAAGGTAGGCTCATTTCTGGCAGGGCTCCATCGTTCAACTGGGGCACAAGCATTCTAACGCATTGCACCCAGAACATGGGAGGCTTCCTCTGTTCCATTGACAATAGCAGGGTCAATTGGGGAGCCACGCAGAAACACTTCTCTACATGTGATGGTGTCACTGCAGGCAAGGTGGGGCACTGCCCCACCAATTCACCACAGAGGCTGGTGAATCACCTTACAGGACCTCATCCATGTTATGAGGTTCTAAGTCAAGCTGGATAGCAATTTGGCAATGGATCCAAATCACTGCACTAGGCTTCCCTCTGTATCCATACCTCTCCCTTTATTACACTGCATTTTCTAGGCACTTTACGTAAATAGCTAACATGATAATGTGTGAATGCCATGATCATGTTTGAATAAGCATTTGTGTCTTATTGATATATCTACCTGCATTAGAATTGGCTTGGAAACCTGGGAGAAAACCCAGGTTTGATATCATATATAATATATGTCTGAAACTGACCATAAATGTTCTTTCCTTTTTTTAGAGCCTTAAAGCTTCCCACAATATGGAAAGGGAATTTTGCTGAAAATCAGAAAAATACAATCTTACAGATTTGTGGCAACCATGAGACATGCTCTCCAACCTACCTGCATGAATTGCATCCATTTATGACTTCTGAAAACACAAATATGTTGTGTAATACACGTGGGGAAAGTGGTCTCAGCATGAAGAGTCACTCTTACTTACAAGAACCATGGCTACATCTCATGACTGCACTGAAGGGTATTAAAACATGGCAATAAAACAACTTGACAGGTATTTAGAATGAGATTAGCATTTGATTAGATAGGAAAACAAAGCAAGGCTATAATAAAAATTGTGCTTGTTTTCAGCAATTCTGGACTTAATGTCTTCAGGGTTGCCCAGGGTTCATTGTTTTCATGGAAATGGTTTTGATTTTATTTGATTTTTAAGCCAAATAATACCATGTACCTGGATAAATGCAAAATGTTGTTCCCTTTTTAAAGGAATTAGATACAGAAAAAGCAGTCCCTTCTTAAGCAAGCTCTTATGCCTGAGAATTAAGAAGCCCCGCTAGGAACATGCAGAAAAGCTGGAGGGGATTGTGAAGTACAGGCTGTTGTTTATTTCTTTTTAACTCCATTTCCCTGTTTTCCCTTGGGATTGAGAGGTGGAATAACAGGAACAGTTAAGAGGGACAAGAGAAATAAGATGAGCACACATAAACAACAGATGGAGAAAGTTGGCCAGCAGTTCCTGCTTCTCTGCATGTTTGCCTACGATTCCCTCTTGCTTTCTCTGCCTGTCTGCACTAGAGAATTCTTTGGCTTACAAATGGTTACCTTTTGCATATAACAAGGAAGGTAATATAAGGAGATGCCTTAAAACTTTGCAGATTGAATACTTGCCTTCCAACTGGTTATGGATCAAAACCAGGACATGCGTGGCCATGCAACATTAGAGATGACGAAATGTCCTAATGAGGATGAAAACATTTGCTAGGAGAGTGCAGCCTCAGATGGACTAATTCCTTCTCATCCTCTTTTCTTGCCATTCCTGAGGCTGCTTCTACAGTGTCAGATCAGAATGAAAGAGATCCAGTTCTGCTCTTGAAAGTCTCCACAGGCCCCGGGGAACTGGAAAGAAACTCCCTCCAGCATCCATAAAGCTCCCCTCA